>NC_092817.1:14737500-15937500 GCF_023375885.2 Dermacentor andersoni
GCCAGTTGCGACGACGGCGGCGTCAACTTTCAAGGAACGACACCGTTACGCTCTAGCCTCCTCGCCATTGTGACTGAATGAGTTCGACGAAACAGGCTTTGTGCCGCAACACGACACCGCCAACCGGGTCGGCCGCGAGCGGGGGAGTTGCCGCGGGAACGTCGTCGGGGACCCCTTCCCACGCGCCGACCAAGACGCAGGACAATGGCTACTCGGGCGCGCTGCGAGGGTCCGCTCCGAGTTGTACGAAATTCGTGTGATGTCGGTTTCGGACCGTGAACCCGTGTGTGTGCGTGGGTGTGCGTAAGCCGTCCCGTGGAGAGGCGGCGTGTTTACAATGACTGGACGAACGTTTCCGTCCCCTTGGAATCAAGGGGGGACCGAGTGTTTATAAACCGCTGTTGTGCGGATGCTCGACACACTTTCTTAAGCAGTCATGTTAGACTGAGACACTCTCTCAAGCAGTCGTGTTAGACTGACGTACTTTCTCTCGAAGTCATGCTAGACTGATGAACTGCATGTAAATAGTGTAAATAAACCCTTATTCCTCATTCTCGATGAGAAGCAGTCCTTCCCTTCATCAACGTCCTCAGCGTGGATAAGTTGGACGGCGGCATGGGCCAGCTACCTTCTAATTCATGCCGGACTCCAATCTTGACAACGGATCACGAGCGATGGGATTGAGCCCCCAATCATAACACCACGCATGCGCCTTATCACACCCATTCTCTCCTTTCCCTCACATCGCCTCAACTTTACAGCATGCTGCGACGTTTCATGTGTCGTGCAGGATGTGCAAGTTTTCTGAGTTCGCGTGTCTTTGCTTACGCCTATCCGTCTGCGTTTACGTTTACCTGTTTCTACAAAAATTAATTGAGGGAACTCTGGCGCTGCGACCGTTCAGCTCCCATGGGAATGATGGGTTGAACATGGATTTGTCTAATCTCCGTGCTTGTGACTTCGGACGTCAATGTGATGCTATTTATGGCTCTTTACCTTTCTATGTTACCAAGCACTCGCATTTTTCTCAACGCACGAAGATAATGAGTCTCTCCGCATGAGAACGCCTGCAGGTCGCCAACGCAGCATCGAGCTCTTCGAGTGAGAATAGTGTCCCTCCCACACGCACTCAGTGCTTACTCTCTCCCTTTTTTCCTCTTTCTATTCCCATTTCCCCCACCCCAGTGTAGGGTAGCAAACCAGGTGTTCTTCTGGTTGACCTCCCTGCCTTTCCTGTCCTTGCTCTCTCTCTCTTTCTTGAATGATTGCGGGACTGTGGCGCTTATAAGGCAGTACGTCGTCGAAAATGGTCAACCTGCAAGTCACAAAGCCGTTTGAAGCCATAAGGAAGAACTGTAGCCAAAGCCGCGTGTTGGCCATCATTCCCATGCTGGCTGAAACGCCGTGCTTGCAGCTAGCTACCGTAGATACTGCAGCGCAGAGTTCCCTCTAGTGCAGGAGACCCTATAGCAAAAACAGCTTTGCTGCGAAATGTGCTACACAAAGGATAAGTCAGGCCAGATAGTTTAAGCCGAAACTGATATCATCTTCATGTAGCTCGACCGTATACCTTCAGTAGCACCGCCGATCCGCTGTGGGCGGTGTTTTCGGTTCGCTGCAGAAGCAAAGCAGCGGACTGCGCGAGTTCCAGAAGAGCCACCATTCAGCAGAGGGCGTGATGGTATGGCACGTACCATGGCTGCTGTCGTCGCAGCAGCAGCAGCACCGCGCGATTTGGTGTTACCGAGGCCAGCTGGAAGAAGGGCGAACCGCTGCGCTTCAATTAATAGCCACACTGCGTGTCCCGTGTCCCGATTAGCGAGGCTGGCCCCATCGATTTCCCATCATCGGCGCTCTCCTCTGCCCCCGAGGACGTGATGCAGCGGCGTCGTCAGCGCGTCATCGTGCGCCGTCGCTCCCGCCGGGCGGCGCGCAACACTGCGCCGTGAACCCCGCTGGCTCTGGCAGGTGCGCCTCCTCGTGGTCCTGCGCCGAGACGGGACGGGATTGCGACCGCGCGGCTACTTCATTCGGGCGTGCGGGCTGCTGCTGGCTGCGAGGTGAATTGGGTGTTCGAGAAAGTGCTTGTCGCTCAGAGCTATGTTGTCGCAGTTCAATTTGAAACTCGGGAGGAAGGCATAACGGCCGCGCAATGAGCGCTGGAAAATGAAAAGAGGTTACGAGTTAGAGAGCCCATGCGGACACGCCGTATTCTTGGTTATTTGTTTATTTATTTATTAGAGCAACCTTCAGGGCTCCAGGGCATTACAGAAAGGAGTGTTAAGATAGATACAACAGCCTGCCGAATATACGTAACTAATAAAAAGTATCTTGTGTAGCAGTTCTTAAGCTGCTATAGTGTCAGCAAAGGCAGCGATGTAGGTGTGAAGGTAGTCCAATTCACTGCTGGTTTTTCGGAAGAGGAGGAGACACCAGCTTTAAATCATGGGATTTGTACGTGATGAAACCTACATAGATCTAAAAATGTTACTGTTTTTTTAGCACTCGATTGGTACTGACGAACATGCAAACGAAATTAAATTATGGGGTTTTACGTGCCAAAACCACGATCTGATTATGAGGCACGCCGTAGCGAAGGTCTCCAGAAATTTAGACCACCTGAGGTTCTTTAAAGTTCACCTAAATCTAAATACAAGGATCTTTTCACATTTCGCCCCCATCGAAATGCGGCCTCCGTTAATTTGTTAGCAAAACGTCGTTTCATGCATTGAAGCACACAAGTAACAGGAATGCCAATGCATTTCTCCGCAAAGTTCGGGAATTTATATCTCGAAACTGGTGTCATCTTGAAAATTCGTTCCAAGTGGATCCCCCTTGCGATCTCCACGGCTAGAATTTGTAAATGGCAATTTAGGCCATGATGTAATTAGTTAAAATCCGAACTAGTGAATTTCTTTATTATTTAGTCAATTTTGTATCTCAATTTCTTGTGCAAGTATTGTCGGCCGCTTTGAGTAGACCAACTCATGAACTAGAACTGTGATATCTGCTACAGGCAACTTTTAAAAAAATTTGAAAGTGTTCGCTGAAACACCCTGTATATGCCGCCTTAGCAAGCGCAGGCTATTTCAATATGACACGTTGTTACGAGCAATTCTTTGTAACGTTCATTGGGAGGTTATATGGAAGTTATTGTTCAAGCTTATAGGCGGCGCATATGCAGAGCTGGCCCTTCTGTAAGGTATACTACAGTCCCTCTCGCTATGTGCATACGGCAGCAGGGGTGCCGGGTAAGATGAAATTTACATTTTTTCTTCCAATGAAAAAAATACGGTACAAGAGAAACGAGCAGGTAGCGAAAGCAGACGAAAAAGTTGAACGTACGAAAAGAACAAACGAAACAACACAAAGCTGCCTTGTTTGTTCTTTTTCATCAGTCCCGTCCATTGCACTGCAATGAACAATATATCCAACAAACTCGAAAGCCGTGCAATTTGTCAGCCGTTCTCTATCTTACGGCTAACCTCCTTCACCCATTATTCTTCCTTTTCGCAAGACTGTCCCTTCTATAGGACGTTCTAACCCAAGGAACCGACGACCTGTTCAGTTTTCCTCCTGCTAGAATCGGCTTTAAAGTGAGTCTCCCCTCATTTCCTATCATCTCAGACAAGCAACTTCCGCTTGTCCCTCTCCACACGCAGCTTCGGCCGTTGGTCTAGCAAAGCAGCCTCTTGTTTCGCGCCGTCTTCGAGGAAATAAGCACGCCAGTAAGCGATTTGTCCTCGGCTCTTGCACGAGCATAAGCAGCACAAAAAACATTTAGCCTGTCCTTCGTCAGTCGTTCAATCCGCTTTTCTTTCTTTCTTTCTTTCCTTCTTTCTTTCTTTCTTTCTTTCTTTCTTTCTTTCTTTCTTTCTTTCTTTCGTTCGTTCGTTCGTTCGTTCGGGCGAGTCCAAAAAGTAAGTTAGCGCATCGCACCGTTAGCAAGATAACAACCCGCTAGGACGTCTTTTTCTTGGGCTGCTATCGACAGCTCTGCGCGACAAGCCTCTCCCGCGGTTTGCAGGGCACCGTCTTGTAATCCTCTTTCCGTGCTCCCACTGCCAATAGAAGATCAGGATCGTCTTTTTAATTTCGCCCTTCCGTTGTGGCAGAAAAATTCGTTTCCCGTTTTTGATCATTGTCTATTTTTCTTTTAAGGTTTTGTTCTAGGTCTTACTTTCCGTGCCTGACAACGCCTACAAATTTGATCCTTTTGTACTCTACTGCCTGGTTGTTTCATCAATCTCTTGTATGGCTGTATGCACGCTCCTTCTACTCGAAAGGATGTTGTCGTTGCCGTACATAGCTGTTATCATGATCATGTCTTCTCGGCAAAGTCGGAGATCGCCAAAATCCTGCAGAGAGACAGAGAAAGCAAGAAGAAAGGCATGCAGGGGAGCCAGGCGAATGTCCGGGGTTCGTTAGCCTACGCGAGGAATAAGGAAAGGGAGACCGAAGAAAAGAACGACCGAGTGAGCACTGCACGAGTGGAAGAAGACTCACGGTACTAGAGATGCTGGTTCCGGCCAGTATGTCTCATAAATTAGAGCAGCGCGCGAATTGCTTCTTGCGCCAGTAACTTCGTTTGCATGAACTGGACGCACGGGTCATCGACGATATTCTACACGCATGTTCTACCAAGTAAGAATTGGCTACCTCCTATCATCCCCAGACCAACGGCCTTACTGAGCGACTTAATCGGACCATTACTGACATACGTTTCACCCGACCACAAGGACTGAGATGTGGCGCTCCCTTATGTTACGTTCGCCTATAATTCCTCACGCCACGATACTGCTGGGTATTCCCCCTTTTATTTGATCTTCGGACGTGACCCTGTATTACCATTGAACACTTCACCCCCCTTGGTACGGGATTCGAGAACCGAGAACCCCGACGCCATCGCCCACGCTGACCATGCGCGCCAGCTTGCCCGTACTCGATTGTTGGCAAAGCAGGAAACTCAACGGCACGCTTACGATCTCCGCCATCGTGACACATACTTTTCACCAGACTCTCTCGTACTACTTTGCTCCCCTTGCCGCCGAGTGGGGCCCTCCGAGAAACTCCTTCCCTGCTACAAAGGCCCTTACCGCGCTCTACGTCAAGTGACCAATGCCTCTTACGAAATAATCTCTGTGACCTCCGTCAGGCCAGCCAGTTCCACATCACCTGACGTCATACACGTCTCTCGGCTTAAGCCTTACTATGCCCTTACCCATGGCCCCGGTGCTTTTCCCCCCAGGGGTCGTGTTACGGTGGGAAAAGAGGACAATGTCGTCGACAGTGAAGACGACGACGTGGCAACAGCCTCTCGTGATTCTCAGCTGCTGTTTATGTACCTCTTGTAAACACATCGTGTAAATAGTCAGTATATATGTAAATATTAGTATGATAGTGTGATGACTATCAGTGTAAATATATATATATATATATATATATATATATATATATATATATATATATATATATATATATATATATATATATATATATATATATATATATATATATAAGTGTGTGTGTGTGTGTGCATGTGAGAGAGAGAGAGGAGGAAGGGAAGGCATGGAGGTTAACCAGGCGGAGTCCAGTTTGCTACCCTACACGTGGGGAGGGGAATGGGGAATGAAAGAGAGAACATGATTCTGTACCGCGCTTTGTGTGTGTGTGTGTGTGTGTGTGTGAGAGAGAGAGAGAGAGAGGAGGAAGGGAAGGCATGGAGGTTAACCAGACGGAGTCCAGTTTGCTACCCTACACGTGGGGAGGGGAATGGGGAATGAAAGAGAGAACATGATTCTGTACCGCGCTTTGTGTGTGTGCGTGTGTGTGTGTGAGAGAGAGAGAGGAGGAGGTAGGGAAGGCATGGAGGTTAACCAGACGGAGTCCAGTTTGCTACCCTACACGTGGGGAGGGGAATGGGAATGAAAGAGAGAGCATGATTCTGTACCGCGCTTTGTGTGTGTGTGTGTGTGTGTGTGTTTTGTTTCGCGTATTTGGCCTTTAAAGCAAGTGTTCTGAGGTGGCCCGGCATCCATAAAAATGGCATGGTGGTTTATCGGTAATTACAATAACGCTAACAATAAGCGCCTGTAAACACCATGCCTAGTTAAAGGCAGTGTCAGAGTGTGTGCACTGTGCCACTGTGCACTGTGCAGTGTGTGCCTTTGATCGCTCGCGGTGGTTGTTCCGCATGACCACAAGCGTTGTGACTCTGCTGTGGCTTTTCTTCGTCGTCATTGGCGTTGTCGTTAACATTGTTCAGCTGCCGCTACTCTGTGTGCGCGACACTTAGGGTTGTCCATGTAACGACCGCCTACAATTCTGGTTTTTCAAGTGAGTGGTACGAATATGTGGTGGGAGGAAGGGGGGTTAGGAGGAATGTCGTCAATGTAGGAGTCGAACTGAGTCACAAACGGCGAATACCGTGAGAATACGGAATCAACTTTGGTTCTCCTTCGCAGTACTTTGTTCGGAGAGAATACAAATACCGTATATATGCCAAGAAATGACACGCAGAGCGTACTTGCAGTCCATGGAGAAAACAAATGAACAAAAGGAACTAGTCCAAGACATTAAGCCTCAAGAACCAGTATTCTTTTATTCTGATTTCTACTCAGAGTTATTTTCTACTGATTATTATTTTCTGATTCCTACTCGGTACCTTATTAATTTCCTGCCCGATTACTCTATTTTTCTGTTTTGCTCACATGCCTGCCCCGATGTTTGTTATCGTTCTTCGCTCGTACCTCAGCCTCTCTATCCAATTAATTGTGATGCGAAGACCTTACAAAATCTGAGTCTATGTTTTACTTTCTCGCAGAATTGCGTTCACATCAATAGTGTTTGTGAAAGTTATTTAGTGTGTACGCGTATTAATCGGTCACGTGCAAGGTTTTTCTAATGGCATACAATGAAAAAGCGAGGGGATGGACGCTGCGAACGAACCAGCACAGGCAGGCATCTATAACAATGGGTATATATATATATATATATATATATATATATATATATATATATATATATATATATATATATATATATATATATATATATGAGAAATATCATAAGAAGCCAACAAACATTGACACAAAGGACAACATAGGGGAAATTACTTGTGCTTAATAATTGGAAATAAAGAAACGATAAATTAATGAAAATTAAAGTGGATGAAAAAAACAAATGGCCGCAGGTGGGAACCGAACCCACAACCTTCGCATTTCGCTTGCGATGCTCTACCAATTGAACTACTGCGGCGCCGCTTCCTCATCCACTTTCTGGGGTATTTATGTGTCCTAGTAAAACACTGGGAGTGTTATCCAGCGCCACCACTCACAGACCTTGGCGGCGGACGTGGAACGTCCTTTTTGCCGCAGGCGTGACGAGAACGTTATATATATTGTCACGTGGCGGTGACGTTAAGAACACAGTAGCAATACTGTGAAAGGCAAAACTCGATTTTATTGGGCGAACCTGTGCCCACAAAACAGGCTACACTTATAGCACAACGAAAGCGGCGAACACAGTCGGCGATCGTCGAGAATCTGATCAGCGGGTCAAGCGCGTCGGCTTTTATACAGCAGTCATCGAATGTTCCAGACTAATCGTTGGGACCCGCATGCCTTCTACAAAGTTCTACACCATTCGTGTCAAGCGATGAAATCAGATAACACAAGGTTCGGCGACAACACACAGTGGATAGAAGCATCGATAACTTTCCAGAAACTTCGGATACAGGCAGGCGCGTCCCGCGTTGTGCGATAACATTTGTTAGGCGGCCAAACGTGGTCGCCCGATAAAGATAAGTACACGTGTCATTACCCCCCTCTTAAAAAGCATCGACCCGATGCTGCAAACAAACGAAAGTAAAAAAAAAAGAAGCACTCGTAGCAAAAAAAAAAAAAAAAACAACAAAGTAAGGAAGTTCGTCAGCGTCCATAAAAGGGTTTGAGGCGCACCACGTGGACGACTTCAGATCGTGCGCGGCGCCGCTGTGAATGCGAAATGCCGTCTGGCACGACCTCATAGTCCAGTGCGCCAATACGTCGGATGACCTTGTAGGGTCCGAAATAGCGTCGCAGTAGTTTCTCACTGAGTCCTCGTCGGCGTATCGGGGTCCATACCCAAACACGGTCGCCGGGCTGGTACTCGACGAAGCGTCGTCGGAGGTTGTAGTGTCGGCTGTCGGTCCTCTGCTGGTTCTTTATCCCCAGGCGGGCGAGCTGTCGGGCTTCCTCGGCGCGCTGGAGAAAGGTAGCGACATCAAGGTTCTCCTCGTCAGTGACGTGCGGCAGCATGGCGTCGAGTGTCGTCGTCGGGTTCCTGCCGTAGACCAGCTTGAACGGCGTGATCTGTGTGGTTTCTTGCACCGCCGTGTTGTAAGCGAATGTTACGTACGGCAGGACGGCATCCCAGGTCTTGTGTTCGACGTCGACGTACATCGCTAGCATGTCGGCGAGGGTCTTATTCAGGCGCTCCGTAAGACCATTCGTCTGTGGGTGGTAGGCCGTTGTCCTCCTGTGCCTTGTCTGACTGTATTTCAGAATGGCTTGTGTGAGCTCCGCTGTAAAGGCCGTTCCTCTGTCAGTGATAAGGACTTCTGGGGCGCCATGTCGCAGCAGGATGTTTTCGACAAAGAATTTCGCAACTTCGGCTGCGCTACCTTTCGGCAATGCTTTAGTTTCAGCGAAGCGGGTGAGGTAGTCCGTAGCCACGACGATCCATTTATTTCCAGTTGTTGACGTCGGAAAGGGTCCCAGCAAGTCCATCCCGATCTGCTGGAATGGTCGGCAAGGAGGCTCGATTGGCTGTAGTAATCCGGCTGGCCTTGTCGGCGGTGTCTTGCGTCGCTGACAATCTCGACATGTTCTGACATAACGGGCGACGTCGGCGGTCAGGTGCGGCCAATAATACTTTTCTTGTATCCTCGATAGTGTCCGGGAAAATCCGAGGTGTCCAGCGGTCGGATCGTCATGTAGGGCGTGCAATACTTCTGGACGAAGTCCTGACGGGACAACAAGAAGGTAGTTGGCGCGGACTGGTGAGAAGTTCTTCTTCACGAGTAGATTGTTTTGAAGCGTGAAGGAAGATAATCCGCGCCTAAATGCCCTGGGGACAACGTCGGTGTGCCCTTCCAAATATTCGACGAGGCCTTTTAGCTCCGGGTCTGCCCGTTGCTGTTCAGCGAAGTCTTCCGCGCTTATCATCCCAAGGAAGGCGTCGTCATTGTCGTCGTCTTGCGGCGGCGGGTCAATGGGGGCGCGTGATAGGCAATCGGCATCGGAGTGTTTTCGCCCGGACTTGTAGGTTACAGTGATGTCGTATTCTTGTAGTCTGAGGCTCCATCGCGCCAGTCGTCCTGAAGGATCCTTTATATTCGCTAGCCAACACAACGCGTGATGGTCACTGACGACTTTGAATGGCCTGCCATAAAGATAAGGGCGAAATTTAGCTGTAGCCCAAACGATGGCGAGGCATTCCTTTTCGGTCGTAGAATAGTTGCCTTCCGCTTTTGACAGCGACCGGCTAGCGTAAGCTATCACCTGTTCGACTCCGTTTCTCCTCTGGACTAGAACGGCACCGAGGCCTAGGCTACTGGCGTCAGTATGGATTTCTGTATCGGCGTGCTCGTCGAAGTGCGCAAGTACCGGCGGTGACTGCATGCGTCGTTTGAGTTCTTCAAATGCATCGGCCTGCGGCGTTTCCCACTTGAACTCAACATCACATTTAGTTAGACGGGTCAACGGCTCGGCGATGCGTGAAAAGTCCTTGACAAAGCGCCTGTAGTACGCACACATGCCAAGGAATCTACGCACTGCCTTCTTGTTGATGGGTTGCGGGAACTGTGCGATTGCAGCTGTCTTTTGCGGGTCTGGACGGACACCAGATTTGCTAATTACGTGGCCTAGGAAGAGAAGCTCGTCGTAAGCGAAGCGGCATTTTTCCGGCTTCAGAGTAAGCCCTGACGACTTGATGGCCGCTAGTACTGTCGCAAGCCGCTTGAGGTGATCGTCGAAATTTCCGGCGAAGACGACGACGTCATCCAAGTAAACGAGACAGGTCTGCCACTTCAATCCTGCTAATACCGTGTCCATGACGCGCTGGAACGTTGCAGGCGCCGAGCACAGTCCGAATGGCATAACCTTGAACTCGTAGAGGCCGTCTGGGGTGATGAAGGCGGTCTTTTCGCGATCCCTTTCGTCGACTTCTATTTGCCAGTAGCCAGACTTGAGGTCCATCGATGAGAAGTACTTAGCATTGCAGAGCCGATCCAATGCGTCGTCTATCCGTGGGAGGGGGTATACGTCTTTCTTCGTGATTTTGTTCAATCGACGATAATCGACGCAGAAACGTAGCGTTCCGTCCTTTTTCTTCACTAAAACAACTGGAGACGCCCACGGGCTTTTCGACGGCTGGATGATGTCGTCGCGCAGCATTTCGTCGACTTGGTGTCTTATAGCTTCGCGTTCTCGCGTCGAAACTCTGTAAGGGCTCTGGCGGAGTGGTCGAGCGCACTCGTCGGTTATTATGCGATGCTTTGCGACTGGTGTTTGTCGAATCCTCGATGACGTCGAAAAGCAGTCTTTGTATCGTCGAAGCAGACTTCTGAGCTGTTGCTGCTTAATCGCGGGGAGACTTGGATTTATGTCGAAGTCTGGCTCGGGAACGACAGTCATCGGGGTAGATGCGACAGAATCCGAGAGGACAAACGCATCGCTGGTTTCCTGAATTTCCTCGATGTATGCGATCGTCGTGCCCTTGCTGATGTGCTTGAACTCCTGGCTGAAGTTTGTCAGCAACACCTTTGTGTTTCCTCCGTTCAGTCGAGCGATCCCTCTTGCGACGCAAATTTCACGGTCGAGCAGTAGACGTCTGTCGCCTTCGATGACGCCTTCTACGTCAGCGGGTGTTTCGGTGCTGACCAAAATGACAATGCTGGAGCGAGGCGGGATGCTCACATGATCTTCGAGCACACTCAAGGCGTGGTGACTACGAGGGCTCTCCGGCGGTATCGCTTGATCTTCCGACAGTGTTATCGATTTCGACTTCAGGTCGATGACTGCGCCATGTTGATTCAGGAAGTCCATGCCGAGAATGACGTCTCGTGAACACTGTTGGAGGATAACGAAGGTGGCAGGGTAAGTCCGGTCATGAACGGTAATTCTTGCCGTGCAGATTCCAGTTGGCGTAATGAGGTGTCCTCCAGCAGTTCGAATTTGAGGGCCCTCCCATGCAGTCTTAACCTTCTTCAACTGGGCGGCGATGTGTCCACTCATTACGGAGTAATCGGCCCCTGTGTCGACTAAGGCAGTGACTGCGTGGCCGTCGAGAAGTACGTCGAGGTCGGTGGTTCTTTGTCTGGCGTTGCAGTTGGGTCTTGGCGTCGGATCACGGCTGCGTCGCGTTAAACTGAAGCTGGAACGTCGCGTCGTCACGTAGTCTTTTGTCGGTGTAGTCTTGGCTTTCTGACTTCGTCGGGACGGCGGCGTGTCATTATTATGTCGTGGAGATGGTCTCTTCGGCGTCTCCGTCGGCGTCGGAGGATCTTCGTCAGTTCGACGAACAGCAACCGCACCTCCATCGGTTGCTGCTTTTAGTTTTCCGGATATGGGCTCGCAGACCGGCCCCGGGCTGGGCCAGTGTATGGTCGGCGCTGCGGCGACAGGTAACGGCCTGGTGACGGCGAACGGGACGGTCGTCGAGGGCTCCACTGAGTGGCGGCGAGGTAGTCGGCGATATCGCGAGGGCGTTCACCTTGCTGCGGGCGCGGAGCGTTGACGGCGAAACCTCTCAGTCCCAAGTCGCGGTATGGGCATCGGCGATACACAAGGCCGGCTTCTCCGCAGTGATAGCAGAGCGGGCGGTGGTCGGGGGCTCGCCAAATGTCCGTCTTCCTCGCGTAGGTGCGCTGGGCGACGGGTGGGCGTGCTGGCGGCGGCGGTGGCGGCGGACGGCGGAATTGCGTCGTTGCAGGGCCCTGGCGTGGTCGTGGAGGGGGACCTTGACGGCGTGCGACGGCGGCGTATGTCATCGCTTCTGGTTGGGGCTGCGGTAATTGTGGTTGCAGCTCGGGAACTCCAAGCGATCGGTGCACCTCTTCTTTCACAATGTCGGCGATCGAAGCCACTTGGGGCTGCGACGAAGGCAGGACCTTGCGCAGTTCTTCGCGCACAATGGCCCTGATGGTCTCCTGAAGGTTGTCGGAATCCAGTCCTTGGATGGCGTACTGCGGCGTGAGCCCCTGGCGGTTATATTGCCGGGTGCGCATCTCCAGAGTTTTCTCGATCGTCGATGCCTCTGCAGAAAACTCAGCTACGGTCTTCGGCGGGTTACGAATAAGTCCTGCGAAAAGTTCTTGCTTGACGCCCCGCATCAGGAAGCGGACTTTTTTATCCTCTGACATTTCCGGGTCGGCGTGCCGGAAAAGACGGGCCATCTCCTCCGTGAAGATCGCGATCGTCTCGTTTGGCAGCTGCACTCTGGTTTCTAGTAGTGCTTGGGCTCGCTCTTTTCGCACGACGCTTGTAAACGTTTGCAAGAAGCTGCTTCGGAACAGGTCCCAGGTCGTTAAGGTGGCTTCTCGATTCTCGAACCAGGTCCTGGCGGCGTCTTCCAGTGCGAAATAGACATGCCGCAGCTTGTCGTCACTGTCCCAACTGTTAAACGTAGCGACCCTCTCATACGTCTCGAGCCAGGTTTCCGGGTCCTCGAATGTTGATCCGCGGAAGGTCGGAGGTTCCCTGGGCTGCTGCAGCACGATGGGGGACGCTGGGGCTGCCATTGGGGTTGCCTTGTCCACAATCTTCTTGGTCTTCTCAGGTAGAAGTCCGTGCTCCGGGGGCAGCTGTTGAAGACGGCGGCTTGCTCGAGGCTCCGGGACTACGTTTGTGTTCACTTTGCGGTCCGGGCTTGGATCACGGCTTGTCGGGGGCGTCCGGTACATGAACGAAAGCACCTCCACCAGATGTCACGTGGCGGTGACGTTAAGAACACAGTAGCAATACTGTGAAAGGCAAAACTCGATTTTATTGGGCGAACCTGTGCCCACAAAACAGGCTACACTTATAGCACAACGAAAGCGGCGAACACAGTCGGCGATCGTCGAGAATCTGATCAGCGGGTCAAGCGCGTCGGCTTTTATACAGCAGTCATCGAATGTTCCAGACTAATCGTTGGGACCCGCATGCCTTCTACAAAGTTCTACACCATTCGTGTCAAGCGATGAAATCAGATAACACAAGGTTCGGCGACAACACACAGTGGATAGAAGCATCGATAACTTTCCAGAAACTTCGGATACAGGCAGGCGCGTCCCGCGTTGTGCGATAACATTTGTTAGGCGGCCAAACGTGGTCGCCCGATAAAGATAAGTACACGTGTCATTATATATATATATATATATATATATATATATATATATATAATACACAGGCTTTCCTGACAAATTCCGGGCCTCGCCCGAAACGTAGGCAATAATACATCATATTTGCGTACGTGAGTCCTCAACCTAGAAATGCCTACATGTAGTCAGATCATAAGACGCCAAGAAACAATGACGCCAAGGATTGTTGGCATCTTATGATTTCACTGATAATAATCGAACCCCTCGGTTTTCTTCCTTCTCATTCATATATATATATGGTAAAGAGAAATTCTTCAGGATAGATTTCTATTGTAAAGAACGTGAGCGATGGTACAAGGTAAACAGAACATGTATTGAATTTAAATTAAATACTGGTTCCGTTTACCTTATAGCATCGCTCAAGTTATATATATATATATCACACGGATCTGCGAAATCTCATATATGGTACCGCAGACGGGCGGGAATGTTACCAATGCTCTAATGCTCTTTCTTTGAGCGGCGTGATTCTGTGCGGCATATGTACTTTTGCCAAGCTCTCGGCGACCGAGCAAGGTCTCTGCCACTGTTTGAACCGGCAGAGTGCGCTGGGAAACTTTGATGAATGCCGCCTGGCGTTGGAGTGGCAGCTTTTTTCTCTTAAACTTTATTTCTTTATCCCTCTTTGGTGATATATTGACTGCGCAGTCGAGAGAATGAAGAAAAGAAAAAGGAAGTGAAAGATGGAGACACCCGCAAGGTGCGCGAGCGCCCGTACTTCTGTGCTAGCCATGGCTTGCGATCAATGGACATCTCCTTTGGCCGCACCTGAATCACGTGTCGGTAATCACTCTTCATTCAACGCTGCGCGCTGCACCGGCAGTGATGTACACGGACACACACGCGCATACAGACAGACACGGCGACCGCGTTGAATGTATCGCAACGTCTTGCACCGTACCTTGAAGGACTCCGTTACCGTGCTCCGCCTAGCTGCTAGACCCGGCGAACGAATACGTGGACCTATATCGGTGCCGCAGATTGGGCTCCTACTTGTAGGCGGCTGAGGATCAACATTGATTACTCACCGCCTTTGAAAGAAAGAAAAAATGCTGGAAGAGAGAGGAAAAAATGAATGAGTACCTTAGATATGGGTATGTCTGAATAAATCGATAGTTTCGCGTTTGTCTCTGAGCCTCTTATTGCCGACGCTTTCTTTTTTTCTTTTCTTTTTTTCTTTGGCATCTGCTATACGTGTTGATTTTGTCGTGTTTGCTTCTTGATGAGTTTTGCTGTTCGGAACGCAAGGCGCCGTGGCTTCTGCCGTCATCTTTTACTCGGGAGTGCTTGTCCGTGTCCCTTACTGCGTCCTTCTCTTGAATTCCGCGCAGTCCATTTATGTCCTCGCAGTGTGTGTAGACGTGGCCACAGGGTGAACGAGGGCGAGAGTGATTAGTAACTGTAAGTGCATTTTGCCATTGGCTGGTCGCCTTCGCTTATAGTATGTCCAGCATTACGATTGGGTGAAATTTGTTCTTACAAACACTTCTGACGTAAGAGCTTTTTTTTTTTTTATTGTAGGCTATGGGCCGGTATTTATAGAAAGGTGTTTAGGCGAGAACTATTCCTAATAGAAGAGGGAAGTCTATCTTGATGTTGGACATATAATCAGTGAAGCCGGCCTGCTAATTGTAAGCGATCCTTCCGAATGAATATCTTTGTGAATTCGACCCATATTCTGTATTTCTGCACACGTTCACAGCAATCCAAGAGGGTTGCGATTATGTTTTTGCACGTTAGATCATATGGCTTCAACTGACGTGTCTCTAGCGTACATGCTGTTCGAGGTAGCTTCGAAGGTACATATTACTCAATTTCGAGCCTATGGTAATGCAGTTAACAGATGTAATCTCTATCTGTTGAACCTATAATAAGATATCCGAACTATAGAGAAGTCCACAAGATGATTGACACAATAGCAGTGAAGCAATAAATGTCTCTAAAGGCAACGTTTCGTCAGTGGAGCTTGTCTTCGTCAGAGCATAGGGATAAAATTCTCCTTGTCAAAGCCTTGGCAGCGACATCCCTTGGTCGGCCACGTACTGTTGATTACTGTGACAAGATGGATGCATAGAAGGCTGAAATATTTCTTGGCATAAGAACTGCACTGTTGAATCACCAGGCCACTCTCCGAAAGTACAACAGCCGTCTTAACCGCTCCTCGTTCTTTTAGTGCCTGACATCGGCGTCCGCTTCTGCCGCAGACCGTGCGATAACGCAGTTCACTGGTCAGCTGGACATATATCTTGCAGCGGGCTCTTCAAGACGTGGAGAGAGCGTTGAGGACCTTATTTGCGCTTTTGTGCAAGTCAGTCGCCTGTGTTCAGCTCTTCCTTCCTCCTCTGTCCTCTTCGGCAGCACAATTCTCGACCGACAGTTCTTCAGCTTTTGACGAAAATATTGCTTTTTCTCGATCGCTCAATTCTCCTATACGACGTCATTGGCTGTTTTATTTTTCCGGGTAAGACGCGTTTCTGCTCGAAGGGGGAGGACGAAATCACCTTAGTTTTCGGGCATTTCGCTTCTTGCTTCACTTAGTGTCCTTTTATTTCTTATGCTCTCCCTATTTAATTCTTTGTGCTTAGAAGTAAAGTTTATTTCTCTCTTTCCCACGCTTATGCACAGTATATAAAATTGTGCACCCCTGCGGGAACATATGTCAACATATATTAGAGAACGATCGATATCAAGTTTGGTTAGAACACGCGTCACGTGTGAATATTGAATAGTGCAATGTGGTGTCGCTGTGTAACCAGTTTCTCAATATGATTCAGCCTCAAAAACTTAGCGTGCTATTCTGGATTACAATAATTTTGCTCACACTATGATGAGAGCGATAGTGAAGCCTTGTGACGTGTTCGCCTTTGTCGATTTCTTCACTTTATGCCGCAATGCTCCGGCACTAGCTATTGCCCATGGTCCACCATAGCTGTACTCACGTGATACATTTGCAACAGTTAGGCAAGCAGCTTTCGTTGTGGAATCGCGTGCTTTTTGTCCAAAGCAGGAGACCTAATCATATCACCTCCAGAGCTTGCACTTCGCAGCTTTGCCTTTCACACCTATAACTCGCCACAGCAGGCGGTCTTTTTTTCTTTCTTTTCTTTTTTATGCGTGCACCGCCATCGCCGCATAGGCATGCAGTGCATTTGTACGTTTGCTTCTGTGATGGGCTAAAGCGTGCTCTGTGTATCGCATCCCTTTGTGCTCTGCGCTTGAAAGAGTATGTATCATCGTTGAAACTAGTCTCGGCGTATAACCAGGGTCAGCATAACGTAACGATTTTTTTTTCACTCGATTGCGTTCTTTCGTTATTATCCGCCATGCCGAATGCCCGATATTTGTTGGAAAGACAGCACAAGGCCGAGCGGAACGATGTGGGCACGAAGGATTGCCGTCAGATCCGACACCGGAAAATAAGTTGATTTCCACTGCAATTGACATCGATTATTCGTATTGTCGATCTTATGCAATGGATTTGACGTAGAGGCGCCAGAAAGAATTTGTTTGCTCGATAGCCAGCGCAGAGCCGGTATGCTTATTTTGACTCATAGTCCGAATTCACAGCGCAGTTCCCTCATAAAACCTATTTAGTGACAGGCTGTGACACGCAGCCGTGGTGAAATCCAACGTTTCATAGCTGCTGTCGGAGAACAAAAGGTGCAATCTGGAAGCATCCGCGTGCTGAAGCTAGATATGCTGAAATAACCAAAATCCTGCAGCTGGCTGTCCAAACAGCCAACCATGACAGCCACCGACGCTGCAACGCGACGCCACCAGCCAATCAAGTACCATTCCTCCGTTCTCACGTGCTAACCGCCTCGCGAATTCGGCTCCTGATTGGCTGGCGCTGAAGGTATAGTTCTCTCGACGCTTCGCAGCTTTTGTGAGAGGACGCCACCATATGCCTTTTGTTATTGCCTCTTGCTTTCGCCTTTCTTTTCTTTGTTTACATTCTTTTTCCTCGTTGAGTTCTCTAGACCGAGTGACTTCTCATCGGGTGTCCTAAGCTCGTGTTCTCTCTCTCGTGCCTCCTCGCTCGCGAAGCCGAACAAAGGATCGGCCTTCCGCATGGCCGGGCGGGGCCCGGTCACCGAAGTCTCCCTATTTCACTCGAAAAGAGTGTTTTGCGACGGGGGCGCCTTATATATAGCGCCACCGGCGTGTCGCCCCCAAACGACGTTGCCGGCCCGCGGCGTGGTGCGCGGCCGGGCAGATTGGCGTCGTCCTCTTCGGCAGGACGCAACCTTGCGCGATGCTGGCGCACGCTTGTTAGCGGTGCGCGCCGTGTCCAGTCGAGCCCGAAACGAGCCGTCTTTTGTGGTCGTGTAGCGAAGAGATAACGGCTCCGGCTGAAAGGAGAGAGGAATCCTTTCCGGAGCTCGTCGGCGTTGCCCGCCTAAGACCGTTCGCTTTGCTCGCTTCTCTTGCTTTTTATTTTGTTTTATTTTTAACTCCTTTTTGGGCCTTGCCCAGAGTTTAGTTCTTTATCCTTACTTCTGCAGTGGCCGGCCTGTGCGCCTTCAGCCGTGTACGTAAACAACTGCACGGATTAAATAGGTTGTTATCGTGTGCCCCGGACAGCCGTCTTTCTTTCTCTCTTTTTTTACTTCTTGTTTTTTCTTCTTTCTTTTTCCAATTTCTGCCTGTGTTTTTTACATCTCCTGAGATTATAAGGGAGGCTCGAGTCCCATGTCGCTGCGTCGTTTCGGAATGCCGCGTCCTCTCGCGCCGCCGGTTTCCATAAGTGGCCTTTCCTGTGAAGCTTTCGCTAGAATGCCAGAAGCGAATCTCTTAAAGTACAATTTTAAAGCTTTACATTATCCCGTATAGTTCTCCCTGGGTACCCCAGGCGAACCCTTCGCTGACGTTCTTCTAATTCTAAGCCATCGTACCGCGACGTGCATTGTCTATCCTCTTGTACGAGGAATACGTAAATAGTAATGCCCAAAACGCCTCCCCCTGCCCCCCCCCCCCCCCATTCTCCCTCTGTATTCTTATATAATGTCGTTTCACGCATCGTTTATAAAATTTCAATCTGCGTGGTTTTTGGCACAGACGGCAATCGCTGTGCTGCATAAAAAAAAAGAAAGGAAAAAGTGGGTGGAAGTGTTTCGAGCGCTATAAATAAGTAACGCTGGAGGACGGGAGAATGTTGATGTCATTCCACAATGCAAGCTTTCAGATCCCACACGAGCGTCGGATCGATGAGACTCCTGCATATTTTAGCCCTGGTATGACGCGTGCGTTTAAAGCGGAGCTATGGAAGGGGAGAGGGTACACCTGATACCCTGGAGGTGAATTGACGACCAAACTTTCTCCTAGAGCTTGATGATGATGGTGGTGGTGGTTGGTGGTAGTGTGTGTGTGTGTGTTCTTTCATTGCGCAAGGGCCATTGGCAACCGAGACTTAGACGATACTGACCAGCGAAGAGAGGAGGAGGCCAGGACAAACACTAGCGCAGATTTTCTAAAAAAAAACTTTGTCCGGCAAAATGATGGCGCTATAGTGTGCACGGGTGCACGTGGATTTGCCTAAGCTTCGTCCTCCTGGCTTCAAGCGGCTTTGTGACTTTGCAAATTGATCATTTGCTACAATATATTGCGCTATAAATACAACATTTCGCAATGATTACGCATGTGCGCAGGTACGTATTGCCTTTTCATCTTGAGAAAAATGTGACTGCTTGAGAGTTTAGAAAGATAAAACGCAAGAAAAAGATAGCGCCGCAAGAACCTCTGAAGCCACAAGCACGAAAATCATACAAATTTATTTGCCAACAATCGTAGCGCCACAGTTACCAATTTTTGTACAAAGCTCTATGCGCGCTAGTCTTTGAACAGGTGATTTAGTTGGCACCTGGCAAGCACCTATCAGGCAAGTGAGAGAGAGCGAACATGTATGCAGATATCCTGAAGATACATTTTTGATTATTTGGAAAAGTAACAAGTATTTACTTTAAGGAAACTAAATTATCTCACAGGAACACTGCGGTTATACCAATGGAACTAAATTGAAGAGTATAAATTTACAGAGGTTTACAGTATAAGGCATGGCTGGGCTATTTCACTCGTGTTTGTTCATATCTCGGCATGAAGAAGCTTGGCGTGTAACAAACGGCTACTACCCGCCCGGCTACATAGCTTCGAGGAAACGCGCGTCGTATCCTTGCTCGGAGCCCCAGGCGACGCCCTGGTGCTTCAGCCGGCAGCAGTCGAGAAGGGGGACATCGAGTAGCAGCACACGGCGCGCGGTGATTATCACGCGCATAGGTCAGCAGCCATTTCCAGCACCGTGGCTCCTTCTAGGGGCCAAGAAATACGGACCTACTCGGCTCGCTCCTCAAGCTGTCAACTCGTGTTCGGCTCGCAATATCTCAACGCGAGTACAAGGCTTGGAGAGCGAGCGGCAGAGGATAATCCAATAAAACCATGGAGTGCCTGATGTAACCTCGTGTCTGGTTTCTCTCTCTCTCTCTCTGTGTGTGTGTGTGTTTGTGTGTGTGTGTGTGCGTGCGCGTGTGTCTGTCCCTGCAGCGAACTTTCGCTGGTGCGTTCCTTAATTCATCGAAGCGTCCCGCTCTTTCTTACTAGCTTCTGTTATTAGCTTCCGTTTGTTAATTGCACTAACTGGAATTTTTAAGTTCTTTTATTACTTCTCTTTTCCGCTCACTGAGTTGGATTGTAGACCGAACATCCGTAGTTTTCCGCATTCGTTCCATGAGTTTCTGTGACGCAGCGCATCACTGAAAGAACGAGGCTTGCAGTACCTGCTATTTCGTGGCATTACATATATTGCGTATAGACCATTATAGGAATTAAACGAAATCAGCTAACAGAAGGGCTTAGCATTGGAGACAAGCTAGGCATATTCGTTAATGTAGTAAAATGGTAAATAATTAGAACGAAAAATAAATAATTTCCGCCATTATTAGTACAATTTGCTTTGCATTTCTGGGACCATCTTATAGGTGTTAAAACGCGAGTTCGCATTGTTATCGGTTTCTATTAAAAACACTTTTTGCTTTCATCATTATTGTCGTTTATTCTGAGCCACTTTTGTCCCTGCTCTACTATCAAAATTTTAATGTTTTTCCTGGATCGGTGGGAGTGATATATCAATGCATATTTTATTAAAGTTGATCATGATTGCATAAGGCTGGAGATTTCTTCTGTACTTCTCAGCTGAGGAAGTTATTTTGTTATAAAAGAAAGCCAAGCAGCATGGTGAAGCGGCCTTGAAGTTAGGGGCTATTGCCGAAGGTCGCGAACGAAGTTAGCAATCATACCTAAAAAACCACCCTTCTTTTTCTTGGTTTGTTTGTTTTTTCCTAATCATCCGTCTCACTTCATAGAGGTATATCTGAAGTGTTTTGAAACAGATACTGTACGGGGGGGGGGGGGGGGCAGAATAGAAGAAAGATAGCTGTCATCAGCGGGGCGAGAAAGTACCTCGCGATTGTGCAACATCGAAGACGAGCCAGGTATAATGGGACAACACTTACGCCCACTTCTACGCTTGCAGCTGTATGGACTCGTCTTCTACACTACTTCTGAAGAAAATGACAAGACGAAAGTACGTTTTCTCGAGCTCGTTCATCTCCTGCCGAGGCAGCACATGGGCTTCGATTACGAATCCCTTCCTTGGCGCGTCTAATAATTGCGTGCCCTGGTCCATATCAGCCGTTACGGCTAGTGGGTGGGCGGCCCGAATCCGAGCCGAACGCGCTCTCTTGGTCGCCTTTGCGTCAAAACAGGTCGCCGAGCACGGAGACTGATGGTGCTTCGCCTATGTAACAATGAGCATCGTCGTCTTCTATCGTCGCCGTCGAAGGCCGGCGGAGGGTTCGACGCTGCGGCGCTTCGAATGCGGCATTCTCTCTCTCTCTTTGCTCCCGCCCCTGGCTTCCTCCCCGCCGCCACCCGTTTCTCTCGCTGTCTTTGCCCTTGGCGTAGGTTTTTCTTCTTAACGCAGACAACGGAAAAACCTATAAGCGCGCGAAATAGATGTGAGAACGCGAGCTTCGGGATGGAGAGACGAGACCTAGGAGTATGTCTGGAAACGTCTCTCCGTGGCGCGGTTTGTGCAGCCCACCGTCGCCGACGCTCGGGTCGGAATCGCATTCTTCACGACGTCTCTCAATGGGGGCCCTCCGCTGTGCCGCCGCCGCTGTCTGCTGATGATCGCGTGCACTGTGAAGCTCGTGTCTCGCATGACACCATCCATCTCCCCCCGCCTAGCTGGCTGGCTCGATTGCGCTCCGGCGAGCATTCGGTCCCGTGTTTATATGCGCGGCTGCGCGCGCTTGTATTTGTGTCGCGCCGTTGCGAAGGTGGTTTGTGTGAACACGCGGGCGTGTGTGTGTGTGCACGCGTTCTCTCAGGCCCTGGTACTATTTTCTTTTCGTTTTACGTTAAGGTCTCAGCGTTGACAGGTAATGGAATGTCCTGGCAGCGAAAGATAGATGTACAGCATTCCTTTTCCGTGTTCCCTTTCTATTTATACTTAAAAAATACTACTACTACTACTACTACTACTACTACTACTACTACTACTACTACTACTACTACTACTACTACTACTACTACTACTACCATAACGTATTCGTTCATGTCAGTGGGAGTTTGCTACCAGGATATGGGTCCGTTGAGACTCGTATAACGGGCCGACGGAGTCGAAGAAAAGCTTTTACTTGAAGTCACGAACTGCACTTGATTTTCTTAATTTTCTCCTATCGAGTGGCCATCGCTTCCGGGCCACAATGATGCGATATGTGGGACAGGTTGTCTACGTTAACGCGATGTCGGTAGGCCAGACGCGAGCACCAAATCTGTGAAAAGAAGGGGACATTGCGAAGAAGAAGAAGAAGCAAGGAGGGTTGGTGAGACACGTTCTCCATTGATGGTATCTGAGTGTCTGTGGTCACGGAGTCTTGAAACCCGCCCTTTCCCTGGTGCACAGTACAAACAATTATAATGTTTCAGCCCAGTGTAACGAAAGAAAAACACCGCAGAGGCATCTGCGTCAGCAGGCGTTTGGTGTGTTGCGACACCACATACCCGAGCCCACGAGGGCTGGCCCCTCCCGCGTTTAACCGTGTGTGGCTTAGCCGTGTCCGGGGAAAATGGGACCTTGGGGATTTAGCCGATGCCGAGCGTTTGGACCTTTAAGGCCCATAGGTCGAGGCAACACACCCCTTTAGCCTCGGCTTCACGTAGACGGCACCCCTCGACTGACCCACCCGGGGGAAATCGGTAGTTACCTTTTCCTGTCCCTCTCTTCCTCCAACCTTCGTATTTCCCTCTCACCTTTAATATTTCCTGTGTTCTCCTCTCTTGTGCACTACTTTCGATTTTCTAGGCAGCGAGGGTTAACCCTGTGTGAGTAGCCTCCCTAGGTTATGTCATATTCTGTTATAGTGGTAACGTACAGCTGGCGATTGCAGGAGCTGTTTCACAGGTCCTGCAGCGTCCCCTTGTAGGGCTCCACGATCGGTGGCTGGCGTTACTGCCGAAAAATGCTCTCACTTATGATTGGATCCTTCCCACCACTACCTGATCGCTCCCTGAAAAGGGGGGGGGGGCGCACCGATGAAGTCTTCGAGTTTTTTTGTCGAAAAATAAAATCCTTCCCCCGTTTTCATGTCACTCACTCTAAGAAACCAGACAAACCAGGGCGAACAATCTCGCCATTCCTTATTTAAAAGTCTCTTACCGAAGTTTTTGGCACAGGTTATAAAGCATGCAGGATGGCAAGCGGTGATCTCCTCTTGGAACTCCGCAGCCAGAAACAATATCAAAAACTGTCCAATCTCGTGTCATTTGGGGATGTCCAAGTAACGATAACGCCTCCCCGTACTATGACTACTACCCGTGGCGTTGTCTCAGATGATAATCTGCTGGAGCTGACTGAAGCTGAACTCCTGGAGTGCTTCAGTGAGCAGAACGTCATCAACGTTAAACGAATTAGGATGAGGCGGGACAACAAGAAAATCCAGACCAAGCACCTGATACTTAATTTCGGCTCCACTATTCTGCCCGAATCCGTCGACGCCGGTTACATCAAGCTCCGTGTTAGGCCATACGTGCCAGATCCCCTCAGATGTTTCAAATGCCAGCGTTTCGTGCACAGTTCACAGAGCTGCCGAGGCCACCAAACTTGTGCGAGATGCAGAGCCCATGAATACACCTCTGAATCTTGCGAGAACTCTCTCCACTGTGTAAACTGTGATTGGGAGCACGCCGCGTACTCGCGGTCGTGCCCATCCTGGTAAAAAGAAAAGGAAATGGTAGCAATTAAAGTTAAGGCAAACATAAGTTTCAAGGAGGCACGCAGGCGGGTATCCTACCTGCCCAAGAACACGTTTGCCGTTGGCACGCGTCAGGGCGCAGCGACCCAACGGCGTCCGAAGGCTGTCCGGCCCACACGCAGTGAGCCGGCGGTGACGCCACCTGCCTCACCTCATTGATCAGCTTTCGGACCCCTACATACTCGTGGGTGATTTTAATGCCAACAACACGATGTGGGGAGACTCGCGATGCGACGCGAGAGGTCGATTCATTGAAAATTTTCTTCTGACCTCTAGTACCTGCCTCTTTAATAAAAAGGAGCCGACCTATTACAGCGGCCAACACAACACGTATTCAGGGATAGATCTAGCAACTGTCTCTTCTGCCTCACCTAGAATGGAACGTCACCAATAAACTTTTTGGAAGTGACCACTTTGCTGTAACTTCAAACCTGATAACTCTGCATGAGAACCCTCCGCATATTCCTCGATGGAAATTAGTATCGGCGAACTGGGAGCATTTTAAAAGAAACATGTTATCTACTACGAGATTTTATAGATGATTTTACTATAGATGATGCTGTTGCACATTTTACCGCTCTTATTATTCATGCAGCCGAAAAGTATATCCCACAAACGAACGGTGGTTCACTTACAATACGTGTTCCCTGGTGGAACGAAGACTGTGGAGAGGCGCGATAGAAGCAGAATAAGGCATGGGGCGTATTCCGTAGATCGTCAAATGCAGAAAATCTAATACAATTAAAAAAAATTAGATCACAGGGAACGTGGACACGGCGTCAGGCAAAGAGAGAAAGCTTGGTGAGGTTCCTCTCGGGTATAAATTCATACACACAGGAGGCGAAAGTATGGAATGATTTAAGAAAGCTACAAGCTTAAGAAGCTTGTAGCTTTCTTAAGCTAGAATGTAAGCTAGAGTGTAGCTAGACATAGAAAGATACAATCCATCCGTTGGCTCTAGTGAACGGCCAAGGTAATACCTTGCAAGACCAGGCAGACTTTCTTAAGGAGCACTTTGAGCATGTGTCGAGCTCAATCCATTATTTTTAATCCTTTCTTAAACATAAACAAATAGAAGAATGTAAGCCAGTCGTACGTAAATGCAGACAAGGAACTAAAGCAATGAATTTACTGAAAATTCTATCCCACACAACATGGGGTAGTGACAGGAAGTGTTTGATGAATCTTTACAAGAGCCTAATTCGATCACGATTGGACTATGCTGCCGTCGTATATAGCTCTGCCGCACCGAGCGCGCTAAAGATGCTGGATTCCGTCCACCATCTAGGTATACGCTTAGCCACTGGCGCTTTCAGAACAAGCCCTATTGGAAGCTTATATATAGAATCAAATAAGTGGTCACTCCGTCTGCAGAGAACATACATCAGCCTCACAAATTTTCTCAAAATACACTCTAACCATGAACTTCCAGGCTCTAATACCGTTAGCGATATGACGTGTGCTACACTTTTCCGCAATTGTTCCTTTGTAAGACAGCCTTTCGCGCTGCGTGTGAGGAAGCTTAGCAAATAAATGCATGTCCCATTCTTCGAACATCGGTTAATGCATCCGACCAAGCCGCTACGTCCTTCGGATCGGCAGGTGGTAAAATGTGACATATCCTTTCTAGAAGTTACAAAGCACGCTCCAGAGATCGAAATCCGAATGCGTTTCCTAGTACAAGCAGTACAAGCGCTCCTGCACAGACTTCTACACAGACGCATCGAAGTCACATGCCGGGGTGTCTTATGCAGCCGTCGGCCCACCCTTCTCAGGATCTGATGTACTGCATCCGGAAACAAGTATCTTTATGGCTGAAGCCTATACACTATTATAGGCTGTGAAATCGATACTCCAAAAAGCATATAGCATATATATATATATATATATATATATATATATATCTATGAGGCTGACCGTCCTCCGCGTCCTCCTGGAGTGTCGGGAAGCCGAATCTGAAAGAAAGAGACATTTTCCCCTAGCATAGTGGCAGTACATTCCTCTTCATCCTGTAATGTTTCTCGGTCCCTAACAGCTTTTTGATACTAATACAGTCCTAGGTTTCGTGAAAGATGTTTTCTTACATGTTATTAGCCCCATAAATTCGTAGCGCATCCTCTCTTAAGAGGATGCTGCTGGGATAGTAGTTTTGTATAGCACATGCCTCCAGCCCTTGTGTTTCAAGGGCTCTGGTGAGGCACAAGTGCTCTAGCCAATTTTTGAATCTGACATATTTTGTATATCGTATCATTTTTTTTCGCAGTACATTTTAATGCTAATAGTACACGTGATTAGCCATCGCCATAATTTTATTACGCGTAGATTGCAGAAGTCACATAGTGGGCTGTTGCCCGTTCCGATCAGAAAGAAGTACGCAGTTCAAAATGCTACTCCATGCCATAGACAAACTAGAAGGGTGTAGTCACGTTGTGGAAGGTCGGACGGAATAGCCCGACTGTAGAAATGCTGGGAATCGCCCAATTCAGGCGCATCATTCGAAATCTTGTATTTTCTGTCTCTCTCTCTTTTCTACTTCTTCCTACGTGTGTGATAGCGAAGTGGACAAAGTCTAGCTGACCTTTTTGCCATAATACACACCTCTCTACCGAGGGTGTAACGCTTGCTGTTGCGTTTGTTCTGGTCTGACTCCAAATACACGCAATACGTGTCACCCTTGTATCAAACTCTAAGTGTCTGTATTTCTTTCGCTCTCCTGTCCCAGGAGGTCCTCTGTGAGCGGCGGACGCAAAGCCCAGCTGCGTGAAGTGCGGCTTCCGGACCGGGGCACACCCGCCCTGCAGCTACTCACTTCCGAGGGCGTAACACTCGCCGTTGCTCCTCCGGCGAGCAACAAGTCTCCGACTGATACCAGGGGAGGCGCGTCTGCGTCAGACCGCGACAGCGTGGTCGACATGGTACCTCAGCTAAGCAAGCCCATCGACCGGAGGGCGCAGCAGCAGCAGGAAAAACTGCTCGACAGGGTGCCCGAGAAGCTGCTCGAATCCAGAGTGGCTAACAACAATAACAGCATCGTTAACAATAACAACAACAATAACAACAGCGCCAGCAACGGTGGTAGTCCCGCCGCTGTGGTGACGCAGCATGGCCGGAGAACCGACGCCATCACGGTGCTTTCCGGCCACAAAGAAGTGACTCCGGTGCATCTGGCGCTGCAGGCTAGGGGAAGACATCACGAAAGGAGTCACGACATAGACAACAGCCCGCAAGACAAGGTTCACGCTTCGCGGTCCAGCGATAGCCCGAGGTCACGGGAGAAGATGATTATACCAGATGAGAGGTTTTCGAGCTTAGAGGAAGGTAGCAGGTCGTCACAGCCTAACAGAAGAAGCCACGAGAAACTCTTCGACAGAGTCCACGAGAAGTGTCTTGACGTGCGGATCCAGGGGCCCCCTCGAGGCGGAGATTCGTCGGAAGGACCGATCGCGAGCGGCTCTCCGTTCGCGGCACCACCTCCGGCCGTGCCACCCCGAAGGAGCCCTTCATCCGATCCGAAGCCACCGCCTCGTCCGCCACCCAAGAGAAGCGCGGCGGCCGCGCCGGCAGCTTCGGACGAGAACGGCGTCGACGACGAAGCCGAGCTGCAGAGCATCACGGAGCGCATCGCTGGTCAAGTCAACCTGGCGCGGGCGGTGAGACGAGTCGAACTTTCCGTTCACCCAAGTCAAATCTTTCTGGAACTTTAAAAAATTTTTGTCAATGGAAACAAAAAAGAGGCTTAACCAGCCTAAACTTGTGATGGTTTCTGCAGTCCTGTCAGGTGTGGAAAAACTTTAAAGGAAAAAAGAAATAACAAAAAACAAGGAGGGAGAGAGGGCGAAATGTCTATGCGGCCACGCGTGCAAAGTGCGCGATGTGAGCTAGTTATACGACCTAGCTTAAGGACCCTTCTAAAGGCATAGGATCTCCCAATGTAATCCAAAATGTGCATGTCCGAAGGACATGATGAAAGTAAACGCGCTTGCAAATATGGATTCATAACTACATAGAAGGATTGTCCTTAGGGATAAAGTAATAACGGGAAATTCGTGCGTGCTGCGCAGTCTCAACGAATGCTCAACGAATAGTTTCAAAACACTATGTGTTATTTAATACATAACAAGTATGTCGCTGTCCTGTAGAAAACGTCCAGACATTTGCACAGCTTTCCGATGCGTTGCCTTCGATGTACAATGCTTGTTGCACTGTCGTTTATGTCGAGTGATCGAGCTTAGTTCGTTAACTTGCCGCTTTCTTGGTTCGGCTTAATATGTGCCCACTTTCTGCAATAATATAATAGGGACGCTTAGACCACAGAATTATCCTAACATGTCCGTTTGAGTTGCGTACTCTAAGAACCTGTTTGATCTTGAATTGATATGACTGGCCCTTTGTTAAAAACCTATGCTTTAAGGGTATTATTTTCTCATACTTAGGCTTCTCCATACCTATTTGTAATTTAATGAGCTTATCTTGCTTTATTGATGTCTCGCAGTTCTTATTTTAACATAACGCATGTTTTCGCGTTTGTACAAAGGACTTCCGCTAGGTTGCATTAGCCCTCCGTGTGACTAGGTAGGAAAATATTTATGGACACTGCCCATGAATACACGACTGCATATTGGCGTTGTTTGATTACTTGCCGAATGTTGACGTTCACTTACATTCTATGGTGAAAAGAGTGAATTGTGTACGATGGAGTTCACTCTGCGCATCCACAGATATTCTGAAACGCGTCCCATAATAGCTCATTCACACTTAACCCAACCACGAATATACGTCACTCATCTAGCCTGTACGGTTGACTTCACCTCAATATGTCTCTTGATGCAAAGAAATCGGCTTGCTAGGCGCAAATGAAAAAGTTCACGCGCGTGGATTATGAGTGGTTCCGAGTTAGGATTTGTTGGAGGAAGTATGCGTGTTGAAATGACGCGCAGACACACTTTGAGTAGTTGGTAAAACAGTGAAATAAACGTTTTTTGCTAGCGCCACTCTTTGAAAACAGTACAAACGAATAGAAAGATCACAAGTTGGCAAAGTATGGTGCTTTCAAAGGCATATAAGTGGTGCTAAAGGCTGAGACCTTCCTGTCTTCGATAACATACCATACTTAAAGCTACTTAGTGCTGAGCTAGTTAATGCACCACAAGACAGTGCTTAAAGATCACCAGGTGTGCGAAGGACAGAAATAGCACAATAAGGCTCGCGATGGCAGCATACCCTGACGTCGCAAGTTTCTTCTGCAGATTTGCGGCGACATTACCACATCCACGGCCAGGATGTCACTGCCATCACTGAAGTAAAGGCAGAAAGGTCGCGCAGTTTTGTTTAATATAGTGCGACTTTTCACGTAGCTATCTTTAATGCTACATCGCGCAGGAGCAAAAAGCAGATGAGACCGAGTGCAGACTGAAGGCTGCTACCCCAACCTAAAGAAAATAAAAGAAATAAAACAGAAAAAAATAGAAAAGTCATTATATGTGCCAATAATGTGAAAAACGAAACAGTAGGTACGATGCAAAAATTATACCGATGGCACAACAAAGCATGAAAACGTAAAAAAGATTACCTTCACCTTGCTCGCGTGCACGCGCTCTACTAATGAAACCTCAAGAAGCGCAATACATGGTTTCTGAAATCACTGCGAGCAACAACTACATTTTGTTGAAACGGCAACCACAACCGCGATCTCTCGTTCCACAAAAAGGGGGAAATCTCACTCAGTTCACCTCGTCGTGGGCATTATAAATGGGCAGGCGCAGCGCGTACTTGACGAGCCGCTGATCCTCGCAGGACGCACCTTGTCCGGAGTCCCTGCAGCCGCCCGCGCCCGTTCTCGCAAGGGTCGGAGCGGGCTCCGCTGACGGCAGCGCGGGCGCCAGCGCGTCGGCGGCTGGCCGGCCGGTGTCGTGGACGAGCCTGTGCTCGAGCCCCGAGCTGCCGCTGCCGTCGCCTCCCCCTCTGCCTCCGACGGCGCGAGACCTGTGCTCGCCACCCGCAGTGGACGACGACGAGCCCCTGCCGCCACCGCCGGACGACCTCGAGCACGTGGCGCAGCAGCAGCCGGGCTCTGTCGCCGTGAAGGAGTGCGACCCCGCGGACCCCAGGTGAGACTCCTTGTGCCCTAGAAGGAATTGTGGGACGAGAGGGAGAACGCAAGGAGAAGAAATGTGGGGAGGTCAACCAGACGAGCCTTCGGTTGGCTACCCTGTTACTTGTGGTAAAATAAATGAGCAATAAAATGAGAAAGAAAGAGAGAGAGAGTTAACAATTCGTGCACACAGAAGATGCACAGAAGGACTATAAACGGTCACTCAGGCCTGCACGCTTCAAGAACTGCAGTAGCGCACAAATAACTTTCTACGCCAGTGACGGTTGTCGCTAGGGTGCACGAATTTTTGTTTCAGAAAATGTTCTGGAGTTCAGTCAGCTTAGTGGCGGCCTGTGAAGAGGTGCGCTGACTTCGTATTGACGGCAACTGCACAACGCGTCTTCGATAGCCTCTTCAGATACGCAAGCATCGCGCATTGGTAAATCGGCCATTCCAATACAACAAGAATAAGCGTTCTCAAATGCTGCACCCAGCCGCCGGTGGTAGAGTAATGTTGCACCTCTGCGGGAAAGGCTAGTTGACACATGCAGACGTAAAATATGGATGCGACGTGTAGGCGGCACACAAGAACACGCTGGAGAACTCCAGAAAACTTGTGTCGTTGTGAAGAATAGCGTCAGTGCCTAAAACATGACTGGCGTAATCGTCCGCTGTCGTCTCGGAAGTTCCAACGCAGAATTCTCGTGCGTAGAGCGGAACTGACTGCGACGGGCGAAACCGCTTTGGAGGAAAATTATATGGTCGTACTGGACTGTTTAACTATTTATTGTAATACCTATAAATAGCTGCGTGGCAGATGCCCCACGAGCGTGTCCATTCCTCCCGGAAGCGTCTGGTTTGTTCTCTGTGTCAGCATCTATTATAGCAGGGCAGGTATTCTGTAGGAGTCCACCTAGTGGACATGTCCATTTCGTCTGCTGCTGAAGTGCTGATTGGTTGTGGCGCCTCGCTGCCGCGTATGCGCAGCGCTGTCCAGCCAATCAGAACTTCAGCAGCCGACGAAATGGATATGTCCACTAGGTGGACTCCTACAGAATACCTCCCCAGGATCCGATGTTTCTTTTGCACACGCCCTACGGCGGCATTAGTGGGGCCGCTCGTGGTTGCCAGATGCCGGAAGCGAAACCGGATCTCGCTAAAGCGAAACTGCGTGCTCCCGCACCGCCGATGCAGCCAGGGCGCGAGCGCTTGGCCCTCGCGGCATCAAATCACTCTGTGTGTATAGGTGAGCTATTCGCGTCGTTATTCGGTGCCGCTCGGTTGTATCCAATTCTTTCGGTGAACAAAGAAAACGATCTTTTCCGTCTGAACGCAATTTTAGAAGCATCCGATCCGCCACACGAGTTGTCGCTCGAACAACCGAATGCAACAGATTCCTCAACATGTTTCCACTGTCGCAGCAACCACTTTACCGCCGCGTCGCGCGCCATACTAGCATTCGCATCTCTCCACGTTTCTCCAGTTCTAAACGGGTTACACTTACACAGTTACGTGTGCGATCGGACCGTACGGCTTGTCGTACAAGCAGCCGCATCCAAGAGGTTTCCAACGGACTGGCCTTGTCGGTTCGGTTCCCACGGCCAGCAATTGCAAAGTCTTCTTAACTCTGTCCTGGGGCTCTTGTATATGGACAAGACGGGACACCTGACTCTGTAACACATTACTGAAAGCTACGATAACAGTTAACGTTATGAAAAACGGTAAAGCGCTAATTTGGTTGAATTTGAATGAAGAAAACTCGTATTATCCGCCGTTTTCTTTCCATGTCGAAGTGCAGCAGATTGTGTCAACATTCTCGCGAGGTACTTCCCAAACGAAAACAGTATCGTGACAGCGAAAAAAGTGTGAGAAAATTCCAAAGAGAACGGATGACTGGACCTCATCGGGCATCGACGTTGGAAATAGATTGACTGGCCTACTCACGCGTGCTTTCAAATAAAGCGACAGTTTGGTCGAGTTGGTTTTCGTGTCTGCCATGACACGCTGCCTTTGTGCGAAATAACATGACACTAACAAGTAGTGCTTTGACAGAGGTAATGACAGCTTGGCTAATTAGTATTGATTCATATGAACTGTGCAACAAAACGGGGACTAACAAAAAACAGACAGTAGCACTTCTGTCGTCTGTTCCTTCTTAGTCGCAGTTTTGTTGCGCCATTATTATTAAGTGGTCATTTGGCGCTTGTCACGGTTGTTTACGCCTTCGCCTTAAGTTTTTTCAGCCCACTGTACGTCTAATTTCCTACTAGCTGGGTCATGGTTTTTCGAGTTGTCTCCTTGATCACACTTTTATTTTCAGTGGATGTACATTATTCTTTGTCCAGAACCGGCATCCCTTTCCCCTGTCTTTACCATGTCATGCAGCATGCTACGATGGTAGCCCAAGAATATTTTCTCTTATGCAAAGCAGCTATTTCCCATAAAAAAAGAAAAAGAAAAGAAAGTAAAGGAAAGGAAATCCGCCGTGCCCTCGTTTACTTTTAACAGTGTTACCTCTTATAGCGCTTTATATCAGTAATGTAAGCGCAGGAAGCTTCTAGGTGTCTTCGTCTTCTGTGGCGTCGAAGGAGGGCCCATTATGTCTTCATTTTTCGTGTGTATTTGTTTTCTCGAGCACCGAAGCATTTCCAAAGCAGGCAGACGCAATTTCTCCTGCTATTCGCCTATCCACCTCCACTCAGACACGACCTGTTCATCAAGTCACCCACGCTTTTCCAGGCGAGCTTTTCGTTAGCCAGCAGGGCAGGGAACTTACTTACCTGTTTGTTATGTTTTCTTCCCTCTTTCTTTTTTTTGGTCACCCTGCAGCCGGACTTTATTCCGAACGCCTGTCCGGTAAGCTTGTTGGGATTCAATTTTCTTTTGTTTTCCTTCGCACGCGACTCTCCCAGTTAAATTGAGTTTCCGCGCTAATGGAGACTGCCGCTGTACGGCTGGCGCGTGCATATATAATGGTACCGGCAGGCACAGAGCCGTGCGCAAAGTTGTGAGCGTGTGCGTGAGCCTGTCCCCACACCAGCTGCAGCGTGTCTCCAAAGCCTGTCGCCAATTGAGTTTTGCGCCGCGCTGCGGGGTGCGCGGCGGCAACGGCTCTCGGACGAATTTAAACATTTATGGCGCGACAATCTGTACGACACGCGGCTGCTGGAGCTGGTCCCGCCTGTGACACGCTTTTTGTGGCAGCCTTCAACAGACGAGGGGAAATTTTACCTGCGCCAAAGAAGCGAGCGCAGTTCGTTTTCACTCGTTTCCCTGTTATTTTCATTTCTCGCTCTGGCAAATGCGCCCTTGCCTTTGGCAGGCGGGAACCTAAAACGCATTCGAGCACCATCGAAAACACCGTAATCTTCCACAAGATTGATGAGCACTTTTTCTGCCTTTGTTCGAGGCTTCCGTTGCCGGCTTCTCTCTTGTAGTTGCACCCGTAAAAGGTTCAGCGAGGGAAGAAATGACCGTACCTGATTTGCCACCGAAAGGATATAGTGTGAGGATATAGAGATCACAGACATCATCCAAATCAAGGCCATTACAAGACGAAGACGCTCCACACTGTATTGGCCTTAAAAGAACTCTTTCAAGAGGGAGTATCCGATAAGCTGTGCAGTTTAGGGCCGGTTGTTTAGATCCTACTGATTCTGTTTACTTATGTTGAAGCGAATGTCGTATTGAATAAACAGATTTTGAAGGATTTTCTTCACGATCTCCATCGAGAAAGCTTTCTTAGTCTCTCTGTCACCTGCGCACTTTGTTTTCTTTTCCTTTGAAATTCACCTTTCTGTCACTCTAGTGCATCGCCGGTTACTTCTTCTGCGCGCACTGCAAACCCCGTCAAGTTGCAGTCATTACACAAATTTTATCAATTTTTTTGTTATGAACTCGATCATGTGGTCTTATTTGCGTTACCTGTGCATCGCCTTGTTTTCCACGCTATCGTTACACGTGCACTATTTCTTCCCGTTGCTTATTACATGCGGTATATAGTTTAGGATCTTTTCATAGCAGAGTGAAAATATATTGTCAAACCTTGCATCAGTGCTTGAACACTTGGCACGTATGGCTGAGAACCAACCTCTGTTGACGTGTGGCAAGGCATCCTGCAATTAAGCTGATTGTCGCTTTTTTGCTCTCTCCTTCTGATCGAGGTGGTCAAATAACGCTGGGAACTAAACTGCATTGCCTGCGCTTTGTGTGGATTTGGTGACGGGATTTGGTTATCATTTTTTGACATGTCACAACGGTCTTGATTAGCGCGTATTACGAACACCATCGCCATTTCGACGTTGTAAATCTTATCATACTTATCACCAAGTTCTATTTCCGGACTATACTAGCAGCCTGGCAAAGAACTCCTTGCTCTATGCATCTGAATGCTGTCTCTGTGGTAACATTCAAGGGTGCCTTGCGGACACAGGGCCTCACGTAAATTTATCGAATAGCTCTAAATGAAGGAGCGGCGTTGTTTCCTGCAGGAAGCGCAGTCGTTCTTCATTTCACAACTAGGCGGCCCGTCCACCGTTAAGGCGAGACATAGGGGATAAAGAAAAAGGCATGCCTGCTAAAACACATCTTCCAGAGGTGTGCACCTATATACGGTTATATACGTTCGTTCTGCTTCCGCTCGCCGCGAAGGATATTCTGCGCACTCGCGGCACCCACGCGCGGGCGCTTCTTTTCTCCTTTCGCGTTGTTTGACTCGAAGCGCGCCCGTGTACGCCAACGCGCGACGCTTCCTCGCACAAGAGAGCGTGCACAGTTAGTGTACCTGCAATCGCGTAAGTACTTACAAGAGCGGGGATTGTAATTACGCGAGTACCGGCAGCGTCCGCGCACGCTCCAGCGCTTCGCACACCGGGCGTCTGGAAATTGATAAAGGACCCACCAGTTCTCCCGTTCTTCACGCCTCTGAAGAAAAACGAGCCGGTGCCTCCGCTGGCGCCGTCTGGGGACCGGTGGGAAAAGTGCGCTCGAGATAGCGCCGGCCCGGCTTCGGATAATGGAAATGGTGCGACGCGCACATTATTCGCTCCAGACCCAGGGGGGACCCCAGTTTGCCATTGTGTTGTGTTTTGCGCGCGCGCTCGCGCTACGCGGATACATTCTTCTTCCTTGTGGTTCTGTCTTAGACCAGTTCTTCTGAGATGTCTATTTTTAGCAGAACGGAGAAGCGCTTCTTAGGAACATGAACTCGGGTCGATATGGGTGCATTTGTGTGCCCGTGTTTGCCTGGAGGCTTTTATGTGCTTTACCAAGCCCTTTGAGATCGGTGATTCTCTTGTATAAAAGCTGCACCGCTCCTGGTTCTTGTGTTTAGCGCAGCAGAACGTGGTGCACTGGTTTATTTCTTGACCAGCGCTACAATTTGGACGTAAAACAGCAAGGATCGAGAGGGCTGTAGTAACGCTGACTCTCGGGCGAATCGATTTATTGAAGTGAAACTGCGTTAGACAACAGGACGTCCTCAAGAGAGAGCGCAGGACTTTGGTGGAAGACCCGTGTATGAAAGAAACGTTTAATGTCTTTCGCGCCGCTTCTATTTCTGAAGCGCCATAGTCTTCGCTATGTTGGTTTCGGTTCGTTTCTTGCAGCGCGTTCGCTCCCGCCGCAGCCTGTTCTCTCGTTCCCTTACTGACTGGCACTTGGTAGATTACGGACCTTCGTCTTTCTTTTTTTCTTTTTTTGTTATGGTTAGTACACTTCGTTCTGGGAGCGCAAGCTCCGGCCAAGTATGCCTTCTCGTGTTGCTTCGCTTCCAGTGTATCTTGCATTTCTGCGAATCTTTCCGACTGATGAAGCGCAGGATCCTCGGAGCGGGCTTTTCAGGCTCTGTTCTTCTGCAAACTGCTTTTATTTCCGCCACTGTTTCATTCCTGATTGTGATTTCGCAGGACGACATTTATCTTAAACAGGGCAGTTTGGCTTTGTGCACGTTTAGCCACATAGCGGGTCAAATGAATACTGTGACCGTCCTATACTTTTGAGTAAAATAATGGAATCAGCAGCGACGACAATCTGAATTCTTTTAATGTCAAGAAACCTCTAGTCGCAAAAAAAAAGTCGGTAAGTCTCACTATGATACTCATGATGCTGCATTATATAAGTTTGTCCCTGTGTGTAACTTACACTCCACAAACTACGATTCCTTGTTCCATGCTTTCCTGAGCCTGAGATCGATTAATGAATGGAAGATCACGTAATCGAGCCTTACCGAAACTTCGGCCAAAGCAATTTCTTCACTTGGGAACACAACCTTAGAGAGTTATGATGGCTAAAAGGAATAGCTAAACGAAAACAAATAGGCTCGTTTGCTCGTGCACCATACAACTGCGCCTTTATCGCTCCGGAATCCCACGTGCTGTATACCTTCATCTCGCGAAAAGCGTCCGGCGTGGCGGAATCTGGCTTCAACTAATGAGTGGCTTTGTTAACGAAATTGTTCATGAGCAAGGGCGAGGTTGAGTATGGCGAGTTCCCCAACAAAGAAGCGGAGGCTAATCATGAACACTCATTCACCCGCTCAGCACTCTTGACGGCCGACACCAGTTGGCTGAATCAGCCCTTGGCATCCTGTGTACTGCATGGATCTAGCGAGACAGGGTATATGTAAAGCTCTCCGAGATTCAGTGCCGAATCCTCTCGTCTTCCACCCACATTCCCGAAGTGAAAACCGTTCGCTCCTTCGGGACGGGAAGTTGAAGAAAAGCGCCGCGCCCTCGAAAGGCGCGGCGGCTGGCTCCGAAACTGCGGCGCTGGCGCGGACTTTAGGGTGGTGTTCCCGCGCCGGGCTCTTCGCGAGCTCGCCGGTATAGTGGAAGAAGAGTTGTTCTGGCGCTGCAGCCGTGATGGATGGTGGCCGTGCCTCGCTTCCGCCTCATTTCTCGGGCGCGTTCGTTTTAATGCGGTTATCTACCGGAGTGCAGCCAGCCAGAAGGAAACGAGATGAACGGCGGGCGCAGGGCCGCCGCCACCCCTTTCCTCCCCATCCCGAAGCTCTCCGCCTTCCTTGGGAAGCGCTGTGTGTGCACAACCGGAGCGAAGGAGATCTGCCTTTGCAAGCCATTGACGAGACGCAGTGGTCCAGACTGCAATGAACGCGCATTGCCAGTCCACTGTTGCAGGGAGCACTCTCGTGTGCGGCTCTCGCTTTTCCGGCGCTCTAGCTGAACATGCCGGCTGAAGCTGCGCCAGTGCACTGCACAGGTGTGTGGGAAGTCGCCAGCGCCGCCGACTACTAGTGATCTGTGGGCTTTACACCCTTGCGTTGCCTTTGCCATTTTCACCGCGCGGTACAGTCAAGAGTGTAATCCTGTATAGAGCAGCGATTTTCCCCTTTCCTTCCGAGGGATTACATATCATTCTCTTCGGATAGTACTATCATAACGCCGGTAGTAGTGACCAAAGCTGTGTTCATGCACAGTGCACTTTCCCAATTTGGGTGCGATTTTATGAAAGCAGGCTCAAGTATCGGGCGTCTCCTGTCGCGATAGAGAATTGGGAGTATATATCGACCAAACTGACACCGCGGTGTACGAGGCTGTCGCAGACTACCCTTTATTTTTCTGTGATGTAAAAGAAAAAAAAAATAAATGATAAAGAAAACGTTCTTTCGGTTGAAGTGGACAAATGTCGTTAGAGAGAGATCGCTAGGGTTCGTTGCTGCATATTGTGCTATAGCTATATAGTGACAATTGTTAGGCAGCTTGCGGCCGGCTATACCATCGGCTTCGAACCAACGCTGCGAACGAATGAATAATGGCTTTGTCACGGGGTGGATGTTGTGTATGCGTCATATGGATGTCAATAAAATACGATTTCAATGGCCACACGAGAATATCGCCTGTCTGTCGCCGTGGTTTCCCGTTACTAATCACACAGGCGGAGGTTCGCCAGCGCGCCGCAGTGGTCTCAGATAAACAATAAAGCTTCAATATGCGTGTCGTTTGTTCTTAGAGACACGCATAATTTAAGGATTAAAAAGTGAAGGGGGGCTTGCCTGACGGAGTACAAAGTAAACGAAGAGCTCGTTTTCAACGAAGTCTCCACAAGACCTGGCAAATCCTTCAAGATTATTTTCTAATTTGCGGACTGTGTGGCGACTTGATATTCGAGGAGCTGCGCGTGTTCTTGCAGCGACAGTGAGTGCCGGCATAACGTCGCGCATCTGCCTTTATTTTATTTTTATTTTTTCTCGTCGTCTTGGTGGACTATTCTATGCGTCGCAAGCTCCTTTCTTTTCTTTCTTGTTTGTTTTCTATATTTAGCGTTTCCTGGCATTTCGAGTCAAGGCAGGTTGTTTGAGTTAGCCGGAAAACTGTAGAGCTCTTTTGACCGTCCTTCGCGCGACGTCTTCAAACAAAACCCACGCGTCTCTGACGCATTCGTTATGCTTTAGGCGGCAGGAGAGATGCCTTTGAGTGAGCGCTGCTCTTTAGGTGCAGCTGTGCGCGGGCTTCGAAATGCAGTTTCACCGTGGTCTCGCATGGGTTGCTCCTGTCAGTCATCTGTGCTTAAAGAGAGTTTCCGTTTAAATTACAGAAAGATGAAAAAAATAATGAAAAAGAAAGGACTTGAGCTATTCTTCCGGCTGTGAACTCATTTTCCGCAACAACAGCGCGATCTCAAATTGAACACCGCCATCTTGTCAAGAGTAACGTTGTTGTTTTCTTTGCGATGCACACAACGTCGTCCTCGTCCTTTACGGTAGTTCTTGTCGCGGCTTTCGATAGGTATTGTACAGACTCGTGTAGTCTATGTGAAGTTCTAGATCCCGCACAAATTACTAAAGCGCCACAGCCGCGCAGAGCCTGTCGGGAGCAAGAAATATGCACGACAGAAGCGCAGAACTATAATGGTGGCTTAATAACATGGCAGCGAAGGCGTAGAGTTAGAGCATTCGCCTCGCGTGCAAGAGGATGGTGGTTCAAATCCCGGTGCCGCGCAATTATCCACTGGATTTTTTAAAAAAATTAAAATCCGCGTGTTGATGAAATTGCATAAACAGGCCTGGAGCGCGGCCTGATCCCGGTGACGAGAACCAGTAACGCACTCCCTCACCAGAGCAGGATTGGCCTCCCTGGTGCAGTACTTGGCCCCAATTTCCTATATGAATACAAGACTCAAACCCCGGCCTTCAGTCCCCAGCAGCTGCGAAGCAACTTACTACGGCGGCGGTCAGACCTATGACGCAGCAGAGGGTGCTAAGAATCTCTGGATCCGGACAGGCCGCCATTGGAATCTGAACCTGCAACGTTTAACGCTAGAACGGTATCTAGTGAGGCGAGTCTAGCAGTGCTATTGGAGCAATTAGAGGGCAGTAAATGGGATATAATAGGGCTCAGTGAGGCTAGGAGGACAAATGAAGCATATACAGTGCTAAAAAGCGGGCACGTCCTGTGCTACCGGGGCTTAGCGGAGAGACGAGAACTAGGAGTCGGATTCCTGATTAATAAGAATATAGCTGGTAACATACAGGAACTCTATAGCATTAACGAGTGGGTGGCAGGTCTTGTTGTGAAACTTAATAAGAGGTACAAATTGAAGGTCGTAAAGGCCTACGCGCCTACATCCAATCATGGTGACCAGAAAGTCGAAAGCTTCTATGAAGACGTGTAATCGGCGATGGGTAAAGTCAAAGCAAAATACGCTATACTGATGGGCGACTTCAATGCCAGGGTAGGCAAGAAGCAGGCCGGAGACAAGTCAGGAGGGAAATATGGCATATGTTATAAGAATAGCAGGGGAGTGTTATTAGTAGAGTTTGCAGAACGGAATAATTTGCGGATAATGAGTATCTTCTTCCGCAAGCGGGATAACCGAAAGTGGACGTGGAGGAGCCCGAATGGCGAGACTAGAAATGAAATAGACTTCATACTCTGCGCAAACCCTGCCATCATACAAGATGTGGACGTGCTCGGCAAGGTGCGCTGCAGTGACCATAGGATGGTAAGATGTCGAATTAGCCTAGACTTGTGGAGGGAACGGAAGAAACTGATATATGAGACGCCAGTCAGTGAGTTAGCGGTAAGAGGGAAAACAAAGGAATCGCGGATCAAGCTACATAACTGGTGTTGGGCTCCAAATCAGGAAGAGGACCTTAGTGTTGAAGCAATGAAGGACAATCTTATGGGCATCATTAAGGAGTGTGCAACAGAAGTCGGCGGTAACTTCGTTAGACAGGATACCGGTAAGCTATCGTAGGAGACGAAAAATTCGATTAAGAAACGCCAATATATGAAAGCCTCTAACCCTACAGCTAGAATAGAACTGGCAGAACTTTCCAAGTTAATCAACAAACGTAAGATAGCTAACATAAGGAAGTATAGAATGGACAGAATTGAGCATGCTCTCAGGAGCGGAGGAAGCCTAAAAGCAGTGAAGAAGAAACTAGGAATAGGCAAGTATCAGAAGTATGCGTTCAGAGACAAAGCCGGCAATATCATTACTAATGTGGATGAGTTCGTTCAAGTGGCTGAGGAGTTCTATAGAGATTTATACAGTACCAGTGGCACCCACGACGATAATGGAAGAGAGAATAGTCTAGAGGAATTTAAAATCCCACAAGTAACGCCGGAAGAAGTAAAGAAAGCCTTGGGAGCCATGCAAAGGGGGAAGGCAGCTGGGGAGGATCAGGTAACAGCAGATTTGTTGAAGGATGGTGGGCAGATTGTTCTAGAAAAACTGACCTCCCTGTATATGCAATGCCTCACGACCTCGAGCGTACCGGAATCTTGGAAGAACGCCAACATCATCTTCATTCATAAGAAACGACACGCCAGACTTGAAAAATTATAGACCGATCAGCTTACTGTCCGTTGCCTACAAAGTACTATTTACTAAAGTAATCGCAAATAAAATCAGGAACACCTTATATTTTCGTCAACCAAAGGACCAGGCAGGATCTTTTAAAAACTACTCAACAATAGACCATATTCACACTATCAATCAGGTGACAGTGAAATGTGCGGAATATAACCAACCCTTATATATTGCTTTCATTGATTATGAGAACGTGTTTGATTCAGTCGAAACCTCAGCAGTCATTACGGAATCAGCGTGTAGACGAGCCGTATGTAAAAATACTGAAAGATATCTATAGCGGATCCACAGCCACCATAGTCCTCTATAAAGAAAGCAACAAAATCCCAATAAAGACGGGCGTCAGGCAGGGAGATACGGTCTCTCCAATGCTATTCACAGCGTGTTTACAGGAGGTATTCAGAGACCTGGATTGGGAAGAATTGGGGATAAGAGTTAATGGAGAATACCTTAGTAACTTGCGATTCGATGATGATATTGCCTTGCTTAGTAACTCAGGGGACCAACTGCAATGCATGCTCACTGACCTGGAGAGGCAAAGCCGAAGGGTGGATCTAAAATTAATCTGCAGAAAACTAAAGTAATGTTTAACAGTCTCGGAAGAGAACAGCAGTCTACGATAGGTAGCGAGGCACTGGAACAAGGGAAGGGAATACATCTACTTAGGGCAGGTAGTGACCGCGGATCCGGATCATGAGACTGAAATAATGCGAAGAATAAGAATGGGCTGGGGTGCGTTTGGCAGGCATTCTCAAATCATGAACAGCAGGCTGCCAATATCCCTCAAAAGAAAAGTGTATAACAGCTGTGTCTTACCAGTACTCACCCTACGGGGCAGAAACGTGGAGGCTTACGAAAAGGGTTCTACTTAAATTGAGGATGACGCAACGAGCTATGGAAAGAAGAATGATGGGTGTAACGTTAAGAGGGGGGGGATAAGAAGAGAGCATATTGGGTGAGGGCTCAAACGCGAGTTAGTGACATCTTAGTTGAAATCAAGAAAAAGAAATGGGCATGGACGGGGCATCTAATGAGGAGGGAATATAACCGATGGTCATTAAGAGTTACGGACTGGATTTCAAGAGAAGGGAAGCGTAGCAGGGGGCGGCAGAAACTTAGGTGGGCGGATGAGATTAAGAAGTTTGCAGGGATAACATGGCCATAATTAGCACATGACCGGGGTAGTTGGAGAAGTATAGGAGAGGCCTTTGCCCTGCAGTGGGCGTAGCCAGGCTGATGATGATAATAACAGAAACGCGAAAATGTAGACACGTTGTGCCAACACGTGTCAAATATGATTCAAGATGAGCAGCCAAGTAATCATATTCTGACCTGTGCATCATCACAGACGCCTTTGCAACACCCACATGTCACTGGATTTACCAGAGAATAAAGCTTCGGCTATCTCCCGCGCAGTCTTACCTTTGTGTCTTGGCAGTACCTTCATATCTAACAGCAACTGCTTGCATTTATGCTATTGATATTGTAGGGATCAATTATAACACGGCTGCCGTTTCAAGAAATATGTGTGATATATGAAATCGTTATTTAACCGTCGCTCGCTCTGGCCAATATTTCGCTTTCCAAAGGACAGGGACATGTGATAGATGTACTACACCCTTCCACCCGCTGCCAAGCGTTCACGATGTTTAATTATTTGTTCGTGCCGGTCTTGCGTGGTGTCTTCAACCTTTCTCTCTACTGCTGTGTAGGTAAGGCCCGACCTATTTCTTTTTTCTGAAAAGAACATGTACGCCGTGTCGGCTTCCTATATCTTTCTCATGCGATGTGACATAGCTTGCAAGTAAGGAATACTAGCAACTGGCTTTTCATTAACGTGAATCCTCCCTGGAATCACAACCTTCGCTTCCATTTCGAATTTTGAAAGTTTTGAAAGTGCTTCAGTCATCCGTTGCTATTCTTCTTTACGATTTCTGAGCGCAGACCGATGGTCAGCCCACTCTTACATTCGGACTCGATATCGCTGCCCATTTACGATGGGCCGTCGCTGGGGACCCTGCGGTATGTATAGTCAACAAGGCAGCCGTACACTGGCACACACGTAAGAACGGCGTGTTTTGGTTGAGTGAGTGCATTTATCCAACCGTTCTGTGTCAACACCGAAGTTCTGCAATCACCAATACACACAGTAAATGTCGTCGACCCTGCAGCCTCGTCTTATCGCGCTGTAGCGCATTTACTGTGACCTTCCTATTATAACCCTGACTGTATGCGACTTTGCGATGACTACAACCATGTAATATTGCGAAGTCTCTTGTGCTTCCGTTGTGCTAAGCGTGGGCTATCAATCCCGTCGCTATATTACTTTCTGTCCATTTTCATTTCCATCCAGCGTGGAGCAGCCCAGTCAGGTGTATTTCTGATAACCTCCCTGGTTTTGCTTCGCCCTTTAGGGAGTTTTAGCACACCGCTATTACCCCACCGTTCCCACCACCTTCTCTGCCACCTTTGCGCTTGAAAGCAAACACACGCACGCGGCTTAGCACCCGCAAAGCTGGCACGAGGTGGAGACGATAGTGATAACGGTAAAGTGGTAGCTGCATGATATATCTTTCTATTCGGGATACTTAGCACACAGCTACCGTTCTACCCTTACCGCAACCGTTTCCTCCACCTGCCAGCTTTGCAGGTGCTAGCTAAGCCGCGTCAGGCGCATGTGCCGCGTATCGCGCGCGAAACGTGTAAGTGGTTCAAGTGGTAGCGGTAACAGCAGAGCCTCAGTGGCGTACGAATACTCTTCATTTTCTGCACTCGCACGTATGTACTACACGCTTGTAGCTTTGTGGCGCCGGCCGTGGCAGTAATCGTCGCACTTCCAATCCACGACTACGAGTCAATCCTTGTCCGTCGCTCCTGGAAAAGGGCCGCAGACGACGTTTCCTTCGAGCTCCATCGCTCTTGCGCGCGTGTGTGTATCGGTTTCGGGAGATGCTTCGGCAGATGCACACGCATGAGTTCAGTCTTTGCTACTCGTCTCCGGGGATAAATATATCGCTCTGTCTTTCGCGAGCCCGGCTGAGGCTCCGATCTTTTATTCGTGCCCTTCTTTTTCTCGTTTTTCGATTGTCTCAGCCGCCGGTGCACTGTGTTTTCTATACGTTCCACCGTCGATGCTCGCATACCTTGCTGGTCCCCGTCCGCGCGCTCCGCACAGCGTCCGCGGCACCGACGACGTGGCCGCACATTCCTCACTCTTTGCATTCAGTCCGAGTGTTTTCGAAGAGCCCTGCCCCCGGCCTCGTCTGAACACACGCTAGCCGATGACGCGGAGCTCCGTATATAAATATGCGCAAACACGCGGACTCGAGCACAGCAGCAGTTGCGGAATGAAAAGGGGTCGCTATTTCAGCATTTTCGCTGTGTTGTTGCGAGAACTCGCGACCTTTCAGAGACGCGGGGCGCATCACTGCCGGGTATTCGCCTTTCGTTTCATTTCCGCTCCAGTGTGCCTCTTTTGCTGTTTGTTTGTTTGATTCATTGAATACAAGCGGGGTAACCCGGTGCATGCGATATAGAAACGAGTGTGTCAACAGCGAGCGTTCAATTATGTGGTCTTATCGTGCTTTTTTTTTCTGTTTCCCTCTTTGTAGAAATCCGGGTGAGCTGCTTTCGGGGCTTCTGTGTTATGATTCCGGTTTGCAAATAGGAGAGCGGAAATCCCTCTGTGCGACGATATTATTATACCCAGAATGGCGCACTTGTTTTGCTTCGAAGTGCAAGTGGATAATAGAAGGTCACGTCACGTCTGTTGATAAAACACCGCGAGTAATAGGCGTGGAAGTGCTACTGCCTAACTGGCATGATAATATTTACTATGCCTCGAGGTGAGTGATGAAAACAGGACTCCTCCTTTTCATTCTTGTTGTCTTTGTACCCCATGAATCATAACTTGGGCAAAAGCTTCAAAACAAACGCTAACTGAGTGTTGTAACTTTTTTCTTTTCTTTTTTCTTTTCTTTTTCTTTATTTGCAGTTGTGACTTCTGAACTCCACGTAACGTCTGTTCGCAGGTAACCGAATCGAATAACTGTGATCAAGTACTGAGCATTGAGAAGAACAGAACGTCTTCATTTATTGTTATTAACAACCGAATGAAGCCAATTCACAGTGAATCCAATTAGGGAAAGCTGCATAGTCATAGTTTTACTATCTGTTGGCTTCATTTGGATGTTATTGAGCGTTGCAGTTCTATCTTCACCTAAGTTTCTGTACGGCGACAACAGTCGATAACGAAGCGTTTCGACGTCTTGATCACACTGATTTGCATTCTGCACTTTCAATAGACATTTGCATCCAGGGAAATTTGGATCGAGAGCCGTTGCCCATATGTCGCTGTGTCATGGAAGTACATGAACTGTCGTCCAGATAAAGATATTTGCCCTGTATGAGAACTGACCTCGAGAAGAGAGGTACAGAAAAAATGCGGGGAAGTTAGCCAGGCGGCATGTACGGTTTGCTATGGTTGATATGGAACGCAAGGTAATATCGCATGGTTACCTCGTGTCTTCTTATAACGTTATTCAGCTAAATATAGCACAATTCTGGAGCCCATGCACAATCTATATGTCGCTTTGTCTTCTACTGGAAAAAGAGCAGTGGCCATTTTTCTTTTTATTTCTTCCTTTATTTTTCAAAGCCAACGTTTTCTTTCGTGGTTATAGCGTAGCCGGGGAGGGTCAGTTTTCTAACAAACCCGCCGCACCCAAGCACTGTTTACCTCTCGTCTCATTATCTTCTAGATTATTTATTTCGTCATTCCCCCTTCAGCGTCGGTCATATTTTATAGGAGTATCAGCCCGTCCATTCGATGCGAAAACGAGGACACGGGAACGTAAGTGAATTAAAAAGTGGCTCGCTGTTGTTGGAGCGGCTTGAGATAAAGAGAGAGAGCACGGCAGGCCGTCGTCGTCGGCACTGCGACGTGAACGGCTGCAAACAATGCCCGTGGCGCTTGCCGCGCCAAACAAACGCCGCAGGCTTGACGGTGCCGCGCGCGCTCCGCGCGTTGCGTTGCGGCGTGTGTGCGAACGGGACGAAGGGGCGGTGTGTGTGGGGAATGGAGGCAGACAAAATGGGGATAAAAGGGGCGGGTTGCGGCTGAGCCAGAAGCGCGCTCCGCGGAAGCGCAGGTGCTCGACACCGCAGGCCGCAACTTCCTATTATTCTGGGCGGCAAATTCGATGAGAGGAGGCCGCGGCAAACGCAGTTATCGTGATTACCGACGGCTTCCCCCTCCTCGCTTTGTGCGTCCTGTCCTCCGTCCCTGCCTCCTCTTTGAGAGAAAAAGCGAGATCGGGTGTTTGTGCCGCGACCGCCTCGTGCGCGCACGTGGTGTGGGAAACAAGAGAGCGCGCATTTTTGCGAAACGCTTGCCGCGTTTACGACGAGGAGACAGAGGCGCTCACCCAACGACAGCAGCCAGTTCACTGAAACAGGGCAAAGAAAAACCTTATTATGCATGCACTGGGAGTTTCACTTCGAGGCTGCGTTAACGTGTAGGTCTAGCAACGATTTCACAAAGTTTTAACAGAATAACGAAATTACTCTGGTAAAACGTTCCGGCATTCCTGTATATAATCGGTGCGTTCCGCCGGTACTAACCTGTGGGGCTTGAACTTGTAAAATAACAAATAAACTTGAAAGATAGCTAAAGACTGCGAAACGAGGGTTGTAATGAAAGTGGTAGAACAGATTACGGTGAACGATAGTATATAGCTGAAATTAGCAAACGCAAAGAGAGTTTGAAGTCAGGTCACCTATTAATGTGACCGACTGGATTACAAGTCAAAGCAAATGCAATCTATTGTGGCAGTATAATCTATGGGATAATTCGATTAGAAAATTTGGATTCTCAATGTGAAGTCGGCTGACGAACGAAAGAGAAACTGCAGATCGCTAAAAGAAGCCTTCGTCCTACAGGGGCCGGAGATATAAAGATGATGCTGACGACGACGACGATGATGATAAAATTTTTGATCCAATTTGGACTTTAAAAGGAAAGAAGTGCTATTGGCACAATACAGCCGAGCGCAACAATAACCACGAATGATACAGCCAAGTAAGCACATGGAACGTAATCGCTACAAGTTTTGGCGTGCCGTTTTAATTATTGGTTAGTGGATATACGGTTGGACATCCGCGATGTTGCATATCACAGTGCATGTTTATTAGTTCCTTTACCGCGAGCTCCTTGGAGGTGGCCACTTGCACTGCGCCTCGTTCGTTTTCGTACCCGGCGAACGACGAGAGACCGCAATTCGGCGAACGAGAACGACCGAAGCGCAGCAGAAGTAGTAAGTGTCACCAATAAATCAATAGAGATATAATGGTGACTCCTGTCGCTGGCGCGCCGTTGTGGACTATAAACGATGAGCTGTTCTATTACTCGGAGAGAAAAAAAAAGCATAGAGATGCGAAGAACACATCTCCGCTGGCGCCGAGGTCTCAGGAACGAACACGACGAGCGAAACGTCCGTGCGTGGACGGTTTTATACGAGGCGGCGGTACGGCGGAGCGTGGGCAGAAGCAATGGAAGCAAAACGTGGCGTTTTCGCTCATCTGTGTTTCTTTCCTTCGCGTTGTTTTGGTGCGCGGAGAAAACAACGATCGCGGTGAGCACACAAGGCGCGCGATGCGAAATAAGCAGGAAGCCGTACCGGGAAGCATTCCTTCTTTCCTTCTATTCCCGCGGCGAAATGGCCAATTTCGATATACCAAAATAGCCATGAAGGCAGCGAGCCCGCTATGTCTGATCGGCCGGTGAATGGTGCTGGGAAGGGAAGGTGAGGCGAGACTGAGAAGGGAAAGGGCATGCGGTCTGAACGGCGGCATAGAGAGGAGAATGCGGAGCGGCGGAAGAGACTGGGACATTAGGGAGGGAGCATCCAGGAGCGATAATCCAATTTGCTCTCGCGAACGTCGAAGAAAACGGCGTTCATATTCATCGCACACAACTGCGGGAGCGAAGGGCACGAAGCCCGCGCCGACCTGCTGCGATTTGGGGAGCGTTATTGCTTTATACCCGGCGCGGCTGCAGCGAGCTACGGAGTCGAGCGTAACATGACAAGCGCGTGCCGCACGTTTCTGTGTGTGTGTGTTCCGCACAATAGGAACACACACACACACGCGCACACACAACACACACACACACACACACACACACACACACACACACACACACACACGCACACGCACACGCACACACACACACACACACACACAAAAAAAAGAAAACGTTGACACGCAACCTTGTGAAATTTGCGAACCGTGCTTGGTGCTCACATGTTTACATATCGGTGAATAAGGCCGTATTGGAGCTGCTACGTCCCTATGTTTAGTTAGCTAGTACCAGGCCTAACGGCTGTGTTACGCCTTTAGGCTGTGAAGAACGTTCAGCCCTTCAGTTATTGTCCCTCAATGAAAGCTCCTTTTATTGCGATACCAATTATAGTGACACTCTAAAGGCGCGTTCGCGTGATCGCCGTGTTGTCAGGAATGTGACAGCCCGTGACCTTGCGTTGGCGGTCACGTGATCTCATGCGGCGGCCAGGGCGACGGGTGGATACGCTAGAACGAACCAAGAAAGCTGGTTCGCACTGTCTTGATGCGCACTGTCTTCCCGCGCGTCCAGTATTGGAGCTCACGTGATGTGCTGAGCTTTGGAGGCACGGCACAGGTGATATCCTGAAGAGAGCGCCCGCACGAAAAGTTCGTTTTTGGAAAAGCAGACCCGCTCCCTACCACCGTCGCTTCTATCACCCCAGCGCTTTGACCGCGAGTGCAAGCTGTGATCGAGCAAACTCCATTCGAGTGCGCCTTCGTGCCCGTGACACCAGGCTTGATTAGTTGGTAAGGGAATATCTACTGCAATAAATGCTGCCTATAAAACTACGAGCCTTATTTCGTGTATAGTCCAATACCGCGAACAATGCTCTGCCTTTCAAGTGAAACTACGTTTTTTGTCCGGTGTAGTAGCTGGGCCAAAGTCATCTGCGCCTCCTACTTCATTATCCCCTAAACCTTGTACAATATGGCCAATCAGAGCGTAACCTCAACTACCTCTCTTTCTTTTCCTTCATTCAATCTCTTTCTCTCTCCCCCACTCATATATAGCTGTCAGATGTTTTTCACCTTCCTCGGGCAATCCTTCTTAGGGGCCCAATTTTCTCTCGCGGAAGGTGACAAGGCAGTCAAGACCTCCTGCACTGCCCCCCCCCCCCCCCCCACCATCTTCCCAGAAGCATCGTCGCGTACACATTCGGAGCGCCTCGCGGCGCAATATGTCGGCGTGCTGTCGCCCGAGCCCGTGTCGCGCCGTCTCCCAGTATGTACAGCTCTTCTCACGACTCTCACTCTTCCTCGACCGACGGCCCCCTGCGGCTGCAGCCCGTCGCGTGTCCCCCCGATGAGTTGGTCGAAGCCGCCAACAGCCCGACGCATCCGCGCAGTGCCCGAGTTCCCGCGCGTGCCTCTCCGCTGGGACCCGAGCGGCGGCAGCCTCTCCTCACGGCTCGCTTCTCTGCGGACGCAGCGCCTAATCCAATTTGCGCCCCTGCGAGAGCGGGGATCTACCAGCTCTTACTTACTTCGTCCGAGAAACGCGAGAGGCTCACAGATGCCTCCGCTCAGACCGCCGCCGTCAAGAGCCGCGCCCGTTATGTCCGCAGCGTCACTTGTACCACGTGTGTACATGTCACCGAACACCGCAACCTCCTTCGTCCGCCGACATACACAAACACACTGCCCGGCGCCGCGCTCTGCTTCACTCCAGCGCGTACGCACACACGCGGTGTGTCCTTGTGTGCCTGCGCACGCAGCCTGATATAGGCGCTTGTTTATTGTGCGCAAGAACTTCGCGTGTGTCTTTATTGCGCGGGCTAAGTCTGTGGGATTGGGCGCGCGCTTTATATTATGTACATATATACACGTGCTTAAGAAGCGTGTACGAGTACGTGCGCGGAGTATAGAGTCGAGTCGTTGGAAGCCTCGCCTCCGCCGCGCGCATACTTGCCCTGGTTCGCCGGGCGCGAGCGGATCCCCAACGTTGTCGCGGTGACACCTCTCTTGGCGCTTCTCGGTCGTGTCGCGCGCAGTTGCCGTGCTTGCTTAATTCCTCTCCTGCCTGTCGCGCGCGCCATCGCGCGTAAAGAAGGCTGCGGATTAGCCTGACACGGGCATTTCTTGTGGGCTTCGGGGCGTCCAATTGTTGGCGTTGCGTCGCGTTCGCTGTGGAAATCTTATGTCGCATTCTGCAGAATTTGGAAGGAAAATAAAAGAAACTTGCCTCGTATTAAAATTTCGTCGTACAGCTACTGGTAAAGAGAATCTGCGAGTGCGCGCTACCCCATGACAGACAAACGATTTACGAGATTACTTGTCTCGCCTCTACCACAATACCTGTTCGCCGTTATCTGCCTTCCAGGAGCGCGGCCACACGACCGCTTCGTCTAACTTATTTCATTGTTTATCACAGCACCAGGCAAAAGCTTTGGTAATCATATTGAGCTTTGCATAACTTTACTGTTTTTCTTGTATTTTATTATTATTTCGTGACGCCTATCGCAGGTATATAGCTATCTTGTTCCGCCATATCAGGTCGTCAGAAAAACATTTTTTTTTTTTTTTACCCGCGCAGATTTAATTCTGAGTGCGCGACGTCTGAACTGTCGCGCTGTCGTCGTGGCGTCATCGGCGTCGATGTCCGTCATCACGCGGCCGCCATCGTCGTCATCTATGTCATCGCGATGTTGTCGCAGATGTCGCAGGGCACCTGTCTCTCACTCTCGGCTACGGTATGCAAGGGCTCATTCGCCCTTATGTTCGCTGTTTCAATAAGCTGCCGCTGGGGCGCTTTATATGATCCGGTATAAAACTGATGCTGCTGGGTCGGAAGGACTACAGTACTTCGAAGAAAGCGTCAGTTCAAATAAAGCAATTCTGCTTGAAACCTTGAAGATTGAGTTTCGGGCCCTCCATATTACTGCAGAAAACCGCCACGATTGCACCATCGTAGGTTCAAAAATAAACCAGAAAACGTCAGGATGATCACGAGTACCTAAGATCGCGTTTGATTTTTCTGAACGCTATGTGCGCCTTGCTGTGGATGAATACCATGAAATCGAAAAAAAAAAAGAAAGAGAGAAAGGCTCGGTGGCGCAGTGGTAGCGCGTGTGACTCTAAATCACAAGTTTGCATCTTCAAATCACGTCTGGGTCATTCCTTTCTTTTTCTTCTTTCTTTCTTTTTACATGTCATATATTTACTATGGTTAACCTCCATGTTTCTCTTCTCCCTGACTAATAACATATGCGGCAGTACGTCGTGATATAGTTCTCATTTCTTTTATGTACTGCTATAATTCACCACTTGGACTTATTCATTTTTCTTGAAAGTATTGAAAACTAATTTGACTTAAGAAAGCTCTGAGCAGTAGGGCGTCTTTAGCAAGTTTTAGCGAGCAAGCTTCTCCGCAGTGCAAGACTCCGGTTTGGCCAGAGCATGATGCGGCAGGGAGAAGCTCCCTTGCTGTATTTTAAATACCTACGCTTATTGCAGAAATCGTTCGCCACGTAAACAAAACGTTATCATCGGTGCTTCGGTCGACCGCTTAGTCATGTTTTACTTTACCTCGTAAACACCGTACAAGAATACTGAAACGACTATCAGTCACTGGTATTTACTTTTATTATTATTTGTTTTTGAAACATCTATAGCTTTGACAGGAAAGGGGAAGCGAGGAGCAGACTGGCAACTGCCACTGGAAGGGGCACAACGCCTGACTACTCTTCATGAAGGAGGGGACAGAAACATAGAAATGAAAGATAGAAAGGACGGTAGGAAAGAGCAAAGAAAGAGCGAGATGACAAATGTCAATGAATAAAGTAGAACACACAGTAGGGCCGGTCACTGCAGGCCACCCTACTACAGAATGTTAAATACCTGTAGAAGAAACAGTGTCTGAGCTACAAACGTGAACCTGACTTAAGTTACTTCTAGAAAACTAAATAGAGCGCGATGAGCCTGATCGCGTCGAGACGCACAACCACTTGGGTAAAAACATTCGTCGGGTGTAGGACACCGCAGGTCAAGGAGATATTCAGTCCCTCACTAGCGACATGCGCTGCGCACTGAAAGCTGGGCACTTCAATGTCAGCTGCTGAAGTGTCTCGCAGCAACCGCAATATGTACGCGATGGACTGGCCACGCGTCCTTATCGGTATAAACGTTCGCACACGTTCACATAGCTCACGCTTAGCTTAAGTAGTTGCGCTGAGTTGAGTATTTGGGCGTTTGCATAAAGCGCGCACTCAGATTCCCAACTACAAGTAACGTTTTTTAGAGCGCAGCTCTTTGGCGTCCGTTCCTGGGTTTCGCGTCGTCGTCGGCGTTGTCGTCGGCCTCGTAACCAGCTCCGCCCCCCTTTCATCCCCCCAGCGCTAGCAGCGACCGACTGATACCGCTGGATGCCGCTGACGCCGCTAGAGAGTCAAGATAACGTGACTGCATAGAACACCGTCGCCGCCGTGCAGAAAGAGGAGGAAAGGGTCCCCCCCCCCCCTGTTCTTGTGTGGCGGATAGGGTGCTCTTCAGTTGCCGACGCGCCGGTTATTTCACGTAGGCCCCGGCACGTCGACGAATATGTGACCACCTTCCCACGGCTAGACCTGCTTCTTAGCGCTGCGGAAGCGAGGGTATCATATTGTTTGTGTCGGCATCGGCGGCGTTGTCCCTGAAACCAACTCCGCAGCTGGGGTTGACTCACTATCGGCGTCAGCGGCATCAGTCAGTTGCTGCTATCTCTTCCCTCCTCCCTTTATCGTGTTGTCCGCTTGCTGCGCGCGCTTCTGCCCCCATCGTTTGCCGCTGGGTGTACACGCCGCCCCCCTCCCCCCTCTTCCTGCGAGTCTCCGTTTGTCAAAGCGCCGGCTCGAACTTAATTCCTTTCTTCGCTCCTCCTCCAATGCAACCCCTGTGCGGTGGCAATCAGAGAGCCAGATCGGTGGCGGCGGATCTGTATATGTGCACCGCCCGAGCCGAAATTGCCGCTGCCGTTCGCCCTGTGCGGTGGCAATCAGAGAGCCAGATCGGTGGCGGCTTGACATAAAGACAAACAGCAATTTCCTAACACTTATGCGGGAGAACATCCCGTTCCTCTCGCTCGTAACGCGTCCCACGGCTGTGACAACCTCGCGAGGCACTTGTATAGATCTCGTCTTTGAGAATCAAGCATTGGTGTACCAAGTCGAACATATATCAGTCTATTTCTCCGACCACAAAGCTTCCTTCATGACTGTCAAGAACTGTTAGTGGAGTCTTTGTTAAAGGAATACGTGTGAAAAATAAAAAAAAAATTCTGTGATAGCGCATACATGTGTTGCTCGATTTCTTTGCCTCAATCTATCGAAAAGGTGAAACAGCTTATTTGCTGCGCTCAAATTTCGCATTAGGAAGTAACGTAATCGTCGGTAATTTTTTTTCTTTTGATGTGTCCATGGTCTCATTCAGCTACGTAAAACCAAATACAGTACAAGCAAGAGGCTTCGGAAGAATCGAGCAGCTCAGTTTTTTAGCAGCCATATCAAGGCAACAGACAATGAGAATAAGGAACGTAATATATGACATTTCTTTACTTCAATGTAGATTTGGTTGTGAATTATGGCTAAATTTGCGGTAAGCTTCGTATTCTGACTAAATCGCAGTGAAAGCGTAATAAAAGGGCAGTTTGCCGCCGCTGGGAGCCGAACCCACGTCCTCCGCCATATATGATCGCACACGTAGTGTGTATATATATATATATATATATATATATATATATATATATATATATATATATATATATATATATATATATATATATATATATATGTACGTGTGTGTGTGTGTGTGTGTGTGGATTAGACTCGTATACGCGGCAAGTTGTCTTTTCCTGCTGCGGTTTCATCTCTGTTTCTGGTTATTGAGAATGCAAAGGTTATCGCAACCTAACCATAATAATAACGAACGCGTCCATCACTGTAACTAAGCTAGCTTCGGGCGCTATATAGGCTAAGGAAGGCGCGATGGCTTCTTCGCACGTGAAGGGACTCGTGGATTTCTATTCTCGAAATCGAAAGTTTCCGCAACACAGCGGGAAAAACAAACATTCATTTATTTTGAAAAGCTATTTCTGCAAAGTAAACACGAGCCAGTGCTTTCTCAAAAGTGTGGAGGCGTTGTTTTTTCAAAACTCCGGAAGCGCAACGGTAGAGGGCATACACCAGCGCTACGCCAGCGATCTAAACTAGTCGAGTTTGTGCGTGGTATATTGGGGGGAATATTCTGCTTGCTTGGTTTGTCGTTTGCCTGTTTGCTTTGCTGCGCATTCGCGCTAGAGCCGCACGCCGTCATTTCGGCTGCTAAAACTTATAAGCTCGTTTCTGCGTTGACGCTTAAAAAGATTGATTGATTGATTGATTGATTGATTGATTGATTGATTGATTGATTGATTGATTGATTGATTGATTGACTGATTGATTGATTGATTGATTGATTGATTGATTGATTGATTGATTGATTGATTGATTGATTGATTGATTGATTGATTGATTGATTGATTGACAAACAATGCTATTTTTGTTTGCGCTATTTACGTATCCGTTGCCTTCAAAGTGTTTTATTTGTAACGCACCTTTGCTATACAGAGCACACAGTGATATTACAGAAAGGCCAAGCGGTATATCCTTTACAACCACTCATGCCGCGCAGTCGAACATTGAAGAACAACAACCCTATTCTGCAGCTGTTTGCGGCAATGATAGCATGGAAGCGTGCACCGCCTCCCTATTCAACGCCCAGAATGGCCGCGCGGAAATCAAGAGCCGGGTGCGCCGGTGGAAAAGTTGTGCCGCAAGCGAGGGTCAAAGCGGCCACATGAGACAGTGGTCGCCCTGCACAGTGTTTTATCACCACTGGCGACGCCGGCGGATGTGTGCGGCTTTCTTGCTTCGCGAGCACGTCACTTAGCTCATAGAGTTTCCTGCAAAGATAACAGCAGCGAACCCTGGCATTAATTTCTCTCGGAACTGCGTGCATGGTGGTTCAGATGCAGCATCGGGATGACGACCAGTGCGCGGATTTGCCTAAACTTCGTCCTTCTCGCTTCAAATGGCTTTGTGACTTTGCAAATTAATCACTTTCAACAAAATATTCCGCTAGAATGCAACAATTTGCAATGATTAAGCACGTGCGCAGACAGTTAATTACCTTGCTGTGTTTGCAAAGCTATGATTGATGTGAAAAATGAGAAAAATGAAGCGTAATAAGTTACATCGCAAAAATATTTGAAGCCACAAATACGAAGATTAAACAAATCCATTTACTAACCGTCATTACCGCAGTAGCTGAGCGATCGCAGCGCCAGATTTCCGTCTAGTAATTTTTGTAGGAAACTCAATGGCTTAAGCCCACGCGGAGTGAAATTTTTCATGCGTTCTTGTCGCGGTGCAATGATAACTGGGCGAGTTGGTTTGAAGCTGAAGAGTTTGAAGCTTCTCTTGAGAGAAGCCGCACATGTGCCTCGTAACTGAAAACACGAGCGTCACGTTACGTAAGAATCTACTGCGCAACCAAGAAACCATATCGCAAGGTAGCTTGGCTATCTTCCATTTGCAAAGCTTGCAAAAACAAACACGCTTTGAAAATCTTAGCATGGACCATTCTGGTAAAGATCGGACCTAGCAGCACTGATAGGTCGTTAGCCTGAAATTCGTTAGCCTGAAAGTGGCAATGGTTGAAAGATTACAGCGTTGCATGTTTTTTTTTATGTGACTGATGATTTATCACTATCAATTACTGTTGTACTTTTGCTTGTGATATAAAAGACGTTTGATAGGTCCATGCCCAAAAATGTTCGAAAGTGCCCCTTCGGCTACCTGTCGAACTTCACCGCAGTGCACCAACGTTAGTCAATTGGCAACATTTTCAAAAAAATGATCCTTCAGAAAGCCGCCAGAATTTCAACGACGTTAAATGAGCAACGATGAGAGGGTACACTCTTCCTTGAATATGCGCATTTTAGGCACTTAATGGTGACGCCTTCGCTGCGTTATAGTAGAACTTTGGTCAGGATTAAAACGCCGCTATAAAACGCAGCAGCAAAGTTACAAATAAGGGCCGCAAACAGGCACATTACCAGAATGTCGTACCCACTCGACGTTTCGAACTAGAAGTTGTTGAAATTGTGGAAGCCTTCTGAAATATAGTGTTTAAAAATGTTGACCATTGAGTTACGTTGGTGTATAGCGGTGAAGTTATACAGATGGCGGCAGGGGCAATGGGTTCGTAATTCCTGGGCATGCAGCAACACAGGGATTATGAAAGGTGTGCCGTCGTGGAGGGCTCCGGGTTCGTTTTTGACTGCCCGCGGTTATTTGCCGTGCAACTGAAGCTCGGTGCAGGAGTGCGTTTGTTTCCTTCTACCTGTCTTGGAATGCGGCCGGGAATCGAACCCGCGACTCCGTTCTGAGCTGCAGAATGCTACAGCAACGGAAGAACTGCGGTGTGTATACATAGGAAGTCGCTTACGAGTCGGAACCACCGCTTGCTTCTTCTGCTATAAATGAATGAATGAATGAATGAATGAATGAATGAATGAATGAATGAATGAATGAATGAATGAATGAATGAATGAATGCGCTTTGCTCTTCTGTAGCCTTGGCTCCCTTCTCTCTCCTCCCATTCTCCCTTCCCCCAGCGTAGGGTAGCCAACCAGACTTTTCACTGGCTAACATCACCTGCCTTCCTTACATCTCTCTCTCTCTCTCTCTTCTCTCTCTCTCTCTCTCTCTCTCTCTCTCTCTCTCTCGCTCTCTCTCTCTCGGCGTGCCTGGAATGCAGTATTGGAACACCGATATGTGGCCCGATGATGAAAAATAGTGCTGTATTTGCTAAAAGTTTGCAGCTTTTGCCTACTTTATTTTTCGAATGGTCGCCGAGCTCGCCGAGAGCGTCAATCGCCTAAACACAGCGCCCTGCCAGTCCACTCCCTTTTTTCTTCATTAACGAAGGACTGCACTCCATTTCCCAAAACAGGTGTAAATAATTGAGTTTCCAACAAACATTACCATAGAAAATTCGGGCCCTATAGTTTCTACTGCGGCTGCAAGTATACATCTCGACTCAGCTGGCACGGGAATGGGGGGTAAATTCACGGAGTTGTCTAAAATTCGCCTTTCTGGCTTCAAATCGCTCTGGAACTTGCCAAATTGTTCAGTTTCACTGACGTATTGCGTTATAAATGCATAAATCCGCAGTGATTATGCATGGGCGCACAAACTTATCGCTTTCGTGCGTTTAGAAAAAGTCGCACTGTTGCCCGAAATGCGGAGCGTTGATTGCGATAGCGAATTAGTAGACAGCTATACGAAGTAAGTGCTAGTTATATCGGCCGTATAAACTTGTAAACGTAGGCACACTAACTAAATTTAACAAGCATGGTGTCACGCGTGCACCATCAAACATCAACACATCTCACTCGATGATCGCGAAAATTTGCTGTCGAGATGCTGGACGGACGAAGCGCCGCAGCACCAGGCAAGCGAATTGACCTTCGTGCTGCTTCTCGCATCAATGTGAACTAATCCGCGAAAACACAGTGCGTGGCGGACTTTGTCCCCGTCGCAAGTGGCTTTCAAAAAGCGGCCCGGAGTAGAACGCCCCCCCCTCCTCCCCGCCCCTTCCTACTTTCCGCTGAAAGGGGTGTACGGTAGCGCGATTAAAAGACGGGACAAAAGAAGACACACAAGGACACACACAGCGCTGTGTCCCTGTGTGTCTTCTTTTGTCTCGTATTTTAGTCGCGCTACCGTACACTTCTTGAAGATGCATTAACAACAAGCCTACATTGCGATCCTCGTGAGCTCCCCCCGAAGCCTTGAGCACGACGGAAGACGGCACGCTGTTTCCCCGCTTTCCTCTCTTGCATGCGCGAGATTGAGCCGTGATCGCCGCCTCACCCCCTCGCACGCTTTCACTCGCACATACAGCATATTGCTCGCAGGGAATATTTTATCGCCCTTAGATTTTTTACGGAAATTCACGGCGACGGCGACAGCAGAAATTCGGCTGGAGTGCCCATATAATTGCTATCGCAGTAAAAAAAAAGTGATTGCTTAAAAATTTAGAAAGATAAGTCTTCATAAATACCGCCACAAGAACGCCTTAAGCCACGAGTACGAAAATGGTCGTGGCGGTAAACTTCTCTCAAGTAATTTTTGTAGGTTATATTCAATGCCGTGAATCACCGCGCGGGTATACTCTTCGCACCCGCTCTTTCGTAGCAGCCGGCACTACAGTGTTTTGAATTAAACCCGCGAGCGCTCGAGAAAGAAAAGAAAGTTGGCGTTGGCTGGCCGCTCAAAATAACGCCGCGCCACGCGCCGCGAAGTGACACGCCGCGTTGCTGACAGGCGAGCTGGCAGAGCTTGCACCTCGGCTCCTTCGCCTCCTTCCACCACCGCCGGTCGGCTGTCGGCTGGGCAATCAATTTCGCCGGGTCGTAAAAGCTCACTCGGCTCGCGTCCTCCTCCGCCGAAGCATAGAAGGGACGTCTCGTGCGTAACCCTTCAGCGGGAATAATTTTAATATATATACACAGTCGCACTTGTCGCGACCAGAAGGGTCTCGAAGCGTACACTGACAACGTTTATCTTTGCTCCACCGACGTTTGCTTAGTTTGAAAGGTCCATATTTGCCTGTCCATTTCGAGACGTTCTTTCTGAGTAAGAAAAACGACTGTGAGGCGGCGATCGCCCCCTTGTGAAGCAACATTTCCTATCTCTCTTTTTTGCGGTTTCATTTGAGTCTGGAGAGCGTAACCACAATCTGTCACATATTTCTCGCTTTCGAGTTTTCTCTAACGTTGAAAAGTTTATGAAAGAGTTCCTTCTCCTTGACAATAAATACTAGACTGAAAGCACACATCTTGATGCGACTGTGGCTGAATTACGGCGGGAGAGATTTCGTTCAGGCTGAGTGCTTAGCATGGCTTAGTGCTTGCCGAATGCTACAAGGATGCAGGGCAGTTACTCGTAGCCCCTGTAAGGATTGGGAGGTCAATCCCGTCGCTCGTAACCCGTTGTCAAGATTGGAGTCGGTCATCAATTAGATGGTAGCTGGCCCATGCCGTCGTCCAACTTATCCACTCTGAGGACGTTGTTGAAGGGAAGGACTGCTTCTCATCGAGATCGAGGAATATGGGTTTATTTACAGTATGTACATAAGGACGTTGCAGTTCATCAGTCTAGCATGACTGCGAGAGAAAGTACACTGAGCAGCCGCACAACAGCGGTTTATAAACACTCGGTCCTTCCTCGATCCCAAGGCGAGAGGAACGGCCGACCAGGCACCGTAGACGAGCCGCCTCTTTGCGCGAGGGTTTACACACACACACTTCCGCACAGGTTCACGGTCCTCAACCGACGTCAGACTGTCTTCGCAGAACTCGGGGCTTACGTCAGGAAAGGCGCATTTTATTCCCCTAGCCGACCCCCGCAGCGCGGCCGCCGGTTGTCCATTGTCTTGCGTCTTGAAAGGCGCGTGGGAAGGGGTCTCCGAAGACGTTCCCTCGGCAACTCCCCCGCTCATAGCAGATTGGGTCAGCGGTGGCGGGTTCCGTCACAAAGCTCTGGTTCGTCGAACTCATCTCGGCAATCCCGCGACGCAGAGTGGCAGACGTCTCACATTGTCCTGCGGACACAGTAGACTTAGTGACGCCGTGTGGCTAGAGGATTGTGGTGGCGTTCCAGGAAAAGTTGCCGCCGCTGTCGCAACTGGATGGCAAAACTTGCACCTCAGCGGGCCGTTCTTAACACCCCGTGCTTTGTTGGTGGTCATGCTTTTTCCGAGCACGGCGGCCGCAAGGACTATGGCGTTCTGCGCCAAAGCACATGATCGGATGTTCGCTTTCCGGACACAGCGCACGTGTTACGAAGGGAGGGGAATGCAAAAACTTCGCTGTACCGCGCTTTGTGTCCCAAGTCACGAAAGTTAATCTGGAGCTCTCTACTACGGCGCTACTCGCAGCCCCTGATCTGAGCTTTGTGGCGTTAAACTCCATCAACCACCAAATAGTGCATGTTACTAAAGTTCCCGCAGTGCTCTCGAGCTCATGAACTCGGTCCGAGTTATAAGCTCTCACTCAAACACGTCAGCGTTGCCAGCAAGGAAGCGCTTTTGGATTCAGCTCAGCTGTTGCGCTCCGTTTCAGTAGATTGCAGCGTGCGACACCAACGCAGAGACATCGGCTCCGCTCTAGAACGCCAGCGACGCCGTAGTCCCTGCGCCGTATATACGCTTGCATGGCAACGCATGCCGCGCTTCGAGGAGGAGCCGTCTGTCTTCGTTGGACACGTCACCGGCTCCTTCCGTTGGCCTTGGTCCAGTTTTTCAGCGACTCGCACGTTCGTGCCTTTCGCTGAATGGGAAAGCCCCGTGTATCGCGTAAACGAATATGGCAGGCAGCCCGCACTTATCCAACCCCTTCCGCAGCGTTTATCTTTGTGCTCTGCAGTGCCGCGTCTGCCCGCGTTGGCGCGTCTGTCTCGTGGCCGTCTAATTTTCAGCGTCTTCCCCCGAGCACGTCAACCATAGCGTTTTTATCCTCCTTGAAGTATCGCTCTCTCAGTCAGCCTTTCTGCCGAATGCGCAGCGAGCGATGGTATCTGCTGGCCGTGCGGTCAACGTCCGGTATTTCGCTCAGGTCCTTCGCTCCGTAGTCTCGTAGCCCTTCTTGTACTAACTCCAAGGTGGTGGACGATTTGCTATGTTCTATCGCACATCCGCAGCAGTGGCTCTGTGCTTATAGCGTTCTGCTGCCAAGCACAAAGTCGCGGGTTTGATTCCTGGCCGTGTTCAATACGAGGCGACAATAGCGCTCGCGCGGCGTGCTATAATTGGGCGCACGCTAAAGCATCCGACGTCAATCGGGTGCTGTATATCGGAAGCATCCGAATTACTCTCGACGTTAATGTACACAGGCCGAGTTACGAAATGTTTTACTGCATTTCGAAGTGTTTCCCGAGCTTCGGAATGAGAAATGAATTGGGAAAAAAAGCTTTTCTTTTATTGCGATACTCGAGGCAAATTTTTCACTGTCGTCGTGGTCATCGTCGCGATGTTGGTACATGTTTAGGTACATGTATGCTATATCTTTATTTGTGCCGTATACTCAAGGTAGATACTATATTATTCAACCACCAAAGTTGATAAAACTATGTTCCTGACTGATAATTCTCAGAATAATTCTTGGCACTGAAGCGCGCAACAAAAGCCAGAAACATTAAGTGCGCAGCACGTCTTTCATTTTAAATCTTCGCAGACTATCAAGAGAGAGAGAGGAATACAGGAAGGCAGGGATGGTAACCAGTCAATAGTCTGGTTGGTTACCCTACGCTGGGGGATGGGAGAAGGGGAAGAGAGAGAAGGGAGAGAGAAGGTGTAGATACGTGTACGGAAAGCACTTGAGTTAAAGCGGCTCACTCAAACCAGAAGTTCTGAGAAAAAACAAAAGTGCCTTCACTGCCTTCTGAGCTGATGATCGGTTGGGACGGTGCTCTAGCATTGTCTGTTCACTGAGAGGATGATCATCTAATTTCCTCAATGTGTTGGACAAAGATTGCCTTTGTGCTTGAAATTGAAGACAATGGCGCAATAAGTGGTCAATGTTCTCCTCGCATCCGCAAACATCACATGCAGGAGTATCAGCCATTCCAATTAGTGCTGAGTAGGCATTCGTGAAGACAACTCCAAGCCATAACCGACACAGAAGAGACGCTTCACGTCGGTGCAGACCGGCTGGAGGTCTGAGTTGAAGTGACGGGTTTAGTCTGTGCAGTCTTGTGCGCCTTGTACATACGGCATTCCACTCTGCTAACGAGATCGTGCGTGCTAAAATTCCAAGTTGTCTCGCGGCGTCGGTCCTTGAGAGCGGAATGGGGACGCAGCAGTCTTCTTGGTTTGACGTCCGAGCTGCCTTATCGGCGTCATCATTTCCAATGATACCGCAATGACCTGGTATCCACTGAAAAGAGATATCATGGCCTTTTTCTCTTAAGTGATGGACAAGTTCCGCGATTTCGCCCGTGAGCTGATAGTGAGTTCCATGTCGGAGAAACGGCTGCACACATTGCAAGGCCGGCCTTGAATCGCAGAAGACTGCCCATTTTCTCGGACTTTCAGCATTTATCACTTGAAGCGCGTCGCGGAGAGCCGCGAGCTCTGCAGATGTAGGCGTAGTGACATGGGAAGTCTTGAACCGCTTGGTTATTCTCATTGCTGGTATAACTACAGCGCCACCGGAACTGGTTGATGTAGTTGATCCATCAGTGTAGACGTGTGTGCAGTCGCTGTATTTCTCGTACAAGAGAAGTCAAGTTAGTTGCTTGTGCGCTGATGATGGCAAGTCCGACTCTTTCTGAAGTCCTGGGATTGTAAGGTTCACTTGAGTACGGCGCATACACCATGGAGGAATGGAAGGCCTTGCCGCAGGTGTGTAACCTGACCTGAAAGAGGCACGGTGCGCGATGACAGTCGCACTGAATGTCGTGTGGGGCCTATCTACTGGGAGACTTGCTAGGTGGTGGGTAAGGGTCCGGGCGGAGTGTCTTATGGGCACACGCATTGTTTCAATACTAATGTGCGTTCTAATAGTAGAATCTTGAGCGACGGCAATAACTTCAGTCGTTGACGCACTCCGCGGTAGAGCAGACTATCAAAGAATGCAAAACGATGTTAGTGCTCACAATCTGAAAGTGATCTATTTCACTGGCACCGCTCTTTACGAGCAGCGCAGTGGCGCCATGTGCGATGTCATTATTCGCCCTATACGCGACGCGGTTAAGTTTTCAAAGAGTGCGGAAATTCCGGTGCGTGTCCGCGCGTGTTGCATCCGCGTACAGTCGCAGCCTAACAACGCCGTCCGAGAGGTTCGTGCGCAGAGGCAAACGTTGCTAAAGCTGTCAGGGCCCCGCCTACGGCTAAAGCTACGGTGTGTTTTTTTTTTTTAAGTAGCAACAAGCCAACTGTCGAGGCAACTCAATTTGTTGTTGTTTGTTAACTGCGACAGCGCGTGAAAGGCTTGGCTATTGAACAATCTGCTATATCACAATCATAGCAAAAAGCAAACAGAAGTAACACTGATCGAGAGAACAATATAGATGGGTGGGGGGGGGAAATTCTGGCTCTCTCAAAACTGCATAGAGTAAAAGAAACTCTCGCTACATGGCTAAGAACATTGCATAAAGTTTGTTGCGGCTTAGGGTGGCGTTAAGGCAAAGAATCCACCAAGCCCATCGACGAATACGTCCAATTGTAGGAATGAAGGAAAAAGGATTTATTGGCTTGGTTACACGGCTTCAGTTACGGAAGCAGGAGCAGGAGCAAGTTAAACGTCCGAGTTCACATGAGGACCCTCTGTCCCACTGCTCGAAAAGTATCCGCTTTTAATAACGTCGTCTTCCCTAAGCGAGTCGACTAGGGAATCTAAAGACTGTAGCAAATCACAATCATCGAATCCCGCTGCGATACCACGCCCATGCTCGCAACGCTCCGCAGCAATCACACCTCCGAAGGCCGATGGCATGGAATAAGCTGCAGGATAGCAACCTGCGAATCCAAGGGGGCCGTCGTTTTTCGGTAGCATTGGGTGCCCCCTCCCCCCCCCCCCCCCCTTTCATCCTTAGTTCAGGCTGTCAGGTAATAGTGGCGTTGGTGGCCTTTTGTGGTATTGAGATGTAACAAGTTGTAAATATATAGATATCATGCGCAATGCAGAGTGCTTACAGAAACTCGTTTTTGTTCGCTACAGCTGTTTCGTCTAGCGTGCATACAAACACAATGTTTTCGTTGCAGCAAGACAATCAGCGATGGAAGGGGCACGTACGGTGCGTGTGCAAATACAGCCCAGCTTTTTGCACACATCTCCTCCATGGCATACGTGCGCTGCGTTTCTGCAAATAAAACGGCGGTCGTGACACAATGGTATCGCGGACTTCTGAGTTTTCGCGTGAACCTTTGTCTCGTACTTGGACTGGATGTATGCATATGTTGCGTGCACATGTGTCACGTGTGGAGATGACGAAACAAGCGAAATTTTTCACTTTACCGCATTTGTTTGCATGCCGGTGCCAGCATAATTCCTGAGGTCTGTGGCCTTGGATTGGACAATGTAAAAGCAAACATATAACTCGGCTTACGTTGGTTAAAGACACTTTGAATATTAGCAGCTCAAAATATAGAGTGCCATGAATTGAATTCTGTGGTTTTACGTGCTAAAACCACGATTTGATTATGAGGCGCGCTGTAGTGGGGGACTCCGGACTGATTTAAACCACCAGGGGATCTTTAACGTGTCCCCAATGCACGAGACACGGACGTTTTCGCATTTCACGCGCATCGAAATGCGGGTGAAATCCACTCCTTTTATCAGCCAAACAGATAAGAAAAACCACTCAATGTAGGCAGTGCTATTCGCTTTGAAAGCAAACAAAAGGGACCTCCTATAAACGAGGAAAACGCTTGATTGCGCTTTTAAAACTACGCTGTGAATTACCGCCCGATACTTTCGTCAGTAGTTACGTAAATTTGACGTCAGGAGATTAGAATAAAAAGAGATTGGAATAATTTTACGTTATAAGGACCCAGACTAATAAGTTTAAGAGATAGCACGAGACCTGCTTCCAGAAAGGCAAGATAGAGAGAGCTACAAGTATGACTCACTATTAAAATCTCACATGCGAAGCTTTACAGTGAGCTGAGCGTCTCCTTAAATTTAGCCCGCGACCGCGAATTTAGCCCTCCGAGGACGTCACCGTTGTTGGATCTGAAGACGATCTCGCCGCTGTCAACCAGTTGATTGGATCTTGCCGTTGGGTGTGGGAGTTGGCCGAGGTTGAGGAGGACGTCGGGATGAAAAACTGGAGGTTTATTTACATTATTTACAGTGAGAGTACAAAGAAATTAGCAGTCATAAAGCCATTACGGGCCGGCAGCAACTCGGATGCGGCCCGTGGCAAGAAGCTCGAAAGAGATGAATGAAGGAATGCTCCCTCGCTGCTCCCGGTCTCTGGCTTTTAAGCCCTTCGGTGTCTCGAAGTCACGTCACGTTCGGCCAATCGCCGAGCCCGCTCAGGTGACGCCATTTTCGGCCAGTCGGCGAGCCCGCTCAGGTGTCGTCATTTTCGGCCAATGGTAGGCGCTCGTGCGATTGTGTCACACCCGGCGCACAGGGTCGCTCCTTGGGCCCCAATTGTCCGAGGGCTTACTTCTCTCTGCGGTATTGCCTTCCCGGTCTGCAACTACCTTCACAAAGGCGGATGGGGGGGATTGCTGCCACGGCTTCACGGTGCATTACAGCCGTCTTGCCTCGGGACCCACGTTACCTGGAACAGTGCCAGGCTCTCGCTACACTTTCGGGAAGAGTCAAGCAGTGAATAGCTCCACCTGCGGCGCACGAGGTGGGGGACACCAACTCGTTTGCACGTGCCGCGCCTCGGGAACGGGGTAGATCTGCTTCTGCGTTCCTTACTTAGGTCTGGCGCGATTCGATGTGGTCTGGTGAGCTCGAAGGAGGCTCAGGAAAAGCTCCCGTATCTAACACCGTGTTGCGCCGGCGCTTGTCACGGGATACTTTTAGTCTTACGTCTTCTTACACGAGCTGACGTACGCCTGGGGTTGCCTCCAACTGCGCACGTAATATAACATTTCAGTACAGCGCATTCGCGCGAGGAGGAGAAATAAACTGTATTTATTAAAATAAGCTGACGGTGGAGTCGTCCGATGTGGGCGGCGTCCTAGTCCTGGATGCCGTGGGCCTGAGCCGATGGATTGGTCCCGTTCACCAGACAACGCTGCAGGTATTCAGGGCTCGGGCTTGTCAGCTCAGCCTCCCACCGATCGGCGCTTGGTCCGGTTATGCGTGGTATCGATGGGTTGTGTCCACACTCCTATACCATGTGGTAGAGGCTATTGGGCGCAGAGCAGAAGGCGCACTTGTAAATGTAGCTCACAGGGTACATGGCGCGCGGCTGGGTGAAGTGCGGAAATGTGCCGGTCTGTAGTTCACACACAAAAAAAAAATTAAAAAAAGAAAGACGCGAAGTTTCTGAGGCATTTGCAGCGCAGAATATGACGTCATGGTGGTGGGCTGCTGCGAACGTCAAATTCAACCGAAACAAAGCTACTGCTATAGCGCCCACCGACGCCGCTACGCGCGGACTCTAAAGGTCGGCGCTCTCGGTCTGCACTGAAAAAGATAATGTCGCGAAGCGAGGAGTTGCAGTGGAGCACCAGAACCAGAGGACCAGCGTAGACATAAACGAAAGTTTATGCGTAATTATTGGAGAAAAAGGATGAGAAAGATGAACATTAAATCTGCAAGGCAACCGCATGACTTGATGTTCCTATTTTTTTCTTTCTTTCCTTTTTTTTTCCTGGGTTGCCATGCGGCATAATGTGGGCATGAAATCAAATGGGAGCATGAAGGCTGGTTTCATGCAGATACTGCAATTGTAGCTACTTAACAATTGTTTATGAACCATCGTTCTTAGTCTTCAGGTTGTTGGCTTAATTCTCAACTTCGAACCCCTATAAGTAGACGTTCGCGGGCTGTCTTTGTCCCAGGGCACGTCCAACCTTGATGGCCGGCGGTTATCCTGCAGGAGCATCCGATGATTCATATACAACATGACCTTAAATCGAGGCCTTCCAAGCCTAATCATGCCACTGGACGACATTTCGGAAAGGCGAGCGCGAATATATGATACCCTCATGCAGGCGAGTCGGTCGCCCATATAAAAAGGTGGGTCGTCGAGAAAAGACCTCGCTTTAGCCTTGTTCTCGCCTCAAAACACGACACTTATACCCCTAACCAAAATCGTTCTAACTTCGTACAGAACACACTGTTGTATACGAAGATGGCATATAGGAAGGGTCAGGATAAACAAGTGCATAGCGTCCCCAAATAACGATAACATTCATTCCTATAAAGCTGCAGAACAGAGAACAACAAAACAAATAAAACGAAAATTTTCGCCGGGGGCAGTTTTTCTATATATTATAGCGACTCAACCTTCCAGCTTAATCAGCAAAATTGTGTAGAGCGCAACTAATCTTCCCGCGGCTAACACCGAACTGAGTAGCTGCTTGGTCCCTTACCTTGAAATATATATATATATATATATATATATATATATATATTCTTCCGTTCCAACGCTGCTTCTGTGTATTTAAGCCTAAGCTGTAATCGATGGCGCGTGATTTATGGCACTTTCAGCTCTTCTCGCGTCACACGTCGACGAAGCAGCTGGCGAGGATAGCCTAATAGCCTCCATTCATCACGCTTAAGTGCCCGGTCTTTGTCTGTTTGTCGCCTTGTGTTCGAGAAGATGTGAAAGAAACACTGCTACACTTTAGTCGCCGGAAGAGAGGCGGGCAAGCGTGGTACGCGTTTAGTTTCTACTTTGTATTTTTTTTTATTTAGTATCTGGTTTCGTGATCTGGATGCGTGCTTTCTTGCTTCCTCCTTTATTTTTCGCTCGCTGTGAGCTATCTCGTGTGTAAACCCTTGTTCGGAGACTTGTTGGTGCACGGCGTAAACACCGTAAATAGCGTTCGTGCAGAGAAATAAACAGTCCTTCGCAGCTGTTTCGCTTCCTGCGCGGTGCGTATTGGGTGAAGGCGGGCTATAGCCATGAGAAGCCCTGCATTTCGTTATCCGCGAAATGTAGTAGACCTGGTATTCACAGCCCAGTGTTGACATCATGGTGCTCCTCCTTCAATGTTGTGGACACTCACCTCTTCTGCCGAGACTGAACACGTTTCCGCCTCTGTCAATGCATGCGCTTGTATACGACAGTTGTGAGGATGGCATCGGTGGTGACGTATTGACCATGACTGCGGGACTATGAGAGATTATTTAATGCGCGGGCGCAGAGTGAGAGAGAAAGTTTAATAATACATGGAGACGTCAGGCTTTGCATGCTACTCAAAGTGAGATCGTGAGGGATGAAAGGTACTGAGACAGAAAACACAAACAAAGCACACGCACACTTACACACACACACTAACTCATACACTAACGTGGGCCCTCTTTGCTGTATACAGTAAGAACGAAGTAAAGAAGAGTGTAAAACACTATGAAAATAACCTCACAGCAATGAAGTGTCGAAGAAATCAAACGGAAAATAACATATTCACACCCCCGAGCGTAGTTCTTCATTCCGTAGGAAAGAATGGCATTAAATAATATACCCAGACATGCTCCGCCCATACATAAACTGAGAGTGTGTTGGCTGCAACTTATGTATATTTTTCTCGCACACTATGCAAACCGGGATAAATGAATAGAGAGCTGTGGCGTGTGTCGCCCCCCCCCCCCCCCCCCCACACACACAAAAAAAAGAAAAAAAAATTAGAGACCGAAAGAACACCCTCTTTGAAACTTTATTAACTTAAAGTGTCGACGAACTCACGACTGAAGCAAACGTTGGCTTTATAGTGCGACCGTTACGTCAAGCAGAGTACCGCGTCAGAGACGAGTAAAATATGTTCAGCATTCCTGCGCAACCTGCCTCCCGTAATATGAGCGTAGCGTCAACGTCGGCTCACTCGTTTAGGACATAGTGCCGTTCTGCATAACGAGCCGAGGTGGTATAGAAGCTGCATCCAGTCGCTCATGGGCTTTATGCATCAGCACTGCGAACGTCAGCGCATGCGGGAAAACCACTCTGATCCTCGAGCTCTAACGCATGTACGTACTTACACTTCATTTCTCTCTCTTCCTCTTGACAGTTATCGTTTTCATCATTTTCATCATTTTCCCTTTTTCTTCTCTAATTCGCACCCGCTTGCTCCCAAGTCTCAGCGAAGTTGCTAGCGGAAAAGTTCTGTGTGCCAGCTATATAGGCCCGTAATTAAGCATGAACGCTAACCACGTGTCATCGCTTCCAGCGCAACGTCCTGTTCCTTGTTCTGTGCCCTGCATTTAGCGCTATCTGCTCCCAGATTTGTACAAACTGCTACCAACTAGCTCGCCTATAGTCAGTCGCCTTATCGCTTTCACGTTCGCGGTTATGAAACTCTTCGGCATCAATTCTCTGGGTTATGGCATGTTTATCTCACCTATATCGCCCAGATACGCGGTGACACCTTATCGCACTTTTTTTTTGTTCTGATCTTGCGTTTCTGCTCCGATAGTATATCGATCATTGCTCATCTCAATTAATAAATATACTGTCGCAATTCTTGCCTTCGGCCATCCTGTCTGACGCGCTTCTCAATCTTCCATTCCTCATTACATCAGCTCATTACATCATTACAACAACGACTGCCCGTTGTTGATTTACAACAGCAAGTGTCGGCGTCAGGCTTGTATTGCGGGCGATGTGCAGTACGGGTCAATTTTAGAGGAAACATAGAATTATACTGCCCAATCGAAATTCACCTCTACTTCTCCTTGTTCTTAACTGGAGGAAAAAAGACGAGTGTTTCATATGAAGGAACATCCACCCGCCGTAGTTGCTCATTGGCTATGGTGTTAGGCTGCTGAGCACAAGGTCGCGGGATCGAATCCCGGCCACGGCGGCCGCATTTCGATGGGGGCGAAATGCGAAAACACTCGTGTACTTAGATTTAGGTGCACGTTAAAGAACCCCAGGTGGTCGAAGTTATCCGGAGTCCTCCACTACGGCGTGCCTCATAATCAGAAAGTGGTTTTGGCACGTAAAACCCCATAGTTTAATTTTAATGAAGGAACATCTACAAAAGATAGGTATACTTCCAAGCCTTCGTATCTCGTCTGCTGAGGTCGGTGCTTTGACCAGCTTTCCGTCTAAGCATCGTGCTTAACGTAGAGTTGCGTTCAATATGAGCTGCAACACGGTGCCCATGGACGAAAAGGCTCCAAGGCTACAAGGCAGCGGCTGCACAGCAAAAATGGTTTAATAATTACCAGTAACTTAAGTTGTGTTCTCCAATTTTTCGTACTCAGCGCCGCTATTGAGGCCTCTTCCAAGACGGGAACCGTGTTGCAGCTCATATTGAACGCGACTGCGCGCACATGGTACAGGACCAGCAGATGGCTTGCGAGATAAAATTTGTGCGCATAAATGTTTCTTTTTTTCTTTACTCCTTTCACTCTCGGGGGAACTAGCTTCGGCCACATCGTTTCGTCTCGTCTTTTTTCTTCTGTGCCACATCGTGATCAAAGCACATCTTTTTTTATTTCTCGAAACATAAATCTATTTCTTATTCTATAGCTTGCATGTCACTGTAGGCATCTAAGCACGTGAAACGTAGGCGTGCAAGAGTTAGGCGCGAGGAGGTCGTAATCTAGCTAAATTTGTAGCCTGTCTCTAGTTAAAGGCGCCAAATGTGGCGTATCGTCATAGAACTGCGTAAATAAAGGCGAGGACAGGCTGGGACTATACGCTGCGTCACGGCGCATGATTTGCGTTGCCTGCAATCGCACGTTGCCACATCGCATTTGATAGTGGAGTAACCTCGAAGCGTGAATATCTTCTTTTGCTTCACTTTGCTATCGCTTTGTGACCTATTGCAGTTCAGGCGGAACGCAATTTTTTCTAACGAGACATTCTCGAGCGCAGCACGACCGTAGAAACAGCATGATATAGGCACCTTGCACCGGCCAGAGTGCGCTACGACGCTTTTATCACCTCAGCATCGCCGACAGCGGCCACTAGGGATGCCAAGAAAATGAGATGACATTCCAAATGACAACGAGCCATGCTTCATCGCTCGTCTCACCTTTACGCACCGAGCTTTGCCGTGCTCAAGTTCAGCATTGTTCGCGCTTGAGATCTCGACCGCGCACATGTCCAAGTCGTGGGGAGCACGTACACTTGGACGTTTTCAGGTTTCGGACACTAGTGGCTCTCGGTAAGCGATGGGAAATGTAACGGCTAATGTGCATCGCGTGCCTCCCATTTTGCTTCCACCGCTCGCTGTGTATCGCAGTTCTAGCGGCTATGTTATTCTGGTGCGGCTGTAAAATGTGGGCAGCTTCAGCGCAAAGTGCCTGTACGCCGGCTCAGAGAGTGAGAAGCTGTATTATTGCTGACAGCCAAACTATAGAAGCGTGCAGCCTGTTTCAGTGAGCAGTTAGACAACAAATGCGTCTATAGGTACGCATTTGGCTGTCTATAAGCAATGCAGTTTTTTATTACGCGACGTATCACCACGTCGGGTGGTGATATATGTGATTCTACTGTATTCCTCGCCCCCGTAATTATCATTTCTGCCTGCGCCGTCCTGCTCCATGCGGCGACAGGCCAGGGCATTCTAGCTCGATCTGGTCTATCTGCTTTTCCTTGGAATACATCATCCCCTACAGTCTCTGAAGCTCCTGCCAACGCCCTCGCCTAGAGCTTTTCTTTCTCAATAATGCCTCTTCTCATTTTCCGTTGAAGTGAGGAAGGTGCCTAGCACGAGCTCTATGGAAAGCCCGAGAGGTAGAGAGAGAGAGAGAAAGGCAAAGGCAGGAATGTTAACCAGAAACCATCTTCGGCCGGTTGGCTACCCTGCACTGGGGTAGCTTCAGCCTAGATACCACTGTTCTCTCTCCGCAATAGGCGCGCCATCCGCTAATGCGAGCCGGTTAAATGCGTCCAAGGCTGTGGTCCCCGACTCGATTCTCTCCAACGTCCCTTCTCTTCCTATTACTTTTTCGACGCCACCAGGCGCCGAGACGTCTGGAATGACAGCTTCCCCTGCGCGGTGACGCTGCTGTGACGCGAATAGATGCGCTCGCCCCTCCTCGAGTTGCGCCATTATATAGAGTGGGCTTCGGCATGCCGAGACCGCGCCCGTAATTTGCGCGCACCGCGTTGCCTCTCGCAGTCCCCGTTCACATAACCGCCTTTCCAGTGTAATCTTTTCAGCGAAGCTGCGGTTTAGTTATTTTCCGCTTTTCTTTAATAACATATCACGTGCTCTTGTGCGTATACGTACTGGTCCATGGGCGCGTTATAAGGCTTATATGCTATATTACTAGTACTAATATATACTATATACTACTATATAGTTATAGCCTTATATGAAAAAAGAACGAAAAGAAAATAAAACCTGATAGTAGAGTCAAAGAATGTTGCTGACAGCAGTAGCACCGATTATGAGCAGCCAGAATCTTAATTTCACGTCGTATATCGTAATCGTTATGTGGATGAGAAATAACCGGCTCCAGATGACGCGAAAAATGCAGTTCTAATTGCGTTCCATCTTTATAGAGTATGACGTCCTCTTCACTTTATTATAAGAGCAAATAAAATTCTAAGCTACTGATGCAAAATAAGAAAAAAAGCATTAAGGTGAGTGATACTTTGTTTACTGGCGAAACCTTCTTGGCTAAAGTTCGGCAGATCGCAATACTTACTGACGGCAGCGCGAACCTCAAGGTCCGTGTTACTCCCTTCGTCTTTCTCTTAGTGGCCGTACACTTAGAGGTGGAAGGGTCAAAGGTGTACGTGTGCACCTGACGTCACTCAACCGGGTCGGCCCTGAACCGGAAGGCGCATTTCCTCTTGGCGGGCGCTTATAATGCAAAAACTGGGCGACTGAATGAATGTAGATGTAACGCGCAAACCGCGCCCTCTAGAGCAGCACACCTGACCGTTGACACGTCTTGTCGCAGGTGCATCCTGTTCGCCTTTATTTTTATTGCTTGTGTCATGCTGCACAGCTGCTAGCTTTGTGTTCTTCCCTTTCTATATTGCCGCCGCATTCGTGGCGCATAGGCTAAAAGGTGAGCGATGACGTCCTCATTTGGGAGCAATAACTTCGTTGAACAAACAACGACAAAAAAGGTAGCGGGTTCTTTTTATATCGTTTGGTCATTGCATGGACACACTAACGATCCGCCCCGCGGTCACCATGCGTGGGAGTTGACCTGAACGCCTTGCAATCCTGCTCGTCTTTCACTTCTCGAGCCGAGATTTACGAACGCCGGAAGCTTTTAAGCGCGTATACCTTCGGTCGTTGCACCAACAAGTCGGTGCCGTCGGAAGGGAGCGGTTCCCAATCGAAGGGAGTGGTTTTAAAATCTGAATCGCACGGGGTTCAGATTTGTTGCGTAGCTATCGAGCTCTGCGCCTTGCGGCGTGAGCGGAACCGCTACATGCCATGCACGTAAGTCAGGTCGAGAAACTTGGGGTCACGTGTGATGATTATTAATGAGCGAGCCCTTCCTTCTCTCTTCGTCGTTTCTTTATTTTTAGCACCAAAGAAGTCGTCAATGGTGCGTATACGAAATTGGCGCAGTTGCGCTTTAATGAGTCGTGACGCGCGATCACTGAAGATATAAGGTTTGTAACGGGAATAGTAGGTAGCCCCGTAGGGCCGGCACTGCCGGGTCACGGTTTCGATGTCACGCCTACCGCGCGGTCACGTTCCGGACGCCGCCGCAGCAGCGCCACAGTGCATTGCGCAAGAGAGAGCGAAGAAACTGTCGAGTCATTGCCGCAAACAATAGGGCGAGAATTTCGTCACCCCTGCGCGAGAGTCTGTAGGGCAATCAGCCACCCCGCCGACGGCAACATCACGCTCCTGAGCGCCCCGAGCGCGCCTCGGACGAGGCGCCAGCCGTGTCAAGTCCCACGGCGGGCAGGCCGCTTCAGCGAAGCATGCCAGCCAGGCCCCCCGAAGCCTCGCCGGCCGTAGTGCGAGCGCAGGCGGCGGTGCACGGCGCATCGTGGTCGCCGGTGTGTGCGAGGCGCCCGCCGGGGCGGGAACCTGTTCACCCGGCCGTCGCCGCACTGACTCACACGCACGCACGAACGAACGCACACACACACAGCGTGCGCAATTTTTAGCGTGCGTGTGTTGTGGACGTGGTCACGTGACCACGTGTGCCGCGCCGCTTTCTCCCTCGCCCGCGTTCCAGCCGCACTGCTGCGCGCGCGGATCGACGAGTTGCCGCCGACGAGACCGACCCGCGGAGGAGAGATAGCGCGTTGCGGTCTCGCAGCGGTCGTCCCTTTGCTGCTAGAAGCTGCGACGAGACCGCGTCGTATTTCGTGTCGCCGCTAGCTCTGACCCTTGAGCTCGTGCCTTCTTGCAGACCAGCGACTGCCACTGCGCGTGTGCAAGCTCATATCAAAGGCTAGTCGACTTTTTCGCTGAGCCGACGTGCTTGTTGTGTTGTCAACGCCGGCCGACGACAAAAGTGCGGATATACGCAGCCGAACATCGAAGGACTTCAACGAGGAAGCAAGCTCCACGCTTTCCTCCGTCGACTTCGTCATGGGATGATCCGTGAAGGCGGTCCAGTGGGCGGCTCTCTGGGAACGCACGATCTCACCGGGCCGCTTTGGAATCCATGGTCGCCATGGCAACGTATACGCTGTTAGTAGCATGCTTCCCCGCATCTTGCATGACAATACTTTTCTTGATGTTCGACGCCGTTACTCTGTATAACTTTTACTTTGTTGGCAAAGCGTCGCGGGAGGCTAGACAGCGCGCTAAAGAGCGGCGTAAGTTGTTATGTCTGCATGCGTATCCAGTTTCTGCCTGAACGGCGACCGCTACAACACATCCACATAGCGAGGCACTGTCACGTGCTCAGCGTATTGCGCAACTCCGGAAAGTGTTTATCTGATGACCGAGTTCTATACATCACGTATATTATTATCTTTAAATCTGCGTGATTCAGGAGACCTTGGCATCGTAGGTGATGCCGTGCTTTACATTGTTTTGTATATTGCGGATTAACAACGGCAGTTTCACTTTTGTTTGCGAACCCACGACTTCGTCTGATTCCTCCTCTTCCTTCCTATACCCCTGTTCCGCTTCGCAGTCGCCCGCAGTTAGACCTCTGACCACATGTCCGTCTTCAGCTTCTTAATATACACGCGAGCGTACGCCGTATTCATTTATAGAGCGTTCCACCTCGCGCGACTCTGGCACAACCAGCTGTTCGCTTTAGGCTGATGTCTTTGCTATGCTATTCAAACACATCAACCTCCTGACGTTTGAACGTTCGTTTCGCGCGCCCTGAATCTGTCAGCTGTGAACGGTGCTTGCTCGCTTGTAGAGCGTTTGTTGTGAGAGAGTCCCCTTTGATGACTTCCCTCCATCCACGGTCCAAAAGAGCGAGAACCTTGGGTTGGGTGGCACACTAGCGCCGCCCGTCGATGACTTCCTCGGCTACCAGAAGTACGTTGTTTACGTTGGCACGTGCGAGGTTAGAGCGCGCCACCATGTTGGCCTGCATGCCCGTCTCAGTTGTTCCCATTGCGTCTTTCTCGGATTTCGCGCGCGGCCTATAAACGGGCTGGCCCCTTCCTATCGCCTCAGTATATACGGCCCCGAGGAATCGTAACCGCAAAATCGCGCCTCGGATCTTGGTTTGTTCTTTACTTTGCCGGGAGAGCGGGGAAGCTCCTCCCTCCCTTCGTTATTGCGACACTCGGTTACGCTCCCAACTGCGCCGCCTGCTTGGCAATTTGCTTGCGTCTCTTCCGTTTCATTGCCGTCTTCCCTCTTTGCTTGGCCGTTGGGACTGGCCTCGGACCCAGTAGCTGGGCATGCTAGTGTCATTCGGCCGAAGGCTGACGCCTTCTTTTTTGCTGACCACCCAGGTAGATCACGTAACCTGTTCCGATACAGTTCGACGCTTGCTCGCACAGCTGGAAGGTGCAGCAAGACTATAGAAGTTCGATGCATAAAGCCTGTCATTAACCTTGGCCTCTCGCTGCGCCGTAATTACGAAATAATTTCCTCGAACGCCTCGTGGTTCACTTGTGTTGTCCTTTTGTAGTCTGCTTCAATTAGCAGCGCGGGCTTCTACGTGAGGTGAAACTGACCGGAAGCAACGTTTGGTTGCTTTATATTTCAGAGGTGTGCTGTCTACTAAGACATTTTAGTTTGCTGGATCCAGGCTTGCATGAGAACATTGCGCCAAGCGGTAAGGACATCTGAGCCAAGTTTTAGACGCTTTCCAATTGGTTTTTGGTGATGTCTGTCATTCGGTAAGGGAGGCTTCCTGTGTGAAGTTGACAGCCCTGAAATTGAATAGTTTTATTTCTCAATTTACCACCAGTTAAGGGCACCGGGACAGTTCATTCCAAATGTGGGGCCGTCATGAGACAGCTGCTAGATCAAAGTCTTTACTATTGCTTCCCGTCTGCTCTGTCTCTTTGAGACAAACTTTCTTGCACACTGGGACTGTTTCAGGGTAATCTCGCAGACATTCCGCTAAGCTTAGCTCGGGAGCAACAGGAGGCCATTTCACCAGCTCAACTGTTTGTGCTGAAATATATGACGGTTCTGTATTGCGGTCTGTACGCCAGCTTTATGTAATTGAATACACTATGAAACGTGAATTCCGAGGCAGCGAAAGTCTGTGTATCATCATTCCGTAAAGCGTGACCTATCACCGACCGGTTCAAGTGCAAGTTTCATTCTTTTACTGGGTACACAACGGAAATGATACAGGAATAGTAGCAAAACATTCGTATGTCCCAAGATTTAAGAACAATAGGGAGGACTTCCTCAATCGGACAAATAATAGTAAAATGAAGAACACAGGAAATTGTAACAAAGCACCGTATAATGTATCTGATATAGCACAATAACTACACAAAAAATGAACTAATACTGATAAAATGGGACAAAAATATTTGCGATAGCAGAAACCTCAAATATAGAGTCCATTATTTTCTGCATGGCAACACTTAATACAACCGATTGCTCTTAGGCTAAATGTGAACAATATCACGAAATTCCAAATCTGCAAGAGGAGTCCTATCAACGGGTCAGGGTTCAGACGGTCAGTTTATCCAGTAGGCATTTATCGAAAGTATTTCAGAATGACAAAGCTAATCAATCGAAGCGTGGACACGAAAAAGAGCAGAGGCCACCAGATGTTTCGAGAAATGTCGCACAAGAGTTCGTGTAGTCGAGTGCTGTCGATTCATGGAGCCCAGTACCGCGTATTCTATCGTGTAAATACTTTTTGAAAGTACTTGGAAGCAGTGAGGTGGTAGACTGAGCGCAGAATGACGCGAGGCCTACTACAGTTTCACATCGCATCTATGACGAAGCGCTGGGGCTCACGTAGTCGAGTGTAGTCGCGGTTTATGGAGTCGAGTTGATGTATTCTGCCGAATAAGTACTCACTGGGGGTGTTAAGAAGGAAGTGGGAAAGAAATGTAAATAATGGGATGTTGATTGGAGAACAGTGTAAGCTTAAGTGTACATCATTGGGTCTCTTTATCGCGCAAGCAACCGTTTCCCCGTATACGTTTCAACTCTCGCGCTCATGCACCTCGTCCTTGAAAATCCCGCTGCGTCGGAGACGAAACGAAAAAAAAAGAAGGCTAGATGTATTGATTCAGCGAGAAGAAATGGGGCACCGCCCGTTTTCGTTCACGCGTGTCCTGCCAGGGATTTGAATAACGCTTGTTTTTGCGCTTTTGCTTTATGAATATTTCATGAGCGCACTGCGACGAGCTGTCTCCCTCAGACGCTGCGTGCGGACTTTCGTATCTGCGCCCAAGGTGCAGCAGTCAACCTCACGAGAAAGCACGTTTCACGCCTATTCAATGCTGCTTCGAACGCGTCTCGAAGACACCTTATTCGACTCGAAGCGGTGATGCACCCTGCAGCGGGTGCGCTGTAATTTGTTTTGATTAGGCCGCCGGTGAGTCGTCACTGCTGGTGACCATGTGTCAACGCCTTGCATCCCTCTTTTCTCCCTGTTCTGCGTACCACTAGACTATGATGTCTCTAACTGTGGGCCTACTCTGCACTTTAATTCATGTGCTTTCTTTTCTTTAAGCTTTTCTTGTCTCTCACTCTCTCTTTCTTTCTCTAAGACCGTATTCAGCGCAATATTCAGAGCTTAGTTCAAACAAACATATTGTATCACGGTGACGCGAAACATAACTACATGCGTAAAGAAGTGTTTGTTGTTGTTACGTTGTACTTATATGTAAGCCCTTTGCGGCAGTGTTCACCGTCCTGTTCGTTCTTCATGTGTTTTCTTTTTAAATTTTGTAGGCCATAGTCAAATTCACCTTTACTGTTTTTATTTACATGGCATGAAAGAGACGGCCCGCTGACACTGCGTCACTTTATTGTCTCGTGATCAGGAAGCGTTATACATTTGTATATCCTCCCACGAGGCCTGCACTATGATGCCTGTCCTTCAACCCTTAGCGCTCTTCTGAGCGCCGAGTAGCCGGCTCGGATAATGTGGCTTCTGGCGAAATAAAAATGGAGAACATAGCCGACTCCTCGGCCCTTTCCTCAGAATAAACGTTCTCTACTTGCGTCAAAAAAATCGCCGTGGCCAGTAAAAACACAGACATAAGATTTGTGGTTCTTCCGATAGTCGTTCGGACAGGCCGACGACTGTAATAGCTCTTTCAGCTCTCGAGAATTCCGCCTGCGATGCGTCATTGTCGTTTATGTACGCATGTATAAGGAAAGCTAACAAATTGTGTATACGCGTTGGCGGCTGCATGTATAGCTTGCTTTCCGTTAGCGAATAAGCTCTGTCGACGGTGTGTATCTACGGCCTGGTGACTTTATCCGCGTAGCAACGTGACCTCACTGCAGGCTGTCCTAGCTCGGGCAGCAAACTTTGTCTCTGAATGCTTAACAAACACCGCTTTCCTTTTGCGTGCTTTCCTCCGTAGAACGAGCCTTGCTCGCGACATGGTCACAAGGGAAGAACGTTTAACACGACAGTTGCGCCGTGTTTTACATCGTAAATACAACGCGCCATGCGTCCGGCTGTCGACAAATCGTGAACATCGGGTCACGAATTGGTCGCGTATACTAGGGAGTGTTGAGCGTATCGTACTTGAGAGAATGCTGCAGCGTTTCTGAAGTTCGCTCACGTGCAAATGCACTACGTATGAGCACACGAGAGCCGTTCCTGCATTTAGTAGCCGCTTCGATACCGAATTGAACCCACTGAGTCGAAGTGAGCACCCCGACCGGTGTGAATCTCCGCACGGCCACTTCCCCTAGAGGTCACGTACTTTTGGCGTTTTCTTTCGCTTTTCGAGCGCACCGGCAAAATCGTGACAGCTCAGTGCCCGTCGTACATTCGCGAAGGTGCAAAGGTCTCCCCCGTTTCTTATCTCTTTGACGACACCTGAGGCGAACCAGCCTCTTGATGGCTTTATTACGTGGTAAAAGCGGCGTGCCGTGACTTACGATTGGAAGCCTTTCGCAATTTGCTTGTTCTGTAATCCTGGCCGCCTGGAAAGTCTATATATTGTAAGGGAGCTGTAAAACGGACTTGTCGATAACACTACTCCCTGGAGCCAGAGGACCTCATCGTCTCTAGTACACGTGCACCATCAGCGACACCAACAGCAAAGCGTCAGATCCTGCCCCAGCGGCCCGGGTGTAGACACGCTGAGCGTCATGCGTAGGGTGAACGTTTCATTTCAAACGTTGGCTCGGTGTCTTTCCTTCTACCAATTTTCATCTCTTGCGCTAGCAATTAGGTGAAAGGAAAATGAAATCTAGTATGATGGTACGATCAAACCACTTCATTCCCCCCTCCCTCATCCAGGAGGGATTTCATGCTTCCATGTACTTTGGTGTACTTTAGCAGCTTAGACACCCAAGACATTGTGCAATAACCATAGAGGTTCGGTTAGGGCGATTTTTTTCAGTGTTCTTGCGCGAATTACGCTTCGCAGCGGCTGCGAATCGAAGTAGCAGCTTCTGAGCAAAAAAATATCAATTTAATAACCGGTTTCATGAGAAAGTTGGTTGGCGAGCCATTCGGAGATGGCGAACAAATTCTCAGGATGACGCCTGTTTCTAGGCATTAATTCGCGAACTTCGTCAAGAAACACGTTGGCGTTCCAGTTACGTTTGTGTTTAATGCATAAAACGACGTTGTCATAAAAACGTGCATTTTTACCGCAAGTTCGATGCACATATCTGGAAAAGTGTGTCATCCACATAATTATTTTCAAGTGGATATATGCCTTTCAGGCTCACTGGCTATAATTTGTACATTGGAATGTGTGCCGTAAGGTAATTACTTAAAACCTAATTAGTGAAGTTTTGTTGAATATTCGATTACGCATTTCGAATTATCGTGCAAATATGGTCCGCCCCTTCGAGTGAACGAGCTCAAGGACTAGAATTGTGGCATCTACCGCAGGTGAACGTTAAAGATTGCTAGTCTTCGCAGAAAGACCGGGTATAGCATAACTTGAAGTCAGGATGAAGCCGCATGCGGCGCATGCTTGACGCGCTAACGCGTTCGTCGGGCCGTTCTCCGTCCGAAGCTCGGTCACGACGGTTCTCTCTTCTTCGGCGGCCGAGGAAGTAACACGAAAAAGGCAGGACGCGGCCGTGACACAGTGAGAAACCCCGGGGCGAGGCCCATTACTGGACCCGTCTCTCTTGGCCCCGAGCGCAGGAAGGAACCTGTCCGAGCCGATTGCCACTTGGGTCAGCGAGCCGCTCCCACATGCTCTTCGAACTTGCCACCTCGCATGCACCAGGCAATTCGGTGCAGCGGTTCTCGAGCCGGAACATTCCAAAGAGACACCCGCCGCCATCCCGTTCAGGCTGGGAACCTCCCAAACAGGCCGCATAGTAATTGAGCGTTTGCCGCAGTCATCTTGGAAAACCGGCACACAGGCTCACGAATGGCGGCACTCTTAAGACAGTGGGATGAGGTTACTTTTCTTTCAACCCAGAGGTCGAACTGGCTGACCCCGCTCTCTGAGCGTTGATGTTCGCGGTCCCTGATGCGCCTTTGACGCCGAGGCTGGATGCGCAAATGTCGGCGTTTACAAGACACTTTCTATTTCGTTGTCCTGAAAAAATAAAGCGAAACGTTTATAAGACTGACGTTTCTTGTCTTCCCAAAAAGGGAGAGAGACAGGAAAAATAAAGGAAGAGAGGAAAGACCAGAATGTCAACTAGGCGCACGTCATGTTTACTACTACGGGGATGGGGATGTGTTGATGTTGATTCGTTCAAATAATCAAGATGGGAGCTGATTTCTTGTGCTCTTTGATCAAGCCGAGGATGCACTCATAATTAGATTCCGAATGTCCAAAGAACGAAAAAAAAAAGCAATCTGCTCCTGCACTGTCGTTTTCCAAACCCAAAATCTCGTTTCCTATCATGCATGCATGTGTGTGCTCGCGCGCGCGCGTTTGTGTGTGTGTGTGTGTGTGTGTGTGTGTGTGTGTGTGTGTGTGTGTGTGTGTGTGTGTGTGTGTGTGTGTGTGTGTGTGTGTGTGTCGTCGTTGTTGTTGTTGTTGTTGTTGCTTGCACGCGTCGCGTACGGTGTTTTGTCTCTATTCTGTCACGCGGCTACACAGAAACTGAACGTTATAAAAGTACAGCGCGCATTCTTGTCCAGTTACCAAGAAGTTATAACTTTCGATACCCGGATGAGCCTGAATGGTCGGCTATGTGTCTCGCTCGCTACTCCAAGTAAGCAGGGACCTCCACGCGGTGGGTAGTGGATCCACAGTCCTACAGAATGCGCTCAGCGAAGAGGCACAAACTAATTCAAACTTTTGTAGTCTACATCTTTAGTCTAGCACCTATCCCTCTCTCTCTCTCTCTCTATATATATATATATATATATATATATATATATATATATATATATATTGTCGCTTCTTTCACAGTTTGCACGCAGAGGTTGCGATAACCACGGAAGTCCATTTGACTTTCAAATTGAGTCAAGTTTTGGTTTAACGTCTCGCGTTCTCAAAACTACAGTTCAATGTGCCGCCGTATTCAGCCGTACCACTTTCCAGGCGAACTGGCCGGAGAGCTCTCATCCGGGGTTCGCATGATGTGGTTCACTTCTGTTGCGAATGTGGATTTAGCTTGTTGAGTGTTTAAATACATATACATACCCCGCTGTGCTCCTAAATTTCGCGTCTTCCTGTTCGTCAGTGGCATTGACGCTGCACGAAAACTACAAAAAAAGGAAGATGCAAGCGCTAAAGTATGAGCTTGCTAAAACAACAGTGACACGGAAGAAATGCACGCATGCCGTATGTTGTGAGCGAAACGAAATAATTTTTCTTAAAGCTTCGAACCTCTCTGTGGGTGTAGGAGATATACTGTCATGCTAAACATGACTCCGTGAAACGGTATGCGAGAGAGAATAAGCAGTGTTGTTGGTTAGTCACAGTGATATGAAGCAAACAGACAATGAAAACGGGCAACTAATATTTGAAATCAACTGTTAATTTTAGTCGAAAGGTAAAATGATAAGAAAAATTCAAATGAAAGTGGACGAAAAGACAACAGTATAGGCGAACAAAGGGAATACCACGTACAGCCAGCGCTTCCACTGTACGGGGCTTGTCTGCGTCAGGGCGACATCTGCTTTCCTCGTGTGTACAGCTCACTTTCACCTCAGCGACGAGGCGCATAAGCGAGCAGGAAAAGACATTCATGAGCCATTCCCCTTTGTGAAGGTGGATGACCAACGAAGCTGTGTAGCCCACGTCAAAGATGTCACACAGAATTTTCAACGAAGGTACTAGCACATTTATTGACTTGATCGGTGTTCATCGTGACGAAAGGTACGCACACACATTTAATATTATACATCCGCGTTCATTCGTGCTATATATTCGTTATGTACGTTCGTGTTTTCATTTCGCGATATATTGAGGCAAAGATTTTGAGACCAAAATCACCTTACCGACGGGCATGGGGGCAGTGCCGTCAGCGCCTTCGCGGAGGGAGGGGCAGCATGGCAACGCTGGCATGATGAGCGGCAACAGAGCCAACTGTGGAAAAAGACGACGACGAACGCGCGAGCAGTGGCACGAGCCATTACTGATGATAATTTTTTGCTCACTCAGGTTTGTTGACGGACACGAAAAATGCAAGGAATCCTGGCCATCAATAGCTTCGCTGTAAAAGTACGCTCAAGATAGGGGAAGTGCAAATGTCTAATACGGAGAATTATATAGCAGCTTGTCCGAATAAATACAGCTGCGTAAAGTTTTAAAGCTGCACTAGAAGAAAAGCACTAAATCAGTTTAAACTGAACTCGTAAAACATTCTTTGCAAGCTACGTTTTCGTTAAATTCACTGCAGGAATTTGCTAAAAAATAATGTGAAGATCAGACTACCATTTCTTGACTTTGGCGCCGAAACTGCAGCGTCAGTGTGACGTCATTGACTTTAAGGTATTTTCTCGCATTTGGTCTGTTGCAGCGCAGTAAATGATCTCTAGCCCCTTAAAATATAGGTAGTCGACCTTTACCGACAAAATCATTTAAGAGGCCTGAGCAGACTGCGTGCAAGTCCATGACGTCACGGCCTATTGTTGCGCGAACGTCAAAGAGGCGTCAAGGAGGCGTCTTTCCTGATTTACCATGCCTCCTCTCACAGCACTAGAGACATTTTTGGCGTTACAGAAAGGTAATTTTCTAATAGACCTAAGCTTACTTCTATCTTTAATGTAATATACCTGAACCATGCGAGTCGTGATGGTCTCGAACGATGATCGGGAAGCTGACGTTAGGGACACGAGCACGTTAGCGCCAAAGAGGAGCTCTACTGAGAGCTTCTTTATGTATAGCGGTGCAGATGAAAGACGCGTAATTCGCTCTAATCCTCTTTGCGGGTGTCGAGCAGCTCCTAATCGCCGCGCGCCATTGCCCGCTTCTACCATTGAACCAAGAGGGTCAAGGCTTATCTTCTTTATTATTATTCTAGGGTGCTACCGCATGATCGCGAAGTATTTGCATAAAGGATACATGCTGTCTTGTGGGTAAATACCGAAAGAAGCTCTTGTCAAATGGGATTACGCGACTGATGCTGATGGGTCTTTAATATTTCTTATTTAGTATTTACTATCGGTGGGACTTTGGCGATGGACAGTGTAACCGTCGAAACGTGGTTTATGTTGTTCTTTCGATCTGGTCATTATCGCCGTTGGTGTTTGGAAAAATGGGTACTCATAACTTATTGTCCCTTTCGTGTGGCTCAAATGGATTGAGACGGTGCCTTTTCTATCACTCTTTTATTGACTAGTTTGTGTTGTTTGGTGTATTGACTAGTATGTGTTCTTTTGTGGAAGTATTACATGCAAAGATGGGTGCAGGGTAGCGAGGAAAGGTAGGGAGTTACTGAGGGATGAGCAGAAGGTAACTCATTTGGCTCTAATTTTACCCACAAAGCACACAATAAGAGAGAGGAGCATGTGTTGACGAAACGCTTAGGGTTTGGCCTCTAGCCTGCTACTCTGCTCAGGAGGAAGGAGAGAAAGAGAGGGGTACGAGGAGCGCCGATTAGGATAGGCATAGTAAGTTCCAGTATTGCTTGTGTACACGTTCGTAACAGGATGAGAAGCAGACTGAAGCAATAAGGTAAACGTAACCCCGTGGGTTTTCCAAGTATTTCAGTACTGCGTTTCGCGATTATTTGACATCAGAGTGAAAGCTACGAGGCACATTCTGGTGCTTCGGGACTGCGTTCGAGACTGCAATGTTGTAATTCAGGTCCCTTTAGTTGTAACCACATCGCGATATAAAACCATGGATTAGATTGGAACGAAGCACAAGCGCCGACTGCCAATGGAGGTTGGCCAGCCTTTCTCAGGCACCTTATCCCTGTCTATAACCATTATACCACAGTGTGCTACTCCATCTGTGAGCCCCATTGTTGATTATGGAGGTTAGTAGTCACTGGTCCGCGCTTGTGTTGTCGCAGTCTCTATACTCCGTTTTACACATCAGGTGCAACGCTGTGGCGGCTAGTGATACTTTTTTCAGTGGCTGCGTTCACGCGTAGATATAGTTCGGTGTCATTGCACCGCTTTTTCTGAAAGTATTCTTTATATAAAGTCAGTTCTGAATGAAAACCCGCCGTGGTTGCTCAGTGGCTATGGTGTTAGGCTGCTGAGCACGAGGTCGCGGGATTGAATCCCGGCCACGGCGGCCGCATTTCGATGGGGGCGAAATGCGAAAACACCTTGTACTTAGATTTAGGTGCACGTTAAAGAACCCCAGGTGGTCGAAATTTCCGGAGTCCCCCACTACGGCGTGCCTCATAATCAGAAAGTGGTTTTGGCACGTAAAACCCCATAATTTAATTTTTAGTTCTGAATGAAAATAAGAATTTACCCTTAGAAGCAGACAAACCGTGCGCTTATTTGGCTGCTAACACGTTGTTTTACATCAATTTGCTTTTCGTTGTTTTTTATTCGCATCCCTTCGCGGCAGCCTCACGTGCATGCTCGCGCGAGCAAATGCCGCTGGCGCCTATAGCGAAGCATAGACGGAACGCGCGGAGTGAGAAAATTTGGAGGCCGCATTACGTGCGTAGCTACCACAGTGTTGCACCTGATGTATGAAACGCAGTATAGTCGACGTCAGAGCGTCGCCGTCTGCTCGAGACTGGGCAGATGGCATTTCGGCGCCAAGGCACGCAGCGTAGGAAAACATGCGCGGGCACGATCGCGCTTTTTATTTGCTCACGCCAGGTGCAGCTTCACTCCAGTGCCAGATTATTGCGAAATATAGTATGATATGAGAGGGCTCAGAGCTGGCACAGACTCCTGCGTGAAACATTCTAACGCAGGCACTAGACGAGAGAGAGAGAGAGAGAGAGAGAGAGAGAGAGGGAGGGGGGAAATAGAACAAACGAAAGAATGATCTTCATTGCGGCAATCGTAGCTCCACATCCTCCCGGCGTGCCTCAACGCACACAACGTGGTGGCGATTTCATCACTCCCAACAAAACTGTGCGCACGCGCTTCACACGAGACGATCCATCGTCTTCTTCTTTATTTTTTTTGTTCAGCAGTCCTCCATCTTCCGGACTGTTCCGCGTCCATTTCGTACAATCACGCTCGGCGTCGAGTGAGCACGTGTACATCGCCAGGGCTGTTTCGCCTTCGCCGCGTACACCGCTCACATACGCATACGGCTTCCTCCGTTCGTGGTCAAGGGCTTCTTTGGCCGAAGGCAAATGGTAAGAAAAGAACGGCCGGGGCTATGGCCACTACAAGTCGGGGCCGTCTTCGCCTCCCTTTCCGCGTCTGTACGCTCACCCGAACGCGTGGGTGCGCGGGCCGAAACCGGAAGGGTCCCTTCTGCGCAACGCTGGAATGTCTGCAAAGCCCCTTTCGCGCGAGATAGGAAGAGGGAAAGAGAGATATGGCCGCGGTACGAGCAAGGAGCGAACGGCCCCGTGCTTGCTTTGCTTGTCCGACCGCCGCACGCACGCACGCGCGCACCGAAGACGTATGTACGTGCGTAGTGGCGGAAGCCCTCGCAGTGCCTGCAGCCCGGACGAAAGCTATAGCGAGCAGGGCCGAACTACCGGAGCAGCGCAGCATTAGGCGGCGTTGTTGGCTGCGTCTAAAAAGCAGGGCTTCCCGCTGGGAGGGCGTAGGTATTCTGTTGGGTATACCCCGCGGACGCCCACGACTGACTGGCTAGCATCGGCTCGCGGCCATTCCACCGTGCGTCGAACCTACGACCTGGCCAGATGGGGGGGCCACCGCAACCCATCTCTGCCTCCGCACTTGTCCCCTTCGCTCGTGTTTTGTCGCTCTCGTTTCAACCGTAGAGTTTCGTACAAAAACTCCCAGAGGAAACTCTGGCGCTATGCTGTCTACGGGAGCTGCAAGTAAGGCTCCTTAGCTAATCCGTACATGGATTTCCCTAAATTTCGTCTTTCTGGCTTCAGACAGGCTTCTTATATTGCAAAGCGATCGTTTTCAATAAAATATTGCGTTATAAATGCAACACTTCGCAAATGATTATGCATGTGCGCCAGACCTTGTTGCCTGAATGAGCTTAAACTATGATTTATTGAAAATTCACAAAGGTAACGCGGAATAAATAACGCCACAAGAATGTCTGAGGCGATAAGCACTAAGATTGAACAATCTGACGTACCCCATCGTGCCTGCTTTAGATAAACGATCGCAGCACCGGAGTTCCCCGTGGTAATTCTTGAACGAACCTTTATGTTCTGATCTCGGCTCTGGATATACTCCAGCGGCCGCCACCGCCTAGTCAGCAGCAGGACCTCGTTGCCAACTCAGCCGTGTCATCCAACTGTTCTCGTTCTTTCCTTGCGCGGCTGTTGCGAATTCGCTGGCATTTAACTTCGGTGGCTTCCCCGGCGAAATAAAAGCGATGTACAATGCGGTTTCTGTGCGAGAAGTTCACCTTGTACGGTAGTTTACGTAGGCCAATTCTGATGGGATAAGCTGCGAAGCAACTTACGAAACAGATCACCTAAGTTGTCTTTGTAATGGTCTTAGCTAGCGTCGCTATTTGTTAAGGAGGGTTCCAAGGACATTCCAAGAATACCTCGGCGTTTTTCTTTATTACATACAATCAATTCGTTGTGCGTTTGTTTTAGGAGAGCTAGCAAACAACCTTTTTGCACCCATCTCTCTGTACGCACGCAGCGCTCACAGAAACGAAGAGGAAAAGAAGGGCACAGGACATGTTTCTTCTCTTAGCCCTCATTTTTGTAAGCGCTGCACGTATACAGAAAGATGCATGCTTGCCAAGTAGCACAGTTTTCAATTGTAAAGCACCTTTTGCACACACTCTTCCTTTATTTTCATGTCCATACCTTGCAGGCAGCAAGGCATATTGCTATACCTATTATAATGAAATGGATGGCATGCATGAACGGACGGAAGGTGAAACGGGAGGTTTGCCTGCGCGTGTCGGTCGTCACAGTATAGCACGCACAAACGGCGACGAATACTGCATTTTATCCAGCAGCCCTTTCTTTCCTTATCGCTCTTGTCTGCCTTCGAACGCCGCTGATTGAATACCCGTGCCTGTTAAGGCGTTATAATAGGAACCTCGCGCTTCTAACTCCTCCACCCAACTCATTTCCAAACGCCCAACGATAAACGATGCAGAAGTCCGCAAAACAAGGTCGCTGCGTCACGTTCGGGCAGCATTTCTCACGCGTCTTCAAGCGTCTCTTTCGCGCACAATGAGAGCGTATACCGACAGAAAAACCCGAGTTGCGCTGAAACCCGCGCAAGATCGAAGTTAAATTTCTTCGTATACCCCCTCCCCCACCAGCTCTGAATGCTACACCACCATTCTTGTGCTTCTGTCGCATCGGCACCGTCAAATAGATACAGATATTGCAGAAAGAAAGAGAGGCGGCAACGGGAATCCACATACCGCGTGTCGTCGGGGCGGTTGGGAACGAGCGACCCCCTCGCGGAATAATTTAACCTGCCCGTCTTGTACCTAAGGGGAGCCCCTTTTTTGTCGCAAAGGCCTCGACGTCGGCGCATTAGCGCACGTATCCTGCTGTTGCGACGGCGGCGTATGCCTTTCGCACTCTGTAAGGAAGCGCTTATTTCTTGGTTATTTTTGCTTATGGTTAGCGCAATTACGCTCGAAGGTTCGAGAAAAAAAGTTGCTGACCTTGCGGCGCGCGCTTTTCGGCCATAAATGTACCCTTGTCGCCCTTTAATTTTTTTTCTTCTTCTTCGTGTTCTTTGATATGGGTATGCCCGCCCACGGCACACAAAAGAACTTTTTGTGATGAATTCGCCTGTTGAACGAACAAAAGGCGCGGTGGCGCCCGTAGTTCAGCGTTCCCGAAACTAATTTGCCGTCGCATCAGTTTCACTTCTTGGAATTTTTGCCGTAATGTATTCCGGCATGAGCAGAATTCCATGCAAGCTTTTTCTCTTTCTTCACGGCATCCTCTTGTTCTCGTATTCGCGGTAGCGTACAATGTCGGCCATCGGGGAAGCATGTGCCTAAAATTAGTTCGTGGTGGTTTCACGCCGGGCTTTGAATTACGGGAGCTCCGCAAGGTGTGCTTGTGCGCGCGCGCGCGCGTGTGTGTGTGTGTGTGTGTGTGTGTGTGTGTGTGTGTGTGTGTGTGTGTGTGTGTGTGTGTGTGTGTGTGTGTGTGTGTGTGTGTGTGTGTGTGTGTGTGTGTGTGTGTGTGTGTGTGTGTGTGTGTGTGTGTGTGTGTGTGTGTGTGTGTGTGTGTGTGTGTGTGTGTCTGTTTTACTCGTCACCTAATATGTGATTCTCATCTGCTTGTTGGCTTGAAAACGTTCTGGCGACGAACCTCTCAGGTGCCTTTGTTAAAATTGCTTATCTTACGTTGCCTCTTATCACTTCGCAAAATATATCACGTCAGTTTACTCCAGGACGGACGAACAGTTATCACTCTTCGTCCGGCCAGAGGCCAGACCCCTTTTCCTCGAAATCCATGCGACTTCGTTCAGCTTTGTTGAAATGATGACGTTTAGTACGCCCTGCAGTGAGGGAGAGCAACCTATTCTACTTTGTATACCGAGGCACACTTTCGACATTGCGTGCACGTATACTAATGGGTCCCCCAAGTTTGTTTACCAATCGCTGCCTTCCTTGGTTCGTTTTCACGCTACGCCTAGCTGCGCCCCACAACCACAAAGTGCGCTGAAAGCATCCCGCGTGGACCACGCCATATAAGTAGATGTACAGGAAACAGTAAAATCTAATCGTGTTTCGTCGTGCTATGCTGTCGGGCTGTGTAATTAATTAGCGGGGTATTACGCACTGAAGAGATGGGCCGTGTAGTTAAATGATATACACGTCCTATAGCTGTGTGCCTCTTAGGCATCTTTCATCTTGTTTGAGCCCAGCCAACCCGGCGTGCTCTTTCAGCGGAGTTGGTCATTTCGTTCTAACTAGCCGCCTGCGTGTTTTATGTGAATTAGTATTCTTCTTTCTTTCTTTTATACTTCGCCTTTCAATTTTTGATTGGAGCGGCTGAGCTAAAGTCGTTTACTGAGCTCGTGCACTTGCAGCTTCACTGGAACCTAGGAAATACCTTTCTTGTCATTTCACGTAATGTTAGTGTCTTCGTGTGTAATATGCAGTCCAGTATACCCGAAGTTTCACATGCGCCACTATTCACGTCCTTTTGGCCGCAGGCGTCACGAGAACGTGATCTTTTTGGGTGAAGGCAACTGGTCAATAAACCCACACATGCTACCTGAAGGCATCAATGTTGCCGGATTCGAGACCCCCGTTATGTAATAAACGAGAAGAAAGGGGGTTAACCGAGGGGCCCGATTTTTTAATAGTCACCCAAAAAGATCACGGTTCTCGTGACGCCTGCGGCCAAAAGGACGTTCCACGTCCGCCGCCAAGGTCTGTGAGTTGTGGCGCTAGATAACACTCCCAAAGTTATACTAGGGCACATAAGTACCCAAGAAAGTGGATGGGGAAGCGGCGCCGCTGTAGCTCAATTGGTAGAGCATCGCACGCGAAATGCGAAGGTTGTGGGTTCGGTTCCCACCCGCGGCAAGTTGTTTTTTCATCCACTTTAATTTCCATTAATTTCTCGTTTCTTTATTTCATTTATTCAGCACAAGTAATTTCCCCTATGTTGTCCTTGGTGTCAGTGTTTGTTGGCTTCTTATCATATGACTATTAAAAAATCGGGCCCCTCGGTTAACCCCCTTTCTTCTCGTTTATTACATAACGGGGGTCTCGAATCCGGCAACATTGATGCCTTCAGGTAGCATGTGTGGGTTTATTGACCAGTTGCCTTCACCCAAAAAGATCACATTCTCGTGACGCCTGCGGCCAAAAGGACGTTCCATGTCGGCCGCCAAGGTCTGTGAGTGGTGGCGCTGGCTAACACTCCCAGGGTTCTACTAGGGCACATAAGTACCCAAGAAAGTGGATGGGGAAACGGCGCCGCTGTAGCTCAATTGGTAGAGCATCGCACGCGAAATGCGAAGGTTGTGGGTTCGGTTCCCACCTGCGGCAAGTTGTTTTTTCATCCACTTTAATTTCCATTAATTTCTCGTTTCTTTATTTCATTTATTAAGCACAAGTGATTTCCTCTATGTTGTCCTTGGTGTCAGTGTTTGTTGGCTTCTTATCATATATCGTTCTCTTGCTTGTATTATTAATGAATACCCGTCAACCTGGCTCATGGTTTGTATGTTCTTCTGTGATCTATTTTTTACGTGGATGGTAAACAAAGGGGAAAGCTTTTTGTTTGCACTTAGTAACCAGATGTTACGGCAAGTAAAACACTGTTAAAGATATATTTAATGAAATAAACAAAGTGGACTTACAGTATATCTATGCCTCTGACATGATATACCACGGAAGGCGAAGGCAGGCCAGGAAGTCACACGAAAAGAGAGACAAAGATTGCAGTAAAAAAATAACAGCAAATGATTCTGATAAGGCTCATGTGCTGCACATTTCCCAAGCTTGTTTAGCAATCGCCGTGTATCACCCTGACGGCTTTCTCCCTTTTCATTTCGTGCAGGGTGTACCCCAAAGACTCGTACATGTGGTATCGGACCGAGCGGAAGCCGGGTCGCCAGGGCTTCCAAGGGAATTACCGGCGCAGTTACCACGGAAGCGGAGGCGGCGGCGACGCTGCTGACTCGGGTCCCGAATCGTGTCCGGGCTCGGACCAGGGCTCTGAGTTCACCTCGGAGGAGGCGAGCTCCGAGTCGTCCTCATCGTCCTGTCCTTCGTCGCCGCTTAGCTTCCCACCGCACTCGTGGCCCTCTCCGGGCGCCGCAGCTCCTCAGTCCGTGACGACTGCGGCCTCTAGTCAGGACTCCTCGTCGGCAAAGGACGCGTCCCCGCAGTGCGAGCCCGCGGACTCCTTGAACAATAACAGCTCGGCAAGCACCACTGCCATCACCAGTATCGCCACTGTTGGCGGCAACATCAGCAGCGGCAACAACGTCAACAACAACGCGCCGCTTCCAACCGCGGGTGGCGAGCAGGTGGCGTGCAACGGTGGCCACGAACTCTGGACGACTACGTGCTCGTCGTCGACCACGACGAGCGCGAGTACGACGAGCGCCGGTTCGGCGGCGTGCCGCCGCACCAACTCGGCGACGCAGACGGGACCCGACGACGAGTGGTGCTCGGCGGTCCAACTTCGGCGGCCCTCCCCGAAGAGCCAGGAAGAGCTGGAGTGCGAGCGCCTGTCGCAGGACTTCGCCTCCCGGTACGGGGACGCTGCGCTGCGCTCCCTGCTCGGTGAGTACACGTGTCGGTCTGCCCCGTGATCGACCCGGAGCGGATTCAAAGGGCGGTGGGCACACTACGAAGCCGGTATTGGGCGTATTGCGAACAGGCAAAACGAAGAGGTCAACAAAAAGAGGCGAAGTCAGTCTTCGCGTGACTTTCTCACAATGAGCCGTGCACCAGCCAGCCCAAGGGAACACAATCCTACGGTGTTGGGCAACTCTTGCAATCGCGTTTTGCCGGCGTTAGCAAGTTAGTCGGATTGCTCGCCCTCTTCGTGAAGGTGGTCTGTAACAAAATAGGGAGAGAGGAAGCAAGCAAACACTGAGAGGTTGACAAGGTTTTGTACGGTTGGCTACCGTACACACGGGGAGGGGGAGGTCGCAGTGAAAGTGAAGAGAGAGGAGACATGAGTTCAGATTCGTCGCGTGCGCTAGAAGGCGCAGCGTGTCTGTGGTCGTGCACTCATGTCCGTCGATTTCAGGAATTGCCAAATACTGCGTACACCTATAGAAAAAAAAAAAAAAAACTCATTCCCTCGCTTGTTTCCGCGACAAACAAGTACGTCCATCTAAATATGCTACGCGTTGCTGATTAAGCTCACCCAGTAGCACACGCGCTTCAATATAGAGTCACATTACCTTGGAAAACAATGTGTTGTAACTGAATATTTTACACGCAAAACTTAGTTTACTAAGCGAAGCAGTAGCGTCGAGTCATGAGCGGAGAATGGTAGGATACAGGGCGCACTCGGACTAAGCGTAGACGTGCCCGTTGATGTAGATAAAATCACGAAAGCTTCTCAAGCACATTCCACAAGGTACTGACAATACATTCGCACAGTGGCTAACGCCGGTATATACTCGATTCATGAGTACTGGTCAGAATCCGTGTAGTTTATTTCTTTTTCCTTTCATTTTTTTCCTTCAAAACAATGTCATTTATCCTTGATTAATGATCTGCGTATAGTAATAATTAAGCTGGTTTCTGTCGTTCACATGCAGTGCTCCTTTTTCTCGGGTTTCCGTTTCTTTGGTGTTTTTAGTCATAATTTTCGTTCTTTTTTCGCATGAAAATCAAGGTGTTCCAACAGTGAGGTTTACCAATGTCGGTGAGATAGAGCTTGCCATCCTCGTATTTTCTCACTTTGTGCACTTCTGTGCCTTAACCCTCTCTCTGTGCTTCTTCTCCTTCGTCTTCATTGGCCAGCTGCTATACTCTAGCTACCGAGATATCATATTGCAAGCTGCGAGTATAGCGAAGTAAATGCGGTACCTTGAGTTCCATGCCCACATTATGCTTCCTCTGCAAAAAATCACCTATTGATACTTGTGTAAAGTACTTGTCCAAAGCGTTTCTAACGCGGACAAGCATTTCCATATCACTTGCGCCAAGTGTAAATGGAACGCCGCTGGCCTTGCGGGCCGCTTATACTTCAACCGGATCCGACACTAGCTTCCGCCGCAGCTCTGATCTAATTCATTCCTGGGGCCACGTAATACACGAACCAATGTATGCGAACGGCAACGGACAATCGTGCCATTTATGTACGAGTTGCACGGCAGCGCCTAACTTCGAGAAACTAGCTCTCTCTCTCTCTCTCAAGGTCTCCCGCACAAAAGCTGAGCTTGTTAATGGGAAAATTCCGTGGCCCGCATAGGAGGGCTGTTCTGGGCCGGTATACTGTACCTGCTTTTATTTTACCTTTGGCTCCGTCATTGTTTTATCTCTGCGGGACGCATTCCAACGGAGGTCTGCGCGGAATCGAACAGAGCTCATGTCTGCAGCAGTGCCATATGCCCGCCTTTTCGTCGACGCCACTAAAACAGAGAAAGAAACGGTTATCGAGAGTCAGCCTCATAGGCGTCGTGCTGACCGTGTCGGTATAAATAGAGCGTGCCTTCAAAGAGAAAGAACGCTTGGCCGGAGCTGCGCGTCGCGTGGACTTAGAACCAACGCAAGAGGAAGCGGTCCTTGTCTCTTCTGCGAGGCGCGGAGGTGATGGGGGAGGGGAGGGGGTGAGAAAGGGGGCTTTCTCTAAATGTCACCACGGACGGTCTTATGCGCTGCCGGAGGAAAGTGGGTCGTCGTCGTCGTCGTATGGCCCCTCCATGGCCTCTATCGCGCGCCATCAAATCTCTCGTTTTCGACCCCCGGGTTGCTTGTTACGTACCAGTTTTCGACCGCGATAAACTGAGCGCGCTGGCGGTGCCGTATGGGCCGCTGCTGCGGCACCGCGATCGCTAGCAACCTCGCCACCATTCTCTCACACTTCTGGCGTCACGCGTGTAAGCGAATGCGTCCGTGGAATTTGGGACACAGAGAGTTCGCAGAGAGGCAATACTGACATTATCTCTCTCGGAAAAAGAATGAGGCAGATGTTCCTGGTGTGGTCAGTCTCAGTCGATGAACCGCGTTCGTCGAACTTTGTAATCCAGCGTCAGAGGCACTGTTCCCACACACCTGCATGCTCCGAATACAGACTTGCCGAAAAGCGAAACAATGGAGCGATAATGCAGTCATGTTTGAAAGAAAAAAAAAAAGGCCGCAATTTGACGCGTTTGCCCTGTACTGTGTATCCATTGCGCCAAGAAGAAACAGAAGAAATACACAGACAGATCACAGACGTCAGAAAACAGCTGAAAAGAAATTTATCGTCTGTCACTCATGGAAGAAACGTATTCAGTCTTTTCGCCTTGGTCCAGGCGTGCTCATACAACACCTGCTAGATAACGGAATGCATGAGCGTTTTGATGACTTCACTCGCGAAAAAGGTCCAATTGAAAACCAAGCGTTCATAAGAAACCCGCCGAAATGTGTGCGTTTTCGGTACTACTACCGCGTGCACGTGACGTCATCGGCGAGAACACGCAGTCTTTCTGCTATCCAAGACATTTACACATCTCAGTATTTGCTCTTATCAAGTGAGACGCGGTCGCCACGTCATTTTATCGTATCATCTTATCGTATTTGTCGTAGCGCGTATCGCGTATGGTATGAGAATGGATAAGCGTACGACGCGTATAGACCGATCGTTCACGAACACGTGCCTCAGGAATGGTTGATAAACCCGACCGTAAGATATGATAAGATATGATATGATAAGGTCATGGAGGGCAGCATCAACATACTTCTGGGCAGTAATCGCGTTCTCTCCTTATGCGACGAGCTTGAGTTTCCCCGGCCCGCCTCGACGACAGCACCAGAAACACATGACCGAACCTTTCCTTCGCGTCACGCTCGATCACGGTAGCCCAGGACGGAGTAGCTTCAAAGGCGGTGCGAACTCAACTGAGTGTGCACCGATTCCTGCTCGCAGTGGTGGAGGCGATGCTGCAACGATGGAGGCCAGAACCGAAAGGTATGCGCAGGAATGAGAACAAGCAAAAGAGAAATGTTTGTAAATGCCGTTTCCCGGCCGTCACTGTCGTTCGGCCACCGCTCCTGTTTCGTTTTCTTTTTTCCGTACCACGACGGATAACTCTGAATCGCGCACGAACTAGAATAATATCCTTGAAAGTTTGTTGAAAATCTATTAAATAAGAGATATACACTAGTGAAATGAGAAGGAGAGTGACGAGCGTTCTAGTGCACTGGTACTCTGTCGGCCGAACGCGGCAGAGTATTTTGCATAACGTACCAAAATGAAACGTCTGCTCCAATGCAACCCCAAAAGTAGCACAGAAAAAATTTATCACGCCTCAGCGCGTGCTGAGAATGGCTTTCACGTGCAATAATGACAGTTCTAAGGGCGTGCAACGTCGCGTTAGGCGACACATAGTCACCTAACCTGCTACAGCTGATCAGGTATTCATGCATAGCAGTCTAGCATTGCCTTTATCCCCTTGATTTTCTTTCTCTCTTTTTTGAAACATGCATCTGTATATTGTGCAGTTACTTATGCCTGCAACGACTTGGGTTGTGTCAAGCTCTAGTCTCTGCTTTTTTTGCCACCAACACTCCTGCCACCAAACGTCTCTTGCGCTCATCTGCGGCTCTTGCGCTGCTGACGAGCGAATATCCGCTTGGAATTCCAGCGCTCCTGGAAGGTGGACGTTCCACCTACACACACACACACACACACACACACACACACACACACATACATATATATATATATATATATAGGTGCTTAGCTATCCGGGGTGTCCCACATAACTTGAGCCAAGAATTTAAATATCAAAGGCGCGTCGGAAGCGAATTGAACCGAACGCATACTATTCGCGATAGCCTATAGTAACTCAGGCAATTTTTTGTATTTCCCATGACTCACTAATTAATTAAGTTTAATTACCCGACTTTTTTCATTATTGGCTGAGGACCCCAAGTATGATACGCAGATTTGTATACAGCACCTTCGGAGACCCCCGATCGAGTTGTTTCCTTTACGATGCGCCTCACGTAGTCCTTTTTTCCGGATTGCAAAGAAAGCCCGCGATATATGAAAAAAGCCACGTGAAGGAGCGCTTGCGCAGTGGTATCGTGCGGCTCTCAAGCGTGCGTTCGGTGAATGAGGTCTGTTGCATCGTGACTGGCGACGGTGAAGCGGCAGGGCGTTCTTTATCTCCTCGGTAGCGCTCGGCCAGCAGCATGCATTTTCGCCGTCATCCGCCGTCACCTATGAATTGTGCGACCGTATTCGAATGTTGTAGCGCGTAGCATCACGTTACTGCGTGAATTTTTCTCAGTTTTTTTTCTTCTTCTGTCTCCTTTTATTCCTTTTACCCCTTTCCCCAGCACAGAGTAGCCAGCCGGTACTTGCACTGGCTAGCCTCCCTGTCTTTCCTCACCTTTGTCTCTCTCTCTCTATCTCTCTGCTTTCTTTGAAACTTAGAAAGTTAGAACGTTGAGGTCGCGGGGTCCAATCCCGGCCATGGCGGAGGCTCGAAAATATACGCGGCCCTGCGCCATGCGCACGTGGTCTAATTTTAAATTTTGAAGCGTCCTCGTCTCCCGCCTATCCGTTTTCACGTATCGCCTTCTTCGAACTTGTAATGTTCAGTCAAGATCGACATGCATTTCGATACCGCTTGGTTAATGCGCTATTCTCTTGGCAAAATAAGAAATATATTTGACCACGCTTAATCGATGGGAAACGAATTATTTGTGTACGTATGAAGGTGAAGCGCGCTAGAGAGTGTTGCATTCCTCGACAAGAGGCACGAGCCTACCTTTCTCTCTTCGCCACTGACTGCCCACAAAGCGTACGCGCGCGGATCAGGCACGTGCGCCAAGTATCGTAGCTCCTCAGCCCTGCGTGGTCGCTCGCGATATGTTCAGAATCAGTTTTCCTTGCTTTGCCTTCTCGCATTGCATTCTCATCCGCTGTGGAGGTGCTTACTTTAACGCGATAGCGTTAAGCCCCTTGCCAAAGAAAATTCGGTGTCGGCGTCCGGCATTGACGCCAGCCGTCCTGTGAGCGAAAATTGCGTATATATTTTATACACCACTAAAGATCTTCTATCACTAAAGTTGCTTATACCTTGTCTTACATTATTTACAAAGTTATTCCTCGGAATTTTGAGAATGACAGCCCAGAAACAAATGTCGTAAAATAAAACACCGACAGCGTACGCCTTTTATGTTAAATCTTCTCAGACTGAAATACTAAAAGTGCGAAACAAAAACAGAAGGCCGGCCCACTCAAGAGGCCGCGTCTGTGTACCAGAAAGTTAAACTTCGTGAATAGCATTCGCGGCCAGCGTTTATTGCGGATGCATAAGCTGCACTTTCCGGGAAGCGTGAGAATCATTCAGGGATCTTTGAATGCTTTCGCGTTCTTCTCTGAAAGGCGAAGCTTAAGCGTTCTCCAAAACTTTTTGTTTTTTATTCTGGATCGGAAATTCTAAACTTTGCACGATGTGGGCCACTGTGCTGCTTAGGTCACGGGGATGGCAGTAACTGCTTCAGAAGAACATCACCGCTCTTCGTCTTGCTTTGTGTGTGCTTGTATGCAACTACCGTAAGGCAAAAAGCTGGGCTACCTGGTACTTAGACATCTGAAACTTCTCGAGCGCTCAGGGGTAAAAATAAACCGCGCAAAGAAAGAAAAGACAAGATAGGAATCCAAACTAGACATAGGTTCTCAGAAAGACAGAGACAAAGTGCTCAACAGTGGCCGAACAAGGTATGCCTCAGCCTGGATAGGGTCTAGAGACAAGAGGGAGAGGGAAAAAGCAAGGAAAGGAGATCAAAGAGGTCAACCGGGCGAGCGTCCGGTTTGCTACCCTGCACTGTGGCTAAGGGAAACGGGGAATAGGAAGAAGAAGAGAGGGAGCACTGAGTACGCATGGGAGGATGCACAGGAGCACTATAAGCTGTTTCTCAAACCGGTGCACTTCAATTACTGTATTAGTATGGTATTATTAGTACTAGGACTTTAGTATTAGTATTAGGACTTTATTGGGTCCTGAAGGTCAACCCTACGTTGACGCGGGCCGCTCCCACGTTGGGACTGTCAGGCCGAGCCCGTCAGCCACATCGCGGGCCTTCTGGACTGCCCGTAATTGGTCAGAGAGTGATTCACTGTGTAGCATTTGCCGCCACCGTTCTTGTTTCTTGTCACAGCCTGTGAAGACCGCGGGGCACTGCCAAAGCATGTGGTCAAGAGTAATGATGCCATTGCACTTATTACAGTTGGTTTGAGTTTCCCTCTCCGGATAGATCCTGTTAATAAAATCTGGACTTGGGTATGTTCTTGTCTGTAGCAAACGTAATGTGACCGCTTGGGCTCTGCAAAGCTTACCGTGTGGCAATGGGTATTCCCTTCTGCTTAAATAATAATGCTTCGGGATATCGTTATATGTTAATAATCGATCCCTGTGTTCCCCGGGTGAAGTGTAAGTTGCTCGGTCTTGAAGAGCACGGCTAGAAAGTCCTCGTGCTGCTTCATTTGCCACCTCATTGAGGTTTCTCTGAGCTCCGTCCACCACCCCCAGATGTGCAGGAAACCAGCGGATTTCAATCCTCTCACTGTTGACCTTCTCTAGTAATTTTGTTGCTATCCGTGTCACATATCCGTTGGTAAATTTGAGTATTAGTGCACGAATCGCTTTTTGTGCTGGGGACGGGTGTGGCCACGGTCCACGTATCTTTGACTCAGAGAAGGACATTTCACAAAGGTCATGACTCAAATAAAGACGAGACCTTCTGTCGGAAAGCTGGCTACAGGGTGATAATTTTCTTGATGTGTTAATCAACCCGACAGAAAGGAGGACGTTTGGGTTTGACAAGCGGTCTGATTAGCGGGATGCTGTTATCCTGGCGGACGACTGTAAGAGATGCCAATGCACGCCTGTACTTCACAGTAGCGCACGTTCAAGGATAGTAAAAAGAAGAGAAATGCAGATATATACACGAATCTTACTCGTATAGCTTATTGCATGCGTCTAACGCATCTGTTCAAAAAAGACTACGACTACCCAAGTCGACGGTTATGTCCTACAGGTCTGTGGCAAGTAATCTTAGCATGCGCCGTGATGTAATCACTTCTGCCTTTCTTCCGCGTGACCTTCTGGGTGTATATTTCGGGGCAGTAAAATCATATCAAGGCTGTTGGGTTTCCTGTTCTGTTCTCTTTTCTTAATCTAAGGTGTCTGTTTTTCCGTCTAAGCGCTGTAGACGTTTCTAATGCCTTATGCAGTTTTTTTTATTCCGCCAGCGTTCCATTGAATCAAGCAGCACGCGTAGTCTTCGCGTCGCTGGCGGTCTTAGCTGAGTGTTCTGCCAAAAGAGAGTTCTTGTGCGTTCCGTCTCTCCGTGTCATTCATGCTAAAGCCGCATTCAACTCTGCGTTGCCATCCTCTTCCCATTTCGCTGGCGCAGCTCTTGAGACGACGGAATCGTCCACTCGCGGGAAAAGAAACCGACCAAGGCGCTCGCGCGTGCGCACCCATAAATGTTCACGTATCTCGAGTGACGCAGCGTATACGTCCCTTTGTGCGTAGGTGCGTGCGTGGGTGCGTGCGTCTATTACGCGTATACCTATAGCCTGAAAAGAGCACGTTCGCTGCTCTGTATACGAGTTCGCTTCCAACCACGGCTATCGATTCGGGTTGAGTACTATAGGAACAGGGTGGCGGTCGGCGTGGATGATAGACTCGCAACGGCTTCTGACGAACGACATGGTGGGCTTCCGCCATCCATCACTGGTCGCTCTCGTATTGCGGGGCCTTCTTCCTCTTACTTTGTTTTCTAACGACTTCTTCCGCATGCCACGCGGAGGCAGCACCTATCCGCCCATAGTGGCATGTCCTTGATCGTTGGTATTTGAATCGGTAGCTTTTATTCAACTGCACATTGAAGTGCATGTTGCGGTAGGCTTTTCGCCCGTATCGTGAAGCCTGCATGTAAAAGAAGGATGGAACCGAGCTGCGAATAGTGACAGAGAAGAGCAGAGTCAATTTGGTGCATGGGCAGTAAATGGCGTATAGTGATAAGAATCGCAGCTATGAGGTACACATTGTTTGTGAAAACACGCATCAAAATGCATACGTGGGCGTATACCTAGTAAGACACGCACCTAGCATACGTGGTCGTACCCTACATATAAGAAAGGGATTTTTGTTGCTTAACGTTGACAATTGGACGGAAGTCAATGACAACTAGATAATTTTACGCCAGAACTATTATTTCTGACTAGGAGGAAACGTTGCGTCAACCTCTTTATCGCGTGAAGATAAAAGACATTCGAGCACGTACTCGCTTTTTGACCATTGCGCTACTCTATACTTATGCTTTTCGTGGCTCTGTGCCTTATCTCTCAGTCTTATTCCACAAGTTACGGATTTGTTCGTTCTTTACAATGTTTGTTACTTTATTGTTATATGGGGTCATTAGAGAGAGAGAGGAAAAATGACAAAAGGAAAGACATGAAAGTTAATCATCTCTGTTTGTTTACACCGTAACGTATACAGGGGAGAAAAAAAGGGGGGGAGGAAATCCTAGAAAGTTAAAGAAGCCTGGAGAGAACGAATAGAGACTATCTGTGCGTCGGGCCTTTTTTATCAATCATATTCACTGCGCTTCTTAGTTGGTGGGTGCGTGTTTACGATCATTCGTACCTGCGGTGACGTTTAGGTTCAGCCACCGCGTTTCCGGCTTTCTGAGTTTCCAGTGTTGTCGACTCAGGAGCTTTTCTCGAGACCGCTGCAGTCAACGCACGTCGGCGCGCCGCCGCCGACGGCTGCGCTGCGAGCCACCGGCGGCGACAAAGTGCGCAACGCGGGCGCGGCCGACGCGTGCGTTTCTGCAGACTGTACGCGGCTGACATTCCCACGGTGCCCATATCGTCTCTGTTTCGCGCTTTGCCAATCGTCGCGTTCTGACTTTTTCCGCGGTCTTCACGCCCCTTTCTCGGTTATTGACCTCCGACATACTTGTCGACTTCACTTTGCGTTCCTGCATGACGTCTTACGGGCACACCTTCTTGGACTTTTCCTCCTCTTTTAAATATACTCCTTTTCTCTATTGCTGCTTCTTGTCATTCTCTTCCCCTGCTTCTTTCGATTCTACCTGGGGACTGACCAAGGAAACTGTTTGCGAGGATGGCGTGATAACAAGAAAAAAGAGCTAGGCGAGTGGGCACAGTGCCATGCCTAAATACCGCGCTGCAGCGTTTAACTGTGAGTTGCTTCCTTGTCTTTCTTGTCGCGTACTGGACTTTCGTGCGCAGTATTTAGCTCGAAGGATGTCTCGGGCTACAACTTCGTGAAATATATTGCGTGCATTTTACGCAGTCAGCCACGTTAAATGAATGTTCTACGGGCCTGTCATGTTTTTGGGAACTCTTTGTTGCCTTCCTGACAAAAATCAATCAGCTGCTTCCGCACTCCGTAGTCACGGGGCGACATTGTTTGGCGCCATTCGAAAGACGTATTCCTTTTCGAAAACGCACGCTATTGTCAGTGAAACTTTGTTTCGGTATAGCTTCTTGACTGATAGTGTCTCAAAGCCAGAACGCTTACTCACGAGAGTGGAAGGGTGCGGATTGATTTCTATCACCCGCAGGGGTTCTGTAATCGTACTGCAGCTTTTCTGCATTCCGCGCCCATAAATATACTGCAGCGTCGCAGGGTACGTACCCGTGGCCTTGTGCTCAGCCGGTGAACAGTTTAGCCTCTCAGCTAAAGCGGTGTTTTATTTGTTACAGTTGTCGGTGTTACAATTATCTGAGGTCTTCGAACAGATAACAAAGCCTAAATGCTCATATCAGTTGCAGTTCTGCTGATACCATGACATATAATAGGCTCAGGAAGAACACGGACCACAGAAACTATTTAAAAGAATGCTTCCTGGGGTTCGAGTCTTTTCGCAGTGGTTGTCTGGCACTGGATTCGGTATTCCAACTGGATCAAACCAGCACGTATCCGTATATTGTTAAGCAAGCTGTGTTGCTGTTGATATCATGCACGTTTCGAACCATTTACTATCTTCATCTTCTTTTCTTACGCTTCCGTCTTGCGCAGTGCCCAGTCCGAACCAGAAGACGACGTCCGACTACCTGGAAGGCCTGTTCGACGCGGACGCCATCCAAAATGGGCAGCCCGATTCCTCGAGGCGGTTCGACTCCGCGGCTACGTCGCCGCAGCCTTCGCCGCCGCCAACTGCTTCATCGTCACCATATCTTATATCCAATACAGGGAACAACGCGATCAGGTAATAAATACGAGCACAGTAAGACCGCAAGTTCGTGAGCTTTGCTCGAGATAAGCACTAGCTCTGATCATGACCACACTTTTAGAAGAAAACGGAAGTATGGCCAGTTGAGCTTCACAGACATAAATATGTTTGCAGCGTTGCCGAAATACACTTTGTCAGTAAATAATAAAACACGATGAATAAAGAAAGTTATCAGTAGAAATGAAGGTAGGAGTGAGTGAACTCCTTACCGCCATAATAAAGGCAAGAAAATCGAAATGTAGTAGAAAAAGTAGTACGGAGCTGTGTTCATGCGTTCCTTAACATTTATAAAGAGACCTTGGCTTGTTTAATCCAATCCAGACACTGTCACAACTGCTATGTTTGTAGATTAAAATGTACACTTAACTGATTGTAATTAAGTTGTCTTCGCTTTGTAAAGTTGATGCAAGTCCGTTAGAATTGTTGACAAACTGCTTAGCTCAGGCAGCGGACGTGCGCGTATAGTGTGATTTCAGCTTAACACTAATGCTCGGCGACAGTGCAGGTAATTGGAATCGCAGAGCATTCAGAAAACACCAGAGAGGTGACCTTCTCACTCTGCCCCACTTTGCAGGGACGAGAACCTTCCCGCGAACAGTGCCTACTACACGACGTCCGAGCCCAAGGCCAAGTTTCTGACCAGGTTCGGATCGGACATCGGCAAGCAGGAGTGGACCTCCGACACCGAGCTGGCTGCTAAAAAGGTCAGCCGGCACTTGCAGCACGCATTCTTTTTTGAGAAATAAAAGGCAGTCTGCTAACGCGGCTGTATCCTCACGGATTCTTTTGTCTGTGACCGGGCATGATCTGTAATATTTTGCTATATAGCAAATTCATTTGAACACCTACGTCCCTCCAGCGATGTTCCCTTCTTCTTCATTAAAAGCGCTAGAACTACCTACGTAACGTCATTTTACTAACTGGCCGAACTTTATAAATCAACTATTCAGCACACACAGAGGGAAAGAAGGAGGGAGGGAATTCTGTAGACTTTCTGTACACTCCAAGTGCGTATTCTTTTCCGAAGGCGGTTGTCATACTACCGCTGGCCTTCTCCCTCAGCTCGTCTTCCTGTCGTCCTTCAGTGTCGTCCTCCGGGTAACGGCGTCCTTGTCGGCGGTGCGCAGGAGGAGCTCATGGCGAGCATCTCGCGCAAGCTCGACGTGCTGCGCTCGGCGCGGCTGAGCCTCCGCGAGGAGGCCTCGCAGAACGAGCAGCTCGGCCGCGCCCTGGGCAGCCGCGTCGACCAGCTGGCGCGGCCCCCCGAGCGCGACAAGTACCGTCTCCACGTCGACGAGCTGGACAAGATCGTCAGCCTCATCCTGTCCCTCTCCGGCCGCCTCGCACGCGTTCACAACGCGCTGGCCGGACTCGCCGGCGCCGACGAGCCCACCGCACAGGAAAGGGTCAGTGGCTTCCCAGCCTCTTCTTTTTTTTCGGCCGTCAGCCAAGTTATGCTCGACGCCCCTGTTGTCGATCGCCAGATCACTGGAGCTAAGCAACATTGTTCTTGGTTGGTACTTGCGAGAATGACAAGTTGGGAACGGTCGGGGCTGAATTGCTCCCCAGCTGCCGAGAAATATTTAGGCGTCCGCCATGAGCGAAGCGGTAGGTATGAGCTATACTGAAATTGGCAAGTTTTTGGAAATTCTGTAAGAAACCTGATAGCACGAATTAAAGTTCTGATTCCGGCATTCGGCAAAACAAACTTGCCTTATTATTTCACTTAAGTAAAGCAGGTTTCGATCAGATTGGTTCAGCAGCTGTTTAATAAAGGCATTTTCACGTCAGTCGTGTATATTAATAGGGAAATAAAAGCTGGTCCCGCGATAACGCATCCGCTGGGACATGTCGTGGTATCGAGCATCATACTTAACAAAAGTGAGCGCATCAGAATAAACATTGCCGAAAGCGATTTCTCAAAGCATGTTTGTAATTGTTATCGTTATACTCTCAGTGGAAATTGACCAAATATCTTGTATAGCATGTATAATGCAAATATCTTGTAAATAGCGTGTTGCGTGCGCTCTGCGAAATCTATTCAACATGAATTAGGGAGGCGATAGAGTGTTTTCATATATTTTTTTTTATTCTAGATTAGCTTTTGAGTCAGTGCTGCCACATCGCAGACTGCAGGCTCTTCAGTGGCCAAACTTCCCATACTGTCGCAAATTATAACCGAGAACAACAACAGCACCGCATGCTTTACACCATGTTTATAATACATTAATTTATTTCTATATAATGCATCGGTATACGTTATGCAAGGAAACCATTGAGAAAGCTGAGGGGCTTAATGGGCCCCCGTTTCTTATCGTACCGTACCTACCTATTACGGTACGATGCGACAAGAAACAATTGCTAAAGCATTAAATGATAAAATATGTATAGGCATCCCGTACCTACGGGATGCCTAATACACCCTAATACCGGTGTACGTCTTCTCTTGCTGCTGCTATCAGTAGAGAATGCACGTTGTGTGCTACCACGTGTGTGCATCAGCTGTTCCCCGGCTCGTTTGCGCAGAGAGCCCTGGAGGCCAAGCGGGACAAGCTGAGCAGCCAGCACGAGGAGGCGCGCCGCCTCAAGGAGAGCATCGACCGGCGCAGCCGTCAGGTGGCCCAGTTCCTGCGCAAGTACCTGACACCTCAAGAGTACGCCGACTACGACCACTTCGTGCGCATGAAGTCCAAGCTGCTTGTGGACGCGCGCGAGATTGACGACAAGATCCGGCTCGGCGAAGAACAGCTGGCCGCGCTCAGGGCGGGAACCGTGGCCACCGCGTCCTGGAAGTCCTTGGCCTCGTCCTAGGGTTCGACGATAGCCGTGCTCTGACGCGAGGCCGTGGCGCCGTGAATCATCGAGACTGGAGGGGTTGCGAGGGGCTAGAGTCTCTGTCGCGTCCTGGTGGGCCAACTGCAGGTTAAAAAAAAAAGTTAAGTATCTAGCACACTATGTCTCTCGTATTCTACGTGTAGGTCTGGGACACTATAAAGTAGATCAACAGCTTTTCCGAGAATATTACAATTCACTCGTTGTCTTGATGGCATCGCCCGTCATTGGACCATGTGCTTAGTACTTGTAGCACTTTTTAGTATTTAAAGCACTGTAAGGCAAGAGAAAATATCCTTTTCTATGCTTCGAACTGTAGAGATCGTTGCGAAAGTCCAACTGCACAACCTGGAGGTCTGTGTTCCCTAAATCAGGTTAACGAATACTGTATATTGTTGCAAATAATGCTCAAAAAACCTTGTTTCCTGCTCCTAAATCTTGTTGTCATATGTTTAGAAGTACCAGAAACTAAACCTTAAGTAACAGTGAATGAGATAGGGCCCTGAGCGAAGCGTTTTTGCATTCTTTCAGTCGCACCCGTCACAGATAGTATCTGTGCCATAATGTCCTAATGAAATTTCACTGCACAAATCGGCATGTCCCTTGAATGCTTCCTTTAATTAAGGAAAGCTTTATTCCATAGTTAACGGGGGGCTAAGTGCTGCTCTGCGCCAAACTGCGTCTGCAGTTCACACGAAAAGAACGCAGTAGGTGAAACTGTAGTCGTTGTTAAAAGCTGTCTGCGTGAAGCAGTTTTCAGAGGGCTACAGACAAGACTGTTTTTCAGAAGCCAGTGCAATTACGTGCCCTGAACCTCTCCAGTCTCGCCGATTCGTGGCCGTCTCGTGTACATAAGTCACCCCAGCACTCACCGCTGCGTCATCGCTTGTCCAAAGTGAACACCACGGTTCATCCATGCCCATGACGGCAGTCGACAGACCAGCCGTGAGAACTGCACCGCGGTCTTCGAAAGCCCCATGTGTGCGTTCCTCAATCGTCGGGAGGCCGGGATGTGGTGACTATGTGACTCGGTTCGTGAGGTGCCTGAGTGCTCCAGTGACTCATTTTCTGACTGCCCTCCTAGTGCCATATCAAATTTTTCAAGTCCCCACGTCCCTATCACCCCACAGTCGTTTCCCTGTTCCTCGAGGTGGTTCCCGGAGGTTCCGCAATAATATTGCTTCGGTTATTGGGTTCTCGTGCATATGAGTCCGCTTCTTCTCTTGGTTCTATTGTTTTGTTAATTGCGGTACTATTTCGTTGATGACAACAGTTCATGTGTGTCTCCCCGCATTTCGTTACCTACTTCTTGTCAAATATTTCTGGATTTTTGCTTTCCCATTTTTACTCATCGAATGGGTTACTAAACGGCGAACACGATTGAGCGTTTCTTAAAGTTGATTTTATGAAGAAACTAAAGCGGAACGCGTTCTTAGAAGTTTTTTTTTTTCGCTCTATTCACTACGGACCTACGTAAGGAACCTGCAGAGTGCGACGTGCTCATACATCGCAAAGCTTGAACTAAAATGGTGTGTTTTCAAAGCCTCTTGGCATTATTCGTGACTCGAAGGCGCCCCGGGAGATCAAGACAGCGCAAGAAATTAACGCATTTGCTCGAGCAGGTATGGTTGCGTACAACAACGGCCTAACGCTGTCTTATCTACCAGATGCTTAGCGATTGCCGCAAAGGAAAAAGAGACAAATGAAATCATTAGCAAGATACAATACTATCACTCGCGGAGTCTCGAAATGCTTTGCAATGCTACGGGAACCCAGTGCTCTGCAAGTTCCACCATTCAGAACACACGTCTAACAAGTTGTGTTGTGTACGGCAAGGACCGTGTAGCCCGTGAGCGATGTGAGCGTTCCACTGGCAATTGTGTCCAACGATTTGAGTGGTCAACGATGTGAGCGCTGTGACGCGTCCTCCAGAAAAGTGAGGCTGCATGCACAAACCGCGGAGTCGCAGAGAATCACATTTGGACGTAGCACTTTCACCTGTTGTAATATTTCCCCACGTTAGCCCGCTTTCGTCTTTTCAAACTGCTGTTGACCAATTAAAAGGCAGCTTCTGCTTTAGGAATGCAATATTGCGACTCACTGAATGTTGCACATGTTGCCGTTTCCGAGAGAGAGAAAAAAATGTAGTCCACATTTTTTTCTAGTTTTTTTTCTTGCATTTGATTGCTCTTATTTTTCTTTTCTTTTTCCGTTTATTAGTGTGTATATTTATGCAGTTGTCATGGCACCGTTACACCGCATTTCTTTTTCTTCCTTGGTTTTGGCTGCGTGACCGCCTCTCCCCTCTTTTCTTTTTTTAAGCGCTTTTAATTTATTCTCCCTCGCTAATTTACAAATGCATAGGTCACTATATACGAAAAGTAGGAGGGGAGCGTCGGTCGTCGTCTATGGCAAGTACTGCGTTTCTAGTGTGATAAGAGTGAAACACTCTGGAGGAGTCTTGTAAGCACCCTGTTAGGTCAGTGGCAATGTTTTCACCGAACAGAGTGGATTGTGTCACGTGAGGAAAGGATCTGTGAATAGTGTTGATTTCGAATGGAGTTCCCCGCGCATTTGTGTGCTTGCGTGTGCGTGCGTGGGTATATTCTTTGTGCTTGCGTGCCGCTTCTCTTAATGCCCTCTCCCCCGTCCACTACCCTCGCCCGTGTTCTTTTCGTGGCCTGGTTCCAGAACCAGGAATGATTGTAGGTGTGACAGGTCCAGCGCTGTTGTGGAGAGAGCGTTACGCGCGCGTTTACCGCAAGGCTGTTCACTTATTAACAGTATTTTTGTAGAGCCCCTTTTTAAAGATCCTGGAGAGGCGACAGGTGCGTTAAACCTTGCGGGGAACGCGCGGTACTTCCTTGGCGACCGCCTGCGTCGTCGTTGGACGGTTCGAGGATCCCGTGTCTTTTTGTACAAAGCGACGACACAAGAACCACCGGCAGCTGTTGTTCGCCGCCCGCCTGACCCGAGCCTCAGCTCCCGCGGGTGGCGACGCGTCGCGGCTGTTGACACCCGTGCGTACTCGTTTCTCTCGGCTGCAATGCCGCGCGGTTGCATGAAGGCGCGCTCGTGCGCGTCCGCAGTCAGCGGATCGTGTTGTGCCCGCGGCGCGTCCTTCGATTCTTAACGTGTATATATTGACAGAAAAGCCACGTGACAAAATGGCAAGTCTGTGATTTCAATAAAAAGCCACATTGCTGTGCATTCCACCGGCTGTGAGTGTTATTTCGAGCCGCGCTGGTTTTTTGTAGAGCCAGCGCGGTCTCCCCTTCTGCCTTCCTTTCCCAACGCTGAGCGTAGCGATAGGGTGGCAAGCCAGATAATATTTTCTAGTGAATCACCTTACCTTTTTTTTCTACTTTTTCATATTTGTTTTCTCTCTCTGCCTAACTCTCTTGTCCTGCCTTTATATTTTTTTTACCTTCTGTTATCAATATGATAGTATATTAGGCTAAGCAGCTACACTCCCCGTAAAAGTGCATAACGTGGACGCAAAACTGTGAGTACTCAAGGTTCGTTCTGTACAAGAAAAGAAGAACAAAACAAAAAATAAGCAAACAGGTTTCAGTGATTGATCTGGCTGAAAACTAATGTGCTGCTACAGCAGACAGCTTTTACTGCGGACACCACCATCATGATTCTTGCGTTGCGCCCAGAGACGTCTTTGTCCGCTACAGTATTTTCTTCTGTGGGCTTCGAGATACATGCACAGGCGCTGCCAATCTCAGAGTCTACAGGGCGCTCAAATACCACGGACAAGAATCTCCGAAGCAGCGTGATATCGCAGATGCTCGCGCGTCCAGCTTCCAACTGCGCCGCAGGTGCGTAACTTCAGGCCTCAGGGTCAGTAATGGTGGACAAAGCGTTGGTTTTTTTCGTCATGCGACTAGGGTGAAGCTGAGCGCGAAACGGTGGCCGGATGGCGCGACGACGACTTGACAACATGCTGTTCTAGCATAGCGCCACCGTTCGGCCGTTATCGATACCGTTTCACCCCAACTCGGCGCAATCGTCATTAGTAGAACGTTGACGCTGTGTAAAAATACTATGATAATTTCGCAACAGAAGGCGGCGGACTCAGCAAACCAAGTTTCCAGCTTAAACATTGTTGCTATAATAAAATAAATAAATAAATCGGGAGTTAACTGATTTCCGAGCATTCACACAGGGTATGTACGCGCCGCACTACCTCCAAGGCATGTGCCATCAACTTTGGCCAGTGACTTTTGGCTGCCCAAATGGCGCCTCCAAAGGCGCGTAGTCCAATGCTACGGCCCTTCCTGAGCTAACCTGCAAGGCCGACGTCAGATTTCTCATCTTTTAGCTGGCTCCTGCCTCATATCTTTCTGTTAAATGCGGAAATACTCTTCCGCAGGACAGATTTCCGCAGAACTGATTTGCTGTATCCTGTGCTACTGTGCTTCAGCTGCGTAATCGCCATCACGCTGTCATATCTGTTAGCCTCCTAGTTGGCTGAGATGGTAGAGCGCTCTAGGACCTCGAGATGGCATTGGTGCCGGGTCTGATCTCTGGGTTAAGGTAAACGTTCAACTGTTCAGATTTTCAAAGCGAAGCTTTCTGTTGCCTTCGACCTTGCGAGCTTCGAGCTTGCGTTGCGACGAGCCGCCGAAGTGTGCGCTGCTGACGCGCGTCAGAGCAAAACCTAGTAAACTTATATAACAGTTTTAGTGAATCAGACGCGCTCCTGTATTTTTCCGTGGCACATTGAAGACGACGACGAAGACCCGCGCCGTGATTACATGTTGCCGGCTCACATATTCACACTCACAGACACAAAACACAACTTTAAAGCTCGCACAACACTCCGAGCACAGCTTGTCTCGCGAACTGAACCTGCTCCGACAAAGTCCCGCACGTAAAAGTCTCATCTCGCCTTTCGGAGGAAGAGAGCAGCAGCGAGAGCTTCACCAGCGCGCTAGTTATGGCAACGAGGATGCTTGGCGCACCTGTCCCAGTGCTCCTTTGCGAAAAACGCCACGTTACTCCTGCCACCCTCTAGAATTCATCCGGGCAGGTCAGGTCATCTCCTACGCTTTTCTTCCTCCATGTAATACGCGAACTGTACTTTTAAGGCTGAATAATGTACAACTTTACATTAAATCACAGATATGTCCACATTTTCAAAGAACATGAAAGCTTGCTGGTGTCCGTTACAATTAGTCGTTTAAGTCTAAATGGCTAAGGATTGACAGGAAGAGCTCCACCGTGGTTGTTGGCCGACATATTGAAAGAGCACTTCTATGGTTCGGTAGCGACGGCCTCTCCGGACGTCGATGCCAGGGAATCACCTATGGACGATTTTTCAGTCTCATTCTCGCTGTCGGGAGGAAGGCCTTTCCCTAGCCCCAACAACAACGAAGCAGTGCGCTACTGCGAGAATCGCGGCACTGCGCAACCATGGTTTTGTGATGGTGGTGGTGGCGGTGTTAGCGATCGGTTGTAGCAAATGGCGGGTTTAGCCTGGCGATCGAGACCGACAATTCTTCTGCCTCGAAGTCTGCTACAACGTTATTGCGGGACTCCGCCAAATGCTCATCAAACCAGTCTCTCTTAGGAATGCAAGAAGACTTGAAGCTTTTTGCGGGCAATAAGTCACTCTTCTGGGAACGCAGACTGTTGCAGGCAAGCATGCGGAAGGTCATTCTATTTCAGGTTCTCAAGCAGAGTGCCCTTGAAAAAGACTACAGATGGTATTCTATGTCTCCTCTCTTCACATGCAGTACAGTTCGGAGAATCGATACGCTCCGCCCTAAATAACCACGCTGGTGTATTGGCAAATCCTATTTTGTGAGCAAGGTGTACGTACGTGACAACACAGCCCTTCTATATACATGTTGTGGGAGTGTCCTGTTATATCAGCTAAAATAGCAGTAGCTCCGCAGGCTCTTGCGTCGAAGTGGGCCGCCGCTCTGCGCAGCTACAACCTCAAAACACAAGAGTGGGCAGTCCAGCAGGCCCGAAAGGCGGTGACGAGGCAAGGCCTCGAAGTCCCCTCATAGGAAACCTGAGCCCGGGTCGTTAAACTTTGCCGGATTTAAAATAAAGTTGTTTCCATCCATCCATTCTGTATACAGCGGGCACATCAAGCGAGTTTCCAGTGTCGCTGCTGAGGTCTTCACAAGAAAACGAAGGTAAAATTACGGAAGACAAATTTGAAACGCAATTCTTAGAGAAAATAAATAATGTGTGAAGGGCCACACGGAACGCCTCGAAAGAACAAATCAGATTCCTTCTATTAAGTGTATTTGTGCAGTGTTAATAAAAGTAGTATTGAAAGTTACGTTAGAGTAATCGATTATTCTCGGGTGTATGGTAATTATGTCATGATTTTCGTGAAACTTCCTCCATCATGGGGATTTCCGCAGACCTGATTTGTTGTATTGAATTATGTGAATGAGGGAATAATAATCGAAGGGAGAGGGGGGCGGGGACACGGGCATCCTCACAGGTTGTATTACAAAAGGGCTGCAACTCCGTCAGGGCAAAGGAGGGCACTAATAATGATGCAGTGTTGCACGATTTCATGTTTTCACAGTCTGTATTGTTGAAAGAAGAATACACGGTGTTACGGTTGGCGTGTAACACCCCGAGAAAGAATGATGCTCAAAGACCATGCCTAGCCGAAACGGAGGATGGAATCCTAATTTGCTATGGTTGTCTCGAGGGGTTGCCGGTCTGGCAGGCGCCCCGCAGTGATGACAGGCCCCTTTGTGTGTGTGCGACCAAGGGGAGAACTTTCCGCGAACTGTCCAACTTTCCAAGGGAGAACGCTTTCCGCGAACCAGACAGGACCTTAGGGTGGCCGCCAGCAGAGGCACACTCGTGAACACGTCACCTGGGAGAATGGACCAGCAGCCCCGTCCCCAACCAGACCCACGGGTTGCCGCCAGCGGAGGCAAGCTCGGAAAAACATCAACCAGGAAAGTGGGAGCAGCCGAAAAGCAATGAGGGCCACTCAGTGCATGTCACGTGACGTTGACGCGAGCAAGATCCCACTTACGTTTTTAGTGGGCCTATTTAATGGGCCCCTCAATGTACTCCTTAAAATCATTCATTCCTCTTTTTTTACATCTTTCACCAACCTTTGAATAAACAGTGCAAGTTTCGCACTACAAATCGTCTTGTCCCTGCCTGATCGCCTTGGTCTACTGGACGCCTGCAGCCTGCCGACAACGTCACGCTACCCAACAGTAACGTCTGCCGAGGTTGAAGAACCAGGCGTCGCAACAACAGATGGTGGCCTTGGAGACGATGAAGGAGGTTTTTGATCGTCGCTTCTCTACGCATGTTGGCTGAGCCTAAAGCATTGCACGGGCCTGATTTTCCGGCCAGCTGGGGCCCGCTTTCTGAAGCCGGAGCCCAGCCCGGATGCGTGATACCAATCCCGGGCGCGTGTTACTAAGCCCGGGCCCGGCCTGGGCGTTCATAAATAAGCTTAGCGAGCGCTCGCATGGGCATGACCATGTCTGACGTGTAAGTAAAAAAAAATATATTTCTATTGCACAAGCAATAGAAAACCGAAATCTTTGTTTCTCCCAGGGCTCTGACATAAGGTAATTTAGCATAAGAATTATATATATATATATATATATATATATATATATATATATATATATATATATATATATATATATATATATATATAAACAGGTGAATTCACGAGCATACCGCATAAAATAACCGCACAATCAGGAAGAAACACCCTGTGATGTTATTGGGGCCGGATCACTCCAGAAAAAGGGAGAAGCAGCACGCGGAAGCACAAACACACATCAGACTTGTATTGACACACACAACACAGATAACGGCACACACACGTGACAGTTCCTCAAAATGACTCATAGACGACATGCACTATATCTATGGATCGGTGGATTATAATTGGCCTACAGTTACGGCGGAAACGTGTGTCGCCGTGTCGGAGACCTCGTGGAACCGATGTCGGCCAGCGAGGTCGGACAGCAGTGTCGGCCGGCCGGGTCGGAAAGCCGTGTAGGACGGCCGGGTCGGACAGCCGGGTCGGACCGCCTCGCGGGACTCGGGTGTCCCTGCGCAACAGTCGATAGACGGGAGCCTCCGCGTGCCCGGTTTCCCTCCGGCGGGGTATGCGCTCGGGAGCCCACGGCCGCAGTCACCGGGTCGCGTCCACAGCTGCCGGGGTAGCCCTGTGGCCGCTCACCCGAACGCTCGATCGCCCCGGCTCAGGACCGCCAGCCCTCCTGGACCAGTTGCCCAGCGGAAGAGCGGGGCGAGGTAACCTCTCAGCGGGCGACAGCGTTGACTCGGGTGTGGCGTATTTGCTCGGGCGGCGATGATGATGATGATGAAGCCTCACTTAATGGCGCAAGACCACTGAGGGGGATAGGCCACGAATCGGGTGGTAATATGATTCAATAAATAAAATAAAATAAATTGGTTAATAAATAAATAACCCGAAAAATGAAAAGAAAGCAAATAATCCAAGATGCAAAATAAACTATGAATACATGAGATAAAGTATTGATCAAAACTATAGTAAGCCTTGCGTTGATAGGAATGTAAAAAAAAAGGATATACTTAAACTTGATTAAGTAAATTATGAATAATAATAGTAAGATTTAAACTGTGAATTTGTGCTTTTACTTTTTGAATTTTCTAAAATGCAGTAGAAATAAATCAATTCTTGAAACTAAAAACTATTAACAAGGCCTTCTTTTTGTGCCACATAGAAAATTATAAATGGCTAGGCAAACGTTCCTGGGGCTATATCCCAAAACTGTTGCTCCAAGGGAGAGTATAACAGTGCTACTTAAAGGTAATCCTAAATTTTGAAGTGGAATTTCTAGACATAGTTTTCGATGAGTAGAGAACCGCCGGCATGATAATAAAAGATGATCTATAGTTTCTGGTTCATTGCAGAGGTAGCATAGAGGGAATACCGCCGGACCACATCTGTGCAAGTAAAAATTAAGTGTTGGAATACGGCAACGCAGCGTGGTAAATGAAACTTCAAATTTCCGTTTAGGACACCATTGCCGGTTCCAAGAATAACTTGTGTAAAAAATCTGAAGATATTGCTAATGAGAGAGCTTCTTTGTCCTCGCTCAAAGAAAATTGCCGATATCTGGCTGCAGTAATGTGCGCAGTTGCCGGCAGCACAAATAGCACAGGACCTGCTAAAGAAGCTCATGCTAAGGAATCGGCTATTTCATTTATATGAATGTCTCGGTGGCCAGGGACCCATACTATATGCACTAAACTAGCTCCTATGGGCCAGACGCCCAGCGAGGAAGCTGTTTTCCGTCCAACCCGAACCTCGCGCACTGCTCACGCCACGAGCCACTCTCTCTCGCGCCACGCTTTTTGAGGCGCCACTGCCGACGCTCCCAAATCGGTGTCGATGATGATGATGGCTCTCTTGCGGGTATTTGCAAACAGTCGGTGTCCTCTTCGCCACCGCACAGCGCACTGTCTTCGTATGTTTATGTTTCGCACTCCCGCGTACCACATATTATCACACACCCCTTGCGTTAGCGTTAAAATATTGTAGTAGTACTGAGAGTTGTAAAAGTGCGATCGCAAAAGCGGTAACAAGGAAATGGAATGAAGAGCGGTTTTATTGTGCAATTATTTTTTATTACGCGGAAACAACGTTCGTTTTTTAAAAAAGAAAAGAATTTTCAATTTTCTTTGGTAAGGTATAGGAAGAGCCAGCTCTTTTCACATGTCACTTACGGCCTTATGCCTCAGCCCAGCCCGGGCTCTTTTTTTCTTACCCGTGCACGCAGAATTTTTTTTGTGACAGCGATTATATGGACCCTCCAGGCGGCGACATGGACGTTTCCTCTCAGTTGCGCTTAACGCCAGCGCTGCATACAAACAAGGCAACAGCGGAAGCGCTCAATCTAAGCAGCATGCGCGCGTTTCAAAGAGAGAAGGTCGAGCACAAACTAAAGCTAACTGAACCGACCAAACTCGGCATCGAACATGCTCGCTTCTCGCGATGTCGTCGGCGCCGCCGAGTGTGGCGTCGGCGGTGAAAGCGAAAGCTACACTATAAACGAAAATAAACCCATCTGGGAGTTTTTAACGCGTGATATGCCCTAATACCTGCCCATCTTCGAATATTTACTCCTATGTATGGGAGCAATACGGCGACATTTCCCTAGTTTCACTCCGTTGGCTAGCTGCGGAAGGGTTAAGGCGACATGAGGCGGTCTTACTCCGCTTCAAAATCTTCTTCTCCTGTGAAAACTCCGGCAGGGAGTTTTAAAAAACTCCCCTCCATCGAAACAGGTTGGTCAGTGGCACTACCCATGAGGCTGTGCGCTGCGCCATCGACCGGCCACGTTTGGCGGAGTCGTCGGTGCAATGGAAGAACCATTGGGCTGACGGTTTGTTTACATCTGTGAAGTGGCGTTCCGTGACAGCTTTTCGTCAATTTTTTTTTCCGTATTTCCTTCCACAAAGTGAGGCCTGCCTGAAGCTCACAGTATCTCAGCTTCGAGTACGTTAGCTGTGATCACTTTGCTCACAACGATGAATTCAAGAGCAGCATTTTCAAGTGCGGAAAGAGGCTCAGGTATACCTCGAAGCTGCTCATTGACTCGTGATGTCGGCACAGATTTCTGACTGCGTTTTCGTTCTGCGTGACCGTGGCTTGCGTTCTTCAGTACGTGCAATGCGACTTTTATGTCGTTGTGGGTACATGCTGATAACGCCCGGTGTAATGTTTGAAAGGACCGCGTAGCAATGGCAACAGCAGCCACTGTTCGAGCGACGACGTCAGTGCGAGTCGCACATGAATGGCATACTCCAAGTTTGTTGCGGTGCTGTGTTGCCAGTGAGAAAACCGGAGTGCAAGCTACTGTTTCTATGTATCTGTCTACGGATATCCTCGCCCAAGAAAAATGGTAGGACATACGTATGGCTACTGTAAATGAAGCTTCTTACTGAGCGATGTGAATCGAAATGTTATCGCGCACTTCTGTTTTGCTCACGTCGTTGTTTCCGATATTGCATGAACATTAAGCTCTATCCCAGAGACTGATTTAGAAGCATGCCTGCTGGCTTCGAGTGGCTCAAGTGTGACGATTCGCTCGACAGTTCAGCGATGTTGCTCCATTTCACTACCGAGAGAGATTGTGTGGACGCTGAGCAAGTAGTGCGGTCTAGAAATTGTATGTATACGCAGTTTTCGGCTATAAGCTTGCCGTTTTATTTTTTATTAGAAAATAAATATTTGCCTATCCGTTCATTAATCGCGTAAATCGGCATCACTGCGTGCGCGGAGAATGATGTACGGGAAGAACAATCGCTTTGCAGAAAGCTTACTGAATCTTGCTGAGACGATGATTTCTTGGGTTACATAATATAACCTTACCGTATTTAGACTTCTTCGAGAAAATTAATGTGGGCCTACTCGTTCATTTTTTCGCGTAAATCGGCATCAGCGTGCACGAGGGGAGTGATGTACGGGAAGAACCATCGCTTTGGAGAAAGCTTATTGAACCTTGCTGAGACGATGATTTCTTGGGCTATAACCTTACCGTATTTAGACTTCTTCGAGAAAATTAATGTGGGCCTACTCGTTCATTTTTTCGCGTAAATCGGCATCAGCGTGCACGAGGGGAGTGATGTACGGGAAGAACCATCGCTTTGGAGAAAGCTTATTGAACCTTCCTGATACGATGATTTCTTGGGCTATAACCTTACCGTTTTTAGACTTCTTCGAGAAAATTAATGTGGGCCTATTCGTTCATTTTTCGCGTAAATCGGCATCAGCGTGCACGAGGGGAGTGATGTACGGGAAGAACCATCGCTTTGGAGAAAGCTTATTGAACCTTGCTGATACGATGATTTCTTGGGCTATAACCTTACCGTATTTAGACTTCTTCGAGAAAATTAATGTGGGCCTATTCGTTCATTTTTCGCGTAAATCGGCATCAGCGTGCACGAGGGGAGTGATGTACGGGAAGAACCATCGCTTTGGAGAAAGCTTATTGAACCTTGCTGATACGATGATTTCTTGGGCTATAACCTTACCGTATTTAGACTTCTTCGAGAAAATTAATGTGGGCCTACTCGTTCATTTTTTCGCGTAAATCGGCATCAGCGTGCACGAGGGGAGTGATGTACGGGAAGAACCATCGCTTTGGAGAAAGCTTATTGAACCTTGCTGATACGATGATTTCTTGGGCTATAACCTTACCGTTTTTAGACTTCTTCGAGAAAATTAATGTGGGCCTATTCGTTCATTTTTCGCGTAAATCGGCATCAGCGTGCACGAGGGGAGTGATGTACGGGAAGAACCATCGCTTTGGAGAAAGCTTATTGAACCTTGCTGATACGATGATTTCTTGGGCTATAACCTTACCGTTTTTAGACTTCTTCGAGAAAATTAATGTGGGCCTATTCGTTCATTTTTCGCGTAAATCGGCATCAGCGTGCACGAGGGGAGTGATGTACGGGAAGAACCATCGCTTTGGAGAAAGCTTATTGAACCTTGCTGATACGATGATTTCTTGGGCTATAACCTTACCGTATTTAGACTTCTTCGAGAAAATTAATGTGGGCCTACTCGTTCATTTTTTCGCGTAAATCGGCATCAGCGTGCACGAGGGGAGTGATGTACGGGAAGAACCATCGCTTTGGAGAAAGCTTATTGAACCTTGCTGATACGATGATTTCTTGGGCTATAACCTTACCGTTTTTAGACTTCTTCGAGAAAATTAATGTGGGCCTATTCGTTCATTTTTCGCGTAAATCGGCATCAGCGTGCACGAGGGGTGTGATGTACGGGAAGAACCATCGCTTTGGAGAAAGCTTATTGAACCTTGCTGATACGATGATTTCTTGGGCTATAACCTTACCGTTTTTAGACTTCTTCGAGAAAATTAATGTGGGCCTATTCGTTCATTTTTCGCGTAAATCGGCATCAGCGTGCACGAGGGGAGTGATGTACGGGAAGAACCATCGCTTTGGAGAAAGCTTATTGAACCTTGCTGAGACGATGATTTCTTGGGCTATAACCTTACCGTATTTAGACTTCTTCGAGAAAATTAATGTGGGCCTATTCGTTCATTTTTCGCGTAAATCGGCATCAGCGTGCACGAGGGGAGTGATGTACGGGAAGAACCATCGCTTTGGAGAAAGCTTATTGAACCTTGCTGATACGATGATTTCTTGGGCTATAACCTTACCGTTTTTAGACTTCTTCGAGAAAATTAATGTGGGCCTATTCGTTCATTTTTCGCGTAAATCGGCATCAGCGTGCACGAGGGGAGTGATGTACGGGAAGAACCATCGCTTTGGAGAAAGCTTATTGAACCTTGCTGATACGATGATTTCTTGGGCTATAACCTTACCGTTTTTAGACTTCTTCGAGAAAATTAATGTGGGCCTATTCGTTCATTTTTCGCGTAAATCGGCATCAGCGTGCACGAGGGGAGTGATGTACGGGAAGAACCATCGCTTTGGAGAAAGCTTATTGAACCTTGCTGATACGATGATTTCTTGGGCTATAACCTTACCGTTTTTAGACTTCTTCGAGAAAATTAATGTGGGCCTATTCGTTCATTTTTCGCGTAAATCGGCATCAGCGTGCACGAGGGGAGTGATGTACGGGAAGAACCATCGCTTTGGAGAAAGCTTATTGAACCTTGCTGAGACGATGATTTCTTGGGCTATAACCTTACCGTTTTTAGACTTCTTCGAGAAAATAATGTGGGCCTATTCGTTCATTTTTCGCGTAAATCGGCATCAGCGTGCACGAGGGGAGTGATGTACGGGAAGAACCATCGCTTTGGAGAAAGCTTATTGAACCTTGCTGATACGATGATTTCTTGGGCTATAACCTTACCGTATTTAGACTTCTTCGAGAAAATTAATGTGGGCCTACTCGTTCATTTTTTCGCGTAAATCGGCATCAGCGTGCACGAGGGGAGTGATGTACGGGAAGAACCCTCGCTTTGGAGAAAGCTTATTGAACCTTGCTGATACGATGATTTCTTGGGCTATAACCTTACCGTTTTTAGACTTCTTCGAGAAAATTAATGTGGGCCTATTCGTTCATTTTTCGCGTAAATCGGCATCAGCGTGCACGAGGGGAGTGATGTACGGGAAGAACCATCGCTTTGGAGAAAGCTTATTGAACCTTGCTGATACGATGATTTCTTGGGCTATAACCTTACCGTTTTTAGACTTCTTCGAGAAAATTAATGTGGGCCTACTCGTTCATTTTTTCGCGTAAATCGGCATCAGCGTGCTCGAGGGGAGTGATGTACGGGAAGAACCATCGCTTTGGAGAAAGCTTATTGAACCTTGCTGAGACGATGATTTCTTGGGCTATAACCTTACCGTTTTTAGACATCTTCGAGAAAATTAATGTGGGCCTATTCGTTCATTTTTCGCGTAAATCGGCATCAGCGTGCACGAGGGGAGTGATGTACGGGAAGAACCATCGCTTTGGAGAAAGCTTATTGAACCTTGCTGATACGATGATTTCTTGGGCTATAACCTTACCGTTTTTAGACTTCTTCGAGAAAATAAATGTGGGCCTATTCGTTCATTTTTCGCGTAAATCGGCATCAGCGTGCACGAGGGGAGTGATGTACGGGAAGAACCATCGCTTTGGAGAAAGCTTATTGAACCTTGCTGATACGATGATTTCTTGGGCTATAACCTTACCGTTTTTAGACTTCTTCGAGAAAATTAATGTGGGCCTATTCGTTCATTTTTTCGCGTAAATCGGCATCAGCGTGCACGAGGGGAGTGATGTACGGGAAGAACCATCGCTTTGGAGAAAGCTTATTGAACCTTGCTGAGACGATGATTTCTTGGGCTATAACCTTACCGTTTTTAGACTTCTTCGAGAAAATTAATGTGGGCCTATTCGTTCATTTTTCGCGTAAATCGGCATCAGCGTGCACGAGGGGAGTGATGTACGGGAAGAACCATCGCTTTGGAGAAAGCTTATTGAAGCTTGCTGATACGATGATTTCTTGGGCTATAACCTTACCGTTTTTAGACTTCTTCAAGAAAATTAATGTGGGCCTATTCGTTCATTTTTCGCGTAAATCGGCATCAGCGTGCACGAGGGGAGTGATGTACGAGAAGAACCATCGCTTTGGAGAAAGCTTATTGAACCTTGCTGATACGATGATTTCTTGGGCTATAACCTTACCGTTTTTAGACTTCTTCGAGAAAATTAATGTGGGCCTACTCGTTCATTTTTTCGCGTAAATCGGCATCAGCGTGCACGAGGGGAGTGATGTACGGGAAGAACCATCGCTTTGGAGAAAGCTTATTGAACCTTGCTGATACGATGATTTCTTGGGCTATAACCTTACCGTTTTTAGACTTCTTCGAGAAAATTAATGTGGGCCTATTCGTTCATTTTTCGCGTAAATCGGCATCAGCGTGCACGAGGGGAGTGATATACGGGAAGAACCATCGCTTTGGAGAAAGCTTATTGAACCTTGCTGATACGATGATTTTTTGGGCTATAACCTTACCGTTTTTAGACTTCTTCGAGAAAATTAATGTGGGCCTATTCGTTCATTTTTCGCGTAAATCGGCATCAGCGTGCACGAGGGGAGTGATGTACGGGAAGAACCATCGCTTTGGAGAAAGCTTATTGAACCTTGCTGATACGATGATTTCTTGGGCTATAACCTTACCGTTTTTAGACTTCTTCGAGAAAATTAATGTGGGCCTATTCGTTCATTTTTCGCGTAAATCGGCATCAGCGTGCACGAGGGGAGTGATGTACGGGAAGAACCATCGCTTTGGAGAAAGCTTATTGAACCTTGCTGATACGATGATTTCTTGGGCTATAACCTTACCGTATTTAGACTTCTTCGAGAAAATTAATGTGGGCGTACTCGTTCATTTTTTCGCGTATATCGGCATCAGCGTGCACGAGGGGAGTGATGTACGGGAAGAACCATCGCTTTGGAGAAAGCTTATTGAACCTTGCTGATACGATGATTTCTTGGGCTATAACCTTACCGTATTTAGACTTCTTCGAGAAAATTAATGTGGGCCTATTCGTTCATTTTTCGCGTAAATCGGCATCAGCGTGCACGAGGGGAGTGATGTACGGGAAGAACCATCGCTTTGGAGAAAGCTTATTGAACCTTGCTGATACGATGATTTTTTGGGCTATAACCTTACCGTTTTTAGACTTCTTCGAGAAAATTAATGTGGGCCTATTCGTTCATTTTTTCGCGTAAATCGGCATCAGCGTGCACGAGGGGAGTGATGTACGGGAAGAACCATCGCTTTGGAGAAAGCTTATTGAACCTTGCTGAGACGATGATTTCTTGGGCTATAACCTTACCGTTTTTAGACTTCTTCGAGAAAATTAATGTGGGCCTATTCGTTCATTTTTCGCGTAAATCGGCATCAGCGTGCACGAGGGGAGTGATGTACGGGAAGAACCATCGCTTTGGAGAAAGCTTATTGAACCTTGCTGATACGATGATTTCTTGGGCTACAACCTTACCGTTTTTAGACTTCTTCGAGAAAATTAATGTGGGCCTATTCGTTCATTTTTCGCGTAAATCGGCATCAGCGTGCACGAGGGGAGTGATGTACGGGAAGAACCATCGCTTTCGAGAAAGCTTATTGAACCTTGCTGAGACGATGATTTCTTGGGCTATAACCTTACCGTTTTTAGACTTCTTCGAGAAAATTAATGTGGGCCTACTCGTTCATTTTTTCGCGTAAATCGGCATCAGCGTGCACGAGGGGAGTGATGTACGGGAAGAACCATCGCTTTGGAGAAAGCTTATTGAACCTTGCTGATACGATGATTTCTTGGGCTATAACCTTACCGTATTTAGACTTCTTCGAGAAAATTAATGTGGGCCTACTCGTTCATTTTTTCGCGTAAATCGGCATCAGCGTGCACGAGGGGAGTGATGTACGGGAAGAACCATCGCTTTGGAGAAAACTTATTGAACCTTGCTGATACGATGATTTCTTGGGCTATAACCTTACCGTTTTTAGACTTCTTCGAGAAAATTAATGTGGGCCTATTCGTTCATTTTTCGCGTAAATCGGCATCAGCGTGCACGAGGGGAGTGATGTACGGGAAGAACCATCGCTTTGGAGAAAGCTTATTGAACCTTGCTGATACGATGATTTCTTGGGCTATAACCTTACCGTTTTTAGACTTCTTCGAGAAAATTAATGTGGGCCTATTCGTTCATTTTTCGCGTAAATCGGCATCAGCGTGCACGAGGGGAGTGATGTATGGGAAGAACCATCGCTTTGGAGAAAGCTTATTGAACCTTGCTGAGACGATGATTTCTTGGGCTATAACCTTACCGTATTTAGATTTCTTCGAGAAAATTAATGTGGGCCTATTCGTTCATTTTTCGCGTAAATCGGCATCAGCGTGCACGAGGGGAGTGATGTACGGGAAGAACCATCGCTTTGGAGAAAGCTTATTGAACCTTGCTGATACGATGATTTCTTGGGCTATAACCTTACCGTTTTTAGACTTCTTCGAGAAAATTAATGTGGGCCTATTCGTTCATTTTTCGCGTAAATCGGCATCAGCGTGCACGAGGGGAGTGATGTACGGGAAGAACCATCGCTTTGGAGAAAGCTTATTGAACCTTGCTGATACGATGATTTCTTGGGCTATAACCTTACCGTTTTTAGACTTCTTCGAGAAAATTAATGTGGGCCTATTCGTTCATTTTTCGCGTAAATCGGCATCAGCGTGCACGAGGGGAGTGATGTACGGGAAGAACCATCGCTTTGGAGAAAGCTTATTGAACCTTGCTGATACGATGATTTCTTGGGCTATAACCTTACCGTTTTTAGACTTCTTCGAGAAAATTAATGTGGGCCTATTCGTTCATTTTTCGCGTAAATCGGCATCAGCGTGCACGAGGGGAGTGATGTACGGGAAGAACCATCGCTTTGGAGAAAGCTTATTGAACCTTGCTGAGACGATGATTTCTTGGGCTATAACCTTACCGTTTTTAGACTTCTTCGAGAAAATAATGTGGGCCTATTCGTTCATTTTTCGCGTAAATCGGCATCAGCGTGCACGAGGGGAGTGATGTACGGGAAGAACCATCGCTTTGGAGAAAGCTTATTGAACCTTGCTGATACGATGATTTCTTGGGCTATAACCTTACCGTATTTAGACTTCTTCGAGAAAATTAATGTGGGCCTACTCGTTCATTTTTTCGCGTAAATCGGCATCAGCGTGCACGAGGGGAGTGATGTACGGGAAGAACCATCGCTTTGGAGAAAGCTTATTGAACCTTGCTGATACGATGATTTCTTGGGCTATAACCTTACCGTTTTTAGACTTCTTCGAGAAAATTAATGTGGGCCTATTCGTTCATTTTTCGCGTAAATCGGCATCAGCGTGCACGAGGGGAGTGATGTACGGGAAGAACCATCGCTTTGGAGAAAGCTTATTGAACCTTGCTGATACGATGATTTCTTGGGCTATAACCTTACCGTTTTTAGACTTCTTCGAGAAAATTAATGTGGGCCTACTCGTTCATTTTTTCGCGTAAATCGGCATCAGCGTGCTCGAGGGGAGTGATGTACGGGAAGAACCATCGCTTTGGAGAAAGCTTATTGAACCTTGCTGAGACGATGATTTCTTGGGCTATAACCTTACCGTTTTTAGACATCTTCGAGAAAATTAATGTGGGCCTATTCGTTCATTTTTCGCGTAAATCGGCATCAGCGTGCACGAGGGGAGTGATGTACGGGAAGAACCATCGCTTTGGAGACAGCTTATTGAACCTTGCTGATACGATGATTTCTTGGGCTATAACCTTACCGTTTTTAGACTTCTTCGAGAAAATTAATGTGGGCCTATTCGTTCATTTTTCGCGGAAATCGGCATCAGCGTGCACGAGGGGAGTGATGTACGGGAAGAACCATCGCTTTGGAGAAAGCTTATTGAACCTTGCTGATACGATGATTTCTTGGGCTATAACCTTACCGTTTTTAGACTTCTTCGAGAAAATTAATGTGGGCCTATTCGTTCATTTTTTCGCGTAAATCGGCATCAGCGTGCACGAGGGGAGTGATGTACGGGAAGAACCATCGCTTTGGAGAAAGCTTATTGAACCTTGCTGAGACGATGATTTCTTGGGCTATAACCTTACCGTTTTTAGACTTCTTCGAGAAAATTAATGTGGGCCTATTCGTTCATTTTTCGCGTAAATCGGCATCAGCGTGCACGAGGGGAGTGATGTACGGGAAGAACCATCGCTTTGGAGAAAGCTTATTGAAGCTTGCTGATACGATGATTTCTTGGGCTATAACCTTAAAGTTTTTAGACTTCTTCAAGAAAATTAATGTGGGCCTATTCGTTCATTTTTCGCGTAAATCGGCATCAGCGTGCACGAGGGGAGTGATGTACGAGAAGAACCATCGCTTTGGAGAAAGCTTATTGAACCTTGCTGATACGATGATTTCTTGGGCTATAACCTTACCGTTTTTAGACTTCTTCGAGAAAATTAATGTGGGCCTACTCGTTCATTTTTTCGCGTAAATCGGCATCAGCGTGCACGAGGGGAGTGATGTACGGGAAGAACCATCGCTTTGGAGAAAGCTTATTGAACCTTGCTGATACGATGATTTCTTGGGCTATAACCTTACCGTTTTTAGACTTCTTCGAGAAAATTAATGTGGGCCTATTCGTTCATTTTTCGCGTAAATCGGCATCAGCGTGCACGAGGGGAGTGATATACGGGAAGAACCATCGCTTTGGAGAAAGCTTATTGAACCTTGCTGATACGATGATTTTGTGGGCTGTAACCTTACCGTTTTTAGACTTCTTCGAGAAAATTAATGTGGGCCTATTCGTTCATTTTTCGCGTAAATCGGCATCAGCGTGCACGAGGGGAGTGATGTACGGGAAGAACCATCGCTTTGGAGAAAGCTTATTGAACCTTGCTGATACGATGATTTCTTGGGCTATAACCTTACCGTTTTTAGACTTCTTCGAGAAAATTAATGTGGGCCTATTCGTTCATTTTTCGCGTAAATCGGCATCAGCGTGCACGAGGGGAGTGATGTACGGGAAGAACCATCGCTTTGGAGAAAGCTTTTTGAACCTTGCTGATACGATGATTTCTTGGGCTATAACCTTACCGTATTTAGACTTCTTCGAGAAAATTAATGTGGGCCTACTCGTTCATTTTTTCGCGTATATCGGCATCAGCGTGCACGAGGGGAGTGACGTACGGGAAGAACCATCGCTTTGGAGAAAGCTTATTGAACCTTGCTGATACGATGATTTCTTGGGCTATAACCTTACCGTATTTAGACTTCTTCGAGAAAATTAATGTGGGCCTATTCGTTCATTTTTCGCGTAAATCGGCATCAGCGTGCACGAGGGGAGTGATGTACGGGAAGAACCATCGCTTTGGAGAAAGCTTATTGAACCTTGCTGATACGATGATTTCTTGGGCTATAACCTTACCGTTTTTAGACTTCTTCGAGAAAATTAATGTGGGCCTATTCGTTCATTTTTCGCGTAAATCGGCATCAGCGTGCACGAGGGGAGTGATGTACGGGAAGAACCATCGCTTTGGAGAAAGCTTATTGAACCTTGCTGAGACGATGATTTCTTGGGCTATAACCTTACCGTATTTAGACTTCTTCGAGAAAATTAATGTGGGCCTATTCGTTCATTTTTCGCGTAAATCGGCATCAGCGTGCACGAGGGGAGTGATGTACGGGAAGAACCATCGCTTTGGAGAAAGCTTATTGAACCTTGCTGAGACGATGATTTCTTGGGCTATAACCTTACCGTTTTTAGACTTCTTCGAGAAAATTAATGTGGGCCTATTCGTTCATTTTTCGCGTAAATCGGCATCAGCGTGCACGAGGGGAGTGATGTACGGGAAGAACCATCGCTTTGGAGAAAGCTTATTGAACCTTGCTGATACGATGATTTCTTGGGCTATAACCTTACCGTTTTTAGACTTCTTCGAGAAAATTAATGTGGGCCTATTTGTTCATTTTTCGCGTAAATCGGCATCAGCGTGCACGAGGGGAGTGATGTACGGGAAGAACCATCGCTTTGGAGAAAGCTTATTGAACCTTGCTGAGACGATGATTTCTTGGGCTATAACCTTACCGTTTTTAGACTTCTTCGAGAAAATTAATGTGGGCCTATTCGTTCATTTTTCGCGTAAATCGGCATCAGCGTGTACGAGGGGAGTGATGTACGGGAAGAACCATCGCTTTGGAGAAAGCTTATTGAACCTTGCTGATACGATGATTTCTTGGGCTATAACCTTACCGTTTTTAGACTTCTTCGAGAAAATTAATGTGGGCCTATTCGTTCATTTTTCGCGTAAATCGGCATCAGCGTGCACGAGGGGAGTGATGTACGGGAAGAACCATCGCTTTGGAGAAAGCTTATTGAACCTTGCTGAGACGATGATTTCTTCGGCTATAACCTTACCGTTTTTAGACTTCTTCGAGAAAATAATGTGGGCCTATTCGTTCATTTTTTCGCGTAAATCGGCATCAGCGTGCACGAGGGGAGTGATGTATACGAAGAACCATCGCTTTCAAGAGAGCTTAAGACAGCAAGAGAACCTTGCTGAGGCGATGTTTTCTTGGGCTATAGGCTAACCAATTTTCCTTTTTCTTTTTTCGAGCAAATGAATATGTGCCTATTCGGTCATTCATCGAATGAATCGATGAGTCATTAGATGAATGATCGTGTAAAAAATTATGGGGTTTTACGTGCCAAAACGACTTTCTGATTATGAGGCACGCCGTAGTGGTGGACTCCGGGAACTTAACCCGACTGGGGTTGTTTAACGTTCACCTAAATCTATGTACACGGGTACTTTCGCATTTCGGCCCCATCGAAATGGGACCTCCGTGGCCGGGATTCGAACCCGCTACCTTGTGTTTTGCAGCCCAACACCATAGCCACGATGCAACCGCGGCTCGATATATCGCGTAAATCGGCATCAGCGTGTGAGTGGGGAATGGTGCATGCGATGAACTCATGCTTTCGAGAGAAGTGATTGAATCTTGCTGAGCCGATATTTTCTTGGGCTATGATTTTATTGTTTTGCATGTGTTTTTAGAAAAATAATCTGCGCCTATTTGTTCCTTTATCGCTTGAATCGGCATCAGCGGGTGTGTGGAGAAGGATGTATGCGAAGAACCATCGCTTTCGAGAGAGCTTACTGAACCTTGCTGAGATTATATTTTCTTGGGCTATAGGCTAACCATGTTTCCATTTCTTCGAGAAAATTTATGTGTCCTTATTCATTCATTGATCGCGTAAATCGGCATCAGCGTGCACGAGGGGAGTGATGTACGGGAAGAACCATCGCTTTGGAGAAAGCTTATTGAACCTTGCTGATACGATGATTTCTTGGGCTATAACCTTACCGTTTTTAGACTTCTTCGAGAAAATTAATGTGGGCCTATTCGTTCATTTTTCGCGTAAATCGGCATCAGCGTGCACGAGGGGAGTGATATACGGGAAGAACCATCGCTTTGGAGAAAGCTTATTGAACCTTGCTGATACGATGATTTTGTGGGCTGTAACCTTACCGTTTTTAGACTTCTTCGAGAAAATTAATGTGGGCCTATTCGTTCATTTTTCGCGTAAATCGGCATCAGCGTGCACGAGGGGAGTGATGTACGGGAAGAACCATCGCTTTGGAGAAAGCTTATTGAACCTTGCTGATACGATGATTTCTTGGGCTATAACCTTACCGTTTTTAGACTTCTTCGAGAAAATTAATGTGGGCCTATTCGTTCATTTTTCGCGTAAATCGGCATCAGCGTGCACGAGGGGAGTGATGTACGGGAAGAACCATCGCTTTGGAGAAAGCTTTTTGAACCTTGCTGATACGATGATTTCTTGGGCTATAACCTTACCGTATTTAGACTTCTTCGAGAAAATTAATGTGGGCCTACTCGTTCATTTTTTCGCGTATATCGGCATCAGCGTGCACGAGGGGAGTGACGTACGGGAAGAACCATCGCTTTGGAGAAAGCTTATTGAACCTTGCTGATACGATGATTTCTTGGGCTATAACCTTACCGTATTTAGACTTCTTCGAGAAAATTAATGTGGGCCTATTCGTTCATTTTTCGCGTAAATCGGCATCAGCGTGCACGAGGGGAGTGATGTACGGGAAGAACCATCGCTTTGGAGAAAGCTTATTGAACCTTGCTGATACGATGATTTCTTGGGCTATAACCTTACCGTTTTTAGACTTCTTCGAGAAAATTAATGTGGGCCTATTCGTTCATTTTTCGCGTAAATCGGCATCAGCGTGCACGAGGGGAGTGATGTACGGGAAGAACCATCGCTTTGGAGAAAGCTTATTGAACCTTGCTGAGACGATGATTTCTTGGGCTATAACCTTACCGTATTTAGACTTCTTCGAGAAAATTAATGTGGGCCTATTCGTTCATTTTTCGCGTAAATCGGCATCAGCGTGCACGAGGGGAGTGATGTACGGGAAGAACCATCGCTTTGGAGAAAGCTTATTGAACCTTGCTGAGACGATGATTTCTTGGGCTATAACCTTACCGTTTTTAGACTTCTTCGAGAAAATTAATGTGGGCCTATTCGTTCATTTTTCGCGTAAATCGGCATCAGCGTGCACGAGGGGAGTGATGTACGGGAAGAACCATCGCTTTGGAGAAAGCTTATTGAACCTTGCTGATACGATGATTTCTTGGGCTATAACCTTACCGTTTTTAGACTTCTTCGAGAAAATTAATGTGGGCCTATTTGTTCATTTTTCGCGTAAATCGGCATCAGCGTGCACGAGGGGAGTGATGTACGGGAAGAACCATCGCTTTGGAGAAAGCTTATTGAACCTTGCTGAGACGATGATTTCTTGGGCTATAACCTTACCGTTTTTAGACTTCTTCGAGAAAATTAATGTGGGCCTATTCGTTCATTTTTCGCGTAAATCGGCATCAGCGTGTACGAGGGGAGTGATGTACGGGAAGAACCATCGCTTTGGAGAAAGCTTATTGAACCTTGCTGATACGATGATTTCTTGGGCTATAACCTTACCGTTTTTAGACTTCTTCGAGAAAATTAATGTGGGCCTATTCGTTCATTTTTCGCGTAAATCGGCATCAGCGTGCACGAGGGGAGTGATGTACGGGAAGAACCATCGCTTTGGAGAAAGCTTATTGAACCTTGCTGAGACGATGATTTCTTCGGCTATAACCTTACCGTTTTTAGACTTCTTCGAGAAAATAATGTGGGCCTATTCGTTCATTTTTTCGCGTAAATCGGCATCAGCGTGCACGAGGGGAGTGATGTATACGAAGAACCATCGCTTTCAAGAGAGCTTAAGACAGCAAGAGAACCTTGCTGAGGCGATGTTTTCTTGGGCTATAGGCTAACCAATTTTCCTTTTTCTTTTTTCGAGCAAATGAATATGTGCCTATTCGGTCATTCATCGAATGAATCGATGAGTCATTAGATGAATGATCGTGTAAAAAATTATGGGGTTTTACGTGCCAAAACGACTTTCTGATTATGAGGCACGCCGTAGTGGTGGACTCCGGGAACTTAACCCGACTGGGGTTGTTTAACGTTCACCTAAATCTATGTACACGGGTACTTTCGCATTTCGGCCCCATCGAAATGGGACCTCCGTGGCCGGGATTCGAACCCGCTACCTTGTGTTTTGCAGCCCAACACCATAGCCACGATGCAACCGCGGCTCGATATATCGCGTAAATCGGCATCAGCGTGTGAGTGGGGAATGGTGCATGCGATGAACTCATGCTTTCGAGAGAAGTGATTGAATCTTGCTGAGCCGATATTTTCTTGGGCTATGATTTTATTGTTTTGCATGTGTTTTTAGAAAAATAATCTGCGCCTATTTGTTCCTTTATCGCTTGAATCGGCATCAGCGGGTGTGTGGAGAAGGATGTATGCGAAGAACCATCGCTTTCGAGAGAGCTTACTGAACCTTGCTGAGATTATATTTTCTTGGGCTATAGGCTAACCATGTTTCCATTTCTTCGAGAAAATTTATGTGTCCTTATTCATTCATTGATCGCGTAAATCGGCATCAGCGCGTGCGTAGGGAGTGATGTATGCGACGAACAGGCGTTTTCGATAGAACTTATTGAACCTGACTGAGGCTATATTTTCTCGGGCTATATTACTGTGTTTTCCTTCGTAAATTAGGCCATAATGAATACGCTTGCAATGTCTGGACCTTGCACCTTGGCTTTGGCTGTGAAAATGTTCCGCAAAAGGCGAGAAAATAGCCAATGCGCGCGCTGAAACCACGTGTGGCCTGCCTTTTACCATGGCCCCCTCTGGCGCCGTACGCCTAATATGGATGGATGCTATACCACCGCCCCATTCCCCTTTTAAACGGGGTGGTGGGTTGCGCCACCAAGCTCCTAATGTTATGATATTGCCTAATGTCTCACCTATCTAAAAAAAAGAAAAAGAAACACGAAGCATTTCCATAACCAAACTTTCTGAAGCCCTGTTGGGAACTTTGTTTTTGTACGCCTCCGTTGTACTTTTCTTCCACCAATCTTTTATTCGCCTCTTATTAATCTCTATTGCGCACATGTTTCCTTTCCCCCTGCTCTCTCTGAACCCAAGGGCTTCAAGCAGGCCATTGCGGCCTAAATGGACCACTGGGCAGGTATCTTCACATTCTAATAAAACATGCTCCATCGTTTCCCTAGCTTTACTGCAGCAAGCACATGCTTCTTCTTCCTTGTTGTATTTCGTTTTATAAGCGCGCGTTCTAAGGCATCGTGATCTAATTTCGAAAAGTAATGAGCTTCACTTTGAGTTATCATAAATTGTTTCTTTCCTGATTTTTTTTTTACCTCTTAAGTAGTTATTGATAGCAGGTTCTTTTCGCCATTGCAGCCACATCTGCGATTATCTCAGCCTCTCTGATTTCCCGCTTGACATCTTTTGTTGCCATGTTGCTCAGCATACAGGTCGCATACTTGCTGCTGAGCTTCCTAATTCTTTTCCTCCACTGTGAAATAATGTTCTTCCTGTACAAATACCTCTACATTCTCCCAGCCCATTTACTTTCTTCCATATTCCTCAGTCGTTCTTCATAATTAATTTTACTGTGAGCTTTCCTCACTTCAAAACTTGTCCAGCCTACATCACCCTGCACAATCTTCCCCCGAGCGCTCAATGCGAGGCGTCCCACTAGCCTTTGGTTGCCAGCGAGTCCTGATTGTCTCCGTATTGTCTCTATTGTAATTGTCTCCTGATTGTCTCTGTATTCAAGCAAACAACCGCATTTCAAAATGTAAGTCATGCAACCATTACACCTTTCCGCACACCCCGGAGCACCTCGTACCTACTCTATACCCATAGCACTATGTGCTTCATTATGGCCACATTTCTCTTCCCCTTTGCTATTGTTTCCTTTTTATTTATTTTTTACATAGGTAGGAGATAAGGCACTATAATAACAATAAAGGGGCGGTGGCACAACCCACCGTCCCTTTCGAAAGGGGTCATCCATAGCAACCATCCATCCATCCATCCATCCATCCATCCATCCATCCATCCAGCCATCCATAACTAGTACTAGAGTGCAGTTGTCACTGCACTCTAGTACTATTTATGTGTGCTGTGAATTCAGTTCTCGCTCCTTAGTCGTTCGTCAATGTATTCCTTTACCACTCTCAACTTTGCGAGGGAATACTATATACTAGTCAGGCTTTGTATTTCAGAAAAAAAAACTGCAAAAGAAAAGACGCACGCAGGAAACATACAAGAAGACAGGAAAGAAACTGTCTTCTTGTATGTTTTCTGTGTGCGTCTTTTTTCTTTTGCTGGTTTTTTCTTGAATACAATGCACCAACTACCCCAACAACGTGTTTTACTAGTCATTCTTTCTTATCAGTTCAGAAAAGTGATTTTCTAGTAGTGCTATTAGCCATATATCAATGTGTTCTCACATGTCTTTACTTAAGTTCATCATGGGACCGTAACAAAACTTCTCTTTCCTCCTCATAATTTTCTGAGCACGCAACTATCAAAGGAGACGTACCATGGAATGGGCCAGCTGTTCCTGTTGAATCAATTTTGTCGCTTGGAAGGTGGAGGTTGCGTCCTCCCTGACAAATACACATGCTGATAATGGTCGTTGCACATCGTGTATTTCATAAGAGGCGTAGTACAGCGAATTATACCATTTATTTGTAGTATTTTGTCTTGTTTGTCTGTAGTTCTTACAGAAAAATGTTGTTTTAAAAGTAGCCGGAAAATAGCCAAGTAGCCAACCCGAAAATTTTCCCGCCACGAGCCTTCAAAAGTGGCCAATTTGGCGCCAACTAGCCAAACTTGGCAACTCTGGCGTCGTATGGTTTAGGTATGGTTTAGAGCCGGTAGCGCCATCTCTTTCGCACCCGAAAACTAACCGCTGTAAACGGTCTACACGGAATAATTTTTGCATCGGCAGAGAGAGAAGATTAATTTGTCTTCCTAAGGGTGCTTCGAATTTAATCTTCACTCCACGTGTAAATTTATTCGCTGTAATGCAGCGAAGTAGTAGCACAGAGCAGTGCCGTTGACTGAGTTGGTGCCCTACTTCAAGCTTGTTCATAATCACTCGTAATGAGAAACCGCAGCCATGCGGTCATACATTAAGGAATGAGCGCGGTTTTCAACAATCCCAATCAGGAGTGCATACAGGCCCTTGGACTACTTTTGCCAGCTATCAGAAGGACATAAACTAACCAATTATGCCTTACGGCCTCTGAGATTACCAACGGCGTTTTATATGGTGCCACGGATAGAGCCAATACTTGGCGGCTATGAGTTAATTCCGGCTCTCAAAAGCACGGAGGAAGGAAACTAAGGAGAGGCCCTGACGTCACTCTTTGTGAAGCAAAAGTGAAGCCGGAATTTGGCGTTGCTCATGGCGATGCTCCGCCTTTTGGGCCACCCTCCTCGCTTGTTTACATCTTTCGCGAAACCACGCCGCGCTGCGCGTGGTGTCGCGCGCGCTCGCGCAACATCTGGCAGAGCACGGTGCAGGTAACACAGCGCAACAAGACACGGTGACTAACGCAAACCCGCCCACTCAGCGCCTTTGCCGCGGCCCGAAACCTACCAGAGCAACACGTGTGAGCGCCGCCATTGTGGCCCAAAAGGCGTGGCCTTACAACAGAAAAAATAAAAAAGCAGCAAAAAAATGAGAACCTACTACGTCATTTCCGCCACACTTTTCTCCTAGCGCGCGGAGGGGGTAGGGCCTCTCCTTAGTTTCCTTCCTCCGTGCTCAAAAGCAAAAACGAAGCCTTTAAGATCTGCGTTTTAAATATAAAGGTAGCCTCTCCATGAGTTGTGTATTTGGACATCACTTATTGGTAATTTTGGAGCTAACCGTTTAGTTACTATGAAGTAAAAGATTGTTCTACCCTACATTTTTTTAAATTTTATTATTCTATGTTCATACAACAGATGATAAAACCTTTTTCTTACTCGTATAACGTCCGAGTGTGCGCAAGGTTAAGGTAGTGCTGCCACCTGTCGTGAACTACGATGACTAAGCAGGCGTGCCTTCAGCCTCCGAGAGTATGCTTTCACTAGACTGTATTAGGATGTGGTTAAGTGGACCAAGCGGCTGGTGTGGCACATGCTTTGCAGTGAAACGATTGACGACGAAAAATAGTGTGGCGGCGTTGCGATCGAAGTGAATTGGGCCGCATGAAGGTCGCGTCTTTGGAAACTGCTGGCGCTACTTCTCGGAAGGGTCATTCGTACTACTTCGCGCGCTGGTATAAGCGTTCAGGCCGCCCAAACGGTGTTTATAATTGAATATGGCATGTATTTGAGCCTTATGAATAGCTGCCTTTCTTTTCTTTTCTTTATTTCGTTATGATTTTTAAGGTAGTGACTACAGTGACGGGGCCCGTCACTTTAACAACAACACTGTAGCGACGGGGCCGTCTCTATAACGATGTCGGTATTGGGAGCGAGCCGGGCTAGGGTGGCTAGAAGCCACCCTAGCCGGGCGAGCATAGGGTTTCATACAACTATGGGGGCGAGGACTTACGGAGTCGGCATCTGTCGGAAGCGCTTCACTTGCGTAGTCTGAGGGATAACGCGGCGCGCTCCACATAGGTTTGGCTATCGGCGCTAAATAAAGATACTTCACGGGAGCCCTCCTGGACATTTTTGCAAGCACTCTCGAAATGACAGAAGTATATTACCTTTAAAATAAGAATCTTGGACAAACCAAAAGCACGGAATGGTTTACAGACGCAATCTCTTTACCTACTACGTGCAGTAAGCTGGGACACTGCGCGCGGTCGCCGCAATCGATTCCCCCGAACCGTTTTCTTGCGTGAAAGGTAGGCAATCGCTGAGAGAAAACTATGTGAAATATGTTTTTATGGTGAGCTGTCTGTGTAACCAAATGGATCAAAGCAGAATGAAGCTTCAATGTAGAGCGCGTTTTCGCACCGTGCCGTGAGCTTTATGCCGCAGTTTGACAGTATGCAAGCAGCCATTGTTACATGGACACTATCAGAGCTGTTCAAAAATAATTTCGTTATGGCTAGGCTTCGACGCCTACGGCGTCTTGTGATGTGCCATCGCGACGATTCAGTCTATTTCGTTTCTTCTAAAGTCTTGGAAGCTTCAATATAATTATTTCTCAAGTCGCATCGCACTGTATGTTTATCGGTCTTCTAAGCGAGCAATTACCGGCTGCTTCTTTTTCTTAATCTTGTACAATATTCATTGTCTGGTGCTACACAAGCATGAACATATACCATGCCTCTTTTTGAATGTGTTTTTTTCCTTTCTTTTTCCATTCTAGTGAACTTTCTTTCTCTCTTTCTTTGTTGTTATCACCATAGGTGTTACAGTGCATACGCAAAAGACTGTTGGACCCAATAGCCGCAGGCTAGTGCATGGGTCCGGATATGCGAAATATAATAGACATTCGGTACAAGCATAGGGGGATCTATACAGGGGATGAATGCAAGACATTAGCACATTAAAAATAGAAAAAAAAAAAGATTTTTTTACGGCATGCATAAAAATTACCACCAGTTACATAAATTATGAAACCGCAAGCAACAGAACGCCAAGCAAGAATACAGGCACAAAATCAGTGATTTATAGCTAATAAATAGTGCTTTGCCGAAGTGTTGTGTTTCTTATTTTGGAGGGTATGTTGTTTCATGTCTTAACTCCAACAAATTCAAGTAGTCTTTTCCCATATACATTATGTATAGGAGGCAGGTAGAAATTTCCAGCGGCAGTACTTCTGGTAGCACGTGATGATGAAAAAAATATGGACACAGGGAACGGATAAATAGGTTTCACAACACTGTTTACGTAGCAAGCTGTTTTATGCTCACGCATAAGATCGCATGACAATATGTTTAGTTGATTGAACAGAGGCCTGCTCGGTGTATCGGTTTTCGAGTGCGTCATTATTCTTAATGCCCGCTTTTGTATAACCAAATCGAGCATAACAGAATGAAGCTTGAGTGCAGCCGGGACCCGTCACTGCAGTGTAGATGTTAAAGTGCCGGGCCCCGTCACTGTAGTCACTACCTATTTTTAATACCAATCGGTGATTGCGCATGCATCGCGGCCGCTGTGTCGGCTTTCATTCTACGATGTTATGGTACGGTTCCCTATGGAGAACAAATATTTTTCTTGTTCTACAAGCAGCTTGTATCTCTCGTGTGTATTTTTTTGCGAATATACTTTTCCATCATTAGATCTTGCGAAACGCAGACGGAAGAACATGTGTAAACTTCTTGCTTGTTGCTTCAAACATATAAAACATATCTACGCCATCCGTCGGCCTGTACTCAGATTTCCAGAGAGTATTGTTATAGAAAAAAAAACTGTAGTACAACATTCCCTTCATGTTTCCGTCTTCCTCGCGCAACATAATGCGGAGTAACTAGTACGGGTTCTTTTATTGCGGTCGGACCTCGGGTGCCGAAAACAGTTTTAGGCAGTCATTATATATGTTAACCTTTGGCCCGTAAGCCATGTGAAACTTTTTGTCTCTATGCTTAACAAAAAAGAAAAAAAGGAAGAAACTCAATGTCATTCCACTCTGTGAATAAGGATGACCAGCTACGCTGCATGTGAGCCCCTTAATGGCGAACTGCACCTCTGCCGCGGGTCGTCCCGGGCATTGCACAAGCTTCGGGATCGGCCCACGTATGGCGAGTGCTTAACGCCTGCTTCACCTCCGCCGCGGGTCGGCCCGGTATTGCACAATCTTCGTGTCGGCCCACGTATGAAAAATTGTTGGTCTGTACGTGCTGAAGCGATCTGCCAACTTCGCTGGAAAAAGTGGCGCGGTAGACTAATTAGTGACTGCATAGGGGATATATGGCGTTGCGCTGCTAAAATTGAGGTGGCGGGTTCAAGACAGGTTGAGGAATTCGATGGGAACGAAATGGAAAAACACTCGTTTACTTCTGTTTAGGCGCACGTTAAAGAACCCCAGGTGGTAAGAACTGAACAAGGTGCCTCATAATCATGTCGCCAGACGCAAAACGCAAGAATTTGTTTCATTAAAAAAAACGAGAAAACAAAGAAAAAGAAGGTAGATGTGTCCTTCGGCTTATTTAAAGGGTGATAAACCAAAGAAATTATTCTCGAGTCGGATTTCTGAGAAAAGCATGTTACCCTTATGTTATATATCATCCCTAAGTGTAATATGCCGTTCCCAATTAACTGTACGCCGGCTCAACTATATACAGTATATAAGCAGCTTCTCTATTATAAACGGCTGCTTTCAGTTATCCGGTGCACTATCATAAGGACAAAAATGACGCAATTAATGGAACGGCATGCCTCACGTACTTGTAGAGATATTTGTAGATCTGCTGTGTTCGCTGAAGAAATGTGGTACCACATTGAGCACCCAGTTTTGATGGGTTGTAGACATCGTGAGACGGTCAGAAAAATGTTTTACTTGCCTGAATCAAGTTAGCATATTTACAGGGTGCCCTAAAACGGGGTGTTTATATTGAATGACAGCTAGGAACCTGTTCAGTAGAACCGATCAGCGCCCGTTCGTGAATTCTCTCAAGAACTGGTGCGCCTCTGCGCAACAGCCACGAATCTCCTGCAGCACAGTCATCCGGGATAAGATTCCTCACTTGCATCGGATCAAAGCCAAAGCAAGTAAAGCCAAAGCAAGTAAAATCATAACAAATTTTACTGCACAGACTTTCGCGCGCAGACGCACGCGCGCTCGTTCGCAGACGACGCACTTGACAACGAGCAAAATTCAAGACGTCATCTTGTATAACCTATGCATCTGATATGTATTCGTAGCAAAAAAGTCAGTATAAATTTGCAGTTGAAATAAAGCACCATTATAGGAGCGTACGCGTGCAATTGGTCTCAGCACCCGCAGCGAAATTACATTGAATATGCCGCGAAGCGCGTCTCCACCCCTATTCAGTTCGCTCGCAGCGCCCTCGCACAATTTTTCCACAGTGGCGCCTCAGCGGGAAAGCTCCGTTCGGTCCACTCCACCATCGTCTGGTACACTCTAGCTTTCACACTGCAGCGTCTCGGAGTCCATGGCGCGCTTCTCGAAAGTGTCGGTCAGGGTAATCTTAAGTTCCACTCATATGCAATCATTTATTATTTCTTTATTTATATCACCGCTTTCCCTTGCCACAAGAGCGTTCTCAGTACTATAGACACACATATATTTTCAGAATACAAGTCTTTGCATACCGAATGAAGCGAAGAAGTGAAGCCAGCTTTTTCTGACAAAGGATCTTAATGAGGAGAGGCCAACATTGACGTCTGACATTATTTTTTCGAGCTGCATCCACGCGCAAGACAGATACTGGGCCGCATCGCAAGTGTCGTGTGCACAGGCTTATCGCTATAATATATGGCGTTCCTTTTTTATGCCACGCACGTGCAGCTGCGAATTAGAGATTATTGAGAGTCAATAAAGAAAAGTAACTACGCTCGCCGATCCTTGATTTAGGCCCAGCAGACAGGAGGTTCAAGAACACCAAGGTTAATTCAGATTGGAGTCTGGAGTTGTGAGAACAGTCATGCAACATGGCATGAGTTCAGTTGTTGAAAGATAATGAGCCTTTCCGAGTTCCGAGATGGTTGGTTGGTTACATCGTTCATTGGAGGCGTTGTCTTATGCGACTACACTGGTCCGTAACAAAGCGCCTCCTCGAAACTCGCGCGTTTCTTTTTGCTATAAGAGCAGCGGTGTGGGTTCTTGCTGTCTCAAATTGGTGTGCGGCGTTGAACGTGACCGATATGAACGGCGTGCTCGCCACCGTGGCTCTGCAACTACGGCATTCTTCGGCCATTCCGCCAGCGGCGGCCGCATTCCTGTTGGGGGAGAGGGAAAAATGCGCTCCTGTAGTAAGCATTGGGGTTGACGTTCAAACGCTCCATGTAGCAAAAAAAAAAAAAAAAAATGAATCCACATTCCTACATTACGGCATCTCTCAAAGGACTCGGGTTGTTTCGAAGTGTTATAGTGAATCAATGAAAAAAAAAAAAGGAAGACGCGCTTAGAATACCCATAACACTTGAGGATTCAAACGAGCGCCAAACGCGCCCTACAACATGTCACCACGGTAACTGCCATAATAAGCGCCATGCCTTTCTATGTAAAAGAACAATAATTCTGGTATTGGATTGTCTGTAATCGTAACAAAGTTACAGGGCTGTGAACTTCATGCTTAAAATTTTCTATGTTGTGCTATTTTCAGCATTTATTTTGTACGCGTTGAGTTCTAAATAAAAACTCTGATACTAACTGTTGCTAGAGTACTACCTTTACTGAGAAAAAGTGGGAGACTTGGATTACCTGCTCTGATTACGAAGATACGAGGTAGTGAAGTTGATGCTTCCAATTTTTCGAAATTATCTCATTTTCGCCATTTATTCTGTAATGTCTGATATCATAATACAAAACTCTGCTGCTAACAGCTACTACAGCATCAATTTTACTGAGAAATAATTACAGAGCTAGGTTACCTGCACTCATTACACAGACATGGGGTTGTAATCCTGATGCTTCAATTTATAGAAATCGTACCATTTTCTTTTCTTTTTTCATAGTAACTTAGATTAAAGAACAACACTCTGCTGCTCACAGTTACTACAGCATCACTTTTACTGAGAGTATATACAGGCTTGGGTTACCTGCATTCTTTAAATATATAGAGGGCAGTGAGCAGGATTCTTCGATATTTTTTTAATTTAACAATTTCCGCCAACTCTTCTATAATAACGGACATCATAAAGGAAAGCTCTGCCGCTATGAGTTACTCGAGCATAAATTTTACTGATGCAGAGTTGGGTTACCAGCATTCATTGCGAAGACATGCGGTAGTCAACTTGATGTTTCAATTCTGCGTGAACTTCCGAATTTTTTGACAATTTTCTTGTGTGGGAACTGGAATCATAAAAGAAACCTCTGAAGCCCCAGCAGTTACCCAATCATCAATTTTACTGAGAAATACTGACAGAGTTGAGTTACCTGCATTCATTACATAGACATGAGGTTGTAATTGTGAAACTTCAATTTTACGAAATCGCCCAATTTTCGGCATCTTTTTCTAGAACACTGAAATGTTAAAATAAAAGCAGGCTCTCATGGGTTACTAGAACTTCACTTTTACTAAGAAAATAAAGAAATTTGTGAGGCATAGTTGCTCATGCCAGGTCGCGTATAGCAAGCACTGAACGCGCTGTAACTGCCCCAGACAAACGAGCTTCCACCTCTACTAAAGAAAAGGGACTGCAGGGAGAACGCAAATGAACGTCTAAGTCGGCGAGAGTGGTTGCAGGAAGCTTCAGCCAGCTGGAACCTTATTATTCAAATTTATTTGAAACGCAAATCCATCCTCATTAGGCAACCGCTCAGCGAATGTAATAAAAAAATCTTGCGGTGAAAAGAAAAGAGTTCAAGGTATTGTTGGGAGTAAAGATTTGATAAGTGTGGTGGCACTCTTGCTTTTTTTTTATTCATCATCATCATCAGATTGTTTTTTATGCACACTGCGAGTCAAAGGCCTCTCCCAGCGATCCCCAATTGCCCTTGCCTTTCGTTGGCTCCAACAATTAATGCTGTTTAAATTGTATAAATGGTTATTTGAGTTTTGACACCCAATTTATAACTCTGTGTTACTGCGCAGCATATTTGTTGAATTTTGTTAAACGTTGATACGTTAGTTTACAGCTTGTGTGCAATCGCCGCATTGTTTACGCGAGTGTTGCAAAAGTCCCATTTTTATATTTGAAAGCGGTGTATATCAGGGAGAATTTGTCCAATTTGTATGTCGTAACTGATGCAATGTAAAGTTGCTTACTTTTTAGCTGTGGTGTTAGTGTTGAAAAATTGAATCCTCAGTCTGATATCTAATTTTTTGTCGTTTTTCATTTACCGGTTTAAGGCAACTTTTAATGACTAAACGAAAATTCTGCTCCTTCCAGCCCGTAGATATTACCAGCCGCTTTCAAAATCGAAAAATCTCGTCATACTCGGTACAGTGGAAGCCTAGCAAGGCAATTTTTTCTTTCACGCTTATCTTTAGCTCTACGGGAAAAGCTTAATATCATTCAAATTAATCGCTTTATTCACATCGGTTGTTTGCACCACGCACATAATTAAACGCACGCATAATTGCGCGTAAAATTTAAACATAACGCAGAACAAACGCTGAAATGCAATGTGGGGCACGAAGTTAGTATGAACCCTCAAGAAAAATAAGTTAGATTTCCGGATTCCCATGCAAGCAAGAAGAGATCACGCTGCTTGTGACATTTGTGTTTAACATTCCAAGCACACAACCTTTTCTTAGGTAACCGAACGACGCTGAAATCAAGAATACAAATACCTCAAAGCGGTTTCTAACAAAATCAGCTTATAGGCGGAGCAAGCATAGTTGTTGTTGTTTCCGTTCAACTGTTTCTCCGTTGCCAAGGTAACCGGCCCGAGAAGACCGCAGCAATAGAAAAGACCACGCGTCTCCCCTCGGAAACGGGTGGTGTGATTCACTGCGCCCAAGTTCAGGTCTGCTTAGATCGTCATAAGCTCTCTGCCAGCTGTGAATGCGGGAATACAGTTTGTTACGTGAGTGTTTTGGCTCTTTTTCTTTCTTTTTTCTTTCAATACGAACCAAGTGTCAGCTCCTCGTGCTATTCTCCACGGTGTCGAGATGTGACGCGAAAATGTTACCTGAAGTGACTCCGTGCACTTGATTTTGTGCAAACTGCCGCCGTGAAAACACTGGCACCGCTGTGGTTCACTGTGGAAGACCACTAGGACATCGTCCTTAGGATGAACGCAGCAAAACCAGGAATGAATATTGGAACAACGCACTGCGCGTAATATGAACCGCCCACTTGATATCACTGACACTGCAGAGGCTGATTGAGTGAGCCGCTCGCCAGGTTCTAGTGAGAACCGCTTGTTCAGCAACGTCAAGGCTGCAAATTTTCGCCGGTACCTTGCAATCGCAGTTTCATTTATTTGAACTTCTCTTGCTGGTTTTCGCATCTTCGGTGCTCCTTACTGGACATCATCACTGCCATGACTGTGTTATGGCAAAACTCCGACTTTGACTCCTGTTACTATGGGACGTGCCTTTGGGTGAGTGTGCGAGCGCTGACTGTGCTTATTTCTCGCTCGTGATCTTCCTACCTAGTGTGCCCTTTACAACAAGTGTGTAGGGTAGCCAACTAGGCGTGACTCTGGTTGACCCCTTGTCGTTCGTTTTGATTTCTGTCTCTCGTTGCTAACGCCGCCCATGCGGTAAACCGAGATGCGGACTAACGCGCTCGTGCCAGGTCGTTTTCTGACGCTTTCTGCTCACGTGGTGCTTCTGGTGACTCTGCTCTGGGTCTACGACGAGAACGTTCGGGCCTGTCTGCCACGCGACTTCAGCGAGGCTCAGTATGCTGCCAAGAGCACCGAGATAATCGTGGGACTCTCGCTGGGCCTGGTCTTGGCTGCGTTCGAGCTGGTCGGCTTCCTGACCGGCGTCTCCATGTTCTTCGCGTCGCAGGCGCTCATCTCGACGGCAGCTCACTGCGCGGCCACCGTCGCACTCGCCTACTTCGTCGTGGACCTCTGGAACTGCTCCGCGTACTGGTGGATATTCGTGTTCTGCAGCGTGCTGCCGGCGTTTGCCGAGCTCTGTGTGATCATCGGAGTCGTGTGCCTCAAGAAGGTTCCCTGAAACGTGTGTCCGTCTCCCTCGTGAATGCGTGGCTACGTGCTTTCTTTGTTTTTGCACCTAAGTGGTGGTAGCGAGTGCGCCGAGATGACTCCCTGTTTCCTCCGCGACCTTTTCTCTTTTCTCTCTCTTTCTCTTTTCTGCTGACTGGTACGTGCTTCGTGTGACAGGTTTTCACGTATGTCACTTAGCACGAAGTCATGAAGGAGGACATGTTGTTCGGTTACTATATATACAGATTCATCTGTGTTCCGGCAAGCAGAGTGTGCATATACAGGGCCCTCCATGACCTCCAGAAAAAGGCTCATGGCCCCATTGGGAGTCATGATAAACAGTTTTATGAGCACTGGGTCAGTTAGGGCTCGCTAAAGGACATGGTGTAGCCCAACGACACAACCATAATGAAAAACACTTGTGACGTGCGTCTATGCTTCTTTCATTTTAGTTGTGCCTTTGTGCTACGTTATGTCCTTTAGCGTGAAGTAAGATGGCTCGCTACTTATATATCATGTGACAAGCACAAATACTTTTATCAGGCAACCACTCAAGCGAGTCGAATTAGTTTTATTGAAGTAAACGCAAAAAATAAAGAAATTTTGTCTGTATTAGAATAAGATTTTTTCTGAGCGCTTGTATATTTTTACTTTATTTATTTGACACTGTCAACCCTGTTCTTGTGGTCATTACATTACCTGTGCTAAAGCTCACCTTTGGCTGCATTATTTCATCAGTGTGCATGCCTCATCTATTCACCTGTTTACATTCTAATAGTACACTGCATCGCAGCCTCGTATGTGTTGCAGGCGCCTACGAGGCAAGGACGAATGAAAGATCAAGACACACGTAGCGCATACTTTCAAATGATTTCTGTCAACCTTGTGTCTAAGGCGCATTTACACGCCTGAAATGCTGGACCAACTCGCTCAACTAGGCGTGTTGATCAACCTCGTGTGTGTGTGTTTGTGAGTGCGAATGTGTACGCCCTCAGTGTGGGGCTACTTGCCTTCGCTTTTTATATCTATATGTTCGTGTGTGTATATGACTATGTGCCGTGGATATTTGGCCCTGCAGTACGTTCCTTTTCTTACTACGCATATGGCATATGTATATTATATTGTTGTTTCTACAATGCGAAAAGTAGTAGGCCTCCCAATTATAGGGTAAATACATCTATTTCTTTTATTTTCACGTCAATAAAAAATTGTTTTTCGTTTTTTTTTACGACAGTTACCGAAAGTCGAGCCTCTTTAGGGGCCTGAAAATCATTTTGCAGCTCTACAACCCGGCAATAATATCAAGTCAATATCAATAATTTTGCCATGGCGCAATCAATCGGTTTACTTCTTTCTGCTTTACTTCTAGAATTGTTATATACCTCAAAATTTTTCTTTATATAAATAAACAGAAAAACTGAAAAAAAAGCAAGGTCATCAGATTGGATGTGTTAAAATGTTGCACATACATATTCTTATTTTCCCAACACCACGATTCGTTTCCGGCAGAGGAATTCTCTGCCGAAGAAAATGTTTTCGAGGCTCGATACCTACCTCCACTGCAAACAACCAGAAAGCCCGTTTAAGTCCAACAACACTCTGATGAAGGATTCGTTCAGCATCGTGTAGCAAAACATTTTTATTAAACACAATTTTCAGAAGTGACTAGCGCCATTAACTATTTACAAACGCTGGCAAGGCTTTACGTACTGACGTAATGATTTGGTTCATCATTGTCTGCGCCAAGGTCCATAAGACAAGAGCCCTTGCTTGTGAGGAAGTGACATAATCAGGACTCAAAAAAAAAAAAAAAGAAACATTCGTCCTGAAGAAAGAACTGACACCATAAAGCCGTCCTCGTCGGAGCCAATGACTAGTCGTTGTAGATCCGCGCATTCATACAACTTACGCGCGCAGAATTTGACGAACTGAGTATCAAAGGACCACAACAATGGCAAGGTGCACTGCGATAATTGGCGCTATTCTGGACATTAACAAATTCCGCCATAATATCGGGGTCGCCATCTTGTCAACTGTGATTGGCCCAGCTGGCTGCTGCGGTTTCTCCGATTGGCTCTAAAATGCCGTCATTATACAATTTGACAATATGGCGGAATCTGACGATGTCAAGAATACCACCAAATAAGTATTCGCCTTCACGGTGCTTCTCTCACGCGGTAAGCTAAAGAACAGAAAAACAGAGTCAAAGCTGCTGCGGTAATGCCCTCTCGGTAAAACATAACGACAACAAAGAATGTGCAGTGACACCGAACACAAAAAGATTAGCACTAGTGACCGGCAAAGCAAGTGGCGAAATGGCGACACGCGGCGTTGCTTTGCAGGAATGGGCAAACATGCGCACAAATATGCAGAGCTGCTGGCTCCTCCCATGTTTGAAGTGTAGGGGAGGCCGGCGGGTACCCTTAGACGACAGCGTTCGAGCGATTGTCTACATCATAATCTTTTCATGGCCCGTTCCGTAGGCTGGCCAACAGCCAACCTTTCCAAGCCGCAACCGGCTGCCGAACTACCCTCGAGTGCAAGGAGTTGGATCGGCCCAGTATCCTGCTATCAGCATGTCATGAGCTGCAGCGCCGCTTATCGCAGTTTTGCTGCTCCAATCGCCGATCACTTGCAACACTTCTACGTTGCCTCGGTACAATGCTAAGGAAAATCAATCCTAGGATGTTTATTAGAAAATTTAGCTTCTCTCCATGCTCAAGACAATAAAGTGTGCGTGAGGGGGACTGTGATATCGCAAAAGAGCAAATGACGAAAAATGTGCTTGCGATTCGATGTTGTCAGGTACTCGATATGCAAATGAGGAAAGATTGCTCTTCAAAGGAAGCGTTATAGCTCCTGGTCAAGTCAAGGTTCCCCATGCAAATACAAGTCAAACGCAGAAGGGATCTCACTAGGCAAGCGATAAACTAGCTTTAATAAAATTTTTTACAAGTGAGAGAAAGCTAATAAATATCGATCACTGAAAGCAGTTCTGATTGAGGGCCTCGACTGTCTTACCGAAAACGCCGGAAGTGGGCAGAACTCTGGAAGTGAAAAAAAAAATCCTATTAAAAACAGGCACCGAAATTCTCTAAACTGTATTTGAGAGTGTTTACTGCGGATAAATGTATTAGTTTAGTGCTTAGAGGAAGTTACATTGCTTATGTGACATCTTCAAGTGTTCTACTACCTGATTAGTGATTTATTTCAGAGCGAGGTACAATAAAAATATATATTAGTATACAATATAATTTACTCATAATATAAACTGATGCAGTTCATAGTGTTGTGGCAAACATTTTAATTGCTAGAAAATCGATGCTTCGCTTCTTACTTCCCAACTTCTGTAAGAACATCGAAGGTCCTAGGGACGAACAAGAAATCTACTTACAACATTCGGCAAAATTAAGCTTTTCTTAATGCAATAATTTCGATCAAGATTGCGTCGATGGTTGTCGGGTGAGTAAGCCTTTCTGCAATTTACGTGTATTTGAAGACGAAGGCCAACAGGCAAAGCGACCTTTGAGGAGCAAAGGAGCAACAAACGAAAACAACGGAAAAAAAAATGGCGGCAATGATACGAAAGTCATGAACATTTTGAAGAATGCCTTCGTTCACGACGCTGTTTCAGAACTTGTGCACAGGTGACCCACCGTTTGTCCACACTTGCGGGACGGGGCAAGTATTTACACAAAAAGTTTTTACGATAGAACTTTTCGCTAGAACTCTTCGAGTTAGTCATCCGTTATATCGGGCATGTTATCAGTGAAAATAGCCAGACAATGGCAAACAGCACTTATACGAACGAAAAGTGCGAACTCGGCTCCTGAACTGCTGCGCATGGTTCAAGAAAAAAGTAGCGCTTCGCTAAAATTACCTTGCGTGGCCAGATAACGTAGCTGGAAAAATCACGCAGGCAGAAATTGGCGACGGTGCTATTGCAGTTACATCAACAAAGCCGGTAAGTGTAACCGAAGCGCTCAAGAGAGGACGTTGGGACTTGCGGATTTTTTTCAGCTGTAATCGTTAAGGAATAACTTGCCCGGCTTAAATAATTCGAAATGTATATATGCCATCGTTTGCAGCAAGGATGACAAAGAATGATTACTGCGCCACCAATGCTGTGAACTTTGGCATCGTACTTTGAATGCTAATCCGTTTTAAGCGATGTGATTGGCATATACGCACCTCATAGCCAAATATCACAGGTGAGTGCAATCATAGCAACAAAGTCGTAGTCAGTCTTGTAAACGCTCAAAACTGAAGTAGGGTGGGAGCAGAACGTTATGCACTCTATTTGGCATTGTTGACCGCCCAGTGAATCGCCCTGACCCGCACATTGCGACAGCCAGGTTACCCGAAGTGCATGATGGCGCTACGGTTGACAAACATGTCGTCGAAAGCGTGTGCTGCGATATTTGTAGCGAGGGATGGTCTGAGACATATACGCCATTAACAGCGTAAAACGCGTGTAAGCGCGTCCTACTTACGACCACATTAGCATTCTGCAAAATTGTGCGTAAACACCTCGCGTTATTTGCCAGAACTCGGGCAGTTCACAGCCTAGACGGGAAAGTCACAGCCTAAACGGCGTTTCAGTCTGAAACACTTAACACTTTCTGCACCCGGCATCCAGCTGAGCAGAGGCGCCCTTATATTCCGTCACTGCTCGTCTTCAGACTCGTCCACCTGAGCCACCACGCTCAAGGCGGTCGTCTCGGTCGGCGGGGGTAATGTGTAGCTCTGCAGCTGCAACTCCAGCAGCTCGTCTTCGGCCGGCAGCGGCAGGAACGGCGGCCAGCTGCCCACTTGTGCGCTGAAGAACGACCCGGGCACGTCGTGACAGCCGTAGTCGTAATAGTCCAGCTCGAAGCCGTCCTCGGTGCCGCTAGTGCTGAGCTCGGAGAGGGACGCGGCCAGCGCGACGGCCGCGCCGTCCCTCGCGCGCGAACCGCAGCTCGCAACGCGGTCCACGAGGCCGGGAGCCGCCGCTCGCCGGTGCTGGTTGGGGCAGCTCGAGCCTCGCCCCGAGGCCTCCAGGGACTCGACCGAGTCCTCGGCGCCGTCGCCTCTCGCCGCGATGAGGTACTTGAGCGGCCTCGGCTTGAGAGGAAGCCGCGGCGTGCACGTTTGGCTCTGCGGCTGCGGAGACACTGTGGCCACTGGCACCCGCTTCTTGAGCTGCGCGAAAGAGAAAACGAAGACGCGCGTATTGTTAGGATTGGGAAAGCTGGCATTCACCTGGTTTATATGCAGGAGACCTACGCGCATTCCTCAGAGAGGTTTTTACAGCCGTGGAGCTCGGTTTGAAGACTGCGTCACCTTTCGCGGTGCAGTCACACTACGAAATAAATTCACGCGCCTTACTAAATGAGCCAGGAGCTTCTGGTGTGACCGAGTGGGAAGAACTAAAAGACTTCTCGGTCGACTAACTGAGTCTGCTATACGTTGGTTACCATCAGTCCATGAATGCGTCAACTACAGACAATTACCTTAATAGCAGCCCACTAACTTATTCTTCTTCGACAAGACCTTAATACAACCTCTTTTCATCGCAAAATTTTCTGTTGTCTATGGGCCAAGTATGCTTAGTACTGGGATGTTTCAGCAAGACAGAAAGCTCTAAGGAGCCAACTCACCACCGGTGTAGAAGACACCGAAGCCGTGCACACGGAGCCGACCGATTTAAACAGGCACGCTTGCTCCATGTAATCCTCGGGGCTCTCGCCCGAATGCTTGAGCGGGAAGGCACCCGCGACAGGCATAGCTTCGTTCTCGTCCGGCGCGTCGTCTTCCGCGGACATCTCCGAGATGGAGGTGAGCGAGCTCACGGCCAGGAGGCACACCGTGGGCCGCGAGTCGACGCCGCCGTCCGAGCACAGCGAGTCCGAGACCAGGCTGCGCGCCTTCCGCCGCCGCGTCAGGCAGCAGCGGCTCCGGTACGCGACCGCCAGCAGGGACACGGTCAGCACCACGGCGCAGCCCAGGAAGGCCAGCAGCGCGTGCACCGACGAGTGGAACGGCGCCAGGCCGGAGCGGCGAGGGTACCGCGAAGCCACGCTGGCTGAGGTTGAGTCTGCGAGTGGATCACGCGTTATAGAAGTTAAATTGTGCCCAAAATGCACAACGGGTTACCACGAGGTGCACGGCATTGGGGAGGCTCCGGGATAATTTTGACCGCCTGGCCGGGTTCCTTACCGTGCAACCGAAGCACGGTAAACACGAGCGGCCTTGCATACCACCCCCATGAGAGTGCAGCGTCCGCGGCCGAACCCGCGAACTCGTGCTGTTAAGAACAGCCCGCTGACATGCAAGTTTTAGCTGTTAGGAATGGCCTGCCGAGGTGGCAACGTGCAAATTTGGCCAGCCAGTTGCGACAGCGGCGGCAAACATTTCTTGGAACGCCACCGCAAACCTTTAGCCACGGCGTCACTAAGCCGACTGTGTGTGGACAACAATACGCGCGTCCTCGACTCTCCGTCGCTGGAGCCGAGTTTGATGAAGCAGGCTTTGTTTGATGGATCAGGCCCGCCACCGCGGACCTGATCTGCTATGAGCGGGGGAGCTGCCGCGGGAACGTCTACGGAGACCCCTCCCCACGCGCCGATCAAGACGCAAGACGATGGGCAGCCGGCGGGCGCGCTGCGGGGGTCAGCTCGGGGGATAAAATGCGCCTATACGGTGCCTGGTCGTCTCGCCCACGGTACCTGGTCGTCTCGCCTACGGTGCCTGGTCGTCTCGCCTACGGTGCCTGGTCGTCTCGCCTACGGTGCCTGGTCAACTTGTCGGCGGTGCCTGGTCAACTTGTCTACGGTGCCTGGTCGAACGTTTCCCTGACCTTGGGATCGATTGAGGACCGAGTGTTTATAAACCGCTGTTGTGCGGCTGCTCAGTGCGCTTTCTCAAGCAGTCATGTTAGACTGATGTACTTTCTCTCGCAGTCATGCTAGACTGATGAACTGCATGTAGATACTGTAAATAAACGCATATTCCTCGTTCTCGATGAGAAGCAGTCCTTCCCTTCAACAACGTCCTCAGAGTGGATAAGTTGGACGACGGCATGGGCCAGCTACCTTCTAATTCATGCCCCACTCCAATCTTGACAACTGATTACGAGCGATGGGATTGAGCCCCCAGCTTTAACAGTGCTCAATAGCGCGACACCCTAGTCGCTGAACCACAGCGGCGGATAATAATGGCACGTACCATGGTGAACATCGCTGTCATCAGTCTATTTCACGTCCACTGCAGGACGACAAACATTGACCGATAGGCTCATGATGATGATGATGATCGTGATGCAATTCACAAAATTTACCCGTAGAAGTCACAGTAAGTTGCCGCTTAATTAACTGTCGAGTACCAAAGATCACACTTCGCGAAAGCGAGACTATGTCATTCCACAATATACGGCGCGACGACGTATACTCTCATCTGAACAACGCCCTTTAACGGCGGGTAAGTTTGTTCGCGAGTAAGATGGTTCGTTCAAGCAGCCCCAGACCTGTTTAGTTGTGTGCGCGTGCGTTGTTTTTGCGCTCTTCAAAGGTTTTAACAGGAGGGCCGACGATTTTAGCCACTGGACAGCAGATTGCAGAGCCAACGTCTTAAATAGTTGTGTAACGCACCAACATGAATGTTCTGTAACTGCTATCACTCGTAGCGTAGTACGTACCCTACAAAAAAAAAATTCTTACAATTAACTCTGGTGTTTACGGGAGCTGCATGTTCGGCGGTTTCGCTAGCATGGAAATCATGGGCCGTGGATTTGCCTTAATATCGTCCTTGTGGCTTCAAAGGGCTTTGTGACTTTTAAAATCGGCCATTTTCAACAAAATATTGCGTTGCAAGTACAATTCGCAGTTATTACGTATGTGAGCACACACTATTTGCGAACTTACAACTGATTTAGAAAACTATGATTACTTAGAAATTTAGAAAGATAATGGGTGTAATAAATAACGTCACGCGAATGAAGCCACACTCTCGGAGGTTAGAAAAATCCAGATAAGAACTATCCTTCCCACGACAACTGAACGATCGCCAGCTAGAGTTACTCTAGTAAATCTTTGCAAGAAAGCGACTCATAGCATTCCAGAAAACAGTGCTTATAGGCAGATAAATGCTTTGCGCACTGAAGCGTTCCGCAGGTGCGCACCACCTTGTGGGTGCGTACGTCCATTGGTAAAGATTTATTTACCAACGGACGTCACACCCACAATAATGAGGGCATCCGCTGACCACTCCAGAATGCAAGGCATTTCCCTACTCACGCTGTAAATGCGTCCTCGTCCTTTTGCTCTACTTCGCCATGCTACCGCTTCACATTGCTCACAAAGCTAACAGATAAATAAATACAGCAATAAAAACGATCGCCTGTGTTCGCAAAACTTTTCTCAGGTAAGTGTATATGCCCGATGGCCGATTTTGGGTGCACGCCACTCAATATAGTGAACGCCGTGATAGCGCGATTGGCCTCAGCGATGGCCAATCGCAGACAAAATTTATGCAAGTTTTGCGAGTATGGATCGAAGGACCGAATTCACAAAGGTTTCCTTTCGTAAGAAAATTTTGTCAGTGGTAGGCGCCTGTTTCTAAGAGGCACGCCAGCGTACAAAGTTGGTTACGAATGCGGGTTGAGTTCAATTAAAATGTACCAATTGCAGGTCGTTTGGTCCGGAATCTCTCTGTTGTCGACAACGCGCTAATTACTCCTCCAGTGGGACGAGACGACTCACTCGTTTCCCAGAAGGCAATGCTGAAGCTGGCCACCGCCTGGTGCGACGCGTTCCTAGTCGAGGCCTGGGTGGCCACGTAGTCGATGCGGACTGGCCCCGACAGGGAGGTGGCCTCGAGCAGTGGCTGGGTGCCGCCTTCGGAAGGGACGGCGGCCAGGAGGACGCCCAGCGGAGACGTGCCATCGCGCACCGATATCTCGCCGGCGTCCAGTTCCACGTTGATCAACCTCACGGAGACCAGCCTGTGCCGCGAGAACGGCTTGAGCACCCAGGACACGGAGCTGTCCACGCACGGCGTCGAGCTGGAGAAGCGCACGGTGGCACGCCGGATCACCGTCAGCGTGCAGCCGCAGATGCAGTAGGTCGACGGCAGCGGCGTGGTCGAGGTCGCGTTTTCTGCCGACGGTGTGGTGTCTGCCAAGGGAAGGCAGTACACTGAGAATCGTGCTACAGATGGCAACGATGCATTTTGAAAACGGCATGGCACAGCACGAACAAAGCTAGTGAACACACTGGGGTTAACGTTCTCTATTTAGAGGTGCCTTTCTGAGGAAGTCCTTGAAATGTCATGAGAAAAGTTCCCAGAAACTGCACCATGATAGTCTGGCTTCATGGGACTCTCTAAAGCTGCAACCACACAGAACCTGTACTTATGGGACTTAATTCATTCAGCGAACTTACGAATAAATTTTGGCATAAGAAAACTAGCGAAGAAAGCGTATTCATAAAGCTAAAACCGTTCGTAAGATCAGCAAGCTTCCGATGCCCGCCGCTGCAAGGACGAGCGCTGTAGTCAACAAAAGGCGTTCATGTAATGGTGGCACAGGTGCGAAATTCAGTACTTGTGCCAATAGTAAACATAAGTCGACTCACGAAACTTAAACAGCCACCGCAGTTGCCGACTAAGAAGAAGAAGAAGAAGAAGAAATAATACTAGTAGTAGTGGTAGTAGAAAACTTTTATATACAGAAACTGCACGGGCTCGTACTCCAGTCCCCCAGAGGAAGTAGGGGGGTGAAAAGCGGAGTTTGTCCAGCAGGGTGGTGCCCTATTCCAAGGCCCCACTGGCACGGGCCATCCGCTCAGTTCGTTGGATCAGTCGTAGCTGATCCCCCAGGTCCGGGCTAGACAGCAGCGTCTCCCATTTGTTCCATGTGCCATTTGTTTCGTGTTTTGCTCCGCATTCTGCACACTCCCCCGTGATGTGAAAGAGTGTTGGTGTTGCTACACACCACGGGCATATGTCTACGTATGCCGTGGGGAAGATCAGGTGGAGAGTGTGCAGATTTATGTAGATGTTCGTCTGTAATCTTCGCAACACAGTTGCCTCCGCAGCGCCGAGTATGCTGTACAGGTGTGGATCAACTTTTCTATTTTCTCTATAGTATTTTAGAATTGTTTCATAGCATGCCGACTAAAGAAGGAATTTCTACGATAAGGGGGTTGCTGGCTAACGAACACGATTATGTCTATCTGCGCCGCTCGAGCTAACGCGCGTAAGCGTTGGAACGTGCTGTCCTGGCCCATTGGCCAGAGGCCTCAACTGATAGCCGAGAATGACACGTGCTTTCATTTTTTATGGCGCGCTCTGATTGGAAATCTCAAAGCGCATTGAGCAGTTCCAGTGCGTAATGTATTGGGCGCGCGCTGCTGTCAAGGGCAGTAGCATTAATGCTGTGCTGCGAACTTCTGCCTAATGTCTGATGCGCGGAATAGCCTTACTTTTCATACTCATCATGACCCTCTATTCGGTGGTAGCAGATAGAAATGTGGTGTCTAGTCAACTTAAGCCAAGTTGGTCAGTGATGCGTTTTGAGCATTTTTATCAAGTTTCTTTCTAGTTTCAGCTTTACCTGCCTCATAGGGCTGCGGATTATTATTTTTTCAAATGCTTTTAAAGCCATAATTCTCTATGCGAGATGAAACAAGCAAAAATACAATTCACCGACGATTACGATACTCCTTAATGCGAAATTTGAGGGCAGCTCTATACGCATTTTCATTCCGCGATATATTGGCTGGCGCGGACATTCTGTCTCGTGCGGCGCGTTGCGAACGGTGCGAAGTGTGGCGAGACTGCTTCGCTAATTGGGAGATTGCGAGAGGCAGCACGTGGATGACGCGTGGGCGTGATTCACAGCAGCAGCCGCAGGCATACCTTCGCACATGCAGCGCTTTGTTTCTATATATGGTATCGGCAGCGTCATCGGGGTATAGACTGAACTGAACTATAGCCGTCGTACTCTTTGTAACGGGTGAGTAGTATTCCAACATATTCAGGCCAAAGAATAGGCAAAATAATAAATAATAAAAAAGTTGAGAAATAAAGGAAAAGAAAAGACAGCGTCGTAAAAGAAAAAGGAGCCCTCATAAGTTCACTAGCGTGGCGCACTAGGGTCCACCACTAAGAGAGACGTTTTTTCATCACCATCGCCGCAGCGGGAAGCACTTCGTCCCCGTTGCCTGATGTGGCATCGTCGACTGAGAGAAATCTCAGCGCGCCCACTTCTGGCGGAAAAGTGGGGAGGTTTTGACGCGTACTACGCTGGCGCAATCTTGTAGCCATCGTCGCCGCAGAGTACGTCTTGCATGGCACTACACCTTTCATCTCACGCTTTCGTCATACTCTCCTCCTCCACTTTCCGCCACTGCACCCTCCTCTACACCTTTCCTCCTCGCTCTCTCTCCGCTATCACCGTCTTTCATTCTCCACTGCCCTGCGAGTTTGCTCTTTCACACTTCGCTCTGCTCGTTCGCTCGGTTACGAGGGGCTCCGACGCTCGCCGCAGGAATGGGAGCCTAAGAGCTGGGCTCTAAAGAAACCTAAACGTTTCTAATTTTCAGAACTTGTTGCTGTTAGACAATTCGTTTCCGTCTTCCGAGCTGTTATCCTCAGCCTCCTATTTATTGCTCATAGTTTGAATTCATCTCTGAGTCGAAGCGACGTAGTTTGTGTGCCCACGATGTTGGTCATCGTGCAGCTTACTGCGAGCGAACGTATAAGACGAAAGGCAATCTCGTCTATGATAGGAAGCGGGACGTCAATGATTACAAAGAAAAAAAAAAGAATTGGCGAATAAAATAACGTACCACCACTGATATGAAAATCGCGTGGAGTGCTCGAAGTCTACCTTTTCCTTCTCTCACTTAAGAGAGCCTTCATGGGCCTTTGTGAATTTGGCGCAATAATTTTCTTCCAGCCAACGACCGTCTTATACGCACATGTTGCACAACAGTCAAACCACCACTACGGCGTGAAAAAAATTTACCGATGATTACGATACTCTCTAATGCGAAATTTGAGCGCAGCTCTACAGGTGTTTTCCTTTCGCGATATATTGGCTGGCGCGGACAATCAGTCTCGTGCGGCATGTTCCAAATAGAGCGAAGTGACCTCGCTAATCTAGAGATCGCGAGAGGCAGCACGTAGGTGACGCGTATGCGCGATTCACAGCAGCAGCCGCTGCAGACAAACCTCCCAGACAACGCGCGCTACTCTATCGCCATCTCGTGCTCATCGTCGCCGCACTACGCTTTTCTTCTCCCGCTTTCGCCATACCCTCCTCTTCTGGTTTTTTCATCGCGTCTTTCATCTCTGCTGTGCTCCGCGTTTGATATTTCATCCTTCGCTGTGCTCGTTCACTCAGTTACGCCGACGCTGACGCTCGCACGGTGGCCTGGTATCGCGAAGTGAACAATGTGGAGCGTGCACAACGCTGAGAATGGCCACTAAAATGCGTCGTGTCAGCAAGATCAGCATTTGCGTCGCTCGAATTATGTTGTATTTTGTGCTCTCCCGACGGCGCACAGTTCGACCACTTATATCAGTGCGTTTGGACGAAGCTACGACAAATATGTGTATTTAGTGGTTTAAGTGCCCATCGCATGAATTGCAGAAGCACTGAACGAACTTCACATTAAGGCCGTGGAGCTTGCAGCATTCGGCTTACAACTAAAAAATTGTTTCAGTTATGAGGAACTGGCATGTACAGGGTGTCCCAGCTATCATGAGCCAAGATATTTTTTTAAATATGCAAATGCCATGCAGCTGGACAGAACCAAGATAATGTTCTTTGCCATCGCTTGAATATACTCGTTATTTTTTGCATTCCGCCTAATTTCATAATTAGTCTTAATTATTCAGTTTCTCAAATATTACATTTAGATGAAAAGTGTCAATGAGAACATTGTAGCACAACATGAAAAACTCCCGATATAGTTTTCTGTTGCTCAATACGTGCCACATAGAAAGGTTTTTCCGAGCGTGAAAGCCCGCGAATACACTCAGAATTGTCGTGTGACTTGCTGCTCGAGGCATTTTGCGTGTATTCGCGAGTTTCGTACTGCGTTTTTGCCCGCTTCCACTGCTGCCTCTATTTCGTGTTTACTTTTTGCATTGCTAAACTTGACCATGCCGACTTGTGCTTAACTAGCAAAGGAATTACAGGCTGTTCGTGAGGAGGTTGCCGAACTGAAAACTAGTCTAGTGATGTTTAATGACATCTGTGAATGTGTGAAAAATGACAATGAGGCACTGACTAAAGAAAACAAGGTCTTGAGAGATGAAAATAAGAAACCTAGTAAACAAATGTGTGATCTCGAACAAAATTCGCGACTCAATAATGCTGATTTGAAAGGCATCCCCGAGTCAAAAGGCGAAGAGTGCCTGGCAGTCGTCCAAACTATTGGTGAAAAGATTGGTTGCCCAATCGTCAATACAGATATAGACACCGCACACCGGGTGCCCGCGAAAAATGGAAGCCACATTATTGCGCGATTCTGTTCGCAAAACAGGACGGCTGAATTCACTAAAAAGACAAGAAAGGCGCGGCTGTCTACCGCGGCTTGCCCAGAGCACTGGCCCCAAACCTGTGTATGCGAACAATCAGGTCACGCCAGAGCCAACACGCTTTCTTGCGCAGGCACTTGCGCTTAAAAGAGCGCACCGGTGGAAGCACTTCTGGACCGATAATATTGCACAATCAAAGCCCGCATGACCGATGACAGCCGCGTGTTTCGAATTACATGTGCAGAAAATCTTGGTATCTTCCGCTAGATATGCTGTCACTTCTCATTTTAAACCGACCTTAAATCACCATGGCTATGTACACATCCAACAAACGACAGATTTGTTGCATGAAACGTCATCGGCATTATCCCTTCTGCACCTAAACAACCAGTCTTAGAAAACACCATGGTGATCTTGTTGCGATCCTTTGTTTACCTGATCGTTCATTTTTTATCACATGTTTGTCTGAAACGCGGTTATCTGACAATGAAGGCAGCTTGTGGATTGCCAGGTCATCATTCTGAATATTGCAATCGCGAATTGTGTCAGGGTGGTGGAAGTGCCATGCTTGTAGACTCGTCCTTGACATGCACGCGCCGATTTGATATCAGATTTTAATATATTCCCTGTGAACCTGTTTATCCATTTCCATTTAACCATCCATTTAAACATAGTGTTATACCAATTAACAGTCGTAATACTATCGTAGCTTCCATTTATAGGCCACCTTCATCTTCGTATCCTGAATTTTCCAGTCAATTAAGCAACATTCTTAATAACCTGGTTATAGTAAATCTGAACATTGTTATATCTGGTGATATTAACAATAACATCAATCCTGATAGTGTACCATATTTAGAGTACATGCACTGTTTATACAGCTTCGGCTTTTCCTCGCATAATTCAGCTCCAACTAGGAATGATTTACTGGGCTCCAGTACACTAATAGATCATATTACCTACAACATTTCATCTAATCACATTGCAGGAGTTGTAGATAAGTATGTTAGGATTAGTATAGACCTTAGGCTTTAAAAATATAAAGAGTAATAATACATTGACAAAGCGGCTATTTGACTCCACCAAATTTGTGCAGTTAACTTGTGCAGTTAATTCGTGCAGTAGACTGGACATGGATGATTAAAGAGGATTGCGCAGAAAAGGCTTGCGCCTTTCTCGGAAACAATAGCTAGGTGCATAGAAAACTACACCACTTACACTACTGTGAAGAAGTGGTTTCGTTCACCCAGAAATCAATGGATTACTAACCCCCTGTTAAAGTCCATTATTAAAAAGAATAACCTTCATAAGAAATTAAGGTCGCAGCCTTTTAACCTTACATTAAAAGCCCGCTTTCAGAAATATTCTGCAACGTTATCTATTAAGGCAGCGCTAAGCGCAATTATTACCAGGATCTCATTGTAAAGAACACAAGCAACACGACGCGCTGCTGGAAAATTATTAGAGTTTCTGAAAAAAAATGATTGCTCAGAGACAACAATAAAGATAAAGCAAGGCGACGAAATGTATACTGATCCTCTTAGAATAGCTAACGCATTCAGTGAGCATTCTTGCGCATCTACGGATACGCAGCAGCCAACGTGTCCTTTACCTGATATACCTCGGTGTAGTCATTCCGTTTATCTGCATTTGACGACTGCAGATGAAATTCACCAGGTCATCACATCTTTGAAGACTACAAGCGCTGGGTTAGACCACATTGATCCTTGTAAAGTAAAACTGAGTTCGCATGAAATATCGTCAGTTTTGGCACTAATAATTAACAAACTGTTCTCTGCAGGGGTGTTTCCGAGCTGTCTCAAAGCTGGTAGAATAGTTCCTGTTTTCAAGAAAGGTGATCAGACTTCAGTAGGGAATTACAGACCAATTTGTATCCTTGCCCTCCCCTCCCCCCCATTTTTTTTTTGTAAAGTGATTGAAAAGCTATTCCACACTCGATTTATGCGCTATTTAAAGAAATCTAACATTTTGTCTCCTCAGCTATTCGGATTTCGCCAAGGATATTCAACCGAACTGGCACTTACTACTTTAACTACACAAGTGTGGCCCAATAGGCCCAGTACACAAGTGTGGGGCCCTTAGTGACATATGTAATTACATGCCAATCTCGGTGCTGCCCGTGCTATCTAAAGCATTTGAAGATGTTATTAAAACGCGCCTCCTGAATTTTATAACTAAGCACCACGTAATAAATGACGCACAGTACGGTTTTCAGAAAAATAAAACAACAGAGCTAGCGTTATCACGTGTAAAAGCTAAAATAATGGGTGACATTGAAAATAAGCTTTATACCATTGGTCTCTTCATTGATTTCATGAAAGCATTTGATTGTGTTAACCATGAGATTTTATTAGTTAAACTTCATGATTACGGCAATCGTGGCGTTGCCTTAGATCTTTATAAAAATTATCTTTCCCACAGAAAACAGTGTATAAAAATTGGTGATGTTATTTTCCCAACTACTACAGTAAAACAAGGAGTACCTCAGGGGCCGATTCTAGGACCCTTGTTATTTATACTTTACATAAACGATATATTTGATATACCTAACTCCCCAAAGTTAGTAATTTGCGTAGATGATACCAATATATTTTTTTTTTCTGCGCGTACACTTAATGACCTTCAGAACACGATTAACGACTACCTAATGCAGCTTGATAGTTGGCTTCATGCAAATAAAATTAGCACTGAACCTAAAAAAAACTATCTACGTCTTGTTCAAACCCACTAACAAAACATGTGACAGTCAACTCACGCTGATATTCCAGGACACCGTTATAGCACGCGTAAAATGTCAGAAATTTCTAGGTGTGTGGTTTGAAGAAGGTATGTCGTGGAATACACACCTAAACAAACTAACCTCAGAACTAAGCAGAACAGTTGGTTTATTATCAAATTATCAGATCTAATTCCTCTGCAGCTAAAGAAAGCGATATATTATGCCTACTTCTACTCCCGTTTATCCTACTGCGCACTTTGACAATGGGAGATGCGTCTAGGTGACCTTGAATATTGCAATCGTGATGAGCTAGATAAATATTACTTAGTGGCGGCGCCAGGCATGATCTTATACAATATACAAATGAATGGTGTTTGTATAGGATCATGCCTGGACCCGCCACTAAGTGATATATATCTAGCTCATCATGATCGCAATATTCAAGGTCACCTACATGTGTCTCCTGTTGTCAAAGTGTGCAGGTTTGTGGACGACTACCTTGTATTTATTGATTGCACTGATCACGCTTTCGAGCCTGCTGCTTCGGGAGTCTTGGAGATCTTTAAGAAATAGCTGCAGCCTCTAGAACTAACGAATGAGGTCCCTATTGATGATTCCTTGCGCTTTCTAGATATCAGGCTGTGCCTTGGAAACAAACATGTGTGCTGGTGCTCCGAACCGAGAAGTAAGAAGTCACTCTTGCCCTTTAACTCCGCATACCCAAAGCTCGTTAAATGAGGTATTAAAGGTGTTGCCTCGTAAACAGCCTCAATAAATCTTGCTCACACGAGATGCAACATAGTCTTGCTGCACAGGTTGATCGCCTTTCTTGGGCTGGCTACACTTCGGCCTTAATTTTAGCGATAGCGGGACAGCTTCTGAGGTGCACAAAACGTGATGAGCCCGCTCAGTCAATTAACCAGCCGGTTGAAAGACAATGGTTTGCAGTTCTACCGTATGTGCATGATGTCTCCCATAGACTAAAAAAGATTGGGCAACATGCAGGAATCACAGTCGTTTTCTCAGTGACGGAAAAGCAGGCAAGGCTCTGTAAGCGTGTAGATACGCCTAAATCGCGTCAGAGTTGTTGCTCTGTCGGGTAAAGACAACGTTTTGCGACATGCGTAACGAATGTGGCTTACCAGATTCCCCTGTTTTGCGGCAGTAAACTTGTTGGACAGACAGGCAGGGGCTTAAACGATAGTTTAAGAGAGCACTATAACAATGTCCATAGCGCTGTTCAAGGCAAATGGGGCGCCCATTGCCGGGACTGCGGCTGCGTGCCCCTCTTTGAAGATACGGAACCTTTAGCGAGACACAGCTCATCCGGGAAATTATAAAAGCTGACTTCACCAGAAAACTTAATAGTGTGGGCGTTAGTGCCCCCTCTATTGCGCTGACCCCTAGTCAAGTCTTCTATCTCAACAGATAGAAATCGTAATGTTTTTTTTTTTTTTTTCAAGTGACCATGTTCTTAGTACAATGACTTTCTGTTAGACACCCCTTGTGACTCCGTTTCATTTTCTGCGCATGCCCGCTCTTGTATATACATATATGCACACAATGTGGCAACGGAATAAAATATTGTTGGAAGTCAGAGCAGTGGATGTCGTCGCTCGTAGTTCTTGTCCTTTGCGCTGTACGTCATTTTTTATCATGAATTGCCAACTATCCCAAGAAACCACCCTTGTTCAGTATATTTATAATGTTTGATACGACCATTTCTTGCTGACAAATGTTAACAGTGTGATATTTACCTTGAACTTATGCATGACTGCCTGTGCTGTGTTTTTTTAATAACCAGAGTATGGCTGATTTAATAAAGAATATTTGCTAATTTGCATACTCACATGCTACAGCAGGCCTAGTCTTGTATTACGCATCTAATTGCAAATAATTTTGAAATTTACTATGTATCTTAAAACACTGCCCACCTTTTTTGCTCAGCGAAATCGTTTAATCAACAGTGGTTTCTTTGTATCAGGCCTCCTACTGCACTTTGCACGCAAACAGTAGTAACAGTGGAATATTCAGTCTTTTGAATTATAGTAAGAAAAGAACCCATTTTCAAGCTACATATTGTATAATAGACCAGTGTCTTCGGGTTACAAAACAAAAATTTATAGAAAGTGGAATTGTAGTTAGAAAATCTGCTACACAGCACCTTTAGCCCAGAGAACTCTCGTTTCACAAAAGAGGAAAAACTATGTAGGCTCTATAAAATTCTACATATTTTTCGTGCTCAAGTAATCTTGTTGGAAAGAGAAAATTAGCAATAATGCTCCTGGCTTAAACCGTACTTAAAGCACGTCTATGCTTGGAAAGTATTGTGTCAGCCTAAAAAATGTTGGCCAGTTATGCTTTACATCGACTTTCCAAACTTTTCAGAATGCTTCGCGACTACATTAGTGTACAAAATAACAGGTGTCTTGTGCGTTTGCTCTGCATTTCATTTACTTCCCTAATTCACCTTTGCAATATCCCCCTTTTTTTTTTCAAGGCAAAAACTTGAATTTTCGTTCATTGGAGCTTATACTGAACAGTTATTCCTGTATGTGGCTCAAAACACTGCGAGGTCAGCTCAGGCTCTTTCAGTGCCGCTATACATAGTTTCTTCTCTAATAAGAACAGATTTGATCAATACATATATTTTAGATACCTTTGTGGGAAATGTACATGTTCTTGTACTTACCAATGTGTTTGGTGATTGTGCATGTTTAGATTTCATGTGATTTATGTATCTCTTGTACTCTGTATTGTAGAATGCAATAAATATGTTTACATTCTTCTTGAAAATGCAGCATATATCTTACCAGTCTGTGTTGCATGTTATGTGGATCTGGTAATCATGGTAACCGTTGGTGTTGACATACATGCTCAAAAGTGTCAAATCTGCTAGGCTGTATTTGTGCAGCGAAGACAGGTTTTGCAATATACAATACACCATGAATTACTAATATGTAATGCGATCCACACGTATAGGTGTTGTGTATGCCGATAGAAGCTTCAAGGCCGGCTGATGGACGGTGCGTTTGGTAGCCGAACTTGAACCTTCTGGCACACGCGAGAGTTACGCGTGGATTGCTGTACATAGTAGTAATTGAAGGCGTGTACTGCCGAACCTGCCTTCCATACACACCAGAAATAAAAGTGTGTACGCCCTTCCAACACCCACATAGATAGGTGTTAATGTGGACTAGCACCCTTGCACCCTAAATATATTTTGCTGGACATCCTTCCTCTAGGGTGCATAATTTCACCCCAACTGTAGGGTGTAGACAGTCAGCGCCCTTAGGGTGTTCGTCTGGCGACAAACTGATTTACACTCTTAAGGTTGTTAAAATGTTTAGTGTGTAGTTTGGGGTACTACAACGACTACGAATTATAACAAACTGGAGGTATTGCAAAAGAAAGTGCTGAAGATTCCTGAGAATTATCATGGTGAACCCAAAGATCTACCAACTAATCCTTTGTTTATTAAACACAATTTGCTAAAAGCGAGTAAAATATCTGACTACAAACTCCTGCTGCACATACATAAGCATAACCTGTTACATTTAGCACACACAACGTCAGCTCGTTATGCACTGCGTAACGAACGGATAACAACACCACGAACACGTACAAATTTTGGAAGGGCTGTCCTCGCTTATCAAATACCAGCACTAATAAAGCGTGTGAATTCACAAATAAATTTCAGCATGAAACTCTATAAATTCAAGTCGCAAATAAGACGTTTTTGTTGTATGAGTGAAGAACCCTTTAACACAAGTGCATATTTATTTTTTCATGTTTCTATGTTTTCATTGTATGTTCGTAGTTTCCATATCTGTATTTGATTTTTTCTTGCATTGTATATTATTTTCACTATTTCAAAATACCCTGCGATGTAAAGTCTTTCAAATTGTTCTTTTGTAAATGTATCACTTTGCCTGCTGTCCTGTATGGTCCCCAGGTCCCCTCAAGTTGTCTATGACAACTTTTTTGCCTGGAGGACCCCCAACAGTCTGTTGGAAATAAACTGAACTGAAGAAATCAAGCAAGCTATTGACAGAGGTCTAATTGTGGGTTATGTATTCATCGATTCGACCAAGGCATTAGACACCATAAACCATCGCATACTACTTGTTAAACTCGAATCATTTGGTATATCTGGTCCTCCACTAAACTTTATTAGAGACTGCTTGAGTAATCGGTCTCAAATGGTACAGGTTAACAGCCATTTCTCATCATCCAAGTTAACTAAAGTAGGAGTCCCACAGGGATCAATTTTAGGCCCACCTTTATTTTTGATGTTTGTTAATGACCTACCCACCATTCTTTCTAAGACCAAGTGCATACTTTACGCTGATGACACGACCATATTTACATCCAGTAAATCAATAGACCGATCCCACCGACCGAGCTGCGCATGCGCCGGTTTTCCGGAAGTAGCACTGCCGTTGTCTTGGTTGTAGTCAGTTGGTTAACCACACCACCGCAGCACCCGCTCGTTGAGTACTGCGCAGAGTCCCAGACACCTCTGCGACTCCACCACCGAGAAAAATGCGTCATGTGAGTATTTTAAGAAATTACATCGGCTGTTCATTGCAGCGTGCGGAGCGAACGTTCAAAACTGCCTGCTGCTCTTTCATTTCAGTTGTTACCCGCTCATTACGCGTTTATTGGTTCGAGCTATGATGCAGTACATGCTGATGTACGCGGTCGTTTTGCCTTACTGTTTTTGCACACGTGCATCTCGGTGACTGCAACGTTATGTTTGCTTAGCGACGGACATAATAGGATTTGTATACCTGTTGGAAACAGGTTTGAAGTGCGGCGCCGAAACTTTCGTGCCCTAATGATGCTTACCTACATGGGTTCCGCGTAGGACTCGCAGACTCCGGTAACAGCGATATCTAGAAGTTCTTAAGTAAGCTAGGCGGCGCCTTTTATTTGCATTCAAGAGAGTGGTACGGTTCCTGCTTCGAAAACTCCGACTGCGTACCGTATGACAAGCGTCCCTCTATCCTTTCTTTTTTTATTTTTTTGGCGGACGCGAACACGCGCCGCTCTCCATTATGAGCAGCCGTGCTATGCTTTCATCAGCGATTCGCACTGGTCGATTAAGCCGCATGTAAGGACCAACAGCCAACAAGTGCCGCGCTAGCGTTCGAGTCGCAAGTGCACACAGTTACCTCAGAGCTGCCTGTTTTTCCTTTGTATAGCAGTTGCTGTGGTTGCAGACCAGTTTTTAAAACTATCTTCTAAAACACTGCATTATTGTTGCAGTGCACTCATGAAATGGCGACATTTCAAATTCGTCAATGTTTTTCCCGTGATTACTTTTAATTTCGTTGGACGGATTTTTCATTTTAATTTTAGTGCTGTTCCCGTCCTATTTCTTAGCAGGCATCTTTTTTTTTGCACTGCTATTATATCATATCCTTATTTCCTATTTCTTTAACCTCACTTGATTTTTATGGTCTTTTTTAATTGCTGCCTTACTAAGTTTTTTTTCTTTAATAAAATTTTCTCTGTGTACTTTATGTGCGCCCTCCTCCCATTATAATACGCATCTTTGTGGCCTTTGGGGATATTTGGATAATAAATAATAATGAAAATAAGAATGACTTTATAGTCAAGCTGATGACAGCAGTAGTAAAGTATAGTTGCTGTCATCAGATTAGCAGCACAGCGTGACACCAGAAAGAATAGATACTGATAGGGTACAAGCATAATGCAGTGAAGGCATTTAATGTTTTCGATCCACGCAGCTGGTTCATTAGCCTCGCTAGTGTGTGGACTATGCGGCACAGATTGACTGGTACTACAAGAACGCACCAGGTGAATCCTCTCGTCACACGATGACTCCACACAAACCAAAAAATTGCCAAATGTCGTTCGGAAACAGGACGCACAGGCACTCCGGGCGGCTGGAGCGGCCGGATGTATACAAGTACCGGCATGCACCGCGGCAGCGGTGGCGTCGTGAAACTGGCCGGTGGGACTTTATGGTGCCAAAATAATCATCTGCATATCAATCCCACTAACACCACATTTACGGTGTTCCATTCCCAGCGAATTTCAATCGACGCCCACCTTTTGCTCACATTGGAGATTACGTCATACAGGCTTCGAACGAAGCGCGGTTCCTCGGTGTCATCTTAGATACTGAACTAAAATTTTATGGACACGCCCGATCGCTTGTTAAAAAGGACTGAATTTGGCATCCACATTATCGTCAAGACAAGAACTTATTTTCCACCTCACATCGTACGATCCTTGCATTTTGCTTATATTCATAGCCACCTTCCGTATTGTGCATCGTCATGTGCCAATACGTATTCCGCGTATACTGAACGTCTGCAGCGACTTGCGAACCAAGCCACGAGACTAATGACTTTCAGCCCATTAGATTTGTCCTGCAAGTCACTGTTTTCTAAACTTAACATTCTCCCGTTACGACAATTATTCCGTCAGAAACTATGCATAATTTCATATAGGCTCAACACACACGACATCATCATTGAATGTATTGATCCTGAACACCTTACCAACAAAAACAGTACCCGGTTCTGCCTGCACAATAATCTTCTTTTACATGCCGTAAGGACGAATTACAACAAGTTCACAACCCTCTTCTCTGGCGTAGCAATATGGAATTCATTACATTTCGAAATAAAATCACAACACAGCGTTCATACATTCTTCGAGCTCACCAAGACATATTTCATTCAAGAATTAACCGACCCACCTTAATATCATAATTAACTATCAATATGTATGTCGTTTTGCTGTATATCTTTGGTTTTTGTATCATCATCATCAGCAGCAGCAGCATCATCATCATCAGCCTAGTTACGCCCACTGCAGGGCAAAGGCCTCTCCCATACTTCTCCAACTACCCCGGTCATGTACTAATTGTGGCCATGTTGTCCCTGCAAACGTCTTCATGTCATCCGCCCACCTAACTTTCTGCCGCCCCCTACTACGCTTCCCTTCCCTTGGAATCCAGTCCGTAACCCTTAATGACCATCGGTTATCTTCCCTCCTCATTACATGTCCGGCCCATGCCCATTTCTTTTTCTTGATTTCAACTAAGATGTCATTTACCCGCGTTTGTTCCCTCATCCAATCTGCTCTTTTCTTATCCCTTAACGTTACACCTATCATTCTTCTTTCCATAGCTCGTTGCGTCGTCCTCAATTTCAGCAGAACCCTTTTCGTAAGCCTCCAGGTTTCTGCCCCGTAGGTGAGTACTGGTAAGACACAGCTGTTATACACTTTCCTCTTGAGGGATAGTGGCAACCTGCTGTTCATGATCTGACAATGCCTGCCAAACGCACCCCAGCCCATTCTTATTCTTCTGGTTATTTCAGTCTCATGATCCGGATCCGTGGTCACTACCTGCCCTAAGTAGATGTATTCCCTTACCACTTCCAGTGCCTCGCTACCTATCGTAAACTGCTGTTCTCTCCCGAGACTGTTAAACATTACTTTAGTTTTCTGTAGATTAATTTTCAGACCCACCCTTCTACTTTGCCTCTCCAGGTCAGTGAGCATGCATTGCAATTGGTCTCCTGAGTTACTAAGCAAGGCAATATCATCAGCGAATCGCATTCTCCATCAACTTTTATTCCCAATTCTTCCCACTCCAGGTCTCTAAATACCTCCTGTAAACATGCTGTGAATAGCATTGGAGATATCGTATCTCCCTGTCTAACGCCTTTCTTTATTGGGATTTTGTTGCTTTCTTTGTGGAGGATTACGGTGGCTGTGGAACCGCTATAGATAGCTTCCAGTATCTTTACATATGGCTCATCTACACCCTGATTCCGTAGTGCCTTCATGACTGCTGAGGTTTCGACTGAATCAAATGCTTTTTCGTAATCAATGAAGGCTATATATAAGGGTTGGTTATATTCCGCACATTTCTCTATCACCTGATTGATAGTGTGAATATGGTCTATTGTTGAGTAGCCTTTACGGAATCCTGCCTGGTCCTTTGGTTGACAGAAGTCTAAGGTATTCCTGATTCTATTTGCGATTACCTTAATAAATACTTTGTAGGCAACGGACAGTAAGCTGATCGGTCTATAATTTATCAAGTCTCTGGCGTCCCCTTTCTTATGGATTAGGATTATGTTAGCGTTCTTCCAAGATTCCGGTACGTTCGAGGTCATGAGGCATTGTGTATATAGGGCGGCCAACTTTTCTAGGACAGTGTTCCCACCATCCTTCAACAAACCTGCTGTTACCTGATCCTCCCCAGCTGCCTTCCCCCTTTGCATAGCTCCCAAGGCGTTCTTTACCTCTTCCGGTGTTACTTGTGGGATTTCAAGTTCCTCTAGACTATTCTCTCTCACCTTATCGTCGTGGGTGTTACTGGTACTGTATAAATCTCTATAGAACTCTTCATCCACTTGAACTATCTCATCCATATTAGTAACGATATTGCCGGCTTTGTCTCTTAACGCACACATCTGATTCTTGCCTATTCCTAGTTTCTTCTTTACTGCCTTTAGGCTTCCTCCGTTCCTGAGAGCCTGTTCAATTCTATCCATATTATAGTTCCTTATGTCCGCTGTCTTACGCTTGTTGATTAACTTAGAAAGTTCTGCCAGTTCTATTCTAGCTGTAGGGTTAGAGGCTTTCATACATTGGCGTTTCTTGATCAGGTCTTTCGTCTCCTGCGATAGCTTACTGGTTTCCTGTTTAACGGCGTTACCACCGACTTCTATTGCGCACTCCTTAATGATGCCCATAAGATTGTCGTTCATTGCTTCAACACTATGGTCCTCTTCCTGGGTTAAAGCCGAATACCTGTTCTGTAGCTTGATCCGGAATTCCTCTAGTTTCCCTCTTACCGCTAACTCATTGATTGGTTTCTTATGTACCAGTTTCTTCCGTTCCCTCCTCAAGTCAAGGCTAATTCGAGTTCTTACCATCCTATGGTCACTGCAGCGCACCTTGCCGAGCACGTCTATATCTTGTATGATGCCAGGGTTCGCGCAGAGTATAAAGTCGATTTCATTTCTAGTCTCACCATTCGGGCTCGTCCACGTCCACTTTCGGCTAACCCGCTTGCGGAAAAAGGTATTCATTATCCGCATATTATTCTGTTCTGCAAACTCTACTAATAACTCTCCTCTGCTATTCCTAGAGCCTATGCCATATTCCCCCACTGCCTTGTCTCCGGCCTGCTTCTTGCCTACCCTGGCATTGAAATCGCCCATCAGTATACTGTATTTTGTTTTGACTTTACCCATCGCCGATTCCACGTCTTCATAGAAGCTTTCGACTTCCTGGTCATCATGACTAGATGTAGGGGCGTAGACCTGTACAACCTTCATTTTGTACCTCTTATTAAGTTTCACAACAAGACCTGCCACCCTCTCGTTAATGCTATAGAATTCCTGTATGTTACCAGCTATGTTCTTATTAATCAGGAATCCGACTCCTAGTTCTCGTCTCTCTGCTAAGCCCCGGTAGCACAGGACGTGCCCGCTTTTTAGCACTGTATATGCTTCTTTTGGCCTCCTAACTTCACTGAGAACTATTATATCCCATTTACTGCCCTCTAATTCCTCCAATAGCACTGCTAGCCTCGCCTCACTAGATAACGTTCTAGCGTTAAACGTTGCCAGGTTCATATTCCAATGGCGGCCTGTAAGTAATTAATATTATTGATAATTAAACGAGATTGGGCTCTCACGTGGGGTTGATTATTCTCGTTAATATTTGTTATTCTACTTGTTCACGCGCCTTCGATTATTTTAATGTTTTTTTAATAATTAGCATTGCCATTAACTAATTTATCTAATTTCCTGTTATAGATAATAAACTTACCTAATTATTCTTATTGTTCACATGACCATACTTCTTAGCTGGTTTTGTATTATAACCCTATTTATGTAATCATAGGAGGTCTGCCTGGCAGTTTTTTCTAAACTCTGGGACCTCCTGCTGTAATACTATTACCTCGTAACTCCAACATGAGTCTTGCAATAAACTTGACTTTAAAAAAATTGGGACACCAACGTTCAGCCAGAGCGCACGTATCACCAACTCCTCACTCTGCGTCAGTGATAGTTCCGGTTTCCCATGTTATAATTATTCGCAAAAAAGTGGAAAAATATATATCAAGGAACGGCTCAGCCAAAGAGGCCCAATCTCTCCCATTGTATTTAGTGCATGCTCAGAAGAAATATTCAAGCTGTTAGACTGGGAAGGATTACGAGTAACGATCAACGGCGAATATCTCAACAACCTTCAACTTGCCGATGACATCGTCCTGTTCAGCAAGGCTGGGGATACATTGCAATAATTGATTGAAGACTTTAACCGAAGTAGGATGAAGATTATTATGCAGAAGACAAAGGCAACGTTAAATAGCCTGTCAAACGAACAAGAATTCATGATCGGCAGTCAGGCTCTAGAGTTTGTGCAGGAGTAAGCTTATCTAGGTCATTTACTCACAGGGAACCCTGATCATGAAAAGGAAACTTACAGAAGAATGAAAATGGGTCGGAGTGCATACGGCCGGCGTTACCAAATCATGACCGGAAGCTCAACGCTGTCGTTGAATAGAAACGGGTACAATCATGGCATTCTACCGGTGCTGAGATATGGGGCAGTAACTTGTAGGTTAACAGAGAAGCTTGAGAACAAGTTAAGGATCACTCACACCAACGATGGGACGAATAATGTTAAGCATGGCGTTAAGATACAGGAAGAGAACGGTGTGGACCAGAGAGCAAACGGGGGTAAGCGGTAGTTGACATTAGGAAGAAAAATTGGAGCCGGGCAGGCCACCTAATTCGTAGGACACATAATCGGGAAGCGCTCTCGAGGACGGCAAGGTAGCGTGATGAAATAAGGCAATTTGCAGGCAAAACTTGGTATCTGCTAGCGCAGATCAGGGGTAATTAGAGATCGCTGGGAGATGCCTTCCTCCTGCAGCGAATATAATTATACGCTGATGACGTTTCACAACATAAAAAATTCATCCGGAATTTTAACGCACTGTTCCTTTTGAGACACAGTTCGCGTCGTACTGTAACTGTGAGGCCGCATTCACATATTTACAGAACAGTGTCTGTCTCGCCTCTTGAACGTGGTGCGCAGTAATTTGGCGTGAGAATACAGCCTCAACTCCGTGGCCTGAACTACAGGTGCACTGTGTGCGAACATGTTATCAGATGACCGTGCTTCTTTTTTTCTTTGTCATTTATTCCGAGCTTTGCTTTAATCTCGCTATCATACGACGGCGTAAGTTAAGTGCGCTGCCACACCAGTTGCACCTTTATCTTGCTGTAAGAACATTTTGGCTAAGAAATTGCGTACAAACCACGCAGCTTAGTGGATTCTGCCCCCGATGCCCATATATCGTATAACATCGCTCGAACTTAAAGTGTCTATATTATGCAATGCGCCGAAGCCACGACGAGAACCGCGGCTAAAGTGCATTTCATGTAGCTACCGTTTAAACAAAATACCACCCATTATTACGGAATAGTTACCGCATTACGTCAATTAGCTGACGTGTTTGCGCAGCGCTACGGAAACGCGATACGTGTACGTCGTGGATACCTTGCGTGTGGTTGCTGCACAAATTGTGCGTTTAAAGGATGCGAGCAGTTACAAAAGCAGGTTTTACCTGGACAGGGGTCCAGTGTGCAGGACCTGGTGTCGTAGGCGCTGCCGAAGCAGGTACCATCGAGCCTGCCGCACAGCCTGTAGCGCATCTGGCTTCCACGACCGCATGACCCCGAGCACGGACCCCACTCGGTCCAGTTGCCCCAGGAGGACGACGACGACGAGCCTGGGCAGAGAAGTGCAATTGCGGTCTACCCGGCGGCTACGTGGTGCAGTCATGACTGAATTTACCGGGATCGCAAGCGTGAATTCAATAATAAACCAAGTAGCCCAAGAGCAAGTCAACTTCAGTTACTGTTAAGAACGGCCAGCTGCAGTGCAAGTTTTGCCGGCCAGTTGCGACAGTGGCGGCAAGTTTCCTGGAGCGTCGCCGCAAACCTCTAACCACGGCGTGACTAAGTCGACTGTGTGTGAACAATATGTGCGTCCTCGACTCTCCGTCACTGGAGCCGAGTTTGACGAAGTCGCCATTGTGACTAAACGGGCTCGGCGGACCAACTATTGTTACTGAGCCCGCGGAAACGTCTACTGAGACCCCTCCCCACGCGCCGACCAAGACGCCAGACAATGGGCAGCCGGCGGGCGCGCTGCAGCTCGGGGAATAAATGCCCCTACGGTGCCGGGTCGTCTCCCCTACGGTGCCTCGTCAACTCGCCTACGGTGCCTCACGTCTCTCCTACGGTGGCTCACGTCTCTCCTACGGTGCTTGGACGGCCGTTTCCGTCACCTGGGTATCGAGGGAGGACCGAATGTTTTTAAACCGCTGTTGTGCGGCTGCTCAGGACACTCTCTCAAGCAGTCATGTTAGGCTGATGTACTTTTCTAAGCAGTCATGCTAGACTGATGTAGATACTGTAAATAAACCCATATTCCTCGTTCTCGATGTGAAGCAGTCCTTCCCTTCATCAACGTCCTCAGCGTGGATAAGTTGGACGACGGAATGGGCCAGCTACCTTCTAATTCATGCCCGACTCCAATCTTGACAACGGATCACGAGCGATGGGATTGAGCCCCCAATCATAACATTATCAACTCGTGTACCGTGCGTGGGTGCACGTTAAGGAACTCCAGGTGGTCAAAATGATTTATTTGGAGCCCGTCCCTACAGCACCCCGCACAGCCCACCGTGCCCAGTTCAGGCACGTCAGACTTTTTAACTTAATTTTGACCGAACAGTTGGCAGACACGTGGTTTGGCACAAAAGTTGTCAGACGCTTAATTTTACGTGATTCGAATGTGAAAGCATGAGGACTTGTTTAAGTTATCACCTTAAACTAAAATGCCATCTTAATCCACCTTAATACATTTTAATGCACCTTAATTCATTTTAATACCCCTGAATACAATTTTGAGAATGGGCCAGGGCGTCCGGCCGACGCCTTGGCTGTTCACCCTGGGATTCCGCAGTGTGAGTCGCAGCAGGTCCAGCGCCGTGGACGTGACATCATCACTAGATCACGTGAGTTTTCTTGCCATCCGATGTTAACGACGAAAGCCGAATGTTTCACTTTATGGAGCACATAAGGTTTTCGCCTTAAAATGGAGGATGACCACTGATAGCGTCTCACCGGACTCCAGCGACCAGGGCCGGCACTGTCTGAGCAGCTCGAAGACGGCGCCATTGCGAGCCACGCTGACGTAGGCGAAGCAGAAGTGCGCGTACGCATCGGGGAACAGGTGGCACCCCAGAGTGAGCGCGTGCTTTCCCCGCGGCAGCCTCCGCTCGAACAGGTAGCGCCAGGGGGGAGACGCGTGCACCGGCAGCCGGGCAGGACCCGGAAGACCGTACACGCGTACCTTGTCGCGGTCCCTGCGCCGCGACGGAAACGTCGCGGACAGAAAGACGTCCTTAGGAAAAACCACCTCGGGTGCATTTTACTTGAAGCGTTAAATATGCATAAACACAAGAGAAAGCACGCAGGACAGGTGCTAACAACGGGAAATTCGAATAAGATAGACACAGAATCAATGCGAAAGGCCAACCTGCGTGCGCATAAATCCAGTCCAAAGCATTTGCAAATAAATTAACCGCGAACTAAAAAAAAACAAGAAAAACGTCACAGGCCCGCGCGACGCACGCATCAGTCACTGCGTAAGCTAGAGATCCACAGGAACTCCATTTTCGGAACCACGTACTACAGGGTCTTCGCGTCGTTTTCACGAGAACGATCTGACATGCCCGCCCGGCGTCGACGGCGAGCCGCGGCTTGTCCTGCTCTCCGCACAGCGGTCTGCTGAGCCCGATGTTACGTGGTCGTAGACGCGCACGTAGCTCTACGATTCGCTTCTTCAGCAGCGGTTCATATTTTGGGAGGAGGCGCCACATCGCGTACCGGAGCAAACACACGCAGGTACCAACATTACGTGGCGCGCATGTCACATCCCTTGACTCGCTTCTGCGTAGCCCCGCTCTATAGACCAGCAAATCCTGGCTGCCCGGCGTGCCCGCGACGGGGCCAATGTTCTAGACCTGCCGGTCCCGACGTGGGACTAGCCGGGTGCGCGACGAGGTCGCGTCCTCGCCGGACCTGCAATAGAGTTTCGTCACTCCCTCACTTGACCCGTGGTACGGTACGTTGCTGCTGCTGATGATGATAATAATGACGGTTTATTCGCATCTCCTTCGAAACGCGGTGGTGAAAAATAGTCAGCTAGCCTGCTTGGGATAACCAGGTCCAGCTACATGCAGCATGCAACTGCTATATACAACTGCTACATGTTGGCACACCTGGTGGAATATAACGAAACTGCAATGTCAAGCGTGTACGTGTCGATGCTAGGCCGCCCGCATGTCACATCGCGTGTCAAATGGCACGATGCGATGCTAATGATGATAACGATGATTTAATGGCATTCCCTTTGAAACGGGAGGTTGACAGTCACCTAGCCTGCTTGAATTAATCAGGTATGCCATACATGTTTTTCATTCAATATTTATACATCTCCATAATCTTCTTTTTCTTGCTCAAAACTTGTCCGTCTACCTTGTACCGATACCTATGCAACTGCTACCTGGCTTGCTACCTGGTGCAATAATATGCAACTGCAATGCAAAGGGCGCGCCTATAGACGCTACGCGGCACGCATTTCACATCCCGAGGCAAGTGGCCCAATACGATGCTAATGATGTTGATGATGATTTATCGGCATACACTTTAAAGTGCGCCGACTATGTCGACTATGCATACCGACATTGTGAAACCTGGCGGCAGTCGCTTGAAAAGCGCGTCATTGAAGTGCTCCAGTTCGTTATCTGCATCTGAAAAAGCGCGATAAACCCAACGCTGTGCTGGAAACTCGCGGTATTATCGGTGTTGCGAGAAGGCGACGGAGCTGCACAGTGCGACGGCGGCTAGTATTAGCAATAATTAAGGGTAGGCCAATATTTGAAGTTTCAAATACGAATTGAATGATATTACATGCTAACTATTCGCATTCGAAAATTAACTTTGCTGTGGTTTCGAATACCGGCACTAACCAAATATTTCGCAACAACGGGCTGTTAAAGTAGGGTTATACTGTTCTCCGTCTGTTAAAAAAAGTATCCCAAATTATCAGAAGTGAAACAAAGACAAATGTTTTTTGATGCAATGAAGAAACAAAATGGGCAATGCAAGCTGTGCTTTTGGTTTCATGGCGGTAGCCTATATGAAAAGCTGTAATTTTTGCTTGTAGTCTGTAATATTGACACGTGTACTTGTGTATCTTTTCCCGGTGGCCGCTTTTCACCGTCTAACAAATGTTATCGCTCAGCGCGGGACGCGTCCGCATTTATCGGAAGTTTCTGGAATGTTATCGATGGTTCTTTCTGCTATCTGTTGCCACTGAAGCTTGCGTAATCTGATTGCATGGGCTATGCGAATTGTGTAGAACTTTCTGGAAGACACGCGGGCACCAGCGATTATTCTGTAACTTTCGATGGCTCATGTATAAAAGCCGACGCGCTTGACCCGCTGATCAGATTTCGACAATCGCCGACTGTGTTCGCAGCTATCGTTGTGTTTTAAGTGTAGCCTGTTTTTGTTGGCACAGGTACGCCCAATAAAGTTAGTTTTGTCATTCACAGTATTGCTACTGCGTCCTTTGCCGTCACTACTACGTGACAATATAATGTTTCTTGAAGTCTATAGTCATTTAGCTGTTAAATATATTTACGCCATATGTTGTTTTTCTTGCAACGGGTCATGTTACATGTGTCTAACAAGTCTTTCAGCAGCATCTGACTTCGAGTAAACTACGGAACGATTTCATAGGCATCTAATTCAGGAGTAAATCTTTCATTCATCAATGCCAGTTGGCTAGTAAAGTTGCTTCTTTTCACAATTTTTTTATATTTATTTAATGATCACTTATTCAGTGTTTTTAAAAGCTAGACATGCAAGAGCCAGTCATTCTCGGAAAGCTTGTTTGCGACCAGGCTCTAAAGATATTCAGAGCCTTTTTACAGTTCTTTTATTGGCAATTAGTGCTCTTATGTTAAAAACTGATGCTGATTGTCTGCGATAGTGGGCTGTTGTTTCCAAAAGAAAATAATTTAATTATGGGGTTTTACGTGCCAAACCACTTTCTGATTATGAGGCACGCCGTAGTGGAGGACTCCAGAAATTTCGACCACCTGGGGTTCTTTAACGTGCACCTAAATCTAAGTACACGGGTGTTTTCGCATTCCGCCCCCTCAAAATGCGGCCGCCGTGGCCGGGATCCGATCCCGCGACCTCGTGCTCAGCAGCCTAACACCATAGCCACTGAGCAACCACGGCGGGTACTGTAGGCTGTTCTTTTCTCTAGTCAGTAAAAAGGTCAGTAAAAGTAAAAAAAAAAACTAATTATACCGAAATACATATTCCTGCTATAACTATGTGCGTCCACGTTTGAGTACTTGATATTTATTTCGATGTTCGATACTTACTATTCGTATTCGACTCGTATCCGAAAATTTAGATATTCTCCTTCCCCTAGCAAGCTTCAACGCCACCAGCACGCTCCTTCGGGAAGCTGAAATCGGCAGGACACCAGCAGGACTGCCTTATCAAGCAAGTCGGCAGTCGTATCTTACTCCGAGGTTGCAAGCATCAATTTGAAACATATGCTCATGTCTATCTACTTCTGTAGGCATGTGACTGCAAACCTTTATTTGAGCGCACAAGCACGACGAGATACAAAAATCGATACGCATGTGAGACTGCAGGGCCGTTCTATATCAAGAAAATGACATTTGCGTGTCAGTCCCCTCTTTTCCTTTGTTACGCTTTTTGAGTTGGGAGATGAATTGGTTTGAAAATGCGTTGAACTTGGTGCATGCGTATCCAAGTTGGGCTTTTGTATTTGTTCTTTGTTCTTAACTAGGAGTGTTCGAATAATGAAATTTACGAACTGAATAGGAACCTTTTTTTTTCATTTCTAAACCAAGTTAAATATAAAGCTTGTGTGGCGCCGGCTCGGTAGAGAAATAAAGCCTACATACACTGTGTGACAAACGCACGGGATACCATGCGCAATTGAAGCTGCGGACAACAAAGAAGTTTGAAAATGTGAAACGACCGTTTATTAGTTGCCTTGTGCACCACAACCATGGCAGTAACGGAACGGGAAATAAGCTCGTCACCACGTGCACGCACAATTCGTTGAAGGGAAGAACTGTGATACCACAGCACCACACATTGTTTTAAAAGGTTGCAAACCCCATGAGACTGGCCAGATAATAAATCGATACAGCCAAGTCGTATATATAGGCGGTCTAACAGCGAGTCATTCTTAGTGAATAACAGGAAATTATTGAGAGTAGCTACCTGTTCCATGTGCACTCACTCGGGAAATCATCTTTGCTTGTAACATTTCCATCGTTTTGCGCACATCTGTCGAGTCAAAGAAGAAGAGTAACTGGCGCCCCCTACAGGCGCTAACATGCCCTTAAACACAGCGAATAATAACACTCAGAAATACAGAAGCTGGAAACACTTGTACAACTTGCCCTACTTCACAAGCACAAGAAGTACAGGGAAAAACGAATGAAGCACAAAAGAAATACTTTATTTTGGAGAATTACCCCGCATGTATAGGTTGGTTAAGGGTAACGTACAAAATATAGAAGTCGTTAGCTTGCGCTTCATTCGTGCTATAGTGTGTTCTTCCTGCTTGTTAGTATAAGTATAGCGCATATGAAACAAGTCCCTTTGTTGAGTCTGAGGACGAATACGCACTCTTATCAAATACTTGAATGTCTAAATTGATATAATGTGATCATGTCAGTATATACAGTTTGCCGTTCTTACTTGCACTTAACGAATTTCGTGCAAAGTCACTAAACGGTTACGCTATGGAATTGTTTGTGCTTTTGTTAAGTATTTAAATAGGGAAGCGTGCGTTGCAGCCGAGTTAAACTTTTCTCTCTAATTGAAATCGTTTCTATTTTCCGGCCTCCGAGGCGCCTACACCGGCCTTTCGTGTACACGCGAGTTTCAACAAAACATTGTTGCCAGAGAACAATGAAAAAAAAAAATAGAAAGGCGTACTTGCTGCAGGTAGTCGGGTACCGGTAGAGGACATTGATGCCGTCGTGGCAGCTAGAGATGGCCGCTTGCGCCACGTTGAGCATGTAGCGAGAGCTCCACACAACCCGCACGGGCACGCTCTCAGACACCAGCGGCAGCTTCGGGTCGTCGGCGCACGATAAGCGCACCTGCAACCGCCAGAGCATCTCTTTAGACCTTATTTCGATTCGGAATGTCACGAAATGAACATTAGGGGGATGGGGTGTCACAGTGAGAAAGCAAAACCTAAGCGACCGCAACGACTGTGCGAGCACGGTCGGCGGTCGTTCAGCTGAATCCACGAAAATACACGCAGGGACGAGCAGTTAACTGACCATCCTGACGACTATGAGCGATCACTTGCGGACAGTGCCTTTCACAAGTGGCTGTTGTAATGTCTGCATTAAACTGGCTTCCATCCTTGCATATAATTAATTCCCCCATTATGCCGCGTGGCAACACAGGTGAGTAAAAAGACTGGTAGCCTCAACTGTAGTTGACATCTATACGTAATGCTAAGCATTGCACAAATCGTTGCAGCACTAGACGCCGATGTGTGTCCTGCTGGTGGGTACCTAGCGGCGCGAGACGCGCTTTGCCGTTTTGCTATCCTGTTGTGCTTTAAGCTGCCGAGAGGAAACTGCACCAGCTAAACCAGCGCGACGCTCGTTTGCGATCCCCTCGCGGCCATCACCTGGCGGGACGGATGACCACGGCGGCGGTGTCGTTAATCAGTGCTCTGTTTTTGGCGGACGAGGGAAGCGTCGTTGTACGTGCGCTCACACTCAACGCGCTTGGCTGGTACTCCTCCGTCGTGACTATCGCGGCCGCCAACCGAAGCCTCAGCTAGCGACACTCGTTCGCGTCTCTTGCCCCCGGTAATACGATAGCGGCCAAAAGGGTGCGTTGAAAGAGGAGACGCTCGCAGAACATGTCGCATGTGCTCTATGAGATGATGATAGTGATGTAAAGAAAGGAAAGACGCTTGATTCTGCAACCCTATATGAGCTCACACTCAACGCGCTTAGCTGGTTCTCTGTCGTCCCTATCGCTCGCTGCCGCCAACCGAAGCCTCAGCTACTTCCCATCCTTGACTGCAGATGGCAGTAGTTGTCTGATTCTTGACTGATGAAAACGGCAAGATACCGAAAGATATCACAATGACTGTCGTGACTCGGAGAATAATGCTTCACATTAAAGGTTCGTCCGCTTTTCACACATGCGTTATCGCACATTCTGGGGCAGCCAGTCGGTGGGGCTCGTATAGATTCGGGAATGCACTGCATTATTCGCGTCGTGTGTGCATAGAATGGCCTCTCTCGCTGGTCGAATTGGCAACGTTTACGAAGTTTCTGATACAGGAAGCGCGTCCTACGCACTAGCAAATAAATAAATAAATAAATAAATAAATAAATAAATAAATAAATAAATAAATAAACAGAGTCATATTAGTGACAATTCTGGCAGATGGATCTCTAGAAAAAAAGAAAAATAAAGCCCACGTGGCAGTTGTTGAATATGTCTGGAAGCCGACTTGGGGGAAGCGGGAAGGATAGGGGAGAAAGTACATTTATGTTACTGGGGTGGGGCGTGGCGTTGATTTAAAAAGGGCCTGAAACACTTCTCTAACTAAATAAAGAAATGGCCTCCCTGTCAAACAACGTCGTCTCACGAATCTCATGCCGCAAATTTTTTTCGAGTCATATGAATAAGTGGAGTTGTCGCACCGATAACCGGTATCCTCTTTTCGTCTCCACTAGCGCGCTGGAAGCTACACAGGCTGCACGGCGGAGAAATCAAGGGGAAATACCTCGGCCAACAGTAGGGTGCCTCGGTGTCCTCTGACGGGGGAGGAGGACATCGAGGCACCATAGCCAGATGTAAAGGGACTTTAGCCAGATGTTTCCTGTCGCGGCACCTCGTGGCGGCCGCGGTAAACTACACGCTATACGCAGCACGCCGCTGCCATGTCGGAAGGCCACGCGCCGCTAAGCAGCTACGCGTAGTGTAAAAAAAATAATTGTTGTTTTTCTGTCCTTTAAATAACGGGCATATATACTTTTCATTTATATAACTCATAATTATCAAGTATGTATTGCTGAGAATGAACTCGTGATCACAAATCAATTCTTACAATGTACTTAACAAAATCAACCAATAGCTTTGGTGGGCCAGCTGCTTTCGATGACGCTGCATGACGGCATTGTGGAAGCGAAAGAAAGCGATTTTTCGATGTTTCCGAGCAGAGAGTGTAAGTTCCCGGCTGCATGCAGTGCAGTAATATTTGGCTCACATGTTAATAGTTTTTAGCGCAAAGAAACGCAGGACATGAGAGAAGGCACACCGGACGCGTCGTGCGTTTCTTTGCGCTAAAAACTTTTAACATGCAATACCAACGAGCCCACCAGTTTGTTTTGTTGAACTTGGCTGACATGTTCACAGCAGCCTCCACGACAGATCGGCAACGCTTTCTTGCTGTGTTCAAATAGTGCTTCAGGGTTCCTTTAACTCACATGCTTGTGCATACGCCTCGATGTAGCTTATATTTTACCACGTGTTTGCAGTTGGTATTCGACAAAAGAGGGATTGGGCCCATTATATCGGGCAACGATATGGCACGTAACCCTTCTTGATTTTTTAACTGTCTGTGGTCTGTTGAATGTTTAGAGATGTGCTTCAGCGACGTTGCAAGAGACGTTCAGGCACCATTCTGGGGCTGGCACACTAGGCACGTGCCCTACCTACCCCCAGTATGTATGTATTGCTGAGAATGAACTCGTGATCACAAATCAATTCTTACAATGTACTTAACAACATCAACCAATAGCTTTGGTGGGCCAGCTGCTTTCGATGACGCTGCATGACGGCATTGCGGAACTGCCGAGCCCGCCTCCTTTCCCTCAACACCACCACTCATATTCCCGTGTCCGGGGAAATAGTGCCCCCCTTCCTCCCCCAAAAAAGGAAAAAAGAAATTTCAGGCGACGCCGCTGCCCACACCACAAAGCATCTTCCCGCACCTGGTAGTAGCCAGCCCTGTCGAAGGCCTCGCAGTCAAGCGTGACGTCGTGGCTTCGCAGCTCGGCCCAGCTGGCCAGAGGCTTCTGGTCGACCAGGGACTCCTGGAACCAGGATTCGGGCTCACGGTGCGCGCCCCGGTACACCAGCGACACCACGAAGCCGTAGTCGTCCTGGTGCAGGGGAGCGCAGCGCAGACCCGGCAGCTCGAATGTCACCACCACGTCCGAGCCGTACGTCTCCAGCACGAGGGGCACGTGCGTCACCACTTCCGGCCAGCGAACCAGGGTGTCGCGCGTCGAGCGTGCCAGCACGGTCTCCTGCGACCAGGTCGCAAGGGGCTCACGTGACCGTTCTCGGAAAGCTATACAGCAACGGTGTTAGCCGGTGGCATCAGATTGAAGCTTAGAGAGCCGGGCTTCTATGTCAGTTCCGACTTAATTAGTTCCGTCAGCTGAAAATGCGCATACTAGGCAGACGTACAGCCCTCACCGATACATGGACCTGCAATGTGCATAATGATTAGCGATAGATGAACAATCTGCGCAGCATGGTCTAAGTTGCTTTTGCGCCATTCATCCCGATTTAACTAAATAGGGAACAATCGTGGTAAGGCAGATGCAGATTGCTTAGTAAAGATAGGACAGACACAACGTGGCATTCAGACAACTATAAGACTGAGTGCGCTCTTTTTGTAAATATAGTCGTACCGCAACCTTACGCGACAAATTTCTGACAAAATAAGGTGCAAATTATACGTTAGCAGACGAAATTCAAAGAAAGCCAACAACAAACACATGTAAGCACGTCGCGGTTTTACATTAGTGACGAAAGCAAGGAATCCCGAACTGCCCGTGTCAGCTTCTTTTGTGCAAAGCTGTTCCGGACACTTTTTATATCAGCCAGGAGGGCACCAAAAACCTAAATTTCCGTGCGGTGAAAGACGCACCCTTGCGCTTACTACATCTTGTTCTTTAAATGTGTTGTCACAATGAAACCTACGAACCTTGTAGATCATATCTTACGAAAACATACGTATATGCAGCAATACTGTTAATCGCGGAGATTCTGTCTCTGGAGCTGCTTCTTTTTTTATTTCTCTGCTGCAATTTCTTTATCTCTCTTATTATACGCTGCTTCGAATACCAAATGTGACAAGGAGATGTTCGATCCCCGTGGCCTCGCTTAGCGATCCTTCATTTGCCCCCATGGTAGCTGCCTCATCGCGACTGAAGCCTCAGCATATGCTCAGCCTCCTCGGCGCCGCGCAGCCAGGGAGTCAACCTCTCATTTTCTCACCATACGTTCCCTCGCTCATCCTCCTAACTCTAAACACGGCTGAGACTCTTCCTCCCCGAGGGGGCTGTTCCTTTTGTCTGACGCCAGAATGAAATGGCCTAACGAGGCAGTGCAGCCAACGAGGGTCGTCAGCCACACGCGCTGATGCCACGGCCAGAGTCTCGGGAGGCGGGTCCCTTTCTTTCTCTCTCTCTCTCTGATGAATGACCAGCGCACGCGGGTGCGTGTCCATTCCATGGTTCGGGGTCCTCTTTACGAGTCCCCGTTGGATTGGTCGCCGGTGGCCCGCACCTCTTATCAACGTCAGCGCCAAGAGCGGTGTCCGCTGCTTCCTAGAAGCACGGCATACACGAGCGCAGCGCATATACCTTTACCGCAGCACCGCGCACGATCGATGAGCAGAGGGCAGCGGTGTTAACACATTAAGCCGGCTCTCGTGCGGGGTTCGAGTTTCCGTTATTGCTCTTCCTTCCGGACGTGGTATCACCTTGGCCACGCGCTCATCGCGAGCGAACTTTTTGTTGTTGCTGTTGCATGCACGCGCGTGCCCCTTCTGTATACTCCTACGTACGAGTTCTTACGAGCCGACCTGTAGTGAATTGGCTGCGGATCCGCACAAATTAATCTCGGATTGCGCCGGCCCTGGAGCGGTTCGCACGGCCATCGCGTTGAAGGCATCTCAATTAAGTACCCCTCATCGCGAGATGTAAGCATGATTCGCCCTATATGTCACGCAACTTATTGAACGCTTCGCAATATTGATTTTCGGGCTATCTTAAATCCGACATGTGGCGACGCGGTTCGCACGAAAATGCGGCGCACGTATTGCAGGACGAGAAAAGTGCGCACGCGCACACTCTCGCTGTCCTACTTTTTTTATTTTTTCGTCTTGTATTTATCACGCTCTCTCAATATATATATATATATATATATATATATATATATATATATATATATATATATATATATATATATATATATATATAGTAGTGCCTCGAAAGTGCCTCGTAGCTGGACAGAACCAAGGTAATGTTATTTGCCATCGTTTGTTGATACTCAGATTATATTTTGCATTCCGCCTACCTACAACATTAGTCCTAGTTAATTAATCAAGTTCTCAAATATTATATTTAGATTAGATGGGTCAATGAGAAAATTGCAGAGCAACATGAAAAACTCTCGAAACAGCTTTCTGTTGCTCAATACATGCTACATAAAAGTCTTTTTCCGAGTGCGAAAGAAGCCCGCGAATACACGCAAAGTGCCTCAAGCGGGCAGTCGTGCGGCAATTTTGCGTGTAATCGCGGGCTGCTTTCACGCTCGGAAAAAACACTTTTATGTAGCTTGTATTGAGCAAAAGAAAGCTGTTTCGAGAGTTTTTCATGTTGCTCTGCAATTTTCTCATTGACACTTTTAATCTGATTATAATATTTGAGAAGTTGATTAATCAACTAAGACTAATCATATCATTAGGTGGAATGCAAAATACCGTTTGAGTACATCCAAGTGACGGCAAGCAACATTACCTTGGTTCTGTCCAGCTACGTGGCATTTTCTTATTTTCATATCTTGGTGCTTGATAGTTGGAACATGTTGCACAAAACTGACGTTGCAATGATAAGCCCTTGCTCTTTTAAGGCCCTCGAAAGAACGGTTTGAATCTCATGCGATGCCGAATAAACTTCGAGAGGATAATTTAAACATACCGCAGCATAGTAACTGTAGGCCGAAGGGTTAGGTACTACAGCTTCGGCCACGTATAGGATGTTTACATTGAGCCCGTTCGTGTTACACAGGTTCTCATGTGACGATGGCGAACACAGAGATACGATCCACAGCCAACAGCACCACTTACAGGAGGAACGAGCAAGGAGAACACAGGTCATGTGCTGGCTAGCAACTGAGTTTACTAGATGAGCCACAGTATGTAGTGTTACGAATTTTCCCGATTTGTAATCCTAATAACAGAGGAACGAAACATAAGTTTATGCTTGCTATAGTTGAAATAAAAAAAAAAGTTCTATTTAATGTTAACGTTACCGTTTAGTGTTAACGTTACCAAAACAAGCACACGTATACGAGTGCACACGCACACTTAGAGAAAGAAGCGCATGGACGCGCATTGAGCACGCATCACCCCACCGCGGCCAGACTGATAGTTTTCAGTTTCGCTGCGATACGGAAAGCGATAGTAAAACACTGACCTGCTCGATACTAGAGCACTTGATATTTGTCGAGGGAATAAGCAAAAGAACTGACCTCGGGCAAAGTAAATAGCCCACGTTTGAGCGGGCAGTTTACGCAAAGGGGCGCAGGGACGGGTTTCTAGGAGTGCTTGGGTGGTGTGGGTGGTGGAGTCAGATAAAATTGTTGCTGAGAAATCCAGCAGGCATTGCATCAGCAGGTATCACCTGGCAATTTTTAAACTGTACAAATGCTATATAGTGTATAATTATCGGTATCTCATTAATCTCTTTGGTAACAATGCGTGATTAAAGAGTGCAATAAGGCACAGAGACGCGGCGTTACTCGCACTTACGCAGTCAAGAGAGAGAGAGAGAGAGAGAGAGAGAGAGATGAAAGGAAGGAAAGACAGTGAGGTTAACAAGAAGAAAACCCCGGTTTGCTACCCTACACTAGAGCGTGGGGGACGGTGATACAGAACGATCAGAAGAAAAGAGTGAGACAGAGAGAAACATAGAACATTCACAAAACCACTGCTGTTCACAATACAGGATAACAGTTAACACTAGTGTCAATGCTACAGTCGATCATGCATGCTTGTTTTCCGTAAAAACTGCAACGATACATTCGTAGCTCTCTGCTGCGACGGCTTGAGGTCGGTATTCTAAAATGATTTGGTCTGACAATGACCTGTTGTCGAGCCAGCTAGCGCGGTCGCGAGTGCTCCTTTCTGTGCACTGTATCGAGGAGAATCGCATAAAAATGTGTTCAAGTGTCTCTTGATACCACTGTCCTCGCAGGTAGCGTTGTCAGCCATTCCAATACGGAAGGCAAAAGATTTTGCAAAGGCTACCCCTAATTACAGCCGACAAGCAGGGTATAACCTCGCGTCTAGCTGCTCAGACACAGCTAGAATACACGGCGTGCTGGCACTAGACATCACGTTCTCCATGACGCACAGGCGAAGTTTGCGAAACACGCGACCCTGCAGCGCCTGCACTCTTCGCGCCACCCTCACACAATCCAGACAAACGTCGTGCTCTCGGGGCGCTGCCTCACCCCGTCGGCGGCGACGAGCGCGAAGGTGTATCTGCCGGCGCGGTGCACGAGCCCGCAGGCGAACACCGCGCGGCCCGTGGAACCCCGGCGGGGCAAGTCGGTCTTGGCCAGCACCGTGCCGTCCCGCGCATCGGCCACGTGCGCCGTGAGGCCGCCCGCGGGGCCGCTGCCGGCGGCGCCGCGCACCTCGGGCAGCCCGTACTCGACGCTCAGGTCGCCCGACAGAGACGCGTACTGCTCGGGTCCCCGCACCCAGTAGCTGTAGCCGCCTTCCTCGGGCGGCTGGCTGAGTGCCGCCTTGCTCGCTGCGTAGATGAACAGGAAAACAGTAATTCAACTCTCTGACGTCGGCTACACACACATAGCTTGGACATACTCCTCTATTCGGAATGACCGATAACGCTCTTAATTGCACCGCGCTCTGGGAGCATGTTAAGGAACCAAAGGGAGTGAAAGTTAATCCGGAGCTCGCCTATATGGCTTGCCTCATAATTGAATCGCGGTTTCGATGTGTAAAATTTATTTTCATTTAATTTTAATGCCCGATAGTACCGTATGTGAAGTATACGTGGGTGCAAATGCCTTTGTCGGAGATCACTAACGCTTGAGCACACAATTACTTGAGTGCAACTCGAAAGGGCACAACTTTCCTGAAAATGAAGTTAACTTGAAGGATACTGCGGGCATAGTAGTAGCCGCTTTTCCGTGTAAATAGTGGAACAACAAGGTCGACAAGCTTCCGTATAGTTTGAGCGCTATAGGAAATTGAGGGCTGTTGTGCCTCTAAATTAAATTTAGCATCGCAGTGAATGCTGGTCGCACATTTAAGCAGCTGGAACGAAATGACACGATCACATTCGATTCTGCTTGTTGTACAGAGGCCACAATGCGCGGCCAAGGACGAAATAACGCAGGAAGTCAGTGAAACTTTCAAAAAGGAGTACGATCTCATATAAAGACACGAACTACACGCAATACGGCAGCAGTAAAACTGTTGATAAAATGGTACAACGCAAAAAGCAACAGCAGGCATTAACGTAGCCAGAGGCTCGTGATTGAAACTGCAGAGGAGGACCTCGGAGAGGCTGGGATCAAAGTGACCGCGCTTCGATACACCGCTACGCACCTGCGCCACGAGCAGCAAAGGAGAGGCAATCAATAACTGGTGACGTAATTGCGCACTCAGATTTCGACATCGTGGTGCTCGGAAGCGGATGCCGCAGAGGCCAGCCACGTGCCGACTAAACGTTGGCGAGCGGGCGTTTTCGAGCATTGGGTGCGGCGCCCAAGAGTGCACGCCTGCCCGAACTGCAAGACTGCCGAATTATACAGCCCCCCCCCCCCCCCCCCCCCGACACTTCTTTGCAGGTGTTGCCGCACGTGCTGTTCGTGCGGCAAAAGTGGCCCTATCGCAAAAGATGACGCCTAAAACATAACATATAGAGCCATTATACAGCCACCCACACTTCTGTCTAGAGCGCTCGAACACGTGGCTGCAAAGCAAAAAAAAAAGCAAAAAAAAAAAGAAGTAGGGAGAGGCAGAAGGGATAAGGGAATGACAGAAAGGTTAAGCAGGCTGCATGAGCTCGGTTGGCTACCCTGCATGCACCGGGCAATGGGGCTGAAAGAAGAGAAGGAGAGCTGTTCGTATACAAGGATCGCGGCTCTGCACATTCAGTACTATAGAGCAATGAAAGAGTACTAAATACCGCAGCTAAAATTTAATTCTGGAGTTTTACGTACCAAAACCACGATCGCTTTGTGAGGTATGCCGTATATGGTTTCTTTTTTAACGTACGAAGAAATCTATGTACGCAAGCGCTCCTTCTTTTCTTTTTCCGCCCCCATCTTTTTTTTTTTTTTTTTTTATTGAAGTGAACGTTAGGAGAGGTTGGCGCCTTTATGTGGTGGCACCGGCTACTCCTTGTCACTTGGCAGACGAAACAAATTTGCGCAAAAAGGGAGATAGCGACACTAAATATAACACTCAGTAGAACACCGGATCAGTAAAAAATATACAGTCCAACAGTACATGAGTCGCAAAGTTCTGTGCATGAGTTCAGTCCACGTACGCATATATGAAGTCCGATGTTTTGAACAGCCAAAACACACAACAACACTTGTAATACACTTCAAGTACAGGACAGAATTATACGTATTGCGTAAAAGTTGCGATCACCACATAAACCAACTATGCACCACGAACAACGTTTATGTAACTCATTTAACGTATTCGGATCATCCAATGCTTAATATTTTCCCAAAATGTTGGTCTCCTCTAAAAACTTTTTCAGAGCAAGAAGCGCTCTTTTTTGAAGGCCCGCAGTTGGCCATGGGCCAAGTATCTTTTTCAGAGTGAATGGTCTTCTGTCTAATATAAACAAATTAGCTTGCAGTACCGCTCTTTGTGTATCGTATTTCGAGCACTCGAGAAGAAGATGATGCACATCTTCGTCTGGATGTCCACAAGAACACTGCGGACTAGAGACACGTTTTATTCTGTACAAGAAGTGTCTCGTAAATGCAGTACCAAGACGCAGCCGGTGTACTAAAGTTTCAAATTTTCTGTTGTCTCTTAGAGTTTCCGGCATTGTTAAGTTTATATATGGGTCTATTGAGTACAACTCCGAGTTCTTAGTTTGCTGGTCAAACCAGGTAGTTTTGCTGAGACGACAAGAAATCTGTCTCAGGATCAGACGGACTTCACTACGCAATAGGGGAAGATTGGTTGTCTCTGCGTTATTGTGCGCTCGATTCGCAGCTGCGTCCGCTGCAGTATTACCAGGAATATTGCAGTGCCCAGGAATCCACTGAAATGCAATTACGTGGTTCATTGCGCTTGCTTTTGTAAGTTCTTTGAGCGTCTCATACAATATCGAAGTGTTCAAAGAATTTTTCTTATTGCTCTGTAGTAATGTGAGAGCGGCTTGCGAATCGCTAAAGATAACCCATTTTTGCGAATGTTTTTCTAAAGTTATGAAACGCAAAGCACACAGGATTGCAAATAGTTCTGCCATGGTGGAAGATGTCTCCCGGGATAATTTAAATGTTTGCTCTAGCGCTAAGTGTGGAATGACGAATGCTGAAGTCGAGGAATTTTTATGACACGAACCATCTGTATAAACGTGGATGTACTGGGGATATAATGAGTAAATTTGGTAGAGTGCCAGTTGCTGTGCGGCTACTATGAACATGTCTCTCTTAGATATAATCCCGTCAACCGATAACTCTATTTTAGGGTATGTTAACATCCAGGGAGGGTAACTAACATCCACTTTGCATAATTCAAATCTTGGTAATAATGTTTTATGTTCTCGAACAACATCGTGAATTTTGCTTTTGTTTCTTTCGGTGAGCGCGAGGTTTAATGGATGCTTCTCGTGTTGGGTTAAGATGCGATAAATATGTCGGCATGTTTCAACCGTTCGTATGACTGGAAATGGGGGGTGACGAGCTTCAGCAATTACTAAAGAACTCGAGGTAGCCTGCGGAACCCCAAGACACACTCGCAGCCCCCTTGCTAGTAAACGTTGAAGACGTTCCTCAGAAGTTTGCGATAAACCATGGAGAATAGGTGTCGAGTAAGCAATTTTTTGTTTTATGAGTGCGTTATGAACTTGTAGTAGCGAAGAGACTGATCCCCCCCACGTTGTGCCTGCGAGTCTCCGAAGTACGTTTATTACTGCATTGGTCTGTTTTTCAATTGCGCGGATGTGTGAAGCCCATGTAAGTTGGCGGTCAAGAATAACTCCAAGAAATTTATGCTCTTTCACAAACATCAAAGCTTGCCCGTTAAGCCTAAGTTGGAAATTAATCAACTGTCGTCTAGTGAAAGGAAGTACGGCTGTCTTTGCGTATGAAAGACTCATGCCTCTTTCTTTTAAAAAGGTGTCGATGCTATCAAGGCCCTCTTGCAGCGTTGTTTGAATGTCTTGTATATTAGAACCAGAGGCCCATATGCAGATGTCATCTGCGTACAGAGAATACCGTAGACCAGACGGGAGCTCTTGTGGTAAGGCTGCCATGACACAATTGAATAAAAACGGACTAAGAACACTGCCCTGCGGAACGCCCTGCGTGATGCTGTGATAATTACTTTCTCCTTCTATTGTTTCCATAAATATTTTTCTGTCTTTCAAGAAGTTTGACACCCATCGCAGCGTTCGACCGTGTAGGCCAAGCTCTAACATACCAGCAAGGACGTGTATGTGACTTACAGTGTCGAATGCTCTTTGAATGTCTAAGAATACTGCTATTGTCACATTTCCGCAGCTTCGTTCATGTTCGACGTAGGTGGCAATATCTAATACTGCATCCATTGTACAACGATTTTGTCGAAAACCGGTCATGTGGTCGGAAAACACATGTGTGTGTTCACACCACCATTGCAGTCGACTGTCTATCATCTTCTCCATTAGCTTGGAAAAACAGATTGTGAGACTGACGGGTCGGTAGGAGTCAAGACAAAGTGGAGTCTTTCCTGGTTTTAGCACTGGAATTACCCGAGCTAATTTCCATGAATCCGGTAGAGTCTCTCTTATCCAGATATCATTAAATATCTCCAAAAGAGTCATTCTTCCTACTGGACCTAGGTTCTTTAACATCACATACGTTACACCATCTGGGCCTGCGGTTGTCTTTGTACGGCATGACGAAAGAGCACTTTTCAATTCATTTAAACTAAACTCACAATCAAGTTGTGGATGTTGTGACATAAAGCACGCACGAAGCTTCTGTTCTGCTAGTGTTGTCGAACTCGCAAATTGTAGGCAAGTAAACGGAATTCCTGGTCTGGATATAAGTTGACAAAATTCGTCAGCAACAGATGTTTCCGGAGTGCTTCGAGCTACGGCAAGGGCTCGAAAGGGATGGCTCTGGGTAACTGGACCACCAAAAGATCGGACAACGGACCATATTCTGGGAACTGGAGTAAACGGAGACAACGACGCGCAGTATTCTCGCCATTTTCTTTTGCCTAATTTTTGTAAGCGTCTGCGCGAAGTTGACTGAACTTTCTGTGCCATCTTGTAGTCGTCCAGCTTTCCACTGCGGCGGTAAGCCCGTTCTGCGCGCCTTCTAATTGCTCTTAGGCATTCATATTCGCCGTCGACTGCAGCGTATTCATTTGGAACAATGACTTGCTTTGTGCAGTTCTTGTAGGACTCATACAATGTATTTGCAAAACTTTGAAAGTTCGAATTTTCACCCAATGAATTACTTAAATGGTGCCGAAAACTTTGCCAATTAGTATACTTTGAGTAGCGGCGGGTCCCTTTACTCCGTATGAGGCGATGTTTGACCAGGATCGGAAAATGATCACTACCGTGCGTTTCTATGTCCGTTGACCATTCAACACCATCAAGAAGGTCTTGGGAGCAGAGCGTAACATCTATACAGCTTGAGTAACGAAACCCCCGCAAGAACGTTGGAGAGCTGTCATTTAACACAATCAGATTACTTTTTTCTGCGGCAGACTCTATAATGCTTCCACGGGAATCATTATATTCACTGCCCCAGATGACGTTATGTGCGTTGAAGTCCCCACAAACCAGCACATGTGAGTTTGCGATACCAAACACATTCACCAAGCTGTCTACTGATATTTTGCTAGAACATTGTAGATAAATACTGATCACTGTGACGCTTGTATTTCTAAAAGATATCTTGCATGCTACGAACTCCGGTATGTTTGAATCGCTCGACTGTATTAAATAGGACGGCAGGTCTTTTCTCACGCATAACATCGCTCTACTACTTCCAGCAATGCGCGATGATTTATATATAACATAGTTCGAAAGACGAAAGTCATCTCGTACGCCTGCTTCCTGTATGCATAAAACAGGAAAGTTATGTTGAGCTAGTAGTTTGCGAAAATCAGCTGACTTATTTCGAAGGCTATTAGCATTCCACTGAAATATGAAAACATTGTTATAACGATTATTCATTGTAAGCCTGCAGTGGAGCTGTTGGTGGTTGTGGAAGCACCAACGATTCCATAGAAAGCAGTGCTTTTACCTCTGGAAGGTTGTTTGCGTGTGGAATGGCACTGAGAATTGCACGCAGAGCTGTGAATAGCACGGGCAGGATCATCTGTGCCACGGGTAAAGACGCGTAATCACCAAACGACGCTGAAGCTCCATGTGTGCTCGAAGCAGGTCGCTGAAGAGCTGACTGAGATGGTCGCTGGGATGACAGATGTGGTTGAGGCGAATGTTGAGGTAGTCGCTCAGATGTTAGTTGAGGCTGCTGTGTCAATGGCACAGGGCGTTGTTTAGAAGGTCGGCTAAGTTCACTCGAAGCCTGGGCAAGATGAGTAGTGTTCTCTGGAGGTGGATCGTGTCGCTCGCTGTCAGAATGTTGTCGACCTGAGTGCTTTAGAGCTGCAGAATAGTTCATATTGACCACTTGCTCTTTCTCTTTGTTGGCAGTTGTAGGCGCGCATCTTACAGCATCAAGGTTGGGTGGGGGCGCATTTCGAGGAGGCAGCCTTCCGTATTTCAACTCATGTCTGCGCAACCTTGAGGCAGCTCTGCTCTGAGGGCACCCGGAGAAGGAAGCTGTATGGTTTCCGCCACAGTTGGCACACTTTGGCTGACACACAGACTTGCACTCTGAATGGTCGTGGTCTTCTGAGCATATCTTGCAGCGACGTGGACTGAGGCAGTTCTTCGATAGATGTCCAAATCTCTGGCAGTTGTAGCATCTCAGAGCAGGGCCGTGATATTCTTCTACGGGATGACTCGTGAAACCTAGATGCACTCGTTGCGGCATTGGTTTATCTTCTCTGAAATGGAGAATGACAGATCTCAGAGGGCGTGATTCTACCGCTCCATCTTCTTGGCGATTGTAGCGTGCCTGACGACGGGCAGATGTCACGCCAAAGTCCTTCAGGAAGTCAACCAGTTGTTCTTCTGTATACTCAACTGGCACATGGCGTATCTTGCCGACATTCTTGGTATAAGATGCCGGAATGAATGGCTTGACTCCCAAACCAGCCACTTCGCTCATCGACAGAAGATGTCTTGCAGATGAGACTGAAGTAACGTTGACAGCAAAACTTCCATCTCTGTTCACGCGGAATGACTGTACTTTTTCCTTTGCCGCGGAGACAATTTCCGACGCAGCGCGGTTCGGATACACTTGCCAGAAGTTGCGGCCTTCCTGTGAGGGTCGAAAAACAACTGGAATTCCCTCAGGCCGCTTCTTTTTATACGATACCAAGGAGAACGGCGTGTCATCGCAGTCTATGTCTTCATCTTCACTTAGCTCATAGGTAGATGTCTTGTCGTCGTCAACCCGTGGTTTCTTGGCTTCACTTTCGCTTGTCTCAGCCATATTCACTGAAGGTGAGCTGGAAGGTAGGGCAGCGTTGAAAACTAGCGTCGCCGGCTTGATGACATTAGGCGCGTGGTGTGGCACTTCCGAGTGCGGCGCCGATTCTGCGGCACTCATGCGCCTAGGAATGCGCTGTCGAACATATGGCTCGTGCCGGTGTTCTTTGCCGCCCACCGCCGTGGCAGGCGTAGATGGGCTGCGGAGCGCAGCAAAACCACGCGATACTGTGCGCGATCTCCAGCACACAGGTATCCCACGGGATGTTCGTTCTCTCTGGACAACAGCGAAGTCTCAACACAGCACTAATTCTTGAAGAAAACAGAAAACAATGCGGTCACAACGTCCGGGATCGAACCCGCGATCTCAAGCTCAGCCGCGCAACGCCCGCGGTGGGCAGTAAAGCACCTGCTATGTTTAAGGTACAGTGCGAAATAATTTACACCCTAATGTAAAAAAGGGTGTAAATGTGTCCATAACTCCCACTCTTAGGGTGTGATTTATATAACCGACACCCGAAAGGTGTTAGTTATAAACACATTTAGGCCCTTTTTCACTTTTAAGGGTGTAAATTATTTTACAGTGTACCGGGCTGAATAAGGTGTTGCCCAGGCATCTTGTGCCTTCCGGTGTTCGCAAGGGTTGTTTCTCAAAGCGACCAGTAATGCAGATAAATCGATTTCTGTGAATCGCATCGCACCGATTCAGTGCTCTATATATTGGCCTCGAGCTCCACCACTGGGAAAGCTGGCGCCACCGTCAGCGTGACGTGCTATTAGGGATCACGTGGACATAGGGGCTGCGTCGGCTGCTTCGGGAGCGCCGAAGCGAGCTGAAAACGAGAGTTTAAATTCCCTCGTACGCTGTCCTCATTTAGTGGCGAGATTTTCCCGCTTCGAGTGTCTCCTTTAGAACGCTTGAAAGCACTACAATAGGTAGTGGCTGCCTTTGAAGGCGCGCAACATGGTAGGCTACTGCTCGGTGCCGCAGTGCCGGACGTACGCAACGGAGCCCGGTGTCAGCCTTATTCGCACGTAGCCGCAGGACAAGAAGCTGCGTGAAGCTTGGCTCGCGAAACATAAAACCGGCAAACAGTCATCGCCTACAACTCGGGTATGCAGCAAGCACAGACGCGAGGAAGATTTCTGCTACGGCGCCAGGTCTGCGATGTTCGGAAAACGCGCACTGACACGCTCGCCCGAATCCGCTGCCCGACTAATGTCATGAGGGTTTGGTCTATGAACTTGTCGATGCTATAGATACTGGAAAGTTCACTGGAGTGGAAAGGGAGCGGTAAGAAGCACATTAAATAAAAGCATGGAATATGGTCATGTTTGTGTTATGAATTAATGCACTGGATTACAAAAAAGAAGCAGCGGGAAATCGCACGCTGAGAACACCGATAAACATACAGTGCGACGCAACTCGAGAAATAATATTGAAACGTCCAAGAATTTAGAAGAAAAAAAAAAAAGATTGAATCGTCGCGACGGCACATCACAGTCCCCTCCCCGTAGGCGTCGAAGTCTCTACAGTGAAATTATTTTTGAACAGCTCTGATAGCACCCAGGCAACAATGGTTGCTTGTACACTGTCAAATGCTCATATTCTGCGGCCTAAAGCTCATGGCACGGTGCGAAAACGGGCACGCGGCGAAAGCGAAACAGTGCGCGGACAAGCATGCAGACGCGCAGTCGGTCGCTGCGAATCTATGCCATCGCTTTATTGAGGCTTCATTCGATTACGCTCCATTTAGTTATACAAACACTATAAAAACATATTTTACATAGTTTGCTCTCAGCGTTTACCTACCTTTCACGCAAGAAGCCGGTTCTGGTGACTCCATCGCGGCGACCGCGCGCAGTGGCGTTCATTGTACGTATTCGGTAAAGAGATAGCGTCTGTAAACGATTCTGTACTTTCAGTTTGCCCAAGATTATTATTTAGGCAGTAAAAAACCTCTCTCGTTTCGTAAGTATTTACAGAAATGTCTGGGAGAGCTCGTGCGTGGTGTTTTCAGTGAGCGCTGACAGCAATACCTATGAGGAGCGCGCCGCCTGATCCCTCATACTACGCCAGCGAGGCGCTTCCGATAGATGGCGACTCCGTAACTGCTCGCCGTCAATACAGAAAAAAAAGTGAGGACGACTCGCCGTTACGCTATGGTGGTCTGCTTCTGAACACGCGTTCACGGACTCGATTTCGGGACGCGGCGGCTAAATTCCGATGGTAATTCGAAGGCAATAGTGTAATTAGATTTAAAGTTAATACGCAGCCCTCCACTACGGTGTAACATTTACCTTGTGTGTCGCTTTGGGCGTGCAGCCTCGCTGCTGATATTCTCGAAATGCGCAAATTTAAGGTTAATACAAAGAATTCACGTTACGCTTGACTAGGCGTCACTAAACATGCAAAAGTGCCTTATAAGGCAACGTTGTGGCTCTCAGAGTGTCTGTTAGCGGTGCTCGCCGCTATTGCATGCCAGATATTCTGACATTTGCAATTTTTTTTTTTTTTTCCATGACTGACAAGCTACAAAGTAAACGCATTTTCGCTGTTGCAGAAGCCATAACGAAATCGTGATCCGCGAGCTATACAGACATCGGCGCGGCAAGTATACCGTCGTGAACCGGGAACTGCCGAGTGACCGTGCACAGCCCCCAAGCGGAACGCGATCGAATCTCCAACCCACGACACAAAAGAATGCCTCTCGGACCACCGAGTTGGCGTTGCCTGGTTACAATTCGTTCGCTTAAAACTATGTAGCCGCGTCGGGGTGAACCCCGAGGAATCAATAAGAGAGATACGGGAAAGCCCTGCCGGCAGAGGCTGTCCCGTTGGCGCGCGGCAGATGGCAATCGCTCCGCGCGTGCCACGCGTGCGAGCACCACGCGACTGTGCCAGCGACGCCGCCACCCGGCACACGCCATCCGAGAGTCTGCACCTGACGTCATAGCACGATGACGCCATGCACGGAGTTTGGCGCGACCGCTGAAAAGGGATGCACGCAATCGTGGAGGAATAGGCAGCAGTAAAGAACAAAGCTGCCGACAGTGACTATATATCATGCACGAAAAGCTGAACTCCCCCGTACTTTTACTCCGTGAGGTAAGCGCATTGCAAGGTCAGCTTCCGCTTAAAAAAAAAAAGAAAATTGCACCCTTTAGGCTTATCTTGTCTCCTGTACAATAATCCTAATCAGTCTTGCGCGTATTTTTTTTTTTCTTTAACGCCGCGCGCCCGGTTATTTCAGGTGTGAACGGTAGGCGCTTATGAAACGTGGCATAGCGCTATTAATAAGAAATTAGCGAACGCAGATTGTTAAAGAAAGAAAGTGCATGGAGGATTGATGGCGATGATTGTACGGGCGGCAAGATAAGACCCAAAGGGTGCAAAAAAATTTTTGCCTTCAGGGCTAACTTCGCACTGGGCACACACAACATGGAAAGCTTATTGTGTTAGCACTGCACCAAGGTCTGTTTCTGAGAGAACACTGAATATTATTGAAATAAAACGAAAGAGAGAGTGCTCACTAAAAAAAAAAAAAAAAAAATTAAGTTTGTTTAAGAGGAAGCTTTAGCTCGGAGGTTCCTATCTAAACAGATGGGAAAGGAGAACTTGCTTTTCTCGATAACCATTGCACCAAATTTGGCGAGGATTCTAGCATTTAAAGAAAATTTTTAAATCTAGTGACTGTTGGAAGCGAATTCTTTACTTAAGCCGTGACTCTTTTAAATAAACATTGTTAAAATCGCAAATTTTCAGAAATCGACACCACCAAGTTAACTACTCTGTAACACAGCAGTGCAAAACGATATCACAATTCTGCAAATTGTATTTAATAGTACATCTAAACGGACAAAATTGATCTGTTATACCTAGCTCTCAAATAAGCCACTAATATGCGACTAGTACTTTTGCAAAACGCTTGTAAACAATTTAAGAAATTCACGCAACATATAACTTAATAAACAAAATTTGTCCGCTTTGAATGCTCTAACGAGTGCAGTTTACAGAAGTGCAATATCTGTTCTTGGTGTGCAACTAGGAATTCATAAACTTCCTGCTTCTATTTTTTTCTAACTTACCAAATTTCGAAAAATTCTTTTAAATAATTACGCCCTTAAGTTGAAATTCCGCTTCCAATAGTCACTAGAATTTCACTTTCTTTCTCAAATGCAACACATTCCATTCAAATCAGCCAAGAGGTTATCTCAGAAAATCGTTTCTGCGTTTTCCAAGTATTTGAATAGGCGGCATCGGAGTTGCGCTCGAGCTAAAATGTCCTCCCAACTCCTTTGTAACCGCGAGAAAATGGTCGTTTCTTATAGGTCTCGGAAAAAAATTAAAGACCACCACAAATAATATTCCAGCACACATTGCACCATAGCATACGGTACCATATTAAAATGCTCTTTCCAAAAACATACGTTGCCAAACAAAAAATTTCTTAGGTAAAACATAATTCTAAAAAGCGCCATTTTTTGCTGGCAGTTGATAAAAACAACACTAAAAAAACATGATATCTAAAAAAAGAAACATTAATATCAAAGGAAATTCAGAACATAAATTTCAAAGGTAAATAACTGCAGGAATAGTGTCTGAAAAAAAAAAAATGAATGCTCAGTACACCGCTATTCTTCGGATACCAAAAAGAAAGTAAGGCCAGTTCATCGCTCATGCCCTGCGGTGAAAGAGTTCGTGGATTTTGTGAAGCATATGTGCACTCCGCAATTTTCCCACAAATAGTCTGGTTTTTGTTAAACTCCGCGGTCTTCGTAACACATTTTTCAGTTCCGCCTTTTCGGCTTCTTCTGAGGATGGTGCGATGAGAAGACCAAGGGGCGTATACTTCACCAGTTCGTCTGGAGTCGCGCACCTCTTCCAGGACCGATCGCACTCTGCGTAGCTGGGCAACTACAGAATTATGCATCCAAGCATAGCTGTTTGTATTTTTACAGATTCTATTTATCACCTCTGCAGTGAAGAAGAGTAGAAAGAAAGTCCACTTCGTTGTAGACTGTCTTGAGCTGCTCCGTATAGTGCTGGGCCGAGATGTGCTACGGGCGGCTTTCTTGGCGTGAACAGAAGTTTCTTTGCTGCCAATGGCAGCACATCGTGACCAAGCGAAGTACGCACCCTGAAGATAATCAGTAGAGCTCTCAGGTCGTGAAAAGTGATCGGCAGATAAGCGCGCACAAGGAAGGAGACCGCTCACGCCGTAAAGGGAACTCGCCGGTGAACAGCTGCGGGCGTCCCAGGCTGACTCAAAACATTGTCGTTGTCGCCGTCAGAGCTTGACTCTGCTTTGCTGTCATCTTCGGAATCATAACTCGAGTCCTCATCGCCCTCATAACTCGAGTCCTCATCAGCATAGTTTCGAGCGCGACGCTTTTCTCGCGACGCAGCCACGTGGGACGACGCCATGGGAGCGACTTTTGAAAACTGCGCAGTTACACTGGCCGCACGCCTTGCCGGGATTTTATGAGAGAACCGAAATCAAAACTGTTGGAAGTTTGTAGAAAATGCCAGATGCGCATGTTGGACATGCGGTGGACCTTCAGAAATACACTTTGGTGGAATAAAACGACTCGGACTCCAAACCAGAGCTCACTGGTGAACAGCTGGCGTCAATTACGGGTAATTATCACCGCTCAGCACTGTCGGACGGCCAAGCCGGCGACATAATTTAATTCTTCGCTTGCTGGAAGTCATTTGAATACAAAATTTTGATGGTAGTGCGGCGTAATCGAGAGCGGTATGCTTTCTTCTCGAGCGCGGCAGAGGGTGACAGCCACGCCACTTTTCGCTACCACATACGCACGTTCGTTCGCAAAAAAGGTCCGTCAAAAATTACAACATCGCCAAAGCGGGAAAATTTAAACTGACTATGAAAGTCCAGTGCCTGTACTAACTATTCAATGGGCTTAAGTGGATAACAAACGGCTACAACATGTCGAAATCGGCGATCTAAAGCATCGATCACCGGTGATCGATTTGAATAGACGTGGTAATGAAAGAGTTAAATAGACACTCAATATATTTGAGATGGTCAACACATGTATAACCACCATGGCGGAATGATTCCCTGAAACTCCCCGTGGAATTCTCCTTTTCCTCAAGCAGATAGGTCAAGTCTCAATATATATAAACTGCTCCTGGCGTTGGTGTTTTACTTTTTGAGCATCATCGATGCACGCAACCTTAAACAATCCGGTGAAACGAAGAGCTCCTGATTTCTCATGTATCTCTCACCATATATATGATCTCGAAAATCAGAGTAACGTTAAGTTCTCATCACTTTATTTCCTTATGGACAACGTATAGGCGTGTTACATAACGGGTGTGCTTGCAACATATAGAAAATGGTGTTACCATAATTTTCAAATCGAGAAAAAAAAAAGCTTTTACATCTCGAACAAATTACCACGAGGAGCGACAGCAGCGACTTGATCAGGAAGGGCATTCCAGTCTATAGATGTTCGACAGAAAAATGAGCCTGAAAAAAGTTTGTGTGCGAGCATGGTTGTACCATCCGAAAGCGATGACCAGTGCGTCGTGATGGGCGCGATGGAACATCAGCATTCGTGATCTGGATGCTCCTTTCTCGGCGTTTCGCATCCTGAGGAACGAATTCCCCGTTGGAGTAACTCATGGCTCCTAATTGTCCATGCTTCTCAGGTCTCTTAACTATCCCGATCGCACACACCAAACGCGCGAAATCACGCCTTGATGAGATAAAGTTCTATATAGTTTTCGTCGCGTTCCGCATTGTTTGAGCGCTCTTGCGATGCTCACTAATTGTATTGCATTAAAGCTTGCTCCGCGGACGCACAGGCTTGGTTATTGAAGACATGGACGATCCGCTTCCCCTCTTTGTGCCTCATGTGGTTCGACTTGGTCTGGTTGTGCCCGCTGTTCGACGTGGAAAGAAGGAAGGAAGGAAAAAGTTGAGAAGGAATGGCAGGGAGGTTAACCAGTTTAGCTTAACCAGTTTGCTACCCTACACATGGGCGCGGGATGGGGGGGGGGCTGTTAGATGGGGAGGAGAGAGAGAGACAGCACATAGCACAGCACACACATCGTCAGTTACAGTGCGTCACTCTTGCGGGGTACGTGACATCACTGTCACAGCCGCTTGTCTAAGCCCGTCTTTTTCAAAAACTGAAGTAGTCCCTTCATCGTCTTCAGTTGCGATGTCTTCTGTCGGCGACATGTGAAAATCGTTTAAACCGTCAATGGTCTATTGTCAAGGTGCGCTAGAACGGATGCCAGGGACTGTCTCTGAACATTATATAAGAATATGAGATGCTCAGGAGAAGGGACTGCCGGCCGAGCATGCAAAATTAACCACGCCTCCTACAAACACTGCGACGACCATAAACGTAGCGCCCGCTTTTACATGCTTTTCTGCCTCAGTCTCTTGTGTGTTGTGAGTGAATGTTCGTGCGATGCCGATGCTATTAAACTCGTCATTCGCCCATAAAAGACGCCTTATCTCTTACTCCGCTTCTTGTATCTTTCGAAACTTTTTTGCGACGTAACGGTGAACTTGGCATTCACGCTGGCAGACACGCCTTATCTTTCATCCGCTTGGTTGCCCCCGTGAGGCCCGCGCCGCACGCGGTGCAATCATGGTGCCCGCACGCTGAGTTAACTCCTGCCGTAATGGATGTCCCTCATACATGAATCACATGTGCACAGGAGCCGCAGTGGTCGGCCATTCGACGGGCGTATATGCGTGTACACAGTATACAGCCGAGGTCACGTGGCATGTGCGGTGTCGCGTGCGGCGTCGAGGGCGGGGCCACATACACCCCGAGGGACTCGCGCGCGTGTTCTGGTGGCGAAACATGGCGCGCCACTCGATCGATGGTTTCGTGCGTCGCCCGTCGAAAAAAGAGCGCGCAACCCAGACTCAACGGCACACTACACGCGTGCAACCCTCTGTCCGTGAACGTTCGCGTACGTACGATTCATACCGCAGACTACACGCCATTCGCGGCGCAAATAGCGCTGGCGGTGTGCGGTCGTAAAGTGTCGTAATGAAGGGCCTGTCGTCAGGCTCGCAGCCTCCCTTGAAGGAAGGAACCTTGTTTTCTATGGTCAGACGACTAAAGTTCAAAGTTTCAAAATTGCTTTCAACGCTGCACCGGATTGAAATCAAATATTTATCGATCGCGAACAATAGCGGCGCGCATATTCATTTAAATTTTACTGAATATACACATCTGATTTGAATCCGGCGCATTGATCAAGCTTATGCGTGCTTAATTTACAACCACGTGAAACCAACAGACATTGAAGCTAAGGAAAGGCACAGGGTGGCCGCCAGTGTGTATCTCTAAAGAAACGCACGCCTAATGCAGAATATGTGGGTTCGACCCACACCGGTGGCAAATTGTCTTTTCGTCCACTTTCATATCACTTTTCCATATTCTATGTTTCAGTTAGAACAGAACAGTTAATTTCCCCTATGCTTTCCCATGGCTTCCCTGTGTCTTGGCTCCATATATGGCTGAACAAACAAATCATAGAGCCTCCTCAGTTTTCTTATACTTCACGTATATGCGTGAAGGTCATTAGTCCAACTACATGTGCGAGCTTAAGGTAATCTGTAGGCGGCACCACCATTATCTTCTTCCTCCTACACCTTAATCTACCTCTTCCTCGCCGGTGACCTCATTTTCTTGCAAATATTTTTGATTGAACTTAAACACAATTGTCGCGAACAAGTTGATGTCATCGCTCTGGATTTATCAAAGGCATTTGATAGGGTTAGCCATAGCAAGCTAATTGAAAAGCTTTATGGGTATAATGTAAATTCAAAAATTATTAAGTGGATTCAGGCCTACTTACACAACAGACAACAGTTTGTTGAAATAGATGGCGAGTCCTCCTCTTTCCTTCCTGTATCATCAGGTGTACCTCAGGGCTCGGTCTTGGGTCCAATTTTGTTCCTACTGTATATTAATGATATCGCAACTGATGTACATCCTATGATTGAAGTGCGGTTGTTTGCCGATGACTGCCTCTTGTTTTGTCGCGTTAAAACTGTTTCTGATCAAGAACGACTAAATGATGCTTTATGTCGAATTTATAACTGGTGTGAAAAATGGCATATGCAAATCAATTTTGATAAATCTGTTTGCATGACAGTTACGAATAAGAAAACTCCGTTGATGTTTTCGTACGCTGTAAATAATAATGTCATTAAGCGTTCCACAAAGCTGAAATATCTTGGTGTAACTATCACTAGTAACCTCAACTGGAATGAACACGTCGAAAACATATGTGGATCAGCCCAGCGCAAGCTTGGTTTGTTACTGCGTAAATTGAGAGATGCTGCACCAGATATTAAACTTAAGGCATACACTACCATTGTTAGACCAAATTTAGAGTATGCTTGTATAATTTGGGACCCTCATCAACAATACATAACAGATAAATTAGAGCACATTCAGCGAATGGCGATTAGGTTTATTTTTTCTGATTATGACAAAACGCACTCAGTAACCTCCGTGCTCGCCAGGGCCGGTCTCACTACGTTGGTTGTGCGCAGGAAAATCGCGCGCCTTAAGTTTTTATATCAACTCTATCACAATAAGCTGAACCTGAATTCCAGTTTGTATTGGAAGCCTCCTGGAAGGGTTTCACCACGAACTAACCACAATTGCACTATAATGCCTGATGTGCCAAGAGTTGATGTCTTTAAGCACTCTTTCATTGTCAAGACAATTGTTGAGTGGAATAACTTGAATTCTTGTGTGTTTCCGAGCAATAACAGGGTTGACTGTTTTGAAGAAAACTTGACTGCGTTCTTTGCGTGACCTTTGTGCTCTGTATTCCCGCCCTGTAACAGCCCGGCAGGGCTCACAGTATTGGAAATAAAAAAAAATAAAAAAAAACATCTGGGCTCTTCCTTTCCAGAAGACGCAACCTAGTGTTTCAGCCACCTCACAAAAGAAAGCTATGTGACACACACACACACACACTCTCTCTCTCTCTCTCTCTCTCTGAAGAAAAAATATGTCCAGCCAAATGGCTTGAAGGTACATTTATTTATTTATTTCATTACCTTCAATGCCCGAAGGCGTTATACAGAAGGTAGTGGGAGAAAAAAAACGTAATTGTTGTGATTGTTGGCGGCTAGTAACTACATATACAATAATAATTGTCGACAGCGGATTTAAATGCAAACACTAAGAATGGCGACGATGGACGTGGGCAAGTGGTTCCATTCCCTAGATGTCTTTGGCAAGAATTAATTGGAAAATGATTTAGTATAGCAAAAAGGGATTTCAACTTGAGGACGGTGATTAGTACAAGACAAATAAGATGGCTCATTAGGAAGTTCATTTTTCAGATGTTTATTATGAAAAATCTTATGAAATATGGATAAACGAAACACTTTTCTGCACAGAGAAAGGTTAGGATGTTTCAAAATGTGTTTCATCGACGATACACTTGAAAAGCGGGAATAATTTGACAGAATGAAAGGCGTACTGCGGGTTTGTACTGATTCTAATTGATCATTAAGAAATTTTCGACTGGGATCCCACAAAGCGCATGCGTATTCAAGCTTAGACCTTACAAGTGTTTTGTATAATCTTAATTTAATAGAAGATGGTGCCACTTAAAAGTTGCAGCGTAAGAAACCTAACGTGCGATTAGCATTGTTAACGACGGAGTTAACAAAGGTTTGACAAGAAAGGTTAGCAGTAAGGTGAACACCTAAATACTTATATGTGGTAACCTCGTCTAGTACAGAGCCATCAATGTGATAAAGAGGAGGTTTACAAGTAGAAGCTTTTCGTGAAATTCTCGCTACTTTACACTTGTTAACGTTCAAATGCATTTGCCATGCGTTACACCAGTTATAGCGTTGAGGTCAGATTGAAGTGCTGCAAGATCAGTGTCAGATGATATTATGCGATAAATTACGCAGTCATAAGCGTATAGCCTGATGGATGATTGAACTACAACAGCCAGGTCGTTAATGTAGACTAAAAATAACAGTGGGCCGAGGACAGAACCCTGCGGCACACTGGAAGTAACTGGACAGGAAGAGGAATCAAAATTGTTGGCTGTGACAAATTGCGCTCTATTAGAAGGAAAATTTTCAATCCCGGCAAAAGTGTTAGGATCAATGTTTAATTTGCTTATCTTTAAACGAAGTAGAGGATGAGAGACAAGGTCAAACGCTTTCTGAAAATCCACGAATATGCAGTCTACAAAACACCCATTGTCAAGAGCAGCCAAAAGTTCATTGGTCAAGCAAATTAGATACGCCTCACACGAAAATGATTTTACGAAACCCATCCTGTTTCATCGTAAAGGATGCATTAGACTCCAGGAAATCAACTAAACATGAATAAATAATACGTTCTGATAGTTTGCAAAGAATGCTAGTTAATGATATAGGTCTGTAATTATATGGTAAATTGACGTCACCAGACTTGAAAAGTGGTACCACCTTTATCACGTATCGCCAGGTAACTGGGCAGAAGTGATGGACTGTGAAAAAAGTTCTGTTAATATAATAGAGGAATACATTGCAGTATTCTTCAAAATTTTTCTGTTGATACCATCCGTTCCGCATGACGAAGACAGTTTCAAGTTTTTCATTAAGTGCGACACACCAAAAGAATCTATAAGTACAGGATCCATCGGTGGGTAATCCATTCCACAATACGCACTTGGGAAACAGCTGACACATGGGAAAAAGATATTGCGAACGTTTTGTTTAACAAGAAACAACATTGAGAAAGTGGAACAGGGACACCGTCATTATTGTTTAATGAGATTCTACTGTCTTTAGAAACACCAATTATGTTCCAAAACATTTTAGGATGTTCTATAAATAATGATTGGAGAGTTTTATTGTAGAAACACCCTTAGCTTCACATGCTGCATTTCTAAATGCTAAAAATGCGAGATGGTACTTATTCCAGAACTAAGAATCGTTCGATCGCTTATCTTTGCGAAACGTGCGCTTTCTTTTTTATTGAGAAGGCGTTTTAAAGAAGTATTGAACCACGCCGAACGATGTCCGCAAGTAATAATACGCAATGGCTTCAAGGTACATTAAACTTGCATATGCTTTCAAGCCGACTTGCTATCCATAAATGCAAGCAAAATGTACGGAGAAATATTGAGTGCGTTTCGGAGCGAGATTGAACCCTGATGCCACGTAATCATCTCTATATCTCTGTCGACATCTATATCACTCTGCATACTTAGCCGTGAAACTGAACTACGAACGAAAAACATCGGCGCATCAAGGCCACCCGAAAGACGGCTCGCAGGCAGACAGAGAGCGCAATCTCAGACAGCAATGTCTGGGCTGGAATCGCTTTGACAAATGGCCAATGATCTAAACGCTACATAAGTAAAGAATAAAAGAAACTATGACAACAAGACACCGAGCAACACACGTTGATCAACCAACAGAAGTCGTCGCCGTAGGTATGAGACATTCCACAGGGTGGCATCCCATGGAAGCCGATCGAGCGAACCGGCTAAGAGGTGGCGAGTCATCAAACCAGTTCTACTTTCGAGGATCGGGAGTCACAGGGAGGCGCGTCAACTTGCGGCGTGATGCGGAACATTAACAAGCCCCCCTCCAGGGCAAAAAAAGACTGCGTTGGATTCCTGCTCCGTCGCCATTGGGCAGATCGGCGGCACGGGCGACACCTCCTGTATCGCAACCGGACCTCCCTCCGACGGGTGCCCCGTGCGTTGCATATCGTGTCGCGTGCGTGGGAACGTGACCTTCGTCGTGTGTGCGGTCTTCGCTAACAAGGCCTGGTTTTTCGAAGTGGGTAACACGCACGGTTCACTGACGATGACGACGTACATCGCGGCCTCGCTCCGTGCGATGCTCGTGGTCGACTAGTGATTAACCGCTCAGGAGCCTAACCGGCGACGACAATCGCTGGCTCCGAGTGGCGGCCAAGCAGCTTGTTATTAAATACTGTACTTGCCCTCAGAAAACATAAGGCTTCTCCGTACTTCGACATAAATGTATTGCGTCGAAACCAGTAAAGTTATGTCAATGACAATAAACCAAAACGTTCATGGATGACTTCAACATGAGCAGCCGCTTCGTGGCATGACGCTGTCAAATACAATTTCGCACAACTATCCTATGCGGAAAACAATTGCCACAGCACTTTCATACGGCTAGCAATGAAATGAAATGACGAGTTCTTAAATGACACAAATGTGTATTCCCGAGGCACAGATAACGTGAAAGAACTTGCAAGCAATGTGCACGAACATCCGTCATTCGGAACACCCACTCTGGGATGAATGATTTGGTATTCCAGTATGATTTAGAATTTGCAAAACTGGTCACAAATACCAATCAAGGTGCAACCATGCTATGCTTTTTATTATATCCTCAGCGCATACATGTTCGTTTTGCTGCGTTATAATTTAACTATACAGGAAATATTTCTATGGCCGCATAGACACGAGTTTCCGGAAAGAGTTCAACGAGGGAGAAATGAGCCGGTATTATCTACTTAAGCACGTCCGCTCACGCACGAAATATATCACGTGATCAATGTGCCGTTGCTTTCTAAATGCTCATGTAAGGTGTCTTTCATGCTAAAATGGCTCGCAAGCAAGAATGCACCTAATAAACAGTGCTCGAACAAAAGCAGCGACATGCTCAAGCTAGCTGTTTACGTCAGCAGTCTTTGGCCAACGAAGAGCTGGCCCCTTTGCATAGAAGTCACTCACGAGAGCGGAGCAGGGGAACGGTGCATGACAAAACGTAAAACAGTGGCCACGATGGCGAAGCGCGGCCCGTCGTTTTCATTGACACCGGCCCATACAACGGTCGCCGCCGCTTACATGTCGCCAGCGCCATACCGCACGACCAATTAAAACAACATAAATGATTAATGGAACCAAACGTTAACAAGTGCAAACTAATGCCTGTCTCCCGTAAACATGGGTGACCTCCAGTCCATAGGCTTAGCAGTACGCCTCCTGAACCTTTTTCGTGCTATCAATATCTTGGCGTCACTCTAACTTCCGATCTAACATATAAACCACACATCAACATAATAATCAAGAACGCTCATCGAACGTTAGGATACCTACGTCCTAACTTTATTAAATCCCCAACCGCGTTAAAATTGGTTCCATACAAAACATTTGTCCGCTCCAAATTGGAATACGCCGCTGCTATTTGGGATTCTAACCAGGATAACTTAAATAATGCACTTGAACTGGCTAGGAATAATGCCACTGGTTATATTGTAACTAACTATTGTCGCCCAGCTCGCATAACTGATGAAAGCCAGTTCATCATGTTCCCATTTATACGTATAAAATGTTTTCATTTAGGCGTGTTTCATAAGAGGCTAATATCCCCATTTTTTACACACGGAACTCGTCCTCGCTCCTACGTAGCATTCATCGCGAGTGGACCACGACAACTATGTTGGGTGCGGGTCCTGTCGCACAAACCAAACACCTTTCTGCAAACATTTGAATTCGCGCTACGGGAGGCTAGCCTTCGCAGCGATGTCCCTGACCGGCTGCAGTGGCTCGTCGGTCGGTTCCCCGCAGCAGCGGAGGAAAACAGAGGGCGGACGCACCAGACTGACCTTCCATTGTATATTCGTAGGATTTTCATATCAAATAAAAATGTTTCAATTGATCAATCGATCAATTCGGTACACGTTACGAGACTGGAACAACCTTTCCGCTAGCATTGCTTTGATCCCGGATTATCACTTGTTCAGACAATCTCTGCTCGCGTTTTTACATTGCAGTTGATGTACCACGTCTTCTTCTTGTGCTGTTATCTTGCGTGTTTCTTTCTTTGTATATTTGTTGTTTTGTGACTATTGTAATTTTTTCCTTGTTCTATTTCACCTTTTGGTAGGAGTTTATATGGATAATCTTGCTCTCGCTAATATTTATATTGTATAACTTGCCATATTTTTGCAGTGTTGTTCAATAATCTGTAACCCAATCCCCTCTAAAATGTTTTTTTTTTTTTCGTTTGAGAGTATATGGGATGAGTAAATGAAGTGACTAAATTTAGTATCCCTTTTCTGTTTGCGAAACGTATGCTGTTCCTAAGCACAGTGAAAGCGAACTCAACACAAAGTAACAAAGGTAGGCTGAGTGAGAACGGGATCTGCGTATTTTACACAGTAAAATCGCAATAAAGCACCAGTGATTCCGTGAAAGCGTTCAGCGCGACCCGCTGTTCGTCTTTTTAGCGCTAAATTGTGTTTGGTCAGTGGATATTAGAAATTCAAATAAAGTCGGGGGTTCTACGACCGAAACCTCGATACGATGATGAGGCACGCCGTAGTGTGGGACTCCGGGTTAATCTTTATCTCTTGGTCTTCTTTAAATTAAAGTGCACACGAATCTAAGTACACAAGCACGTTGGAAGTTCGCCTCCATCAGAATGCGGTCGCCTCGACACTACCAACACCATCGCCACTAATATACCGCGGCGAATAACGACTGGATATACTGAAACACTTTTAGCCTAACCATTTTAAGCATATAGTGGCTGCTGTTTTGTTGAATCAGAAAATACAGAATCGATGTATAAGGCTTAAAGCACTGATCAGAATCTGATTTCTGGTTGAAGTTGAAGTTTATTCATATGCCAGTGGTGCCAGTTCGACCAGTGGTGCGGATATATAATGTCTTTTTTTTTTAATCGCCTGATGACCAATGACGGTTCGTATTTGGCGGGGCGCTACAAGAAATAAGAGTTTTTATGAAGGCTTGGCATCTGCTATCTGACTTACGCGGCCCATAAGCAAAGCAAAGCATGACGTCACAGAACAAGTGGCCGTTCCGCACTTAGTTTCAGCGTAAGCAAAAGAACAAAATTGTGAACTATGCTGGTAAAATAATACACCGGCAACTACAAACAAGTACAGCAGTGTTAATAATATAAGGTGGAGGGGGGATTATCGATCATTTTTGCGAAAATTGTTGTCCAACGGGGCGGGCAAGGAGCAAGAAGCGGAGCTGTGACGCTATGCGTCGCCACGTTTACTTGTTTACAGATATGCGGCATGTATACCATGCATGTGTACAGTGCTCACGGAATGAAACGCGTCAATTTAGGGCTAAGTAATGCGCATACTTTCGCTTCAACCGGCTGCAGTTCGTGTCACATCGACGTAATTCTGGCGCGTACACTTACATCGGAGCCCTCGTCACCTTTGGTGACCAAATTCCTAGCGACATGACATTGTGCTCTCGCGTACTTTGCACATATGTAGGGTTGTACTAAATGCTCCGTGTCCTATTTCAATCCGCGAGCACTGTACATATCCTTTTCATACTGAATATTAAAGATCTTTTGCCATCGAACACAAAACGCTAGTGCAGTGCAGGTTGTGCATGGAGCGCTATAAAAGAGCACGCGTATTGCGCACTGGGCAAGGTGTACCGTTATTTCGGCACTAAGCTGGCAATACGCTTCGTGTTACGCTCAGGTGGATGACAATTTCCCCTTTCATGAACCTTCATCCTCGTTGCGGGCTTCCGCAAAATTAATCTTGTCATATTCAGCGTCTCTTGGCTTCAAGTTATCAATTAATTCGGCCTCGCTGGGTGCGGTTTAGCTCAGATGGTAGAGCGACCTCCCGGATGACGTTGGTCTCGGGTTCGATCCTCGTACCGCATGAGGACTGTTTCTTCAACTCCGAAGCTTTATTTCTGAGAAATCTGTATGGGGTTTCCTTTGTAGCTTCATGCTACAATCGGGTGCATGGAACGGGTGGATGACAACTTTCCCTTTCATGAACCTTCTTCCACCTTGCAGGCCTTCGCGGAACTGATGTGCAAGAAATGTTTCCACTTTAATTTAAAATAAACCCTCTTTCGAGTTGGCCCTCTTCTCATTTTTTTCCTTTTTTTGCTATGGATGCTTCTTCGTAAATATTTTTCTAGCGCAGTTCTCACGAGAAGCACCCTCCCCTCGCCACCCACTGCCGAGTGAATGACTCATCCGCAACAAATGAGAAAAGAGACTGGACTGAAGAGGAAACCGACGCCGTAAACGAATTGCAGGACCGATGCTTCGTCCGGCGAAGTGCATCCCTCCAAGAGCCGCTCCCATGGCTTCCGTCGGAACAGGCCGGGCTAAGTGAGCGATCATCTGCCGCGGGCTCTTAGCTCAAATTGGTTAAGGTGGTACCGACGCGACGATCCGCTTTCCGCGAGCGCTCCTTCGCCAGCGCTCCTCGTATGCATCGGCGCACCCACACAGGCGCGAAGGAAGCGTCTGGCGGTCGACCCAGCCTTTCGCGTGAACAGTTCGTCTTTTGTGGAATACAGCCTCCCGAAATGCTTGAGCGCGTTTTTCAAAGTCGTGGGCAATTATATACGCGCTTAATTTGCTGAACCCACATGGGTGCCGGCTATGTGAAAGTTATGAACAGAAAATACGGTCACGATGAGCTTGGTCGGAAGCAAAGCGGGCATACACGCCGCTTGTATACGCAGTGAATGTGTCCCTTCACGCGCACATTTAAGCTTATCAATGTTTCGCAGCCTATAGCTGCATGCTTGATCTGCTTTATATATGGCTGTCCACCAGCTTCATGTCTTAGCAATGGCAGCTGCGTCATACTGTTGGTGTTTCACTTAGTGAAATGCAAAACCGTGAAACAAGTTCAAGTAAGGTGACATTCAACTTCTCTTTCTTCATATTGACTACCTCATTACGCTAATTGGAGTTCCAAGTTCAGTGAATAATGAAACTAAAGACACGGAATTTGATCTAGCGGCTACCGGCTATTCGGTACGCTACCATAATCGCGCGCTTTGATTCACAGCTCCCATAAAGCGACGCGGCTCTTCAGCTCAGAGTGCTACGTGACTCTCAGAGCGGCAGTCAAAACGGCGCGTTATACAGCTACCGTCATCGACCTCAGTCATTGCCGAAAAGGAAAAAATGTACTCGCAGCACGTAGGCTGGCCTTCGCCGTGAAACGGCAACCGGCCGAGCAGAACGGTCAGTGCCCTCTGCAAACGGACAGGTAAACGCACGCAGTTATAGCGCACGCTTAGGGAGAACACCGACAGGAAGTCCGGGCGCCGAGCTCTGAGCGACATTGTGTGCCACGCGGCCTAAATCAAATCTCCCGGCGCCGGGCACGTTGATGAGGGCATTGGTCCTCTTATTGCCAACGATAAAAAGTAACTATAATGATACGCAACAAAAAAATAGAGAGTTGGGCACATGTTCCCATTGCATTGCTGATAATGACGGAGACGCCCAAGCGCTGTTTATTTAGCATGAGAACACAAGAGGACAAGCGAGTGGACGTGCAATGATGATGCGTGTCATCTGTTCACCTGTCCTCTCTCGCGCAGTTCGCAGTTTTGGTCATTGCAAGTTAGTCCAAATCAACACAGATGTCTAGCACGTGCTTGGTTGAAAGCCCTGAAAGTAAAGAATGTGCTTCTAAGGGTGGGATCATGTAGCTATGTAGCCTTAGTGGCACCAGCAATACAGAGTCAATACAGGTAAGGCACTGTCAGGAAACCGTGGTGTCCAAACACTATCCAATAACCACTTATGTGTTAGCGTTACTTCAAGTTCATATCTCTATCATCTCACCGCAAATGTACACATAGCATTACGTTAGCGGTGGTTGCATTTACACGTGACCGCGCCTCACGAGGTCTTAGATTTAGAGCTTGTTATGACGTCTCACAGAACTAGATTTAGAGTACCAGTAAGGGCCCGAGTTATGGTGATAACGCCTCACTGTGAAGGCAAGCTGGAGAATCACAACGTCACAGTGGAGGCAGACCCAGAATATATTCTCGCGCGCTGCATAGAACCTCGCATTATACAGGTAAGATAGCGGAAGACAGTGTGTCCTGCTATATATAGATGATGAGACGCTCTATACAGGTGTATAGGCGGACCGGATGCTCTTGATTGAAAAACTTCCATGTCAATGATAGAGAGCTCAATCGCGCAGTGACAAGGTACAGCTGACAGTCTTATGATCACATGTGTCGTATTAGGTGCGCATACCTTTGCGTAAATGTGAAGTGACCAGAATGGTCTATAAAAAAAGCTGTCAAACTGTGCGCGCCATACGTTCGTGTGTGCTGCTTCGCCTTCGCAACTGAAGCCTTAATTCTAAGCATAAGACTGTGCTATACGTGTATGTAGTGTTACACACGCGCATTTCATCTTCTCCTCGTCATCATCTTTCATGATTCTTTCTCGTCCGCTGTCGTCTTTCCCACGTGCGGAGTAGCAGGCTAGCACATGTCACGTGTGCATTACTTTGCTTTTTGGCGCTGACGCTTTCTATAACAGATTACCACTGTTATCAAACTATCGTTCTATGAAGCACGCGCATATGTTGTATCTGAAAATTGACAAATCAGACTGCGCACGCAAGGCGATTGCACTCGTATATTCTCGAATGTAAGCGAGCACGTTCGACTACTCTGTGCCTGTATCAACGTATACACATTCCAAATAGCTGACGAACTTAACAAGTGAGTTAATATTCAACAACCGACGACTGTGCTCACCGTTATAGTTGTGATTTGAGTGTTACTCTTTTTTTCTGGGCACGAGTTCGCCAATTAAAAGGTCCGATTCTTAACTCACAGTATTGGCAGTGCTTGCTTCTTCACCACAGCATGACAATATGCGTAAACTGAACTATCCCTGTCATACATTATCGCCCTATCTTCCTGCGCACTAGTTAGCGCAGACAACTGAACAGCTAATTGCGGACACTAAGTTCCATGTGGGCCACCTTTACAGCTTATCTTTTTTTACGACGCAGGGCCGTACGCACAATTATAATACGCCTTCGATAACCCGTGCTCTAAGAAAAAACATAAAATATATGCTCAGTTAATTGCGACATCAAAACGAGAACACACTCACGTGCGGCGACCTCGTGCTGCGAGGAAAGCGTGGTAGAAGGAGTGGTGGACGAGTTGTCTGCGGGCAGTTCCGTGGTCTCCGTCGCGGCTTGGCCCGGTCGCAGCAGGATCGCCGCCTCGACCACAAGCAGAAGCAGCAAGGAAAACGGCGCCAGCACACAGGGCTCGGAGGATGCACGGGGCAGCCGGCCGCGGTGACCAGGCTGGCCCATTCCCGGTCCGGCCGGCCACCCCCGTCAGCGAGCCGCAGCGGCCGTCGAGGCCGCCGCCGTCGGACCACGCGCCTCCCCGCTCCTCCTCGCCCTCCTCCTCGCTGATCCGGGGTCGGGAACGGACCCCCGCCGCGGGTCCCGTCGGCGGGGTGGAAGACAGTGGCCGCCGTTCGGCCGACGTGCCCGAGGACGTCGCTTGTTCCCGGCGCTGTCTCGCGTCACATCGGCGTCGTCAGACGTTCTCCCCGCGCCACTAAACATGGAGCTGGCGGTGATATCAGCGACGTGTGCGCCCGGACGGGAGCTATGAGGGAGTGGAACAAATCGGGGGACAAACAGACCAGTGAGAGGAGACCGCTGATTGGTAGCAAATATAGCGCTGAACGAACAGACAAGAGAGTACACACAAGTAGGAGACGCGGAAGGGTCCGGGCCTAGCTGCTCTGTTTTGGGAGAAGCGAGGAAAGACGCGGGGGAAAAGGCAGGATGAGTGATGACTGCGAGGGCAGAAAAGGATGGATGCCTGTGTTGCGACGCCGACACATCTTTTAACGCGAACGTGCTTCGAGTGCTTTTAGGCGTGTCCCGCATACGGAGTTGGAGCTTTCCAGCGATGGTGCTTCGCGCGCTTGCCTATAGTCTATCTATTCCTTCCCACAATCATCTTGCCTTTTGCAGCCTGCTTCTGTTAAATAGGACCCCTAGAGCCATGGCTCTTGCGTTTTCGGGTAACGTACTGCGGCTACTGGAGTATAACGTCTATGAAAATGGGGCAAAACCCTAAGTCCAGCTTAGGTGGGCGTAGTTGTTTTTAAGCGCAACAGAATTGGACAAGCGGCTGTAACCTGAACAGATGTTTATAGCGCTGTAAGTGCTACTGTGCTGTGTGGTGACGGTATGCGGTGACAGTGACCAACTGTGATTGTGTGTCTATGCTCATTTCTTTCTTTATCTCTACGTTGTTATCACTTTACCTCCCCCTCCCCTCTCTCCCCAGCGTAGGGTAGCAAACCGGATCTTCCCATCTGGTTGAACTCCCTGCCTTTCCACTTTCTTCTCTCTCTCTCTTTCTCTCTTTCTCTGTGAAAAACAAAGGCGCAAACGGCTCCGCTATATGCTCGTTCAAGACGATGCCAAACAGCGAGCATATATATACACGACATTCATTGTTGCTGTGTGGAGCATCTAACGCGTGGCGGTCCCCGGCTAGTGTCTGTGTAGAAATGAACGAGAGGAAATGGTAAGGATCTCTGTAACAGAACGAACCTCAATATAAACCATTGCATTTTACCAAAGTGCGCAAGCACAAATGCTATAACCAAATGTATAAAAGCTTTTACACAGCTGATTAGTGCTTCACATTTTTGCAGTTATGTCTACACAAGCTGATCAGCTGTGTGCATTCGTATAGTTAGCTGCTGCATAGAAAAATGCGGCGTATAGCACAGTCTGAATGAAGTATAGTTACTTCACATGTCACGGCCCTCAGCCTTTTGATAATCTCTGTAGAAACAAAATATGCTGATAAGTCTCCAGCTTTTACTTTCAGGTCATTTACGTAAATGCCGTTAAACCACCCGTTCATCATAATGAAGGCCATTTTAAAAACAGTTTTTTTTTCTGTCTGACTCGTAATAAATTTCGTTGCGGTAAGGCCACTTCGGCAAAAAAGAAAAGCGACACTTGACAGACAACGTGTTATAATAAGGTATACACACTAGAAAAATGAGAACGTAGAGTTAATACACAGTTACAAATATTTTGAATCAATATATACATAAACAGAAACGCTAATGAAAATGGTTTTAGAACTTCCAAGAACTCATAGTGCATATCGTAGAAATATTGTTAGCGGTTAAGAAAAGCGACTCAATTTGAACCCGATATCATTATTTACCGTGCCGCATTCAATATAATTAAACTGTACGGCCTAATACCCCGGAGCTGCGCAGCGAACTGTAACTTACGCCATGGTAAGGGGTTCTGGATTATTTGGACACCCGGTGGGGCTCTTCACCGTGCACCCAAAGCACGTCAGACAAGCGTTTATGCATTTCGTACCCAATGTAATGCGGCCACCGCGGTCGGGAATGGAACCCGCGACCTCATACTCAGCAATGCCACGTCCAACCACTGAGTCAACGCAGAGGGGTTGTTTCGATTTAGTCTCAGTAAAGAATATCATGACTAGAGACCGTATGTTTAGGTGTTAAGGAGTGCTGTGTTAGGCGACTGTAACAGGCGCTAAAGCTGTTAATTAGGGCATGTATAGGCGCCAAATACTGTAACATGTATAGGCTCAATAATAACTTCCGCTGTGCATCTATGAATTAATTATGATTTTAGAGGGAACGCAGCCCCCTAAACTACTATTTGGTGAAATTAATTTTGTTCTCTCGATAAGACGAAAAGGAGACCAGTTGCGTAGGTTATAAGAATTATGCGAAATTTGGTGCGCCTAGACACTACGAGAAAAGTTGGGAAAGCAGCGACAAACAAGCGCCATCTCAAGATTTTCTGGTTTCGTGCTACACCTCTTTCTTCTTTCTTTTTGCTGAGTATTGGTTAGTGTGCAGAAAATGAAAAAAGCTCAAGAACCACTGAAGTTAGAGGCACATATTTGTAGTTCAGAACGTTTAGTATTCAGTGCCTTCCAGTATTGCGGATTGTTCGCTGAACAGAACCTCTCATGGTTCTTTCACTACAGAAAACCCTGAATTTTTGTCCGAGACAGATTGAAGTTTGAAACTAACTCTATCAGCAAAAGGTCCATTGGGAATGGTGGCGACCTTTTTCCCAGTGTACAAAATGAGCCGCGCATTCTGGGTCAGACTTGCACACGAACATTCAGGTCTCTCGATGACGTCGGCTAACAACGTGAAGTGAGTGCACAAGTAGGGGAAGTCACTTTCAAATGTATCGCCGCGTAGAGCAGTTCGAGCCCTTTACACAGCGATGCTCTCGACTCCTGCAAAGCTGTTAATACGAGCCTGTGCATCTGCAAAACATTTAGATGTCTTCCGCTAAGTTCTCCAGCGGGTGATAACACTGTAAACAAAACAAAGCAAGGACAAAAGACAAAAAAAGAAAGGCATTTCTAATTTTCGAAAATTCAGTATGTGCGCTGACATCCAAACAGACATCTACAGGCGCAATAAAATTGCCATTAAAATGTTTCTAAAGCAATAGTGCACGCTTAAATTATATGTTAAATGGGCAAAATAAGGACGTAAGGAAGAAATGGAGATATTGCCTGAACTTCCGGTCCCAATCATGACTTCAAGGGCTCCGTTCAACTTCATTTTATTTATTTATACTTCTTGGTTTAATAAATCAGCGCAGTGCTGAACTGACGTAACACTTAGGTCTGAGAGACCGCATCCTTACGCACCACACAAATCGTAGTGTAGTCTTTTTGAAAAGTTTATTTATATAGAATAGATAAATCAGAAAGAGTGTCAACCTCCAGGAACTCTGAGTGTGGTTGGTTCAAAATGTGTCGATTCAATATCCTAATGGCGATTATTCTTGGAAATTTGCTTCATTAACCAAAGTGAACGTCACGATAACCCACTCAAAGTTCGACACGTCACCACAACTATTTTCACACGTTAACGCAACAGATTCGTTCAAAAACATTCAACACGGTGCACGATACATTACCTTTCTCCCAGGATGATCTTATTAGTGATCAATAAATAACAACTATGTAATTGTTTGTAATACTTTTGATTGTACTAAGCCACCCTGTTAAAATCCCTTTTTAGGATGTCGGTATCTATAAATAAATAAATAAATAAATAAATAAATAAATAAATAAATTGTAGTATACCGTTTTATTCTATAACTTTCTTTACGCGTGTACAAAAGCGTAAAATGGTAAGCACGGTCACTCTATGGAGCAGTTTTTCTTTGATTTATGAAGCATACTTAGCCATTCTGTTATTTAGTCTGAGAACGTTTCTTTCAAAACTGATACTTCACGTTGGACTCATTGTTGTGGCTCTTCACGTACTTCTCTTTGTTTCGTTTGCACTCTTTCCTGCGTAGCATGTTCTCTTCTTCTGAGAAGTAAGTGCGTGGAAACCGAAAGCGACACCGGATGCCACTACAGCGTTCCTGGAGCGAAGAACGGTGCGTAGCGTGCCTTATCCCAGCTCGCTATTCAGATACCCGTCTTTTGCGTGCACAACGAACATCACGCTCGACTGTCCAAAAAAGAAAGAAAGAAACCGTTAAGAAACGATGCTTTCTTAATGGTACACGTTCCATCGCATTAACGTGCAGAGAAGGAGGATAGCCGAGAATCGAAAAAGAGAGGTTCGCATCGTGCCCTGGTAATATGTTCTTCCGCACTAACACCCGCATAAAAAGAAAAGGCAGCAACCTATAAAGAAAAGAAAATGTTTTGTTATCTGGGCCAGAGGAACAACAGTACCGCGTAAGAAGCTATTTCATGCGAATGGTTCCTTTCGGTATCATTTGGCTGAAGTTGTTTCTGTTCTGCGAAAAACGAGAAAACTGGTGGGAGCTGTTCTATGTATGTATGTATGTATGTATGTATGTATGTATGTATGTGTGTGTGTGTGTGTGTGTGTGTGTGTGTGTGTGTGTGTGTGTGTGTGTGTGTGTGTGTGTGTGTGTGTGTGTGTGTGTGTGTGTGTGTGTGTGTGTGTGTGTGTGTGTGTGTGTGTGTGTGTGTGTGTGTGTGTGTGTATGTATGTATGTATGTATGTATGTATGTATGTATAGATAGATAGATAGATAGATAGATAGATAGATAGATAGATAGATAGATAGATAGATAGATAGATAGATAGATAGATAGATAGATAGATAGATAGATAGATAGATAGATAGATAGACAGAAAACAAGGAAGGAGGCCGCAGGCAAGCCAATGAGTTTGCACATCTAAAGGAAGCCAGCTTGCATATTCTATACCCCTGCAAACACCGTTTGAAGAACGTTTGCTCTTGATCTTCCAGAAGAAGACAACTCAGCGCTCCTTGGTCCGCACGAACCCTCAGACACAGGTGCGCCCCGTTCTCGGAGGGCTATTCATCTCTGGAGGAAGCACAGAATATACAAAAAGAACAAACAAAGAAGGGGGGGGGAGAGAGGGATAACCTTCGCTCTCGAGCCCGAGGATTGACGTTCCCATAAATTCCTCAAGTCCCTCGCGTGCGCGCCAGAGCGGAGAAGAGCGTGCAGAAAAAAAAGTGATCGGCCTTGTGCACGGGACGCTTCCACAAAGGGAACGGCAGGCCCTTTTGAGGCATTCGCCTCTCTGCGGACAGAGGGCGCGGGAGTCGCACAATGGCGTACGGCAGGTCAGAAGGAAGTTTTATTCGCTGTTTGACAGCGCTGAAAGAGCAACAGCTCTCGTTACCCGGCTCTTTGCGCGGATGCGCAAGGAATCCGAGCAAAATAAAAAGTAAAGCTGCGAGAGGCGGGAGAGCTTATAGCAGTGCACACCATTCTGAGACTTTATTCTCCATCGCTCTAAATTGTTACCGAAAAGCAGGCCAAGTTGTACTTTTTTTCTTTCTTAGCCGAAATCAAATGAGTGAGAGAGAGAGAGAGAGAAAGAAAAGGGGAAAGCAGGGAGGGAAACTAAGACGCATCTGGTTTGTTACCCTACACTGAGAAAGGGGAAATGGATAAGATGTGATGCGCACCCACACACAACAGCGTTTATTTATTTACTTATTTATTTATTTAGTTAATTAGTTAGTATGAAAATACTGCAGCGTAACAGCATTGGCCCATGCAGGAGGGGTTATACAAAGCATGAGAATAATGAAAGTACAGTGTGGCACAAGAAATGGCAGGTCAAGAGATTGCCATGAATAAAACAATATACATATAATGTTCCAGTCGGAAACGGTCGGAGGGGAAAAAAAAGACTGGATATTTCAGTTCTTGCAAAAATTGGTTCGAGTAAATGACTTGCTTTGTGGCGTGTTCGTCTAGACGATAACCGTGCAATCAAAGGCGCTCATGCAGCCCAGTCCTCTTTAAAAAGCGCAGGAGGGCAGATGCTCTTCTGTGCGGAGAACAGTTTCCAGTCCATTCCGCTTAAGGCAGCGGGCAGGGACTGTCCTCAAAAAAAGGGCGGTGACAGTGGATGGGTTCGCGACCACAAATGCCACACGATAAGGTTTGTGAAATAGTTTGTTGATAGAAAGAGTAGAGAGGTGAGTGTGAGGTGCATTACTGTAGCCAATTCGCGCTTGAAAAATTGGACGAACGTTCGGTTCGCTTAGAATTCTCTCTGGGCTCCAGGCGCGCGCGCACGCACACACGCACACACACACACACACACACACACACACACACACACACACACACACACACACACACACACACACACACACACACACACACACACACACACACACGCACGCACGCACGCACGCACGCACGCACACACACACACACGCACGCACGCGCACGCACACACACACACGCACACACGCACGCACGCACGCACGCACACACACACACACACACACACACATTCCATGTGTCATGAGACATAAGAATTAAGACCTGAAAATAAGAGCCCTCAGAGCAACGACGGCAAAACGACATGTGTGAGAAGGCGCATTACGCCCCGGGAGTGACGCTCCATGCATTACCCCTTTCTTGTGAATACAGTTTCAACGCCTCAACATAGCGCCGCCTACATTTCACGAAAGTACTGCGCAGCGGCCCAAGACAGGGACCATGTCGTCATGTGCACCTCTCTTCCCTTCTCTCGTTGTGCGCGCGCCCGGCTAAAGATGGCCGCTCCACTGCCGAATGAGTCAGCAGCAGCAGCGGTCACAGCGGCGGCAGAAGGCAAACACAACGGCTGGTGCGTCTGCACCCGACGCCACGCTGAGGGCGGCCACCCTGTTCTGAAAGGACGGAAGTGCGGGAGGGACGGTTCGGAGAGCCGCTAGTCGCGACGGTCGGCACCCTCGCCCTCTTTTCTCGGTAGTGGGAGAGAAGGACGCACCCTTCCAGTGCCGCCCCCACTTTGCCTGCCCCGTCAGCACTGCACTGCGTAGCTGTGTACAGACAACCTCCTCACCCAATCATCCCCCAAGACCCCTCGCTGTTGGAACTCCGCATGCTCGAAATATGTAGTTACGATCCGCGCCGAGTGCAAATGGGGTAACGAAAGAATGATTCAGTGCGTCCCGGCGCTGCCACACAGCGGCCACGAATGATGGCAAAGAGGAGAGACGATGGCGCCAACGGCAAGGCGCTAATTAATAATGAAGGTGCTTGAACCTCCTCCGCCGGCTGTCCAGTTCCATGGCATCAATTAGGTGGGCCCCGATCGGTCGCCCGGAGCGGCGGCCTGCGATATAATAGCAAGGATACAGCAGAACCGACTGGGAGGACCGGGTGTGTGGTGTCCGTGCGCCCGACGACACTTTTCCCACTCGTGCCGAAAAGTTCTGTAGAACAGCTGTCCTTTGCCAAAGAGCTCGGATGTACATCTCGTGGAGTGGTGTGTACGAAAGCACTGGTGTGCTCCTGTCGGTATCTTGAATGCTGTTTTCGTTTAAGCAACCTTCCCGTTGCCCCTCCGAAAAACTTGCAAAAGCTATAGCACACGCAGATTTCATGTCAGCAACAGTGACAGGTCGGTTTACAGCGTAACAAGCTCACGAGCTCTTCCCGTAGAGCATTTGAGTGGGAAAGCTTCGTCAGAGTGAAGGATATAGCGGGAAGCTTCCGAATTATTCCTTTTGACGGAGCAATGTTGTCACGGGAGCGGACTACGCACGAATAAATCAGCGGAACATCAGAGGAACTCCATCCACTCACCTTCTCCACACTTCATACAGTTCAAAAGTGCTTCGACGGGAGCTGACTTTATGGCGTAAGTTGCGTAGCTTAGGTGACACGCACAGGGACATTGACGCTGAAGGTTTACGAAAACGTGAAGCTAGTGTGTCCGTGAGTACGTATCTTACCACATTTACTGACCAACGGTACAATTGTTTGCTGACCCCAGTACAACAGTACCAACTGTACAACTGCCTCCTGATAACACGTTAATTACACCTGCCCACCGCATCACCCGAACCAGCTACGTGAACTTGGTCTACCCGCGAAGGGCCCGTACCCACTACGTACCAGCGCTTTTCCTTTTTTCATGCAGTGTGAGGAAGACTGGAATGCTCTTCCCGTTCTCATCGCCACTGCAACTGACTTTCCCTCCTTCAAATCATTTCTTTACGATTCGCAACAATCTTCACATAGTTGGCGTTTAACAACGCCCACCCCTCACGTAATGTCTCGCATTTAGACTTTTTAGGTGATAATAAATAAATAAATAAATAAATAAATAAATAAATAAATAAATAAATAAATAGGCTCTTGCCAACAGTTGCAGAAGACACGTTCTTCTGCTTTCCTCTAGAGATTCCGAGCGAATGCTTACAAGAGTTCAGGCAGGTTACGGGGGCACCCATGCAGCCTCGTTGGGGAGGTTTATACTTTGCGGCGTGTAAGAAGGACTTATATGGCGCTTCATCCCAAGAGCTTACCACTAATCCTTAGTTGTCAGTGGCCTTGACACAGTAAAGCCAGCTGCAGCAACTCATCCCGTTGTTCAAGGTTCACAGATGGACTAAAGCGGGTGTGATTCGTTTTCACGTAAACTGAGAAGTAGTACCATGCGAATCGGATTGTCAGGTTTAGCTGTTACGTAGTGAGCAATCGTATAGTGACGCGCACGTATATGACACAAAAAGACATCGACGACCACCACCCCACTACAGGATCCTCCAAGTGTCATTGCGATGCGTTTGTATATGGAAGAGTGAGCACGCCTTAACCTGATAACGCCTGTCACATAGCTTAATCAGCAACGCTATAATATAAGTTGGCACGCTGAGCATTTGGTACCAGCTGCGAGCGTGGGACGCCGCTCCACCATAAATATCGCATTTTAAACCCATCCTTCACCCGATGCTTGCTTCATCTCCTGCATGCTTGCAACACTAGTTTCCCCTCTAATGCGCTGTGAGGTACCATGCCTTTTATTGCGAAAGCATTACATGGCCCATGAAGCGGAAAATCCTGCGGCGTGGCCGGAGATTGTACAAAATACCACGTGGTCACAGAAACGCGCTCGTGCTCGCGCGTTCGTCGTTGTCTTCTTCCACAGCTGGCCCCGATGCCACTCATCATGCCAGCGTTCCCATACTGCCCCTCTCTCCTTCCTTCCTTCCTTCCTTCTGCGAAGGCACTGACTGCACTCGCCCGCTGCCAATCAGTGCGGTGACTTTGGCGAGTTCTGTCATGCGCTCCGATGGACGAACTTTCGACTTCAACTTCTCGGTTGGTAGGTGCGCCCGGCTCCTTTGGACGTCCGCGCAAGTACGCGAACGAGGCCGAGGCGCGTGATGCGATAAATGATACAAGGAAACAATAAATTCTTGTCCTGAATAGGGACAAGAACCTTGTCAGGCTGCAAAAAACAGCTTTTAGTTCTTGCCCCAGCGCGGATCTTTTGTAAATTAATGAATGCGAAATAAACATTGAATGATAAAGATTGAAAACAATACCATTACGTTTCGTAAAACGAGCCGCCATCGGGAAGACGTCGCAATGCTTTCGCATTCATCCACGTAGCGATACCTAAGACTTAGTGGCCTTCACTTTTTCTTGTGTTACTCAGAAACGCCGAGATGACATCAATATATCTGAATAAGCTTTGTGCTTGCTGTAAAGTTTGCTGTCTAGCTGCTTTCGTTTCTTTTTTTTTTTTATATTCTGCTTCGCATTTGAACATGACGTTCCTCGCTCGTATAATCGAGGAATGCAGACTGACCTACATTCACCAAGAGCAAGCTTTGGAAGAGCAGGTCGTCTCACAGACTAAGGTCACAGTATCATTCTGTCAGCCTCGTATACGATTCTAAGGCCATTCAGCACTGTAATTAAACTCGATTACGTGCGCATCAAGCCACTGCATTTAACTCAACAAACATAGTAGAGGACCCTCTGTATGTCCTTAATTACAACTCGCAGAAGACATGAGCGCTCCTGTTGTAAATCTGTCACATTAGTGGTTACAAAGCGACCAAGAAGACAAAAGGATAGGACGAAGGGCTGCACCGAGCGCGGCATGTTAGGGAGTAATATCTGTTCGCGTTCAGAGAGAGCGACAAGATGATTACGCCGTAGCCGTGGGGGAGCCCGACAGCCTAATCGCAGCCTGCAACATGATTCCATCTTAATACGAAGAGGTCAGACGTTTGGGCAGTAATTAAAAAGAAAATGAACGACCTCAATTTCGGAAGCCTATATACTCGTGAACTATACAGCAGCCAATCTTTTGTATACGAGTGGTTGACTGTATCCTGTTTACTGCTTTCTTCTCCCCACCATCCCTTTCCGCTTTTCTCTTTCTTCCTTTCTGTGTGCCCCCCCGTCAAATGTACCGGTCCACTTAATTGCGAGCACTCATCTCTCCTGCGCTTTTAATTTTACGCTTTCCAGAATGCCCAGCTCGGCGTACACGTGGTGGAGCCACTAGCCTTGGCCGCTCTTGATTAGGCCTGGAGGAACGCAGGTCGACGCACAATCGACGGCGTTTCGCGGTCTCCCTCGGGCTCACCGAAGCGCGAAAAAGGCCGTCCCCGGAGAACCGCCCCCTCGGTAGCTGAAGCAAGGACTTGTCCCACCTTTTCCCCGTACACAGGCACGGAAGAAGCTCGCCCCTGTAGCTGCGCCGCCGCCGAAGAATACCCTGTCGGCAGCCAGCTGGCAGTTCAAACCGAGGGGAAAAAAAAAAAAAAAAGCAGCGGCCGAAGCGAGCAAGCCTATACTATAAAGCAACTACAGCCTAATCGTATATAGTGCCGAAATGAATAGCTTCAAAAGCGCCGCTACTGCCGCGCGTTGCGTGACTCACACACACTGAGTGCATGGCGAAAACTAATTTAAATGTATCGTGTGCCCAACATGAAAGAAATAAAGAGGCGAACGACGAGATCCACAGGTGGGCAGGAGCTGGGCGCTATAACATCCAAGGATGTCGGACACATGTCGGTCCTGTTGCCAAGTCTGGTGTGCACAGCGATAACCTGGAACAACCAACCGGCTGGGCAAGGTTTTCGATCGCGAAGGCCTAATCCCAGTCCCCGGAAGGACCGTATACTTGGGTATAAACAAGGACTTCGTTTGCGAATACATGCCTCTGAGCTAAGCACAGCCGGGAGAAGTAAGGCCCAAAGAGAAGGCCACAAACATACACACCGCTAAGTTGTAAATTTGTCATCATTATTGGAAAAAAGAAAAAGAAGAACACACGCATGAAACGCAAGTTTTTTGCTTAGTGGGAAGCCGATGGTGTGCATTTACTCAATCATCTATGCCCTTTATCGTTCACATTGAAGCGGGTGCGTCTGGCAAGAGATTCAACGTGATTTAATCTAGAGCTATGCACAATATTTGCTTCTCCCAAGGAGAGCCACCTTCCGATGTCTTCCTCTTTAGCTTTTCATTGGCAATATTTTGCCAATTTATTGGCAGCTACAGTGCAGTGGCACGAAAATTAGGGTTTATAGTCCTGTCAATACAAGTTCCCGCAAGTTCCCGAAGGACGTTGTCTCGAACCAAGTCCCCGAGGCTCGTCATTTTCGTCTTGGGTCTCTGTGTGTTACTTTAGCCGACACCTTTCCTTGGCGCACACTTCTTTCTGGACCCATGAAGATGGGTGCCTGAGCTGAAAGCGTAAAGGCATGGAATGGCAGCATAACTAATGGCATAATGAAATGCGCGCTCCAAGAAGAAAAGAAAGATAAATCTTGTCTCGCCTAACTTCTGAAGGATGTTGAGGTTAGTGCGCGTGATGAGTGATGAGCCTCGCCTTGTGGCCTCTACGCGACCGACGGCCTCTGGTCAGGAGTGCCCATCCATCACCAGACGGCGTAAAGGAGGGGCGGTGCCGAAGTGTACAGACAGCGCTAAGTAGCCTATTCACGCTCAGCTACCTGAATTCTCGCCTTTCGGGATTGTTATTTGCCTCTTCAAGATCTGCTTGGTTCGGGAAAGATTCATATATGTCTATAATTGTGCTTTTTCAGAGGGCGCAACATGAAGCGTATGGTAGACCATAGAGTTACTGTATGTACAGTCAACCACAAAAGTTTACAGACCACGGAATCTTAGAAAACGTAGTCAGTAAAACCGACATCACAGTGTTGTTCACATATACTGGTAGAGGCTGTAACTGCGAATGCTAGGCTGCGTTGTGAGGCTGCGCAGATATTCAGATTTTTCTCAGATTTCCTGCTCCGTAAAATTTTGTGGTTGACCGTACTTATATGGTAACTATAAACTCTACAGTAGACCAGGAATAAGCGCCACTTCGTGCACTTAACACCAATGACAGAGTGCCATGCATCATTATTTAAGAAGCGAACCACCAAGGAATCGCATATTTTTCAAATACCAGTTACGTCTCACGGTGTATAAGTAATGTTCTACATTACGGCAGTGTTGCCTAATTAGGGCCTGTATACTTATGAAATAGTTCGTAAGTGAAAGCGGTTCGTAAGAACAGGTACAAGCTATTTGTTATCAGCGAACGCCGCCAGTCCGATCGCTAATACTACTTGAACGAACGAAAATCTTAGCAATTCCGCTCCACGGCCAGTATATATACAAACAAGTTCATACACTAAAATGGTTCGTTAGAGCAGGCTCTCGCCAGTCGCGAGAACGAACATTAGCGAAAGCGGCTGATCAGTGACGAAGAGTTCTCACGAATGAAAAGATTTGTAAATTCGGTCTCAGGTGCCGAAGCGACCCGATCATCACCACATTTATCTCGCTCTTTTTTTTTTACTCTCAATATCCGTCCATAATCATAAGCAGCAGATGAAAACTTCTATTCATACCTACCTGTCAGCTTTTCCGCCATAATAAACTTTCCTCTTTGTCGTTCGAGATGGATGAATAGCGTCACAACTGCAGGGTATGTCAGCTGAAAGCTGCGTCTGTTTCAAGCTGCATTCTCCCCTGACTAGGCACGCTTGAGGCTCAAGATAGGACTGGACGGGAGCTCCGGCAGCGGTAGATCGGCATCGACGACTGATAGGGGGCGCATTACGCTGGCCTGCTTCGTGCTCGTGGTGGGTGTTAACCGAACGAGGGACTGGAAGCAGCTCCCCCGGCAGTGGCCTCGGGATTCATAATTTAATGCGTTTACAGGACCCCCCTGACGCCTCTCGGTTCCCGCCCTCGGACTCTTTAGTCCGGTTCCTCCCTGCCTGGCCATGCACTCTCTTCTTTTGCTCTAACTTTACGTTTGTTTCCCCACACGAATAATCTACATGCTCGAAAATTAAAACCAGACAGTGTTGCAAAGGCTAAAGGTATATGGCTCCAACCAATCGCGCGACAGCTAGCCTATATAGCGATGCACTGTATTCGTTCCCAACAAACGTAAGTACATCCACTCCCAAGTCGTCTGCTCCTGAGAACGAGAAACAGACGATGCTGTTAAAAGACAGGACATAACACTCAAGCATTCCCATATGCAGTAAGCGTGCCCCATGACAAATCCCCAATGTCCGCAGTACACTCATTTTTATAACGCCTACATAACATTGTTTAAATATTTTTATGACGGGTGACCCAAGAAAATGGGCCGGGGCTTCACCTATAGTTTGTAAGTACACTTCAGTAACATTTCGTCTACAGCCCACTGCAAAATTACATGTCTAGTGCGTGACGCGCTTTTACTATATGCCCCTAAAGTATGTTACGCATGGTGGAAGAGGCGGAAGGTCGCGCTGGGACCAACGGGTATACGAGTTGGAGACTGTGAGCTCGTTGGCAGATTGGTTAAGGATTAACAGTGTGAGAATCGTCCCGGAATCTTCTAATGTTTGACGCTTCCGACTGGCACAGTCTTAAAACTTCGCAGTACTTCCTTCCGCGCACGAGGGCTGGTCTCAGCACTCCTCGCACCTTCCTATGCACTGAACGGTTCTAACGTTCTATAGCAGGGCAGGTCTGCTACGGCAACGCAACAAGCGTACAATAAAGTAGCCGAAAACAAACAAAACTAACAAACCTCACGCGAGCATCCATGGCTTGCCTCTGCGTGCACCGAAGTACCAGGAAACGGAGTGGGCTGGGCAACCCCCGCCTTTCACCCCTGTCAGTTTTCATTTCTTTACGAGTGGTGCACACGAACTGGTCCCTTGTCTATTCCCGCCGGATTCTTTGCTTGAGCAGCACGTCGAAGGAAGGGGCTCGTTAGTTTTGACGCGATAAACCAGCGGCTACGCCGTGTGCCTGTGGCCCGCGCGATTCATGAGTCCTCTGCGTGCACACGATTACTGAGAGGAAGAAAGTTATACGGAGGAATGCAATATACGCGCTGCCTTCTCGACCGTATGCGCGCATGCGCGGCCGAGAGAATTCGGGAGTTCGTGCGGCACTTGCCCTTGCAGGAGACGGAACGCAATGGAAAGGGGAGGACTTGGCCAGCAGTATTATACTTTGGCTCTTTTACGATTGTTCGTGAAGACGCGCCCCGAATGCCGCCGCGTGTGTAGTGATTGTTTCTCTGGGTCTTCGCAGCGGCGTGAAGAGAGGTCTCCCGCGCCGAGCCCTTTGTTGGACAAGAAAGGAAAGCGCCTTAACGCCTATAGTTCTTTTTACGAGAAAGGGCGCTTGAAAGGCTGCGTGGGGGTATTGGTAGGCCCTAAGCGGAAGGTTATTTTTTTTGCTGAACATTGTGTCCGCAGAAATTCCGCTATAGTATACGCACTAACAACATAATTTCAAACAAGCAGAAATAGACTAGAATACGTTGTAGCGTTACTGAATTCGCCTGCATCAGTAACAGCGGCTAAGTCTGGTCAAAAACGCACGTCTCTGACTACAGATCATGCCTCGAAACCGGTTATGACCAACTGTCGTTATTATGAAAACTGTTCTGATCAAATTCATACGTTTCCAGCATTAATTAAGGAAAATTGTACCTGTACAAATTAATGTTAATTTCACCCTATAGAGAGAGAGAGAGAAATGTCACTTATGTTATGCTCATTTATGTTCTTGATTTGCTTTACGCATTTTCTTATTCTATTTTGTCTCTATTCCCGTCTATAGTATACCGTCGCACTGTTGGCCTCGTCCCACGGCTCACATATGGAACTATGCCTGGTTAACTGAGCATCGACAGTGTCACACTGAATACACATATTCACCGGTTAGATTACCGAACGCGAAGGAGACCGCCGGAAAATACCGAGTACTGGCGGCTCCACTTCTGCCGCAAAATATAGTTCGTCTACCTCGAGCGAGAAAGTAATACGGCATCTGACGCGTATGACACCTCCATACCGGATCAGGAACCCTACCTCACCGGTATCTCTTATACTTCTCTAGTATTACCATTTTTCAGAGCCACAGCTTCTAGGACGATGACTTCTAGCTATGTTCACGAAGCAAGGCAGGAATTGTTATAGTTCCTGAAATCAACTGGCCCAAGTGGCGCATAGGCATCCCCCTCGTGCACGCGCGCTTCTAGTGCTCCCCCCTCTCTCGCTTTTTTTTTATCTATCCCTTAATGCTCTCACCCTGCGCATGCTAAAAACAGGCACGCGTCCAGTTAACCCATTCTACATTTTATTTCTCTCTATCTTCTTCTCTTTAGCCTCCACAAACCCTTTCTCTCTCTCTCTTGGCCTCTTTGTTCATGCAACCGCCGCACTTTGGCGAAGACGTGGAAGCTGTCAGCTGTACGAGCAACACTGACCGACGTCATCACAAGCAATCAGGTATCTGTGCTGAAAAGCCGTCTTAAACGCAAGTTCAAGTATAAAAGAAAACGTTAAATATGCATGGTTTAACGCACATATATCGAAGTTGTTTAATGAACGGCTTCATGTCCTGGAAGCGAGGACTAACGCAACCCCGCAGTCGCTGTTTTATTTTTTTAACTTTCTTTCTTTTTTTCATTCGCACCCGCCAAGCTATAGGGGCGGCTTTCCTAAAGCTACACCGATCATTGGGCCTTGGCCGCTGGCGGTCGCCAGCTTCAAAGACACCACGGGCGTCTACAAAAAGCCTCCACGTGGAAGCTGTAATTTGCACGTGACAGAGGAAACACTTTCTCGGGCGCTAATGCGACGGCGCACATTACCCCACAAATCAGAAGCGCGCTGTGCCCGCTCCGGCGTCTGCAGAACCGGCTACGCTCGCGGTGTAATAAGCGCCGCCACCACCACCTATAGTCATACGCAGCGCGTCACTTGGGACTGCCCTATCTCTCCATCTCCCCAAAGTTTGCAGCGAAGCGACTTACTCGCGTTTTGCGGCATGTATATTACGCGCACCGCCGCCGCCCGCATGTGTCTGCAACGTGAGTTTTCTCTTTTTACGCGCCCTCCCTCCGCGACGACTTCGCCGCCGGCTGCGTCTCTGCTCCTCTGGTTCTTCTCGGCTGGGAAGGTAATCTAGCGTGAACGCGGGAGCCGGGCTCAGCTCTCGGCAGGAAGCTATCATCGAACCGACACAGTTGCCCCGCAGTGCGGCGCGATAATCCTGTAGCTCAAACCAGACCGCGTCGAATCCTATGCGACGGGAGTATACATATATGCGAGGAGATAACAGGCATATCGCAAAGACGTAGGCGTAAACCGTGACCGCATAAACGCCGTATTGGCGCACTGGCTGACGTTGCTTCTTTGCTTCGGCCCGATGGTACGACTTGCCGCAAATGAAATAAGAACCATAAAAATTATAGGTGTGCCAGCTTGGAGAAGCATGCGGCTTCAGTTTTTAGAACCCCCTTCAGTGCATCGCGAATCATGGCGTTCTGCTTATGAGCGCAAGGTTGCGGTTTCAGTTCCCGCTAAGCGGTGGCCGCATTCCGGTGGGGGCGAGAAGAAAGAACGCGCGCTTACCGCGCTTTAAGTGCACGTCAAAGGACCCCGAGCTAGTTTAATAGGTGGTGTCCGAAACGTGGCACCTATGACGTGTTTCCGTGTCTGCAATCGCTTCCAGCACATCCAATCGGCAAAAGCATCGCCTTCGATATTAGTGTCTTTTACTCCAATGAAGCGGTCACTACGCGTTGGATTTAGACATATATTATTACAGAGTCCCCAAACATGCGCACTACGGCGTCTTTCATTGCCCCCGGGTTGCCTTGAACTTTGAACTTGACTTGTACCTATACAACGTACAGATAGCAGGGGCAGAAACAAAAAGCCATAACATCGGCTTGACTAGGTAAACCCCGTAATTAATTTTATAAAGCTTAATTGAACGTGCAAGGTTAAAAAATATATACTCAGCTCGCAATGCACACAAATTGACTTCATGTGAATAACAATTAAAAAAGAAAACGTTACCTTAGCGTTGAGAAACTTGCTGTGAATACCGGAATGTATGAAGGCTCGCTCCGCAGTTCTTGGAACTCAAAACGCTGCAAAGCGAGGATGGGTACGAATGAACTCTATAGGTGCGCCCCCTGCAGTGCACTTGTGACGCACACATCAGGCGGGAAATGTACACAGAATGTCAGTGGCTTCAGAAAGTACATGAAGTGAACAGAAAGAACGGCCACATATATACACAGCTAAAATTCAAGCTAAACAAGTGAAGTAAGCGCTTAAGCTTGCTAGATTAAGAAATAAATAAAATAATGTAGTGTAATAAAATAATCGCATATACCGGGGGCCTTTTTTTAGAAGGTCAAAATTCGCATTGATGTTCCGAAATTCATTGGTGTTCCAGTTACTGTTGTGCTTCAATGCATAGAACAGCGTTTTCCTTAAAAAAAGAAAAACGCCAATGCATTTTGTCTGACATTTTGAAAATTAATATCTGGGAACTGGTGCACTCTTGAGAATTCGTTTCAAGTGGATCCTCCTTGCAAACGCATCGGCTATAATTCGTAGATTTAAATATGCACCGCAAAGTAAATAATTAAGAAATTAATTCGCGTAATTATGTTGATTAGTCCATGAAGCATTCTGAATTTTCGTGGCACTAATGGCTGCCTCATCAAGTAATTTAGATCAAGGAATATAATTGTGCTATCTGAGACAAGTTATTTTAACAAATATGGACCTTCTAAAAAGAGACCCGGTATATAAAGAGAAGAAACATCCCTAATCTCCCCAGCAAAAAACAGCTCACCGTTCTCCTAGATTTCTTTTTCTTTTCCTACACACAAGCGCTATATAGTTTTACTTGGGAAAGGTGCATCTCGACTTCGCGCTCCCGAAAAACATCGGGAAAAACAAAGCCTAGAGATCGAGCATACCGAAGTTCTAAAAAATGAAATGAAAAAAAATAACAAATGAACCAAACCAAGAAAGAAAAATGTCGGACCCGTTGGCCATACGGTCACACTCAATGCTTTATACGCCTAGTAAAAGCAGCTTTTTTCAGATCGTGACAAGCTCTGTAGTACCACCGCTTTGGGGGCGAGGAGTTACGGAGACGCCATCTGTCGGAAGCGCCTCCCTTGCGTGGTATGAGGCATCACGCGGCGCGCTCCTCATAGGTTTCGCTTACGGCGCTCAGTAAAAACACCACGCGGCAGCCCTCCTGGACATTTATGTAGGTACTCTCAAAACGAGGGAAGTTTATTACTGTCGATATAATGATCTTGGGCAAACTGAAAGCACAGAATCGTTTACAGACGCTGTCTTTATCGAATACGTACAGTGAACGCCACTGCGCGCGGTCGCCGCGATAAAGTCTCCCGAACCGGCTTCTTGTCTGAAAGGTAGGCAAAGGTTGAGAGCAAATTATGTGAAATATGTTCTTATAGTGGGCTGTCTGTATAACCAAATGGGGCATAACAGAATGAAGCCTCAATGCAGCGCACGCACGGATCAACAGCGACCGACAGCGCGTCTGCATGCATGTCCGCGCACAATGTTTTGCTTTCGCTGTGAGCGCGTTTTCGCACCGTATGTGTGCGTGTGAGCGCCGCGAGCTTTAGGCCGCAGCACACGAGCATTTGACAGCACACTAGCAACCATTGTTGCGTGGACGCTATCAGAACTGTTCAAAAATAATTTCGTTATAGAGACTTCGGCGAGTACGGCGACTGTGATGTGCCGTCGCGACGATTCAATCTTTTTTTTTTGTCTTCTAAATTCTTGGACATTTCAATATTATTTCTCAAGTTGCGTCGCATTGCATGTTTATCGGTCTTCTCAGCGTGCGATTTCCCTCTGCTTCTTTTTCGTAATCCAGTGCATTAATTCATAACACAAACATGACCATATGCCATGCCTTTTTTTTAATCTGCGTCTTACCGCTCCCTTTCCGTTCCAGTGAACTTGCCAGTATCTAGCATCAACAAGTTCATAGACCAAACCGTCATGACATTAGTCGGGCAGCGGGCGCGGGCAAGCGTCTCAGTGCGCGTTTTCTGCTGCTCACCGAACATTGCGCAGTACCGGCGTCCCGGCGCCGTAGCAGAAATCTTCCTCGCGTCTGTGCTTGCTGCATATCCGAGTTGTAGCCGATGGCTGTCTGCCGGTTCTAGGTTTCGCCAGCCAAGCTTCACGCAGCTCCTTGCCCTGCGGCTACGGGCGAATAAGGCTGACACCGGGCTCCGTTGCGAACGTCCGGCACGGCGGGACCGAGCAGTAGCCTACCATGCTACACGCCTCCAAAGACAGCCACTACCTATTTGAGTACTTTCAAATGTTGTCAAGCAGCACCCAAAGTCTCACCACTTAATCAGAACCGCGGCGCAGGTGGGACTTTTAACCTTTCGTTTTCACTTCGCTTCGGCGCTTCCGAAGCAGCCGACGCGGCCGCTGTGTCCACGTGATCCCTCATGCCACGTCACGCCGACAGTGGCGCCAGCTTTTCCAGTGGTGGAGCTCGCACCAATAGTCTAGAAACAAGCTGTTGTGTCGCATTTATTACTGCGATAGCAATTACATGTACATATGGACACACCAGGCGAATTTTCGCCACCGCCGTCGCCGTGATTTGCCGTATAAGTGCGATAACATCGCGGCCGCGTGCCATATGCAGTAGGGGCGAGCGAAAGCTTGCGAGGGTGACGCCGAGAAGGATGGTGGCTTGATGAGGCGTTGTCTTCTCGCGCTTGCAAGGGAGGAAGACCGGTAAGGTGCGCGCAAAGGAGTGGGGGGGGGGGGGGGAATGTGCGCGCGCTAGGAGGGGGAGTGAGCAGACTAGCACTCATCTCCTCTTCTACTCCAGCTGCGGTGGCTGAGCGCGGCCGCGCGCGTCGTATCTTGAAAGCAATCTTGCTAGGTTCGAAGGCTAGCCGGCCGGAGATAGCTGATGGCTTAGAGTGCGCTGTGTTCTCGCGCGACTAGCTCACGTTGAAGCGAGTGGCAACACGACGGGAAATTCGCTCGCTGCTGCTGCTGCGTCTCCATCAGGCCGTCGTTCTGACAGCAAGTGTGCGCGGTCATCGAGTGAGATGTGCTCGTGTTTGTTGGTGTAAGCGTGGCGACGCGCTTGATAATTTGGTTAGTAAGCGTATGTTTGCAGCAGCTTATGCAGCTGATAAAACGACTAACCTTGCTTCGCATAGCTGTCTAAAAGTTTGCTATTGCACTCAATGCTTCGTCTTACTACTACCACCCCCCGCCCCCTTTTTGTGCTGCAGATCTGAACGGGGACAGACAAGGAGACATACCCTCCTTAAACGTTCCCGGTGTCGTGGAATCCTACCCAAGTAGTCATTGATGTCAGCATGCGCGCACAGGGTTCTCAGCCCCGTGACCCGACAGATGGTCGGTGTTGTCGTTAGTGGTGGAGGTCTCCGGAAATGCGAGGGTCACCACGGAAAAGCACGCAAGAGACGATCGTCCCGCGACACCCAGAGTTGCATTTCGCCGCTTTCTGCGCACAGAAGGCGCACACACGCACCGCGGAGTCAAGAGTCGCCTGCTGCTGAGGCTCCCCTAAAGACGCGACCCTTGTTCGGCGCGACACACCGCGACCACCCGGTGAGCTGCGATCGAGATAGCGCGGTCGTGGCGGGCACAGCGTGCGTGCGACGGCCACTTGCCGTTCTTCGTGCTGTGGGGGAAGACGGCGAGGCCTTCCGTTGAAGATTTAATGGCCGCCCTACATGTGCGGTCCCGCTACTGCTATACGTCGCCGAGTCTCTCTTCGACAGACTGAAGAATGGCCTTTTCACTCGCAGGCGGCACTGGTCATGGTTTTCGCACGCGCCCTCGTACGCTGCCCGTTGGTGCTCGCAAATCTGGCAACAAATGTCTGCCTATCCATCTGTATCTCAACGTTGTGCCCTGTGGCTGTGCCTATGTGGCATGGATGAACGGACAGTCTGTTCAATAGTGCTGAATTACAGGTTGTAATTATATACAGTACAGAGAAACAGCGCGCTGCTTCGTCTGTGCCTCCCGTTTGTCCCGACCCGTGGTTGTTTATTTAGTCACATATGGGCAAATGCCACTGCTAGTAGCGAGGCCTGAAAATCTTCTCAGGGGAAGGAAGTGTGTAAATTCCCACTGGTCACGAAGGAAATCATAAGGCAGAAAAAGAGTGATTCATCCGCTGCAGTATATTGCAAGAGCAGCTGTCTCTCACAACCGACACTGTAGCCATCATATCAAAAATAGCGTCTGCCCTCGCCCGCTACAGTATTAACGTGCTGTGTACTCCGAGACACAAGCACAGACGTCACTATTCTCATACTCACAGCCACGCAGAGATGCTGCAACACACAGCTACCGTGATCGTCTGAGAAGGAAAAAAGAAGCATAGTCAGACGGATGGACGGAGCAATTCCATTTGCGAGCTTTTGACTGCTGTCGCACTAAATAAATCAAGGTTAAAAATTACAACCGAGCCTTCTATATATCATTATCATCAGCCTATTTTATGTCCACTGCAAGACGAAGACCTCTCCCTGCGATCTCCAATTACCCTGTCCTGCGCCAAGCGATTCCAACTTGCGCCTGTGAATTTCCTAATTTCATCACCCCGCCTAGACTTCTACCGTCCTCGAATGCGCTTCCCTTCTCTTGATGCCTATTCAGTAGCCCTAATGGTCCACCGGTTATCTAACCTCCGCATTACGCGACTTGCCAAGCTCCATTTCTTTCTTTTAATGTCAGTTAGAATATCGGCTATCCCCGTTTGTTCTCTGATCTAAACCGCTCTCTTTCTGTCTCTTAACGTTATGCCTAACATTCTTTCTTCCTGCGCTCTTTAACTTGTTCTCGAGCTTCTTCGTCAGTCTTCAAGTTTCTGTCCCATGTGTTAGCACCGGTAGAATGCACTGATTTTACACCTTTCTCTTTAATGATAATGGTAAGCTTCCAGTCAGGATCTGATAATGTCTGCCGTATGCGCTCCAACCCATTTTTATTCTGCTGTAAATTTCCTTCTCATGATCAGGGTCCCCTGTGAGTAATTGAACTAGGTAAACTAACTCCTTCACAGACTCTAGAGGCTGGCAGGCGATCCTGAATTCTCGTTCCCTTGCTAGGCTATTGATCATTATTTTTGTTTTCTGCATATCAATCCTCAACCCCACTCTTCCACTCCCTCTGTTAAGGTCCTCAGTCATTTGTTGTAACTCGTCCCCAGTGTTGCTGAACAGGACAATGTCATCTGCAAACCGAAGGTTGCTGACATATTCGCCGTTGATGCTTGCTCCTAAGCCTTCCCAGTTTAATAGCTCGAATACTTCTTCCAAGTATGCAGTGAATAGCATTGGAAAGATTATGTCTCCTTGGCTGACCGCTTTCTTTACAGGTATCTTTCTACTTTTCTTGTGGAGAATTAAGGTAGCTGTGGAATCTCAGTAGATATTTTACAAGATATTTACGTAAGCCTCCTGTATTCCTTAATTACGTAATGTCTCTGACTGCTGGTATCTGTACTGAATCAAGTGCCTTTTCGTAATCTATGAAAGCCATATAGAGAGGCTGATTGTACTCTGCAGATTTCTCGATTACCTGATTGATGACATGGATGTGATCCATTGTACAGCACCCCTCCCTGAAGCCAGCCTGTTCTCTTGGTTGACTGAAGTGTTGCCCTTATTCTATTGGAAATTATCTTGGCGAATATTTCATACAATACAGGAAGTAAGCTAATGAGTCTATAATTTTTCAATTCTTTAACGTCTCCCTTTTTGTGGATTAGTATAAGTTTGGTATTCTTCCAGTTCTGTGGAACCATTGAAGTCGTGATACATTTCGCATAAAGTGCCGCAAACTTTTCAGCATGATGTCTCCTCCGCCTTTGATTAAATCGACTGTTATTCCATATTCTCCTGTCGCTTTACCCCGTATTTCATGTCTTGTAAGGCCCTTCTAACCTCATCGCTAGTCATAGAGCCTCTGCAACCTGTTCATTACTACTTCGAATGGAGGTAGATTATATATATGACAAAATGTGGAAGGGTAGGCAATTCAGATCACCTCTCTCAAAATTCATTCACGCAATGACAAGCACGGATACCTTTAATGGGAGGCGATAAGTTCAACGTCGTCTTAAGACATATTCAAAAGTCACTTGTTTTGCTGATTGATCAGCCATGTCTAGTATATATTTTCTATCCAACACCTTAATCTCTTTTGACTCGGAATATGTTTTGGAGTTGGCGCCTTGTACCGAATATTTCAGCGAACGCTTACATTTTTTTTTTAAATTTACTCTAGTAGATATCACAATTCTAGTCCATGAGCTGGTCTACTCAGAGAGGTGGACATTGCTTGCAAAAAAATTGAAATGCATAACCGACTAATTAAAAAAATCCACTAATTAAATTTTAAACTAATTACCTTATGGCACGTACTGCAATTTACAAATTCTATCCGGGGAGTTCGCAAGGCGGATCTAATTGGAACGAACTCGCAGCATGACACCAGTTGAGATACTAATTCGCGAACTTTGCGGAGAAATGCATTCGTGTTCCAGTTAGTTTTGTGCTTCAATGCATAAAACGACGTTTTGTTAAGAAAGTAAGTGGAACGACACTGTATTTTTACCGCAAGTTTAACGGCGCATATCTCATGAATGGTGTCATCCACACAATTATTTTCAAGTGGATATGCCTTGAAGTCCCACCCGCTAGAACTTGTAAATTGCGATGCCCCTAAGGTAATTAGTTAAAAACCTCATTCGTGACATTTTGTTCATTAGTCGATTATGCATTTCATTTTTTTGTGCAAGTAATGTCCGCCTCTTCGACTAGACTAGCTCATGGACTAGAACTCTGCCACCTGCCACAGGCGATCTTGTTTTTGAAAGCGTTCGCTGAAACAACCTGTATATATGCCACACGCGGATAAATGAACGAGTGGCTTAATATGTGAAAGCAAATTCTACCGTCCAATAATTCGCCGACGCACTGCAGCACCGGAAGCGAGAAATGAGAGCTGGACATCCGCGCATAGCGTGCGTATCTGAGATCAGCCGCAAGTAACGCCCTCCACTGTGTACGTACGGTCGTTGAAAACCAACAGTATCGTCTCTTCTGAAGTCCCTACATGTTGTTCCACATTAGAAACGACAGGATTCTGGGTACGGCAGCAGTAACGGCAACGACCCGGGTACGCTGCTCCTTACGATAAGAAAAGGAAAATAAAACTGTAGGGTTTTGTGTGCCAAAACCAAGATGTGATTATGAGGGATGCCGTGCATGGTGGAGGGACTTCGTGTTAATTTTGACTATCTGGAGTTCTTCAATATGCACATACATCTAAGTTTACGAGCGTTTTTTGCATTCCGCCCCCATCGAGATGCGGCCTCCCTGGGTGGGTTTGAACCCGCGACCTCGAACTGAGCAGCGCGACGTCATAGCCACTAAACTACTGCAGAAGGTTCCTTACTAAAAAATAAAAACAATGCGCAGGCAGCACAAACAAAAAGAATGCGAATACATACACAGCGCTTGTTAGGATCGTGATTCAGTGTCAACAAAAACGAAAAAGCGCTAAACCAAATTCTCGTGAGCATTGTGGCGTGCATTCTTATTCCTTCCGTCATACATTTTTTTTTTCTCGTGGTATACTTTCCTGTTCTTGCCTTTTTTATTTTTTAAAATCTACCAGCACTTCCCTTTTTCTGCGTCCCGCCTACGCGATGCTGTTTATGAAGACCGACTGCCCTTAATGAACACAATCTCATCCTAACATGCATTCGCTTAGTTGAATCATTTCTGCCAGCTCTGGCTCATCCTAAGTGTGTTTAAAATGCAGCGAATGGGGAAAAATCTTGAACACACACACATGCGGTCGTTATTTCGTACTCCATGCAGAGTAAGTTTAAGCAGTAAGAATGCACGGCAGCAGCGCCGGAAAAGAGAGAGAAAGGGCACAGGAGATGGAGGTCGCACCTCTCCTGCATTTTCTCATTGTGCCCCTCGTGACATCGGAATGACTGTTCCTGCAGAATCGCGATCCAGACATCCCAGTGGCTGGTTAAATGGCCCTTTCGCCCTATTTTCCAAGCCACCAAGCAAACGTGAAACATGAAAGTGAACATGAAAACGCAAACGCGCAATTATTCTGGTTAGTTTCTTCATTGTACGCGTTTCATACCGGCCCAATTTTAGGTGAAATGACAGAAGCAGCCAATGAAATGATACTGCGGTTGTCCGTACACATGTGGCGCTGCCGGCTGAACATCGCTAAAGGAAATCGGTAGTGTCTTTTCTCAAGGGCGATAACTGTGTGACCTTGCAACGTCCAGGAACATGTCACGAAGCATTCAAACGCTTCCACGTTCAAAGCTCGCAAGATAATGGTTGAGACATACGCCGCGCTTTCACGCGTATTAGCCGCACCAAATAAACTCAAGAAGCTTCGCGATACATTTCGCGTGCGACTTAGGTGCGAAATTCCTGCGTAGTTCGGCTTCACAGCAGTGTGAGGTACTCCGCCGCGGAAAGTGGATAATGAGGTCGTTAGAAATTTTTTTGAAGAATTTCTGCTACTGTGACTGCCTTGACTGAAAACAGGATGATCGACACTCACGTCATTACACCTGCAGCAAATAGCCCCTGCAGGCTAATGCGCAACGCTGCTGTCAAAATGCGCTATATGCGTGCAAAAGTGGGTTGCTCACCCGCAAATATGGTACACGCTGTCGCTGCTTTGTCCAATGCGACGAAGTGTTCAGTATGAGCCATATTTTGCCGTGTTCACGCCGAAAAGTCATCTCCCGCGAAACGAATGATGTCGACCATATCGTGTACCATTGGAATGGCATGTCATGCTGCCAACACGTGTGTGACAGAAACATTCTCATATGGGCGAAGAATCTTACTTCATCTTGGAAAGGACCGCTTCCGAATGCAGAAGGAGCCTCGACTCTATTCGAAATATTTCAAAACGTTTTCCTCTCTGAATTTGGCGACAAGCGCATCTACGGTGCCACGACCAATAACGTAAAACACGACCCCGGGTCTGTATGAATTTTTGAGCCTCCATTGCCCTTCAGCAAAGAAAGGGTTGTATAACGGAATATGCGATAGCGGAGGATGCAGTGGGGTAGGGATGAGCGCTTTATTTTTCCTCGAGGAATACGATTCATGATGAAAGTTCATTTTATGTTAATCGTGGCTGTTTACTGAATGTCACTGCGATATTACTTTATAACACCTCTGAATTTTGTGAAGTGCATGTTAAACACGCAAACACACACGCACACACATTCATTACTTAGATAACTCGGTGGTCTTGCATTCCAAACACCCTCATCTGCAGTAGTTCCAGGCGACTCTTAGTAGTAAATAAAAATGATAATAATATACTGCCTTCTCAAAAAAAAAAAAAAAAACTGAAAGTCATAAGCACTACCACAGCTATACCATCGAGCTGTCGGCTGGTCTGCCAAATTAACACGGCTAGAATTAAATACTTCGGGTTGATTTTTTACGTGTCGAGGTTAAAATTGGGTTATAGAAGATGTCGTAGGTGATAGCCATATATATATATATATATATATATATATATATTGGCCACATGGAGTCGTGTCCAATGATCACTGAAGCCTTTGAAGGCGCACGTTTTTTTTTTTTTTTTGCGTGTCGTTCCCGTGGGGTGCGAAAATTGAATCCTATACATCGTCAACCATCGCGGTGGGACAAAACTGTTCCTCCAGACGAGCATCGGACAACTATTGATAAGCTATACGAACAGCATTTTGCTTCTCTTGTCAATGACAAATTCCCTTCCAAAATCTTATCCCCCTCCCAACAAGTCCGTTTGAGGCAACTCGCGACTCTTTCTAACTTATGTCTTGCCAAACGACACACTTCTCTTCTTTATCTACCAGGTCAGGGCAAATGTTCCAGCACACGTCACTTGAGTCTGTCCTCGCGTTCAAAGTGAACGACAGATTATTGTCGACATCCTCCCAATTAATTTTAAATCTGAATCCTTAAAGGGAACATTTCAGTACTACCTCATTGATCCCCAATTAAGTAAGATTAGTCTGGGATGCTCTTTTGAACTTCATGTTTTATCGTGCCATTTATTACGCCTTTTACTATGCCACGTATAGCATTGCTCGAATAAAGCTATATATTTATCTAATGAATCCCAGTTAGTCTATGGCTGGGGATTACAGACGGGCCAACAAAATGTTTGTATGTAATAAAAGACATTATAAGTGAATATATGATATGAGATTATCACTCATCATTCAATCCCTTCCCGTATACACCTCGGCTGATGCTTTCGCAAGATCTTCCGGTTTAATTTTTCATGCGATTAGCATTCTTTGGAAACTTCAGCCACATTGAGTGGTGTGATGTCTAACCTCTTTCACGCCAACATGGGTCGCTGGGAATGTGCGATTGGGTATGTGCCGTCCTTCAAAAAAAAAAAAAAGTTATAGGAAGAAAGGAGAAGAAGAAAGCGCGAGAAAGAAGTGCGGCCACTTCACGTTTGTCGTCAAGCTCTCTAATAAACACTCTGCACTTGTAAATATTATAGCTCTGTCTTGTTTCTTCCATCGTTATATGAACCAATTAGACGCTGATCATAAGAAATATTGCAAATTGCATTAACGTTGCCAATCATTTCCAAATACGGGATGCACCGCCAACTTTCTATTAATAGGCGTTTACAACAACGATAAAAAGACACTGCCAACAACAATAAAACTATCCGCGCGGAGTTCTCTCTTAAACCCCTTTATACGTCGTTTTACGTCATCTTACGTTCGCATATGGCAAATTTATTATTATTTAGAGGTGTGCAGTTCGGCCACAGCCACAGAGAAATTTGTAATGCACTCCGCACACTTATATACGTATAAAACCGGATACGTTGCAAAGGGTTCTATCTCCCTACAGAGATTTTGTCCTATATTCTTTCAATCTATGTTTTCAAAAGCTTGCTGTATCTTCTCAATAAATAGGTTTATTATCTTGCTTCCACTTCAGTGTATTTAATTTAATTTCTCATTTATTTGCCTCACGTAATTTCTCCCTTCTGCGGTAATCCCCGTCGCGAGTACGTGTGCCACGTTCGAAAGGACTCAAGGTCAATAATGTTGCAAGACAGCCGCAGTCGTGCACCGTGTCTCGAATAACAGTGACCACGAAAAAACGCGGACGTCTGCGCGACCAGTCTCGACTACATGCCGGAAAGACAATGCCGAGGGGCGCTGAGGGCGGGGCAGTATGGAGACACAGAAATTGCACCGCGTTCGATATATTTTAGCACGCAAATAACGGGTGTGGACTGCTTCCCCCTCTCTCTCCCTCTTTTACCCCGCGCAATGTACCACCTGCATATCTCGTGTTATACATTCGTGCATCGATCGATGACGACAGGACTCGTCGTCCGTGCGACCAGTCTTTTTGTTTCGCAGGCACGGTGCTTCCGGGAAATGTCAGAACCCGAACAGTCTGAGCTCAGCGACGGCCGCTCCCATGCATACGGTGGGGGAGAAAGAGGAGGAGAGGGCTGAATTTTTTATGAAGCGAAAACCTGCAGACCTTTCTTTGTCGGAGATCATCTGTTAGCGCGCGTGTTGTAATAATAGGTGGTCTTGGCAGTGCTTGGCCCATTCGCTTGATTAGAAGTCATGCGACGAGCGCGCGTCGCATATAGTGTTACCAGTGGCACGGAAACGAGAAAGAAGTAAGGCTGTTCAGAAAACGACGGTCGCACTGCGGAATGATTATTCTAAACGCACGTTGAGTTGTGTATGAAGCGCGCAGTTAAAGTTCTCACTGTTGAAGTCTGCAATGGCTATTAAGATCATCCGTTTTCAACGCTTATTCCACGTGCGACACAGACTAAATCGTGCAACTCTATATCTCTGACTGTTTGGCGGCACGAGAAGCAGCCCTCATTCAGCTCGGTAATCTTTTGCCTTAGGAGGAACTAACCTACAAAATAATGAGAGCAGGTCGAGCTCTGTCTCTTTTAAACGACCGCTCGTTTCGAGCACCCACATCGTTTATACGCCGGGCTTCGCGGCTGGCCGTTCTACGAAAGTGTCAGCTCGGGCGTTTCGAAGGACCCATTTCACCTGCGGTACAATTATCAGAGATTACCTCGCACTGCAGGGCATATTGGATGGTCACTTAAGCGATAGCTACACTTTTATACTCGCCTGAAGCTAAAGACATATTAATTATTATTCTTCAACTATAGAACAGAGCGCGCACTCGTCTGTGCGTGATTCATGAACGCTTTCCGATATTAACGATCTCGGCCAGGAATATTTCTATTTTAATACGGCAAGGCCGATAGGCGGTTAACGTCACGGTAACATTTTTCACTACGTGCCAGACTCCCCCTTCGAGTCTCAAGTCTATCGGTCTCAGGGGAACTTGTCTTTAAGAGCATCAAACTTCTAAAACCGTCTTTTTCGTGCGGTCCTGGTGACATTGCACCTGCTTTGATTAAGAGGTACGGGGTCTTGCTTGTTCCAGTGCTTACTTGTATTTTTAATTCTGCTTTAAATACGAACAAACACATACCCAAGGGCTTGGAAAACAGCGCGGGTCGTTTCCCTCTTTAAGTCAGGGGTAAAAACTGCTGCGTGTATCTACAGGCCTATTTATCTCCTATGCGCAGCATCAAAATTATTCGAGTGAACTCTGCACTCAATAATTACATCCTCTATTAAAAATACTGTCATTCCTCAACAGCAGGGCCATGTATCTGGACGCTCCACAACTACTAACGTCGTTAGCTACATGATGCATGCCTCTCAAGCAGTATATATAAGAAAGGACAGCTGGATGTCATGTATTTTGACCTCAGTAAGGCGTTTGATTGTTGTATGCCGTAAAATACCACTTCCAAAAGTGAAACAACTTGATCTGCACCACTATGTCACAGCGCTGATAAGAAGCTACCTACCGCGACCGGTACTGGTATCATCATCATCATCATCATCATCATCATCATCATCATCATCATCATCATCATCATCATCATCATCATCATCAGCCTAGTTACGCCCACTGCAGGGCAAAGGCCTCTCCCATACTTCTCCAACTACCCCGGTCATGTACTAATTGTGGCCATGTTGTCCCTGCAAACGTCTTAATGTCATCCGCCCACCTAACTTTCTGCCGCCCCCTACTACGCTTTCCTTCCCTTGGAATCCAGTCCGTAACCCTTAATGACCATCGGTTATCTTCCCTCCTCATTACATGTCCGGCCCATGCCCATTTCTTTTTCTTGATTTCAACTAAGATGTCATTTACCCGCGTTTGTTCCCTCACCCAATCTGCTCTTTTCTTATCCCTTAACGTTACACCTATCATTCTTCTTTCCATGGCTCGTTGCGTCGTCCTCAATTTCAGCAGAGCCCTTTTCGTAAGCCTCCAGGTTTCTGCCCCGTAGGTGAGTACTGGTAAGACACAGCTGTTATACACTTTCCTCTTGAGGGATAGTGGCAACCTGCTGTTCATGACTTGAGAATGCCTGCCAAACGCCCCCCAGCCCATTCTTATTCTTCTGGTTATTTCAGTCTCATGATCCGGATCCGTGGTCACTACCTGCCCTAGTATACGTTAGCGTAAATGGTCAGTCGTCAGAACTTTATACGGTTACAAGTGGAGTTCCTCAAGGGTCTGTCATGGGCCCTCTTCCTTTCTCGCTGTTTAAGAACGACGCTTCGGCAGTCATGTAAAACTCCTCAATTTTCTTATATGCTGATGACGCGAAACTTTTCAAAACGGTAAAAAATGTTGATGATTGCGCCGTTCTTCAGAAGGACATTGCAAGTTTTGCGTCATGGTGCGCTGCAAACAAGCTGGTCATAGATGTATCAAAAACGAAAATTGTAAGCTTCACGCGGAAGACTAAAATGACCATATTTCCCTATAGCGTTAAAGACGTTCTCCTGCCAAGACCTCAGGGAACGAATGACATTGGAGTGTACTTCGATAGCTCTCTGAGTCACCCCAGGCTCAACAGACGAGGAAGCGGGTACTTCGAACGCTCAGTACAGTATGTCGGGTGACGAGAGACTTCAAACAACCTGGGCCATTGGTAACTTTATATAAGAGCGTATGCCTTCCAGTTCTTGAGTACACCTGCGTCGTTTGGGGCGGCACTTGTAGGTCAAATTGTGAATTTCTCGAAAGTGTGCCAAAAAAAATTTCACATCTATATTTAAACATCGATTCTATCAAAAGCTTGCCATCTCCATACAACCAACACAGGCTCTTACGTTACCTACCCTCACCTGTAGACGCAACAAATTGGATGTTCTTTTTCTCCACAAATTAACACATGGAAGAATTATTTCCTGTGCTTTCTATAAATGTAGACAATCATGTGGTATAATTAACTCCTTTTCACGCCCGCCTCCTCATTTTCTGTATATATTTGTTTCTCTATCTCACTTGTTTTTGTGTACCACATTTGTCTTCTCTGTACATTTTGCCTCGCGTATAGCTTTTTAAGTACACCAGTACGAAGGCTCTATAACTGTTCCTGGGCACTGTAATAAGCATTTGATTGTTTGTTTGTTTCATTATTAACATGTGAGGTAAAACTATTCAATCAGCGACTTACTTGCACGCACTGCTACGCGTTGCCATCCCTTGCTTTGCCTTTCTTCTTTCTCCTCGTTTATCTGCGATCCTATGTGTGGCGTAGCAAATGAAACTCGCGTCTGGTAAAATACTGGAGGAAGAAGAAGAAGCCGACTAGTGCGGTCGTGCAAACATCGGCTCCCGCTTCGATCAATGTTCTTGCGCCTAATTTTTGTGCCACCCCTGAGAACCTCGTGTCGATCGACGCGTCGTATCACAAGGATTACGTGGATGCCCATTTTTTGCCGGTGGGTCCATTTTTCGCCTCTTTGCAAACTGTTTTCTACGTGCCACGTAGAAAAGGTGCCAGCCCCTGACTCGCGCTGTAGGCCTAGGCCTCACGCGCACGACGGAGTGTAGGCATGGCCTCCGGCTTAGCTGTTTAAGGCATGGAGATCACCTCGGAGAAAGATATCGGATGGATGACAGCCATCACTCGCCGAAGGAGACGCGCATTAGCCGCTGGCGGGAAATCCGTGGCTATAAAGGATACGAACCATGGCGGGAAAGGTAGTCGCCGCACGGCCACCTCGCAGAACGTGCTTAAGCGCGTCGCTACCGCCTCTAGGATCCCGATGCTACCGAGGGATCACATCAAGATAATTGTCCGCCCCCGTGGTGGCCTCGACGTTAAAAAGTTCAGCCTGGTACATCTCTCGAGAGCGCTGGCCATGGCGGCAGCCTTAGCGCCGGAAGACACGACGGAGGACACGTACTGTCCGAACGGCTGTCAAAACATTTTGGTGGTATCGACTCCGCGGGAAGAAAACGCCAGAGCTTACGCCAAGGTACGCAAGATCCATACGAGGGATGGACCCTTCGAAGTGGCGGCCTACACCGCAGCAGGAGAAGATACATGCAAGAGTGTTGTTCGCGGTATCGACCTGGACATTAGCGACGCGGTAATGAAAACCTTTTCGTCAATCACCGAAATCCGGGCCTCGTCGAGGTACGTCGGATCAAGCAAACTACAACGGTGGTGGTACTTTTTGAAGGACAAAGAGTGCCAAACCGCGTTATTTGTGGCAACGTACTCATGCCCTGTAATCTCTACCGACGACAGATATATGTGTGCTACGGCTGTGGTGAAATCGGACATAGATCCGACATGTGTCCCAATCCGGCAAGTGTTAGAAAGTGTAGGGGCTGTGGAATCACTTCACCTGAAAATCATCATTGTGATCCCAAGTGCGCTACTTGCGGTGGCGCACAGCCAACTGGGGACCGAAAATGCAGTCGAAGATTCCAGATGCCTTATATTGTGAGGCAGAGGCGTCGAAGGCGCCAACGACAGCAAGCACGCTATACACAGGTGGCCGACGACATTGAAGACAGCGACAATTCCCAGCGCAAAGGGGTCGTACAAGAAAATGACGCCAACTTGCGCTCTCGCACGAGAGGACGCTCCAGCTCACGAGGGCGCTCCCGCTCCAGGGGGCGTTCTCGATCCAGAGGACAACCCAGCTCTGGAGAATCTTCTGGTGTCGACCCGCAACCCCGAGGACCTGGGGCAAGATCGAGGTCCCGTTCACAGTCGACCCCAAGAGCAACCTCGACCGATCGAGTCAAGAACGGAGGCCTTGGGAAACCAGGACAACCGACAAGGGCAAGGTCTAGGAGTACTAATGGTAGGGCACAGCCGGAACGTGAGTCAAATCCCCGAATATTGGCATTAGAATCAGAAAATCTGAAATTAAGGCAAGAACTGTCTGAGCTCAGGGAGGCTTTCAAATCGTTTAAAGAAGGGTCCGAAACACCCCGTAGACAACGGCTCCAAAACTCTTGACCGGCAAACCTAAACGTAAAGCCCCCCACCCTGTTCCCATTAGCGAAACAGAGGAGGAAGATTAAGAAACCTCTGAGGCAGAGGAGATGGGAGAGAGTGAGGCACCCCCCAAACACAAAAAAGTCAGAATAGCCGCAAGGTTAGCAACAATAGACAGGACTCTGGCGAAAATCATGCAGCTCATCACTAATCTAGATGCTCGAGTGGGTCAACTAGAAAGGCCCAAAGTTAAGGCAAAGGCAAGCGCAGCGGCTGCATGGGCAGTCCACGGAGGCACAAACGGTAGCCAGAGCGCGGACTCTAGGGGTTTGGGTAGTCAACCAATGGTATCATTTTTGGCTTCAAACGACAACAATAACATTAAAATATGGCAGTGGAATTGTTCGAGTTTCCGAAGGCGCAAGGCTCCCCTGCAGCAGCTCATTAGATCGGCCAAAGTTAAGCCGCACGTTATTCTCTTACAGGAAACACCAGCTAAGGAGGATATCTCTCTACCGGGTTACAACTCCGAAACCTTGACCATTCCAGGGGGTCGGGGAATAGCGACTTTGGTTCGAAAGGGTACCTCCTATGAAACTCACGAGCTTCCCAAGTACAAGGTTGGTCTAGAAGCACAAATGATCGAACCCATCCTGAAGAACAAAAAAGCAGCTAACGTGTATATAGCTAACGTTTATAGCTCTCCGCAAGATAGGAAAAGGAATTTTAAGACCCTCTTGGGCCGCATTTCCAGTCAGGCAGATACAACCCCACTCGTAGTGGCTGGGGACTTCAACGCTCCCAGCCAAGAATGGGGCTATGGTCATCAGAGCGTCAAGGGAACTAATTTAGCAACCACGGCAAGTGAACTAAAATTCGCTCTTACTACAGATGCTAACTTCCCCACGGGAACTGGTACCTCCACTACCAGAGATACAACCCCGGATCTAACATTCCTTCGGGGAATTGAAGGCTCATGGGACAATCTGCAGGAGAATTTAGGAAGTGATCATTACATAATTGAGGTCTTCTTACAGACGCAACCACCACCACTAAGGAAATATGAGTACGTGGACTGGGATCTCTTTCGTAAGTTGCGTAAGGAAACCAGCATAGATGACGAATCTTATGAGGAGCTTTTAGATCAACTAAAGGCAATGATTAAGAAAGCTACTAAAGCAGTCTCAACAGAAATCGAAGTCCCAAAAATGGACTCCAAGCTAGCTCACATGCTGGAAGCGAAAAATTCTCTTCTAACCAGATGAAAGAGTCACAGACTTAATAGAAGACTTAGAGCCAAGATCGCCCAAGTTAATCGTGATATCGAAACATACGCGGCTCAACTTTCACGTCAACAATGGGACGAAACTTGCTCAGAAACAGACTGCAGATTGCGCAGACGAGGTAAATGGAATCTATTAAAGAGCTTACTTAATGACAAGCTCTCCAGAGGTACTACAAACCTCGCCATAAACAGACTCGTCAATAAACAGACAACTATAGGGCGGACAGCAAGAGGTCGCAAACTGAGCTGCTGCTCTTTAGACAGGGGAGACAAGGTGTTAGAAACCTTGCGCCTTTAGAAACTCTGCCAATTAATATCACAGACAACACAGGACGGGTCATACCCAGAGTAGAGAAAATTAAAATTCTGGGTCTTCTCATTGACGCAAGGAGCTGTAAAGCTACGGCCCTGAACCGTCTCACAGGTCAGGCCAACATTACTTTAAAGCTCCTGGGCAGGGTTTCAAATCAAAATGCAGGCCTCAAGGAGGACAATCTCATCAGAGCATATCATGCATTTTTCATCAGTCATGTGACGTACATTGCATCATACCTGAACTGGGGAAAAGGAGAGAAGGCTAAGCTAAACGTACTTATATGCTCCGAACTCAAAAGGGCTCTGGGACTCCCGCACGGAACGAGTACTGAACTCCTCAACAAGTTAGGACTTCATAACACTATAGATGAGCTCATTGAGGCACATTCGATATCACAAATTGCAAGACTCTCAAACACTAAGCCAGGGTGCGAAATTCTAGATGAAGTCGGAATACTGCCTCGAGGAGGAGAAGTCTCTAAGTTCAAAATACCCAAGGAGGTGGAGACACAGTTAGTTGGACCCCATACCTAGAAATATTCATCCTGTCCACAACAAGGGCAGAAGGGACGCCAGGGCCAAATGCATTCTGGGTAAACTGCACCAACAACACAGCTATGCTCTTTTTGTCGATGCAACTAGTTATGGATCGGGCAACCGCTACGCTATTGCCGTGGTCGATGAGAGCGGTAAATTAATAAGCGCGGCGTCACTAAGAACGAGCTCCATTCATGCCGCCGAAGAAGCAGGCATTGCACTTGCAATTACAATGAGGAGAGGCTCCGCGATTTTCTCCGATTCCCGTACAGCTATTAGGAATTACTCAGCCGGCTTCGTCTCAATGGAAGCACACAAGTTACTTATACACAGTATTAATACTCATAATTACGACCAACTGGATAGCTCACACCTAGTCTGGTTTCCGGCTCATCAGGGCCACTCGGTCAGCCCCAATGGTTGCAATCCTAACGAGCAAACTCACTCTGCTGTGCGAGATCTCACATGCCGCGCATCAGATCAGGAACTGCTCCAGGATGACTGCGGCTCCTACAAAGACCCACTTACTACTTTTCACGAGATCACCTCACACTATAGGGACGGCAGGAGGTTTTTTCCTCCCCCCCATCAGAAGGTCAACAGAGCTCAGGCAGTCACATTAAGAATGATTCAAACTAAATCTTATCCCACACGTTTTGTGCTTAACAAAACTGACCAGGATTTTCCCGCGGAATGTAAAAGTTGTGGACACACTCCGTGTCTATTTGATCATATGTTCTGGCTGTGCCCCAACCAAAGGGCTTCGGATCTCAGCAGTGAGGAGGACTGGAGTCGGCGCATATCCAGCGACGTCCTCCAAGATCAACTCCTGGCCGGCCGGAGAGCTCACGACATCGGGAAGGCCTTTGGCCTACCGGTGCCTACGTGGGCGGAGCCACCGACTTAGCCTGGGGGCTTGTGCCCTCGAACCCTAGTTTCTCTGGACTAAAATAAAGTTCTTGCCATGCCATGGTAAAATACTGACTTTCAAACACTTTTTAAGAGCAACTTCGTTTCATTCCGGACGTTTTCCCACCTGTTATCTTAAATGTATTGTTAGTTCCTTTAGCGCTGTCAAAATTTCGTGTACGTCTCCCCCATAACGGCTACGTGGGGAACAGCGCGCTACTGTGCGACGTTTGTGTATACCGGGCCTCCGATACGCTCAAGTTATATATCGTAATAATGACTTCTGCGAAGGCCCGCAGGGCGGTTGGGCTTTTATCAAAGAATGATTTGTCGTCCGTCGCGTAGCAGTAAAGCGCCTAAGGGAGTTTATTGTCACGTTCATTCCTTCGGCCATAATTTCGGCGTATTGTCATGTTGCATTGATGTCCTTTGAGAACTATTCCCATAGACAAAAATTGTGAGCACGAAAATCTGTTACGCCGTTCTCGTTTGTGCCGTTCGTATCGCGCACACGTGGCGAGGCGCATGACAACGCTCACGGTCAGCCGCGCGGTGTCCCAGTGCTTTCAAAAGACATAAGGATATGTTTAGAGTCCCTTAACATATCAAACGTTGGTTGGGGACAAGGCTGAACGAATTCGCTTTTCTCAGAAGGGAGCAATATGACTATCGAGGTGCGCTGTCTTTTGCGCACTGAAGCGAGAACATTCACACATAGAAGGTGCGCGATCGTACCTCTGCAACTGCAAGCAATTTAGTATATTTTCGCTGACGTACCAATAGGCCGCGCTAGCTGTTTGCGCATAAATACAGCTACAATGCGCGTGAAGAGGCGCTGTGATGCTGTTGTGCAAGACGGACGTAAATTAAGGGTATCGGCTTTGAAGTGAAAATAAATAAAGAATCGAAGTGGTATACGCTTTTACGATCCATAACATCTGCAGTGCCACCGTTACCGGTGCTGAGGGATTGGTTACTTACGAAAAACACAGCAAGCCACTGGAAACGTAGGACAAATTAGTGACGTACGCAGGATATATAGCATACATATCAGGCACTCTAACATCAAAAAGGGGGCTGACAGATGGAGTAGCACGTGGTACAAAGGCAACGGCCATCGTTTCTATAGGAGGACCTGTCATCGCCAAAGGCGAAGATGGGTCCTCCCATCGAAACGTTGGCCAGCCTTTCTGAGGCACCTTATCCTTGTTTATAACGTTTATACCATAAAAGGCACTACGTAAGTTGGTTTATGGAAAGTAATATCGATAAATGTAACCAAAGGTTTCATCTGAGCTAGTGGTTCATCATTACTTCTCCTTATTTTTTTTCGGGGGGGGGGGGGGGGGGGAGTTGTTTGTCTGGAACCATACATATTGCCAAGACGTAATTATGCAATATCGCTTCTTAATTAGGCTGACAGGTAGTTTGATTTACGTGAGAATCGTTAAGTGAGAATTTTTGTTCATATGTGTGTACATTCGCCTTCATCCATTATGAATATTTCCTGTGCCTTAAATAAAGATTTCAGCTGCTAGTCAGCCATGTGTCGTGTTGCCTCCTTCATGTCATGCCTGAAAATTTAGGTTGTACGTTACAGTAATCGACAAATAGAGTCGAATTTCAACCTTTTTCTGTACTAAGAGAGGAGCAAAAAAAAAACAGTTTTCTCAATATATTCTCTCAGTCACTTGGAAATAAGCGTACTACTGTTGAAAACATCCATAGCCTTGACTTATATGAAAACATCTACCTTTCTTTCCTTCCTTTTTCGTCCTCCTCCTCTACCTTTCTAAAGGAAGTAAAAAAAAAGGGACACGCACATTATATCTATATGGGTTTAACACCTTTGACGTTTGTTTCACTACAGTGCCATACGAGATAAAGGGAACAACATATTTCGCTAATATTTAAGACATATGCTATTCGTGAAGAATCAGAGCACATTTCACGCTCTTTAGAGAGGCCATCATAGTGATGAATAACGGAGATTTACGAACAGTTGACAAGCACATGTAGAAAGAGTTAATAAAAGAATTGGGGACACAGTCCACCTCGGACGACTCCACCGTCAGCTCATTTTTACAAATGAAGTTTATTCCTCCACCTAGGATGGAAGCTCACAAGACCAGAAAAATTTTACTAGAACAGTACAGAAGACAACGTTAGGCTCGTTAGCCCGATAAAGTTGCTGCCAAATTACGAAGACGAGCCTGAAACGCACCCGTGTAGTGGTCTTCTCTGTACGTCTTACGCGCAGTGAGACAAAGCAAAAATTCAAAGTGCGATTTGTTTGATAGCGACTTTTTTTCTCCTTCACAGAATGTCCTGAATGGGTTTGCTTTCCCAGAGTTACCTATCAAATATTACGCTAACACGTGTATACAAGAAACACTACGTAAATCAACCCTTTGTTTTATTCAGATCGGAAGCAGGCTTCGCTTCCTATGGATACTCATATATAATGCGAGCTAGTCTACCTCCGCAAGCTTGCGGAAACGCTTACTTTCGATCCCGCGCGAGCAAATTAATAGCTCGGCTAGGAAATTAATAGGAGAAATGGACAAGCACTCCATACCTGGCGCAGAATCGGTCGATCCGAACTTCGAGAGCGTTGGGCGCGCTGCGGATATCCAATGTGACGACGCTGGCGTCATCGTTCGACAAAGACGCGCTCACCGAAGCCGCGCATACGTGCATGTAGCACCGCTTTCTGCAGGAGAAAGCGTCGCCGGCGCATGACAAGCCACAATTTCCAGATTAGTCTACGACTATCCTAGCCACGCCGCATCTGAGTGAACGAACGCGCGCGCACGAAGTCCTCGAGTTGGCGTCGCTTTGACAACTGGCTTCCCCGCGTGGAAACACCTGTCGCAGGCGCTTGGGCAGGGGTCACGTGACTCGACTGGCGGCTTCCCATTGGCCCGCCGCAATTAAAGGGAGGACCGGGGGCGAGTGCGTGGAGCGTATTTCGCCCGGCTTTTGCCGTCATCGGGATCGCTGCGTGGCATGGCACGCGCTCGTGCAAGCACGCGATTTGAGAGGGAGGGGGGAAGGTTTTTGAACGGAGCGCCGGGGATGGGGAGGCAGCTTTGAAACCAAAGTTGCAGGGGAGGCTTTGCGCGGAACGAGGGGTCCCTAACTCGTGTGCACGCTTTTTATGAGATCTGTGTGCATTGCTTGAATTGCGAGGCGCGAAACAGGGACCGGTGAATAAATGAATCTGGCGTCCTCGTTTGCTTCGGTGAGGCCTCAGAACCAGCGGTTGATGCAAGCCATGGTTAGCAACGTTTCTGACCTTTAGAGTGAGAGTGCTGATCGATATAGACGCTGAATTTTACCATTCAGCGCTTCTTTTTTTCTCACTTTCTTTTTCCATTTTCTTTCTTTCTTTCGTTCTTTGGCAAGGAACATAAGAATACGAATATTGAACTGCCAAACGCAGACGCATATATTTAGGGTAGGGATGTTTATTTTGGTATAATCTGGTACGACGCCAGTACTGACAGGTGCAAAAAAAAAAAAAGAGAATTCTGACCAAGACAACTAAAACATCAGTTTTAAACACAAGGTCATTAATTGTCATATAAAAGGAAAGGAAAAAGAAAGAAAGAAGAACCTGCACGACTAAAAATAAATTAAATTATGGGGTTTTACGTGCCAAAACCACTTTCTGATTATGAAGCACGCCGTAGTGGAGGACTTCGGAAATTTTGACCACCTGGGGATTCTTTAACGTGCACCTAAATCTAAGTACACGGGTGTTTTCGCATTTCGCCCCCATCGAAATGCGGCCGCCGTGGCCGGGATTCGATCCCGCGACCTCGTGCTCAGCAGCCCAACACCATAGCCACTGAGCAACCACGGCGGGTAACCTGCACGGCTAGCCTCTCAACATTTTCAGAGGCTACTCGCAAACAAGCTTTCCCAGAATCAATGCCTGCTTATGACTAGCTTTCCAAAAATGCTAAATAAACGGTAGCGGAAGAAAGATTAGAGGTTGTGAAAGGAAACACGTTAAAGGACTTGTGCGCTGTAGACACATCTGAAGGAACCGTTTCAAGGAATATATCGCTGGTTGTGGCATAATTAAGAGATATAACTGCTAGGTGATTACGTACAATACAAAAATAACTAAATGACAGACTACAAGCAAGAATACGTGCTTGTCGGGTAGGCTTTCACCGCGAAACCGTAAACAAAAAGCTTGCATTACTAATTTCGTTTGAGCAATTGCTTAGAAAAGTATTGTCGGTGCCTCACTTCCCGTAATTTGCGCTAGTTTGCTTAGCAGACAGAGAACAGCAGCCAGACTTTAAGAGTCTGTGGTTGAGAAATAATTCGTTAGTTTCGATATTCGAAAATACCAAGTAGTTTATTCTCATACGAATAGTTAGTGCGTAATATTCGATTCGTATTTGAAACTTCGAATATTCGGCTGCCCTTAATACATATGTTTGTCAAAAGCAAACGGAGCTTTGATGCGGAAATATGTGTTTACAGAGGCTAGCTTTTTTTTTATATTCTAAGGACATGATAATTCATAAACTACATCATGTTACATCATCACTTCACGCTAACTTGTGGACGGTGCCCATATATGCAAGCAACTCAATTAAAATACGGTAGCAGTAAACAAACATATGGGTCGTGGTTCGCAGACTAAAGAAAGAAGAGCATATTTGTTTGTGCAATTACCAAAAATCATACTAAGCTGATAATCATAGTTTAATTTCTTCTCTAAAAAGAAACATTAATGTGCATTATTCATATACAGTATACAATATGCATTAATACAGCAATACGAAACTCCATGTTCGCTTCGATGTGACTGGTGTGCTAGTTTTTGCAACACTATGACAGATAAGTATAGATGAACGCTATGATTAAGTATAGATCATGTATATAAATTTGTGACAATCGTTATATATGCGTGCATTGACGGTATATGGCCCACTGTGCCAGTATTCCGAGATTAATTCTGACAGACAGTATTCATAGGAACCGTGATGATCACACGTAAACAGACTTTTCTCACAAGTGCGGTGGATGTTTTCAGCATAAAATAGCATTATTTTAGCTCGAGCAAATTGTGAAATACTGAACAATAATCAAAAAGCAGGTGAGCAATAATTTTGCGATAAAATAAAAACGACACATTGGCAAACTGCGACGCAGAGCAAGAATTTTGCGATGAAGAGATCAAAAATGTATACGGAGAAATGAAATTAATAAATGTAGGAAGAGGGTACGCGTAATATGAAATGTCTAAACAAAACACGGCGTTTTGAACGTTTTGCTCAAAAGCACGCTATGGCAGCGGTGGGATTCGAACCCACGCCTCCTGAGAGACTGGTGCCTAAAACCAGCGCCTTAGACCACTCGGCCACGCTACCGACGGATAATCGGCGCACTATACGGAGGTTAGGAACATGGCAAAAGGCATGAACCTCTTTAATCTTCATTTGTTTTTTGGTAAACAATAAATTTAGACTAACAGATCATCCGCAGTACAGACAAAGCTTTTATCTCCTATTTTACATAAAAAAGGTGGTATCCAGGCGCGTACTGCTGTTTCGCAGACACCAATATGGTTGCCGGTTGTTTACTTCGTCCACGTGAGTGGCCGCCGGTGTTTATGAGGCGCGTATGTAAATGGTTATAACTGCGATCATTTCATGAAATACGCTTGAAGAGTGCAAGAAAATGTCTCTTTCGGAAAGTAGGAAGAAAATGTTCCAATATTCGCTTTCTCAGATAGAAACCTGCATTAAAAATGGTACGTTCGGCAGGGCGCTCGCGCATTTCTGCGTAGTTTTCAAGCTGCGGCCGTCTACGAAGAACGATCTCAAAGAGGCATTCTTGCTCGCAGTAGGTGAGATTATCACCGTCGTAAACCTTTCTGTTGAGAACTGAGTTAAGGAGCCACGATTTCGTGTCTTGCCGTTCGTTTACAGGTAAACACACCGATAAATTGGAAGCCGAGGAAAGATGGACCGAACTGTTCGATTGCTACGAGGAACTTCTGAAAGCATATTACTCGTGTGAAGAGCTACACCATTCGCTGGGAGCATTGTTGTTAAGGTGAGCGACTTCTTAAGAAATGTCGACATCCTTAGCTGGCTAGCACAATGTTCATGCTTGTCGTGTTCGTCTTTCGTCTTGCTCGTGTTACCTTGACGGGGGGCTGACAGAAGAAGCGATGGGCCTGATTTTGTCTGTGCAAAATTCGTTGCTTCGTAAGCACTTGTGTTCTGTTCTTGCCAATGACATTCAGTACATTCTTGCGACTTGTCGAAAACGACTCAAGGACATCCGCAACGCTATTGTGTGATAATATTTTCATTTTGGTAAGCTTGCTTGTATAGTCCTTGAAAAGGGTTTCTGGCAGTCACAAAGAATTCGGATCAGGCCACAAGCAAACAGCTTCACCACTTAGTAAGTGCTGCTAATGCAAGTGCAAACGCATGATCGAACTTCGTCATGCATAAACGAATTTAGTGGGAGTTTTTTCGAGTACATATAAGCGTTTGTTTTATACCTGTTTAACCTGCTCACCTACTCAAGCGATTTTTCAATGTGCGCCAAGCCCACTGCTGCTACCATATCTTGAAACCTTGGCAGTGTTGCACCTGTAATAGGCTGATCTTCCAGTGTGAAATAAGCATTCACTTGAGGTGCTTCTCCTTGAATTTCCCTGTACTGCTTTTATTTGCTAAAGCACCACAAGGTTCCAAGATGAAAAGCTAGGCAAGTTGCTACAAATTCACATTGGTAGGGCTAGTGTGAATGAACGGGCAGAAATAGAACAGAAGCTCATACGTCCATTTCTGTTCTACTTTCTTCTGTCATTATCACAATGAACCTACCACAGTTCAAACTTAAAAAATTGAAGTGTTATTCAAAAGAGTAATGTAGAACTTAATCACACGAACCTGCTTTAGTCTAAATTGCAAGCATGACTTCCTTATATGTTGGAATGATAGATGCAACAGCTCCTACTCTACTGTGATGTACTGCTGAAGTCTATGTTTTGTGGATCAAAATAAACAGCCTCATTACTCTAGAACCAGCTGACGCAGTGCCCATACTAATCTAGCCATGTTTTCATGGAGTTGCTGCGTGTACAGTTATATGTCTGAAAGTCATGCTGCTTTGAACACACTTGTTCACAGGTTTTCTTTATACCATGAAATGTGCTACATCAAACAACTCCTGCAGGCACGGCCACATAAAAGCGGCAGCATGCAGTATACGGAAGGCACTGGAGATCAACCCAAACTTCACAGCAGCTCGTCAGAGCTTGGATGGACTGAGGACGTTGCTCATAGAACGCTGGCACTTCCGGATGTTGAATGACTTGTCAAGAAATGAAGCTTTTCACGATGCCATCACAGCTGCTGTCCAGAAGGGTCATAAGAATGTGCTCGATATCGGAGCAGGAACTGGCTTATTAAGGTTTGTGAACCTTTAAATGCATAGAGCGTGAGTGTGATCTCCAGTGCTGCATTTTGAAAGCAAGCATTTTCTTTATATGGACACCAACTGCCATTTGTAGTAAGGGAAAAACTTCATGATTGTGAGATCGTGTTAGGTTGCTTGCATGGCATTCATTATAAAAGAAGCTCTCCGCTCCACAAACATGTGGCCAGAATCTCATTAATGTGCCAGAATATTTATTGACATTAAAATGCTTGGTATGCCTGTGAATGAAACGAGTGGCTTGGTAGAGGGCACCATTGCTGCACGGCTCAAATAAATCGCAGGATGCAGTATCTTGAAATGCAGGCAAATTGAACCGATGCAACTTCTTCGGCTATCATTGTGTGGATTTGTGTGCATTGAACAGGACTTATCTATTATGTCACATCCTCTGACTTGCTCATGGCACCATTTGTGGTGGCTCTGCAACTACGGAATTATGAGCAGGAGGTTCTGAGCTTGACAGTTGGCTGTGGTCGCTGCCTTCTGATTGGAGTGGAATGCAAGAAATGCTTACTATCACACTTTCGGTGCACACTAAAGGTGCCTATAGGGGATCAAAATTAATTTAGAGCCGTCCACTATGCTATCTGTCATAGCCTGTGTGTTGTGTTGGGACGCTAAATCTTCTCAGTATACTCCACTCATTCATGGCATGTTGAACTGTATCATTACTGTGCAGATTCCTCTGCCGATCTATAGCTAGTGCCACAGGTGATCTGTGACACTAGTGATCTTTGGAAATGAGCAGGCAAAATTACACTAAAGGCCCTCTGAGGGCCATACACACCGTTTGTTAACCTTGTTTTCCATCTTTTAATGTTTGCATGCATGTGTCATTTGGCATTGCTAGAACATAAACATAATTTCATGTGCTGAAGTTTGGTGTGTTAAACTGTGTGACACTTGTGAAAGATTTGTCTAAAGTGTGCCGACTTCAGGTTGAGCTGCCATGTCTTTCCACTTTCTTGCTAGCTAGTAGTGAGTGCTGCTGACACACAGTGAGCATGCAGGGGCGTAGCCAGGGAGGGCACACCGGGCACGTGCCTCCCCCTCCTAAAATTTCTTTGTACTAGCATCCAGTCTCCCCAGCCCCCTCTCCTGCCCCCCTCCCATCCGCCCTTTCTCTGAAAAATATTCCTGGCTACTCCACTGGTGACATGCAACTGGACCATTCTCATCAGATTTCTAGCCTCTCCGATCCCATTGCGGATGCTGAAGTCACAATAGATGCGGCATACGGAGCAGGTTGAAATAGCTTTTGATGGTTTTAGAGTGAGTATGAATAATGATATGCACACTTGTGGCTATTGCAACAACTCTATGTAACCTAATTTTTTCAATGGTCAGCAGCCTTTCGGTCTTGCACGTATGAACACATATGTGTGAACTAGTGGTTGCTATGAAAGGAAAAAAAAAAATTATGGGGTTTTACGTGCCAAAACCACTTTCTGATTATGAGGCACGCCGTAGTGGAGGACTCCGGAAATTTCGACCACCTGGGGTTCTTTAACGTGCACCTAAATCTAAGTACACGGGTGTTTTCGCATTTTGCCCCCATCGAAATGCGGCCGCCGAGGCCGGGATTCGATCCCGCGACCTCGTGCTCAGCAGCCTAACACCATAGCCACTGAGCAACCACGGCGGGTTGCTATGAAAGGAAAACTCAGTGTTACCAAAGAACAAAGTTTGCATTTGTTGGCTTCTTTTCATGCTTTTTAGGCGAGTGTTCCATTTCTGAATGTTTCACACCGCCATTTCTTGCAGCTTATTTGCCCTCTCTGCAGGTGCAGACAGGGTGTACTCGTGTGAAATGTCCTCGACTTCATGTGAAGTTGCACGCACTGTATTTGAGGAGAATGACTTTGGCACCAAAGCCTGCGTAATTAATAAGCACTCCACAGAGCTTGCCATTCCTGGTGATCTTGACGAGCGGTAAGAGTTATTGTCATGTTTCTGCTCAGTGGAATGGGCTTTATAGAGAAAAACAAACAACCTTTGGCTTTGTATTACTTGAAATTTCGTATGAAAGTATTACGGAATGCAGTTACCTTGGCATTTTGCAGCTCCATTTTTTAGACTTTACCAACACCTTATTGCTAAGTTTCCTGCCTTTTGCATAACATAAGGCTTAAACATTAACCATATGCATGCAATATTCAAGTGACGGTAAAGTGACAAGTTTGGCTGTTACAGAAGCTATTCCGACTCTGTTGCTTGTCATGTCACCGGTTTTTGACCACCCAGAAATTTTTGCTTCTTGCTTGAACGTCTGTGTACTACAGGCCGCCCCCTTGATATCACAACAGAAGTTACTGTTGTGGCTAAAAGTAAAACTAGTAAAAACTAGATAATGTTTGCAGGTTAGGTAATACAGTCCAAGACTAATATAAGAGCTCCACTGCAGTCCATGCATTCTTCTTTAGTGTTTGCATTTTTTGTGAGCATATGATTGTGTTCATTTGAGCAACAATCAAAGTTTTTTCAACTTTTCTTTTTTTGCAATGTCGCACATCACAATGCAACAGCATGATTGGGCCCATATGTTGCATTGCTTGGATATATCTGCGTGCAGTGGACTCCTTACTATCATTATACATAGATGCAACTGGAAAAAAAGATGCGGGCACAGCGTACAGCGCAAGTGCCATATCTTGTGTCTTCATGTCCTCGTATTTTTCATGCTCAAGCCTCAGCACGCTTTACTGTTGACTATAGGTGGGCAAACTCATTCACGAGTACACTTATTCATAATCGCTCTACACTCGTTTCACAGGCATGAGATAACGTGCTAAATGAGTGACGAAGGGTGTGAGTGGATGTATGAACGGGAGTGAGTGCCAGTTAATGCGAGTACAAATGAAAGTCAGCAACGATGAGTGTGAGTGGCCGCAAGTATGTACGTATTTGAGCGAGTGCTGGTATGTGGAAGTTGACATGAATATGAACATGAGTGGTGCCAGTTAGGGGGAATGGAAGAGATTATGAATGGGAGAATGAGCAGGAAACTGAATGAGTGCCGATCAACTTGAGTGCACATGAGTGTGAGTGATTACATAGCCTCCAAAAAGGTTGACGAGTGAGCATAGTAAAGGTTGTTCTTTTTTCTTTGAAGATGACGAAGTTTCTTCAAGGTGTTTATCCGTATTGATGAATCAAGAGGCAGGTTAGGGATGAGAAAATTGGAGATATATTGAAGGCAAAAATATTTACAAAGTCAAATGCAAAGCTTGCAGAGCAACACAGATGATAAACAAACAAGTAAACAGTGCCTTACTCTTCTACTTTTCCTGAGTTAGAGCCTAGGACAACTGTCACTACATACAACAAACTCTCATTGTTTGACCGCCAAGTGGTTACGGTACAGACTAGTGATACTTCATACGGAGTCTTACTGATCTATCAGCTTAGTGATTACAGCCTGGTAATGAATGAAATGGGTTCCTACAGCTTTAAAGTGCATTCCAGTAGACAAATAAAAGGGAGTGGCAGCAACTGCTGGCCCACTTTGACATTGCACTAGCCAGTGAGGTCACAAGTAAATATTAGCTGCCACCTACTGGGTTGTGCCTAATCTTGTTAGCAGAGTTGTTAGACCTTAAGTGAGCATTTGGCACTCTTTCGCATCGTACCTCTCTCCTATTCCTAGTTGCATGGGTGCCTCTAATTTTTGTCCTCACGCTTGTGCTAAAATTGTCCGATGGCTCATTGTCATAGATATCTAGGATGCCAGAAGTGAGATGCGCACCGGCATTATACAAGCACTCCGTCAAAGCAGCGTGTTTGTCACATTCAACGTTGTAATTTCACGAGGTCTCTTTGAGCATTCGACGACTGGTATGTTCTCTGTTTTGGAATTCTTGGCAATGTCTATGTGCAGGTCGGGAGACACACAGGATTTGTTCTTGCCATTGTGCGTACTTTGCCATAAGTAGTTAGACATGACAAAAGGAAGGGCAGTGTGAAGTCGTTGCCCCACCTTTGGCGACGGTGGTATCACTCCCATTTTCATGGGCGGGGGTCAGTAAGTAATTACACCTGCAATCAAGTGCTGCATGCACCGTCAGTTACTGTACAGAGTGCACATGCAGTGCGCCACATCACTTATTCTGCATGCTCAAGAGATGAGCAGCTTACACTCATGATCAAGTATTCACTTATTCTGTCGACCTATGCTGTTGACAGTGTCAAGTTCAACAGTGGTTGCATTAAAAACAATGCTAAAAATGTTTAAAAAGCTTTTTTGTTCAGTGGATAAACCCTTGTTTATGTATTTCCACAGTGAAAACAGTGATCAATGAGTGAACAATTGCATGCTGCCATGGCATGCAGTATGTTTCTGGCATGCATGCTATGCAGCATACACATAAGGAACAAATAGGAACCTGTAAACGAGCAACCCTGCTGTCGGCTAATGCCTCTTCATTGCTCTTCTGAAGGCCTCATCTGCCTGTATGAATAATAAACTGTTCTATATATTACGGTGACTCTTGCCTCTCCATCTGTTGCAATAACCTGCAGATCTATGACCAGAGCTTCTTGCTTCATACTTGGTTTTCAGCACCATATGAGGCGAGTGTATTACTGTGGCTCTGTCTCATTGTTGAGAATGCCTTTATAGTTCAGTTTTTCAAGTAGGCAGGTGCTATTGCAGCAGCAAAAGTTATGGCATAGAAATCTACTTGCTCCACATCGTCGTGCGTCCAAGATGGCCAACCAGTAGCCTTAGTTTTGGTATATGAAGTTGTAGCATCAGTTGCCATCCCGTTGCAAACTTGTAGTTGGTAAGGTAACATGTTGCAGAGACATTTCACATGCTGAATGAAATTAGTGCTTTCAGGTTGACTGCATCACTACCAAGATCATAGCTGCAGTGTTGAGCATGGTTCTAAGCCATCTGTCATTCTGAATTTATGTGATGCTCTTTCCATCCTGTGTTTATATGCTGGCTAAAGAATGAAAAATAACTCTTTCGAAACTGCACTTTTACACTGAAATACCCTCGAGTGGGAGGTGTGGGCACAACCTGATACTCTTGCTATCAGCAGGGTCCTTCAATACTTTTCATCTGGTCATGAAACTTCCACGTAGCGCTATGGGAAAGCTTCATATAGTGCGCACAGTGGATGCACCATGCCGCTGGCGCAAGTAGGTGGACGAGAAGATGCCGAACGGGCACCACGGGTGTTCTATGCGTATCCTTGCTATTGCGCAAGGATCGAGTGCTTGTGTCAGTGTGTGAATGTTGTCGACACAATGTGCAAATCGCCGCCCTGTTTCTGTACTGTGTTCAAAAACTTAAGTGCAAACAATGCCTTGTTTCATTTCCAGGTTCAACAGCATTCGCAGCAACGGCTTAATTCATAATTCAAGTTTTACAGTTGGACTACTCCATCATTAGAAACTGACTACAGAGCAAGTTCATGTTGCACTTTTATGTAATTGCATGTAAGAACACCTGCATTTAAAAATAGCAAATCTCACCAACCGATTAACTAAGTAAAAAAAAAAAAAAACTTGGTGGACGCTTAAGCTTCGCCTTCAAGAGTGGAAAGCGATAGCGTTATTGCACGCTGTTCGCACCGCCCACTCATTCGCTCGGCATGCTCTTGAGTCACACAAAGACAAAACGTGCGCCTGAGCAAGCGGAACGAACCAAAGAACTCAGTGCCTCGGAGGGAGGAACAATCTACGCGGGCCAAACATGGTGATCGGCACGGACATCCGGGCCGCAACGCGTCATGAAGGCGGACGCGATCGTGGGGCTTGCGCCTCGATGGGATCATCCTCTATCTTGCTTGGGAGCACCACGCAGACACATGACTCCTCGCCAGCAGCACAGCACACATCGCAGGGGACACTTTCCCACCAGACCCGTTACGGTGCAACGATCACGTCAGAGGTGTCCTGCATCGGACGCTGCACCTAGGAATCGCGTTGTGAGCGGAAAGAGGAGCCGCGTCGCCTAAACACAAGGGTTCGAGTGACGTACGCTGGAAGTTGGAAGGGGAGAGAGCGAGAAAACTTATTAAACGCAAGGGTATTGGGGCATCCTCGCACCGGTCCCCGCACAGCCCCAATGCGCTCAAATGAGACGAAGGGGAGAAGCGGGGGAGTGGTGCGCCACCTGTCGGGGCAGCGCCGTGCATTGCGAGGAGGGGGTCTTCTGTGTTTGCCACAAGATGGCTCTGCGTGTGCGCCAAGCGCAGAAGAAATGTAGCGGAAACGTACTTCGCTACTCGTTTAACTGCGACTTCTGTAATTTACATGCTCATAATTACCGATATACACTGCAGTATAACTTTCTACGGCACGTTTCTAAGGCAACACTGCATTCACTAGAGGTGCTTTTGTTCTGGTTTGAACCATCAAACTCATGGCTGAGTGGTAGCGTCTCTGTTTCACACTCCGGAGACACTGGTTCGATTCCCACCCAGCCCATCCTCCAAGTTGTTTTTATTTATGAATTGCCTTCCGGGGTTTTTCGCTCACGGCCAACGCCGCCGACACCGGCTTTTCTGCGACACGAGCTCCTTAACGCTGTCGCGTTAAAGTAGGTAATTACTGAATTAACAAAGCTAGCCAACTGATTACTAAACTAATTACCAATTGCTAGGCATTACTAATTATTGCCAAAGTATTGCTAAATTACCAAATAATTATTATTGAACTAATCACTAATTACAAACTTATTACTGAACTAACAGTTAACCAACTGGTTAATCAAACAAATATGATATTATTAAACAAATTACCAAACTAATAGCTAACCTAACTTACTAACAACTACATTAACTAACTCAACGCAACACCAAGCAATGTAACTACAGTAATGAAACCAACCTCACCAATAAGCTTATCAATCTAACAAAGCTAACCAACTGATAACTAAGCTATCTAACAAATAATGAGAGAAATGACCCTATAAAGTATAAATTACTAATAACCTATCTAATTATAATAACGAAGCAAATATAATTAGCTTACTAACTAATGAACTCAACTAAATAACACTGAACTAGCTAACCAAATGTAACGGACTTATCCAACTAACTAACTAGACAAACTGCAAATAGATACAGCCAAACAAAACAGTTTCTGCAAGGAAAGCTACTAAGGGGGAGCTGGCAACGTCAATCATTAAACGGTGCCGTTTATAATTTCAATGCAAACGCATTGCACATTAACTTATTTTGCCAAAAGCTCCCATTGCATGGTCACTCTATAAACATGCTGAAATAAACTTGAGAGAGGCGCCTTTCGTCATGAAAATATTTGCATGATCGTGCAGCCCGGCCATCTGGTGCATCAGATTGTTCACCTTCTACTTATGCCAGTGCCTTTGGTGCCACCTTCTGTCCCTATATGAAACTTTTGGGGAAGTTTCATGACCAGATGAAAAGTATTGAAGGACCCTGCCATCAGCTTGTCATCTGCTGCAGTGATGTATATTGAAACTTGACCACTCTGATTGCCATTGAATACTCAATGGTCCTGTTGGGATAAGCTCACGAAATCAAGTTTGTCATACAGTGCTCCAACTTCACTTTACACTGTTGACACATGGTACAATTGAGCTGGAGCTAGCCTTCCCAATAATTCCATTACGCTTGTGCAGTTCAGTCTTAGCCACCTAATTGTAGCTGCTCTCACTCAGGTCTCTCAGGTAGACAGATGGTACCAGTGTTCTCATAGCTAAGTGCCAGTTTGGGCTTGGAACTCCTGTGACTGATCATAGGAAATACATGTGTAACACACTACATTGCTTCATTATAATGAATAATTGATCTCTCAACAGCCATACCAGTAACAAAAAAGCATGACTCAGCTTGTATGTTTTCTGTTTGCCATGTTTTTTTAATGCAAGTGCTTTTAGCTGCTCTTTGTCATAGCAACTGGAAAACTTTCAAGACATTTCGTATACAAAATAACCTAAAGTATCCGTGCTTATGATAACAATGTTAGTTAATAGAATTGTTTTTTCTTTCAGTGTCACGCTTGTGGTTACCGAAACATTTGATGCTGGTTTGTTTGGAGAACATGTTCTGAAGAGCCTGAACCATGCATGGGAGTACCTTTTGAATGTGGAACCATCGTAAGTTAGGTGTTTATACTTACTGCCTTATCCTCAGAACGAAAGGCATTGTCGCAGATAACATTAGGAAGTACAGATTAGCATGAATGTAGATCTGTCAGTTGAATTGAGTGTTGGTCACAGGTGACATGATTGTATTCACTTTGTACATGTACTGTGTACATGCACTGCGAGTTTCAAGGGCACAGGCCCTTGAAACTATTAACAACACATAAATTTGAAAACTTGGGTTTATTGGTGTCTTTGTGTCTTATTAATAGACAAGTGCTGCTACATTTATGTCGAATGCATTGCAGGAAAATTGTGCGCAGCCGCTCATTAAGGTGGCCAGGTCTATAACTTTTTGACTGCAGTAGTAAAAGCACTGATAATATCAGCCCTTCAGGTGAAATCAATTCCCTTTTTTTTAGAATCTTGCTTTAGCACATTTGTTGCATCTTTGGATTCATTAAAAAGAGAGCTGAGTTACATGTTAGTAGTTTTGAGAATCAACATTCCAGTAAATGAAGCTCTAGCCTCCCGATTTATATTATAGCTACCACTTTGCTAACACATGTGTGACCACAGCTACAATTAGTAGTTGCAATGATCTTGTCCAAAAGCCTCAGTGCTTTGGTGAGCTGATGAAATATTATATTGTGTTCAAATAATGAACCTCTGCACTGTCTGTTTCTGAAACAGCTATTGTCTGTAGTAGTTCTCTTGCATAGCTTCTGCAGAGAGGCTTTTGAGATTTGCAGTGATAACTGTCAGGGGCACTTCCCCTACTTAAAATTGAGTGTTCCACCTGCTTTGTCTTCAGTAGAAGACTGCAGTATGTTGTAAATAAAAATAACATAAAGATGGAGCTGCCATCCATGGACACTACTGCCAAATAGTTTTTAAAAAAGCAGCATGTCAGACATGCGAAAACAAGGATTTTAATCTTGCGACCTTGACAGTGACAGCCATGTATGTTACCACAACACTATAGCTGGGCTGGGCACTGTAATGGATGTACAAGTCAGTCGTCATCGATAGCAATGTTCAGTGCCTAAATATGCTATGGAACTAGTACCATGCCACCTTCCTTAATGTTTGTTAACATTGGACACAGGTTTGCAGGCACAAACTGTTCAACATGTATTGGTGTGGTCTTGTGCTTTTGGTGCCATCTGGTGAAGGCACAGCAAACTTTATCCATTCGAACTTCGATAAAATGAAAACATATGTAGTGAATTATCAGATATACTGAAGTAACTACCATATGCTCCAAGTCATTGGCAATCATTGTAATAGTGCGGCAACTGTGGAGCAGGACTGCTGCAATTTTTGTTTTTAAGGAGTTATATAACTTTCCATAGTGCTATTAATTCTTTTTTTCAACACTCACTAGCTAATGTCTCTTTTCCAGTGCATGTTGCCAACCAAAAGCCACTGTGATACCTGAAAATGCTGAGGTATTTGCCTGCCTAATTGAAAGCCAATGGATCAGGAGTGGGCAAAAGTGAGCAAGCCTTTTCCATAATGATGCTTTCCTTACTTTTTAAATCTGTTTAAACGAGGATTTTGTTTTGTACTACAGGACGTCTGTCTTTCTTTTGTGTCTTCTTTCTTCATTTCTTTATTGACCAGTGTTGTTGCTGGTGCACAGTTGTTTGCACGGCCTTATGCAAATAAGCAAGTTTCCAAATTTCGTTATCGATTGAAAAACATCCACCAGGTGTGGAATTGTACCTTGCAGCAGCACCGGGAGCAGGTGAAACATCATTTCGGAGAAATGGGGTGGCTAGCCATATGCTTGCAATGGCCCCACATGTGCTGTGCTTCAGCCAGAGTGTCAGTTAACAAAGGCGCCTTCAACTCACGTATGTTAAAAGTAGAGTAGCAGTGCGAAAATAGCAGGTTGACCGATGCGAGCGAGAGAAAACTCTCAGTGTACCGATGCTGCAGGCTTACATGCATTGAATGAAGTATGCAGAGGTTTTACGCTGCATGCTGCGGAGAGTGTATACAGCTGCTGTGGCAAGCACAAGGAAGCAGCCCACATATGGGGATCCAAGTCCGGGCACTTAACTTGTGAATCATGTTCGTCCTCTTTCTTCACATAGGATGCACGTTTTGAACAATTTTAGTTTGTATACTTGAAGCATGAGCGCAATGCAAGCAGAACTGCCTTGATGCTCATTCATAATGAGCTGGAGCTTTATTATCAGCCTCTACAAACTATAATAGTGCCACAGCTTTGATTTTAGGATATACCTGCACATGCGATGTATTCCTGCAAATAATACGGGCCTAAGACATTGTACTGCAAAGGAGAGCTGTTTTAAAAGCTTGACCCATGAATTCGAGAGCAAATACACAGTGTTACAGGGAACCTAGCCCAGGTCTGAAGTGCAGGTTGCTGTGAAAGAAGTGTGTGCGTAAGTTTCATTTCCAAAACAATGCCTGTTGAGCATGCTATCCTAATGGATACTTAAGGGTGCACAAAGCCATTAGTGTTGCTTCACTGAGTCTTTGAAGTTCAGGTAAATCTGCTGTTTATTTATCATCAGACAATGAAGACAATTTCTGAAGCCTGAACGGCCAGACAATGATGATCGCTGAACCTCTTGAGACAACGCTGCCTTGCAACTGTGCCATAGGAAAGATAATGTATGACCACTGTTGCAAGAAGAGCACTGTGCATATTGAAAATTCCCTGTAATCATGTCGTGTTACAGCACAGATGTCCAATTAACAGCCGGTGGCACCATCTGTCATGGACTTCACTAGTGTTGCAGCCAGAGAGGTGGCTGTAACTGAGGCATGTGTGTGTGCCACTTCTTAATGCGGTGGCCAGAAAATGCCCGTGGTACACTTGAGCTGTTTTTCACCCACCCTACAATGTTTAGAATAAAATAAGATTAGCAGATCATTTACAGTGAAACCAGAAAATGTCTTGGAACAAGTCTACTCATGGCACAATTCACTGACTATGGTGCAAGATGGCACAATAATATTCCTATGGCACAAGTGGCACAGCTGTTTTGCCCCCTATATCTTCTGGGGAAGTGTTTCATAAGTCAGTGCTAATTGAAATATGCATAGCCTTTTGGGGGCTTTTTGGCCCGAAATATTTAGAATATTGAAACCATGAGCATTCAGTCAGAAAGACAACAGTCTGTCAGAACCCACTTATTCTGAAAGGTAGATTGGTGGCATGCCTAGATAAATAAGTGCTGCATTGCAGTGATAGTGAAGAACCAAGCATTGCCAAAATGCGAGTTAGGAAGCAAACTCCTTAACTGGCAAACTTGTGTCCAAAATAGCAAGTTAAGAATGAATCATAATGGCCGCAGCAAGCATGGTCGTCAATCGTTGAATCAAAACTCCAAGGTCAGGCAAATCTGCTATTTATACACATATCACTGTACTACATTCTTGAGTAATTGCTGGTGCCCGTGTATATTTGAGAAGGTACAGCACTGCATTCCTATCAGACAAGACTCTTTTGCTAAAGAAAAAGAAAAAATTAAATTATGGGGTTTTACGTGCCAAAACCACTTTCTGATTATGAGGCACGCCGTAGTGGAGGACTCCGGAAATTTCGATCACCTGGGGATCTTTAACGTGCACCTAAATCTAAGTACACGGGTGTTTTCGCATTTCGCCCCCATCGAAATGCGGCCGCCATGGTCGGGATTCGATCCCGCGACCTCGTGCTCATCAGCCCAACACCATAGCCACTGAGCAACCACGGCGGGTAACTCTTTTGCTAAAGAATTGACACAACATTTAAGAAATCTTGCATGCATATACCATAAAATACAGATCAAGCACCCTCACTTCTGCAAGTGCCCCCCATTCTATTATCTGAGAACTTGAAGTTCTCTAACACTACTGAGCAACTGCTGCACAACTCCTCCTCCTCACCGCCCCCCCTCCCCCAGGACGCTTGCCCATCTGCATGCTTACCCTGAAACTGAAACAATGTGTAGATTTCAGCTGCATTTCTTTGCAGCAATCTAAGTCGGCCTAATGTCGGACATTTTCTATGTTTAAAGCTATAGTTTCAAGGGGGATCCAACCCAAGGAAGGACTGCTTCTGAACAACACTCAGTTTTTGCAACGTTCATTTGGTGGCGTGTTGCATGGTAGTGACATCGCATTATTGCATTTCTGCACAGTGCAGAAAATGTATTGAAATTGTGGTATGTCATATGAAGGCTAGACGTGACATCTTGCCGCTTCGATACTGTTTATATCGAAGAGGATGCACTAGTGAATACGTCAAGAGAAGATGCAAAAAGGCACTCCGTGAAAGCCATCACATCCCAACTTTGTAGCTACTGTTACAAAGGAGACTGTTGCATGCTCATTTAAAGGGGCCCTAAACCATCCCTCGGGCTTGGTGAAAAAAATAAAAATGATCCGTGGATAGCATAGGCTGCAGTGAAAATATCAGCCAGATTTTGCAGTAATGTGCGGCGCGTAGCTCTCTCAAGCAGTACGCAAAGTCACCTTTCTCTCAGATGCTCTCTTTTCAACAGAAGCCTGCTCCTCACTCTTTTCTGGATGCTACATTTCATAATACAGTAGAATCCCATATGCGGCTGCTCTTGGCCAATAGTTAATATCAGCCAAGAAGGGTGTTTGGATCAGTGCACTGCTTCCAGCTGTTACAATGTATATTTATTGACGCAGTTTAATAAACAGGCTAAAGTTAGTAAACATATTGACACGTGTGCTTATCTTTATCGGCCTACCACGTTTCGCCGCTTCACAACTGTAATCGCACAGCGAGGGACGCGCCTGCATGTATCCGACGTTTCTGGAAAGTTATCGATGCTTCTACCCGGCTGTCTGTTGTCGCCGAACCTTGTGTTATCTGATTTCATCGCGTGACGCGAATGGTGTAGAACATTGTGGAAGGCGCGCGGGTCCGAACGATTAGTCTGGAACATTCGACGACTGCTGTATAAAAGCCGACGCGCTTGCCTCGCTGATCAGATTTTCGACGATCGCCGAGCGTGTTCGCCGCTATCGTTGTGCTATAAGTGTAGCCTGTTTTGTGGGCACAGGTTCGCCCAATAAAAGTTTGTTTTGTCGTTCACAGTATTGCTACTGTTTTATTCAACGTCACCACCACGTGACATCTGGTGGAGGTGCTTTTCGTTCATGTACCGGACGCCCCCGACAAGCCGTGATCCAAGCCCGGATCGCAAAGAGAACACCAACGTAGTCCCGGAGCATCGAGCTAGCCGCCGTCTTCAACAGCTGCCCCCGGAGCACGGACTTCTACCTGAGAAGACCAAGAAGATTGTGGACAAGGCAACCCCAATGGCAGCGCCAGCGTCCCCCATCGTGCTGCAGCAGCCCAGGGAACCTCCGACGTTCCGCGGATCAACATTCGAGGACCCGGAAACCTGGCTCGAAACGTATGAGAGGGTCGCTAAGTTTAACAGTTGGGACAGCGACGACAAGCTGCGGCATGTCTATTTCGCATTGGAAGACGCCGCCAGGACGTGGTTCGAGAATCGGGAAGCCACCTTAACGACGTGGGACCTTTTCCGAAGCGGCTTCTTGCACACGTTTACAAGCGTCGTGCGAAAAGAGCGAGCCCAAGCTCTACTAGAAACCAGAGTGCAGCTGCCAAACGAGACGATCGCGATCTTCACGGAGGAGATGGCCCGTCTTTTCCGGCACGCCGACCCGGAAATGTCGGAGGAGAAAAAAGTTCGCTTCCTGATGCGCGGCGTCAAGCAAGACCTTTTCGCCGGACTTATTCGCAACCCACCGAAGACTGTGGCTGAGTTTTCTGCAGAGGCATCGACGATCGAGAAAACTCTGGAGATGCGCACCCGGCAATATAACCGCCAGGGGCACACGCCACAGTATGCCATCCAAGGACTGGGTTCGGACGACCTTCAAGAGACCATCAGGGCCATTGTGCGCGAAGAACTGCGCAAGGTCCTGCCTTCGTCGCAGCCTCAAGTAGCTTCGATCGCTGACATCGTGAAAGATGAGGTTCAGCGATCGCTTGGGGTTCCTGAGGTGCAACCTCAATTACCGCAGCCCCAGCCAGAAGCGATGACCTACGCCGCCATCGCACGCCGTCAAGGTCCCCCTCCGCGACCACGCCAGGGCCCTGCAACGACGCAATTCCGTCGTCCGCCGCCGCCGCCGCCAGCACGCCCACCCGTCGCCCAGCGCACCTACGCGAGGAAGACTGACATTTGGCGAGCCCCCGACCACCGTCCGCTCTGCTATCACTGCGGAGAAGCCGGCCATGTGTATCGCCGATGCCCATACCGGGAGATGGGACTGCGAGGTTTCGCCGTCAATGCTCCGCGCCCGCAGCGAGGTGAACGCCCTCGCGATATCGCCGACTACCTCGCCGCTACTCAGTGGAGCTCTCGACGACCGTCGCGTTCGCCATCACCAGGCCGCTACCTGTCGCCGCAGCGCCGACCATACACTGGCCCAGCCCGGGGCCGGTCAGCGAGCCCGTATCCGGAAAACTAAAAGCAGCAACCGATGGAGGTGCGGTTGCTGTTCGTCGAACTGACGAAGATCCTCCGCTGCCGACGAAGACGACCAACAAACCATCTCGACGACCTAATGACGACACGCCGCCGTCCCGACGAAGCCAGGAAGCCAAGACTACACCGACGAAAGACGACTTGACGACTCGACGTTCCAGCTTCAGTTCAACACGACGCAGCCGTGATCCGACGCCGAGACCTAACTGTAACGCAAGACAAAGAACCACCGACCTCGACGTGCTTCTCGACGGCCACGCAGTCACCGCCTTAGTAGACACAGGAGCCGATTACTCCGTCATGAGTGGACCCATCGCCGCCCAGTTGAGGAAAGTTAAGACTACATGGGAAGGCCCTCAAATTCGCACCGCTGGAGGACACCTGATTACGCTGACTGGGATCTGCACGGCAAGAATTACCGTTCATGACCGGACTTACCCTGCCACCTTCGTTGTACTCCAACAGTGTTCACGAGACGTCATTCTCGGCATGGACTTCCTGAATCAACATGGCGCAGTCATCGACCTGAATTCGAAATCGATAACGCTGTCACAAGATCAAGCGATACCGCCGGAGAGCTGTCGTAGTCACCACGCCTTGAGTGTGCTCGAAGATCAAGTGAGCATCCCGCCGCGCGCCAGCATTATTATTTCCGTCGGCACTGAAACACCCGCTGACGTAGAAGGCGTCATCGAGGGCGACCAACATCTACTGCTCGACCGTGAAATTTGCGTCGCAAGAGGGATCGCTCGACTCCACGGAGGGCAAGTGGAAGTTATGCTAACCAACTTCAGCCAAGAGTTCAAGCACATCAACAAGGGCACGACAATCGCATACATCGAGGAAATTGTGGAAACCAGCAATGCCTTTGTCCTCTCGGATTCAGCCGCATCTACCCCGATGAGCATTGTCCCCGAACCAGACTTCGACGTGAATCCAAGTCTTCCTATGAGTAAGCAGCAACAGATCAGAAGTCTTCTCCGACGATACAAAGACTGCTTTTCGACGTCATCGAGGATTCGACAAACACCAGTTGCAAAGCATCGCATAATAACCGAAGAGAGCGCTCGACCACTCCGCCAGAGCCCTTACCGAGTTTCGACACGAGAACGTGAAGCTATTAGGCAACAAGTCGACGAAATGCTGCGCGACGACATCATCCAGCCGTCGAAAAGCCCGTGGGCCTCTCCTGTAGTCCTGGTAAAGAAAAAGGACGGAACCCTACGCTTCTGCGTCGATTATCGTCGACTGAACAAGATCACGAAGAAGGATGTGTACCCCCTTCCACGGATAGACGACGCATTGGATCGGCTCTGCAACGCTAAATACTTCTCGTCGATGGACCTCAAGTCTGGCTACTGGCAAATAGAAGTCGACGAGAGAGATCGCGAAAAGACTGCCTTCATCACGCCAGACGGCCTCTACGAGTTCAAGGTCATGCCATTTGGACTGTGCTCGGCGCCTGCAACGTTTCAGCGCGTCATGGACACGGTGTTAGCCGGACTGAAGTGGCAGACGTGCCTTGTTTACCTGGATGATGTCGTTGTCTTCGCCGGAAATTTCGACGATCACCTTAGGCGGCTTGCGACAGTGTTAGAAGCCATCAAGTCATCAGGGCTCACTCTGAAGCCGGAAAAGTGCCGCTTCGCTTACGATGAGCTTTTGTTCCTAGGCCACGTGATCAGCAAATCAGGAGTACGCCCTGACCCACAGAAGACAGCTGCCATCGCAAAGTTCCCGCAGCCAACTGACAAGAAGGCAGTGCGCAGATTCCTTGGCATGTGTGCCTACTATAGGCGCTTTGTCAAGGACTTCTCACGCATCGCGGAGCCGTTAACACATCTAACCAAATGTGATGTCGCGTTCAAATGGGAAACGCCGCAGGCCAAGGCATTTCAAGAACTCAAACGACGCATGCAGTCGCCGCCGGTACTTGCACACTTCGACGAGGACGCCGATACCGAAATCCACACTGACGCCAGTAGCCTAGGCCTCGGTGCCGTCCTAGTCCAGAGGAAAGAAGGACTTGAAAGGGTGATATCGTATGCTAGCCGGTCGCTGTCAAAAGCGGAAAGCAACTATTCTACGACGGAAAAGGAATGCCTCGCCATCATTTGGGCTATAGCTAAATTCCGCCCTTACCTCTATGGCAGGCCATTCAAAGTCGTCAGTGACCATCATGCATTGTGTTGGCTAGCTAACTTAAAGGACCCTTCAGGACGGCTGGCGCGGTGGAGCCTCAGACTGCAAGAATATGACGTCACGGTAATATACAAGTCCGGAAGAAAACACTCCGACGCCGACTGCTTATCGCGCGCCCCCATCGATCCCCCGCCGCAAAACGACGAGGACGACGACGCCTTCCTTGGGATAATAAGCGCGGAAGACTTCACTAAACAGCAACGAGCAGACCCGGAGCTAAAAGGCCTCGTCGAGTATTTGGAAGGAAACACCGACGTTGTCCCTAGGGCATTTAAGCGCGGGTTGTCGTCGTTCACGCTACAAAACAACCTGCTCGTGAAGAAGAACTTCTCACCAGTCCGCGCCAGCTACCTTCTTGTTGTACCGTCAGCGCTGCGTCCAGAAATACTGCACGCCCTACACGACGATCCAACCGCTGGGCACCTCGGATTCTCCCGGACGCTGTCGAGAATACAGGAAAGGTATTACTGGCCGCGTCTGACCGCCGACGTCGCCCGTTACGTCAAGACATGCCGAGACTGTCAACGACGCAAGACACCACCGACAAGGCCAGCAGGATTACTACAGCCGATCGAACCTCCTCGCCGACCATTCCAGCAGATTGGGATGGATTTGTTGGGGCCGTTTCCGATATCAACATTCGGGAATAAGTGGATCGTCGTGGCGACGGACTATCTCACCCGCTTTGCTGAAACTAAAGCTCTACCAAAAGGCAGCGCAGCCGAAGTGGCGAAATTTTTCGTCGAGAACATCCTGCTGCGACATGGTGCCCCAGAAGTCCTCATCACCGACAGAGGAACGGCTTTTACAGCAGAGCTCACCCAAGCCATTCTGCAGTACAGCCAGACAAGCCACAGGAGGACAACTGCCTACCATCCGCAGACGAATGGTCTCACGGAGCGCCTGAACAAGACCCTCGCCGACATGCTAGCAATGTACGTCGACGTCGAACACAAGACGTGGGACGCGATCCTGCCGTACGTAACCTTTGCGTACAACACGGCGGTGCAAGAAACAACACAGATCACGCCGTTCAAGCTGGTCTACGGCAGGAACCCGACGACGACGCTTGACGCCATGCTGCCGCACGTAACTGACGAAGAGAATGTTGACGTCGCTAGCTATCTCCAGCGCGCCGAAGAAGCCCGACAGCTCGCCCGCCTGCGAATCAAGAGCCAGCAGAGGACCGACAGCAGACACTACAACCTCCGACGACGCTTCGTCGAGTACCAGCCTGGCGACCGTGTTTGGGTCTGGACCCCGATACGCCGACGAGGACTCAGTGAGAAACTACTCCGACGCTATTTCGGACCCTACAAGGTCATCCGACGTATTGGCGCTCTGGACTATGAGGTCGTGCCAGACGGCATTTCGCATTCACAGCGGCGCCGCGCACGATCTGAAGTGGTCCACGTGGTGCGCCTTAAACCCTTTTACGGACGCTGACGAACTTCGTTATTTTTGTTCTTTTCTTTGCTACGAGTGCTTTTGTTTATTAACTTCGTTTGTTTGCAGCATCGGGTCGATGCTTTTTAAGAGGGGGGTATTGACACGTGTGCTTATCTTTATCGGCCTACCACGTTTCGCCGCTTCACAACTGTAATCGCACAGCGAGGGACGCGCCTGCATGTATCCGACGTTTCTGGAAAGTTATCGATGCTTCTACCCGGCTGTCTGTTGTCGCCGAACCTTGTGTTATCTGATTTCATCGCGTAACGCGAATGGTGTAGAACATTGTGGAAGGCGCGCGGGTCCGAACGATTAGTCTGGAACATTCGACGACTGCTGTATAAAAGCCGACGCGCTTGCCTCGCTGATCAGATTTTCGACGATCGCCGAGCGTGTTCGCCGCTATCGTTGTGCTAGTATAAGTGTAGCCTGTTTTGTGGGCACAGGTTCGCCCAATAAAAGTTTGTTTTGTCGTTCACAGTATTGCTACTGTTTTATTCAACGTCACCACCACGTGACAATATACTTACGAATTTCAATAATAAGTACGTACTTCCGGAAGCAGCCGACTATCGTCTGCTCAGGCTACGCCATGGCTGCCCGCATAGGAACTAAATTTGGTTACTACTAACTATCGGTGTGGTAGCCGTTGGGTTTCGCTAATTGCGACTGGTTTTGAACACTGAACTAGCCTCAAACCACACAAAACTTAAGGTCAGACCACAAGCAAGCTTGCCAGCATATGCTCACTCCTGACCGCTCCTGGTTAGGTGCCTTGGCAGACTTTGCTTTGTAATGATCGAGCTATTGATAGTGCTTCAAAATGTGCAAGTTGGATGTGGCTACTATCCGTCAGCCAAGCTGGTGCAGGACAAAGCCGGTCCACGCCATGTAGAGCAGCCAGACAAGAGCGTATGAGCGCGGGCACGCATTCTGGCCCTGTCGTGCACAAAGCAAACGCTGCTGTTGCATGTAGCTTGTGGTCTACTACGTAATGTAGATATTGTGGCCACCACGTGGTGCCGTGACGAGTCCGCTGGCTCAGTGCACTGCAGCTCGCTGAGGACAAGCACATTTGGCACGTTTGGCTACGTTTGGTGCGTTGTAGGAATTGGAAATAGTGGCGTCTACATGTACATCCAGATCATATTTTAACTGCGCGCCGCTGTGACGTTCGGTAGGTGGAGTGTTGTGGGCATACCCCTCTCCGCCGTAGCCTTTGCAGTGCAAGCTATCGAAGAAGGAGCGGAAGCACCGTAAAGGGCATGTTTGATTGCCGATAACACCGCTTCTACTGGACGTATTGAAGTGCTTTTTGCAGCAAAGTATTTCTAAAATAACCTAATTTAGCTTCAAATGCATTTCTCTACTTTGATAAAAAGCAGTTCAGGGCCTCTTTAAAAATTGTGGCATTTCCAACACACTCAAAAGCTTTTGAGTACGGCAAGCTGTCTGGCAGGCTCTTGTTGATGCTGGAACTTCATAATAGTGCAGGCCATATTCCTTTGATTTATTTTTTGGTCCCGACATTGAAGAACCTTTTGACAGCGCATCATCACTATCTTATCGATAATTATATTGCTCTGCTGTTTGCTTCAGCCAGGAGCACTGTATTGTGATGTCTAGAGAATTGCAACAAATGACTGTCATGCCTATAAGTGAGTGTTACTACACATAAAAAAATGGCAGAGATCTCGAAATGTTTCGGGAAAGAGTAGGCAATATCTTGAATGTAACTAAGCTTTCTGCTGCTTATGTGGGAATACAGTAGAAATTTGTTGATACATTCCTGTTTATTACGTGTTGCCAGCCTTTACACTCTGGGAGTGCAGATTTTTGGGCTAGTTGGTTCTTTGTATCAATTGAAGTCATAGCGCTGGATTGACATGGACAAGAAAGATGACAGGACGTGCGCTAACTATCAACTGAATTTTATTTCAGGAAAGGATGGTACTTATACCGGCTCAAATGAGTTGAAATCATCGCACGTGGAATCCTACATTTTCCAGATAGGCAGTTTCCTTTCTGCTTAGAGTAATCGACGGAGCGCTGATATAGTTGGCAGCTTCTTTTTCAATCAAGCTTGCTTCTACAGTTTCCCTCGTATCTCTATCTGTGTTTCTAAACACGACTACACAATCCTTAAATAGTGGTTTTCACCTGCAATCATCAGAATGCACGGAGACGTGTCCATCTCGATAACAGTTCAGTTGTTGCTTGCGTTCCCTTAGCCTGTCATTGACGCATCTGCCTGTCTACTCTTGTACACATTGCCGCATGAGAAAGGGAACCGATATACGACACCTTGCGCGCAGTACACAAACAGCAGCCGATGGTTCATTGTGCAGCCTCGGTGGCCTTACATAAGCTTGATGGCTTTTGTGGAGCTGAGAATATGACTTCCACTTTCACTTTTAAGGCCACCTTTTAAACATGCGATATTCCATGCATGTACGATACAACCACCTTCTTTCTCTTTTCATGGCTGCGCTTGCACTTACGACCCGGTTCCGGTAGTTTTTTTTCAGTTCATTTTCCACCACTGATAAAAGTATGTGGATAGGGTAGCCTGCTTCCAGTAGCCGCTCTTTTTGTCTCAGGAAACTCCCAGGCATCTGGTGGGGGCGTGATTTCTGATTTGTGGAGCGTATTTGCAAAACATAGGTTCGTGATTGCTTACCAATCATTGCTGTTGGGAATATCACCCTAGGGAAACAAAGATGCTGCTTCCGCATGCCTCATCACATTCAAAGTTAGTGAAGCGAGCAATCGCAAACCTATGTTTTTTTAATGTGCTCTGCAAATCATGCCCCCACTGGATGTCTGGGAGTTTCTTTAGACAAAAAAAGCAGCTACTGGAAGCAGGCTACCCTATCGACATACTTTTATCAGTGGCGGAAAATGAACTGAAAGAACTAGCGGAACCGGGTCGTAAGCGCAAGCGCAGTCATGAAAGGAGAACGAAGGTGGTTGTACCATACATGTATGGAATATCACATGGTTCAAAGAAGGTGGCCCGAAAAATGGAAGTGGACGTCATACTTTCAGCTCCACAAAAGCTATCAACCATATGTAAGGCCACTGATCCATTGAGAAAGATTGCACCGAGGCTGCGCGAAGAACGATCAGCCACCGTTTGTGCACTGCACGCAAGGTGTCGTATATCGCTTCCCTTTCTCGTGTGGCGAAGTGTACATAGGGCAGACAGGCAGATGCCTCATTGACAGGCTAAGGTATCACAAGCAAAAACTGAACTGTTATCGAGATGGACATGTCTCCGGGCATTGTGATGATTGCGGGCTTAAACCACTGTTTAAGGATTGTGTAGTTATGTTTAAAAACAGAGATAAAGATATGAGGGGAAATTGTAGAAGCAAGCTTGTTTGCGAAAGAAGGTAATAACTGCGTCAGCGCTCCTTCGATTACTGTGAACAGAAAGGAAACTGCCTATCTGGAAAACTGGTTGCACGTGCGATGATTTCCACTCGTTTGAGCATGTATAAGTACCATGCTTTTCTGAAATAAAATTCAGTTGATAGTTAGCGCACATCCTGTCGTCGAATTTCTTGTCTGTGTCAATCCAGTGCCATGACTTCAATTGATCTTGCACTCTGAATTGAAGGCCCGCTTTGGTTTTCACAGGGTCACGTGCATTAGTGTCCCATCTGGCAAGGGTTTTTTTCCCCAGTAATTACGTCCAAAAGATAGCACTGCACACTACCAATGATGCCATGCATTTGCTTGTTACATTGTGATACACTGTTTGTGGTTTAACTATGCAGCATTGATTTTGGAAGGATACGTTTCAATGTTTAGAGGGGTAAAGGTGCAACACTAATGGGAATGCCAACGTTCGTGCAATACATTGGCAATGCCAATGAGTTTGCCGAAATGGTGCATGGAGCTTGAGGATCTATGGCACAAATAATAGCTCAAGTCACCTATCATGAGTATGTGTCATTTGATGATTGCTTTGGTACATCTGAACCGCTGAGCTTGTCAGACATCGTCACCGATCTCAGCATGACTCACAATGTCGAAACCAAAGATCAGGTGGATGAAGGCATGAATGGTTGCCTCACACCTGTGCACGTTTGCGGACATTGTTGTGGCCTTCAATATCTTGTGTGGGTACTTTGATATATACATGGCTTTGCATAAACTAAAGAAGGGCTACGACTGCTTGAAGAGAAGTTATCTTCATTGAACACAAGTTGCCAATGGCAATTATGAGCTTCATTTTGTGCGATTCACAACTTCTGATGGCAAAAAAAAAAGTAAGTTTTTAATGTTAATCCTTACCTCCAGGCAGCTGTAGTGAGCTTTACATTTAGTATGTTTTCAATAGTTGTTGGCGTTCTATACAACTTCAAATAAAGTTTTGCGTGAGAGTAGCTTTTTGCCTGATCTGTAGTGTTGCGCAAGTATAATCACATGTTACATTTTCTTGGGTCATTCATTATTCTTTGCAGTCTCCTAAAGAATTTATCAAGAGGGTTCTAGTGTATTCCGCTTACATGTTCATCATGACAGCATTCATTAGTGACTGGGCAGGTTCATTTACTATGCCTAAAATGTGTTGCAGGTGATCTATTAAGTTTTTCTTTTTTTTAAGTGCGGAGAAATACAGTAAATGATGCCTTTGTGCTACTCATTGAACATTTGCTCTCACTCAGACTTATAATTGTGTACTCTACAAAATTACAACTTTCCAAGCTATTTGTTTTCTAGGGTTAGCAGAGACGTGCTGGAGGACATTTTGAAGTTGGAAAATGTTGAACTGAATGCTGCAAGTCATGATGAACAACCATACGACTCGGAAAAACTGAGCCAGGTGAAGCATGGCTTCCTGAGGCTTTCTGAACCTTTTCATCTGCTCTCAGTGGATTTCAACAGTCGCAAGGTATGTCAGAAAGCTTTGGAAAACATCTTGTGTAACACGCTTTCTTTCATGACCATTCTTTTTTTCACTTAAAGTTAGCCTCTGTGCTATAAAATGGGTTATGCATCTTATATGTGTGTGTACAGTAGCTTGCTTTCTACAATTAACTCCAGCAGGGATTCTGTGGTAATTAAATCCAGCAGGTATCTACGGTGTCCACAGCTGGTACAGTAGTCTGCTTGTAAGTGACTTGGATGTAGCCTCACTTTTGGCAAGTAGTGGCATCTTGTTGAGCACAGTCAGTTGGGATGTAAGAGCACCTGACAGAATGCAGAATAGACAAGTGATGCCAAAAGCTGGCGACAGGTTACAGAGGTTCCTACTTGTGTCACTGCAGCAACCATGCATCTCCTTCTTAGCACAAGCTGTTCTACGTGATATATACTGCACAGGTACTCTGATAAGCATGGTGTTATCAATGTGTGAGCGGCAAAAAGCTTCCCTTTTTCGGGTGAGTGCTGGGTGTTGCGGGAAGCATAGTAATGCATATATGGCTGGAGGTTTACGACTAGCTGAACGTGTCCTGGGGAAGACAAGCCTGGGGTTCAAATAATATGCATTGCGCAGGGGAACCTCGACACTGCAGTATGCACTTTTGTCTACGAAAAGTGATCTACCGTATTCAATTCCTTGCAGAGGTCATTCACTGTTTGGGCTGATTCTGTCTGTATAACTATATTTCCAATGTTTCCCATGTGGCATTAGGGATTGTGAGAAGGTTAGCATATTCTATATGGCCTGCAGCTCAGTGAATAGGCTTTTCATTTCTGACATTACTTTTCTTACAGGAAATTCAAAATCTCGTCAAAGGCATACAATGGAGAGAGAAAGTCTGCTGCACCCAATCTGGCATCCTGGACGCTGTTTGCTTGTGGTTTCGGCTCAAAGTTGGAGATGCGTGGCTGGACACAGGACCAGACTCAAACAGCTGCTGGGAACAAGCCATATTCACAGGTAGCCACGCAGCATGATGCACTGCTAAAATCCAAGTTGTTGATTGCTTTCTATAAATATAGACACCTTGTTATATAGAAACATTAGCTGAAAGCAGTTTGGTTGGGTGCAAAAGTATTATTTAGAACGTCAGAAGTTGTAAAGGGCTGCCAAAGCGGAACCTCAAAGCCACTGTTAATAGCAGCAGTAGCTGTTTCCCTAGTTAATTTGTGCGTCAACTTGTTTTGCTGTTACAGCAGTTGAGAACCAAGAACTGGGATTGCTGTGTCTATTCACCCATTTGTCTTTTCCACTATGCTGTCATCAGTGTGTTGCTGTTATTGTGTTTTCACTATCAGGCCAGCCCCACATGTCATCACCGCATGTAAAAAAACAACAACTTTTGTTTGTTATTGTCACTGGGAATCGAACTCTCACACCTGTGGCACTACGCAGTTGGGAGCTGAACACACTAGAGAGTTTTAGCTTGTCCAGTATTAGGGTAAACGCAGGCGGACTGGGCATTGGGGCGGAGGCATAAACGTCAAAAACAGCTAATATTGCAGTAACCAAGTATGCTACTTCGATGCTGGTGTAAATTTTTAGAGCTGGCGTAATCGTGTTGCTACCGAAAATTTACACCCATAGCAAAGTAAAACACACTTGGCTACTGCAATATTAGCTTAGCTTGCCTGATTGAGCTCTGCGCCACCAGGTGGCTGCATCATGTAGGCTGCTCACGTTTACACCTGCAACCCTCTGCCCCAATGCCCAGCCTGCCTGCATTTACTCGAATACCAGACAAGCTAAAACTCTCTACTAACTACTGAGCTGGTTGTTGTTCAGCAACCATGCTTCACAATTTGTATGGTGTTTTGTGCACCATGCAGACACAAGGAGGCTGTGTCTGTGCACGTACTTAGGAAGTCACAGCAGGCAATACTGTGGCAGGTGAAGATGACTGTGCTCATTGCAAATAAGTTATTCTTGAGAAGTCCGTTGTTGTCGCGGTAAATGAATTCAGCACCAAAGGAATTGATGAAGTCTGAATATTATTTTATGTCTTATTGTAATGACTCGTTACTATGATTACCTTTCTCGTGTTATAACCTTTGTTCTGTAACATTTGTGCTATGATAACTTTAATGAATAACTTGAAACCAGGTGGGGAAACAACTTTCACTGTTAATGGTGCAGCTGAAGTTTTTTTTCACTGCTTTGTTACAATATATTTTTTCTTAACTGGCTTCAAGCAGTGTCTGTTTCTGGTATAATTCTATTTCATGCTAGTGTTGTTATATCGTTTACAAGGTAGACACATATTGATACAGAACAGCCGCCACAGTGTGGCTGCACTGAGGAGGAAGAAGACGATGTGTGCCCGCTTGATATAGCGTCGCCATTTTGGCCTTCGTTAGCTCCCCTGTAAATAAATTGTAAATAGCATTGGGCATCAGCTACAAGTGACATTAATTTGGTGGAGGCAGATGTTCCCCTTACCCGCCATGGAGCTCCGCAGCGGTTGCAACGGTGACAGTGCAACTTCGGCTCCTGCTGGCGGCACTTCATCTATGCAAGTGTCTCCGCCTGCAGCCCCAACACTATGTCGCCGTTGCCCCCCTTCGGGATCCTAGTGTTTTCACCGGAGTCAGCAGTCCTGATGTTGATGCAGGCTCCGCTTATACAAACGTGTTAGCACCAGTCACAGGTGGGATCCGACTATTATGCTTGCCAACGTTCTTTTCTACCTCGACGGAGCTCTACTGGCATGGTTCCAGACTCACGAAAAGGAGATCTCGAGCTGGGATCTCTGCAAAGAGAAGCTCTGCGACCTTTTTGGCAATCCGTTTGGTCGCTAAGTCAATGCCAAGAAAGCCCGTGCCACACGTGTACAGACGTCGACCGAGTCCTACGTGTCGTACATTTTTGACGTCTTGGCCCTTTGTGCCAAGGCTGACCCGAACATGTCCGAGGACGATAAGGTTAATCACATCCTCAAAGGCATTGCTGACGACGCCTTCAATTTACTGGTGTTTACGAACGTCACCAGCATCGATACGATCCTCAAGGAGTGCCGCCGTCTCGAGCTTGCTAAAAGCTGCCGGGTATCCCAGCACATCACGCGACTTCCCAACACAGCTGCTACGTCATCTTGTGACGACTTGAGTGTGACAGTGTGACAGTCGCAGTGTGACAACTTGAGCCGCATCATTCGTCGTGAGGTCAAAGCAGCACAACCGGCGGCCCCTTCATTCCTGTCACCTGATCATTCTCCGGTGACAATCTCCTTGACCCAGGCCGTCGTCCAATGTTGGCCTGCAATCCATTTGTTCCATATGCTCGGAATCTCTTTCTCCACGCACGTCGGCACCCCGCTCTTCTTACTCCTCTTATGGACAGCACAACCCCTCTGAATGGCGAACCGTGGGCGACAAGCCGATCTGTTTTAACTGCCGACGCATTGAACATGTCGCTCGCCACTGCCGCAGCCGCTGGACTTCTCCGACGCGCTATTCTCCTGATTACCACCCTCGTCCTTCTAGCGCGCCCTTTTCCTTTGCTCCTTCTATGCCCGCCCCATCATCGGACCCTGCGACACCTTTGACAGGACCCCGCTACTTCCACTCGCCTTCTCCCTCTTGCCATCAATCTCGCAATCTCGTTCGCCCCCGTCACGCCATGATCCTTCTCCGACCTACTCGCCGCACCCCCGGCCGGAAAACTAGACAGTGCAGCTTCTGAAGGTAAAGCTGCAATGACGACATTGGCACGAAATCCTCGCTTCACCTTAATCATGAACAAGAATCTTGTGGATGTTCTCGTCGACAATGTTCCCGTGTGCGCGTTGATTGACACTGGGGCGCATGTGTCCATTATGAGTGCTGCTCTTCGCCGTCGGCTCAAGAAAGTTCTGATGCCTGCCCCGAACCGAGTTGTACAAGATAGACAGAGGTACTCTCGCTATTGTTGGCATGTGCTCTGCCCGACTCACTATTGCTGAGAGACACACCGTCGTCCTCTTCACCGTGATCGAGCATTGCCCTCACGAACTCATTCTTGGTCTGGATTTCCTTGCCAATCATTCTGCCCTCATTGGCTGTTCGGCCGGCTCACTTCGCCTTGACTTGCATCTTCTTGCCGACCCTGTGGACCCGCCTCCAAGCCATTTGAGCTGCATGGATTTTATTAGCCTACCGCCTCACTCTGTGACACACGTTGACTTGTTGTCCTCACCAGCTATACCCGACGGCAATTACGTGGTCGCACCAATTCCGGCCGTTATACTTACACATGGTGTTACCGTGCTGCACACTGTGCTGACAATTACTGGCAATCGCACCCGCCTTCCCCTTGTCAATTTCACGCTAACCGCGCAAGTTCTGCCTCAAGGGATCTCATTGGCTATAATTAGCACTTTGCAGGATGATGAGGTCAAGCCATTCACAGTGGAAGATTGTTACAGCTCAGCCCATACCGTGACGTCATCGCACAGTACTGACGTCGACATTGAGAAGATGGTTTCCTCTGACCTTACACCTGCTCAAGCTGAAGCCCTTTGCCGCATTCTTGAAGGCTATCGTGACATTTTTTACTTTGACAATCGACCCTTAGGTCAAACGTCCGTTGTGACCCATCGCATAAATACTGGCGATGCGAACCCTATTCACCGATGTCCATATCGTGTTTCTGCGTCGGAACGAGCTGTTATCCAATAGGAAGTAAAAAGGATGCTTGAAGAGGACATTATCGAGTCTTTCTATAGTCCCTGGGCTTCTCCCGTCGTACCTGTCAAAAAGAAGGATGGAACGTGGCGCTTTTGTGTAGATTATCGCCACCTGAACAAAATCACAAAAAAGGACGCGTACCCTTTGCCACGTATTGATGACTGCCACGTATGACTGCCTGTACGATGCCACCTATTTTCCTTCTATTGACTTACGGTCTGGCTACTGGTAGATATCCGTCGACGACATGGACCGAGAAAGACTGCATTTGTTACCCCCTGACGGCCTTTATCAGTCGAAGCCGTTACAGAGCCTTTCGGTCTCTGTAAAGCGCCCGCCACCTTCGAACGAATGATGCACTCTTTGCTTCAGGGGTTCAAGTGGTCCTCCTGTTTGTGCTATCTGGACAACATCATCGTTTATTCGCCCACATTCGACACGCATCTAGACCGTCTTTCAGCGATCCTTGACATGTTCTGCTGCGCCGATCTCCAGTTTAATTCGTCAAAATGTCACTTCGCTCTCCACCAAATCACTGTCCTTGGACACCTCATGGATGCCAGAGGCGTGCGACCTGATCCGGACAAAATTCGCGCAGTTACAAATTTTTCTGTTCCGAAGTCTACCAAGGACATTCATAGTTTCGTAGGGCTGCGCTCTTATTTCCGACGCTTTGTGAAGGCTTTCGTGACCATCGCACGTCCCCTTACCAACCTCTTGAAGAAAGACACTCCTTTTTCTTGCAGTCCTGACCACGCCGCCTCTTTTTAGCAGCTCGCTACTCTCTTTACCACTCCTCCAGTTCTCGCCCACTTTGACCCGTCTGCCTCAACGGAAGTTCGAACTGATGCCAGTGGTCACGGCATAGGAGCAGTGTTAGTACAACGCAAGCGTGGACATGATCGCATTATAGCCTATGCCAGCCGACTTCTATCACCCACCGAGCGCTATTCAATCACAGAGCGTGAGTGCCTCGCTCTTGTGTGGGCTGTTGCGAAGTTTCGTCCATACTTGTACGGACGCCCATTCTGTGTCATCACTGGTCACCATGCTTTCTGCTGTCTATCCTCGCTCAAGGACCCCGCGGGACGACTCACTCGCTGGGCGTTACGCCTGCAAGAATATACCTTCTCCGTGGTATATAACACGGGACGCTTGCACCAAGATGCCAATTGTTTGTCCCGCTACCCCATTGACGAACCGGCTGATGCGGACGCCATTGCTTGGGTTTTCTCTGTGTCCCACTTGCTTCAAATTTGCAACGAGCAACGCCGCGATCCTTCATTAGGAGCCCTCATCGACCCTCTAGAGTCAACGCCTCTCTCCGGATATTTCTCCTTAAGGAGGGGACATTATACCGCCACAATTTCGATCCACACGGCCTTGACCTTCTACTCGTCATTCCGTCGCACCTACGTTCGACTGTCCTCAACCAACTTCATGACGCTCCCTTGACTGGACACTTGGGCGTCTCGCGCACGTACGACCGTGTACGCCGTCGATTCTTTTGGCCGGGTCTCGCCCGCTCTGTGCGGCGCTACGTTGCCGCTTGTGAGCCCTGTCAGCACCGGGAGAAGCTCTCCACACTTCCAGCTAGATGTCTCCAGCCGATCGACATCCCACCAAAACCCTTTTTTCGTGTTCGTCTAGACCTTCTTGGACCAATTCCTCTCTCGGGATCCGGAAATAAAAAGGTCGCCCTCGCTACTGATTATGCTACATGGTACGCAATCACCAGAGCCCTCCCAACAAGTTGTGCTACTGACGTTGCTGACTTTCTTCTCTATGACATCATTTTAGTGCACGGTGGTCTGTGCCAATTAGTCACCGACTGTGGCCACAGCTTTCTCTCGGCAGTCGTCGAGGACATCCTCCGCTCCTGCTCGACAAAGCACAAGTTCAGCATGCCCTACCACCCACAGACCAACGGCCTCACGGAGCACCTCAACCAGACCGTCACCGACATGCTTTCAAAGTATGTTGCGACCGACCACCACGACTGGAATCTTCACTTACCATATGTGACGTTCGCGTATAATTCATCGCATCACGACACCACCGGTTATTCACCATTCTATCTCCTATATGGCCGAGAACTCGCAGTGCCCTTGGACACTTTACTGCCCTTGGCCACACGTTCAGCCACTGAATACGCCTGCGACGCAATTGCACACACTGACCACCCACGCCAGCTCGCCCGCACCCGTCTCGAAGCCTCACAGGAGCATCAGAGATGCCTCTATGATTGCCGCCATCGCGACGTGCACTTTTCTCTGGGTTCTCTGGTGCTTCTCTGGTCACCCGTTCGACGTGTGGGCCTTTCCGAAAAGCTACTGTCGCGTCACACTGGCCCATACCATGTGGTGCGACAAGTGACCGATGTCACGTATGAGATCATCCCCGCCAACCTCTCAGCGTCATCTTCAGCTGCAAGTGACATCGTTCACGTGGCGAGACTAAAGCCACACCACACACCTTTCACCGTGGATGTGTAGATTAAGCACCGGGACGGTGCTTCTACTGCTGGGGGTTATGATGCGGAACAGCCGCCACAGTGTGGCTGCACTGAGGAGGAAGAAGACGACATGTGCCCGCTTGATACAGCGTCGCCATTTTGGCCTCCGTTAGCTCCCCTGTAAATAAATTGTAAATAGCATTGGGCATCAGCTACACATAACAATATTTTTGGTTCCACTAAACTCACTTTTGCATCCCATTACCTTAGAGTCACCTACTGGTGGTCATTTGGAATCACATGAATTAATAGTGCTGCTTGCAGTATTAAGAGGAAGCTTTAGCTCGGGCCCAACTCCGACGCGGCCTATTCAGATACATGTAAAAACGCAAAAACGTTTTGATGAGATAACCCCTGGACCGATTTTGATGAAATTTGTTGCATTTGAAAGACAAAGTTAAATTCTAGTGACTGTTGGAAGCGGAATTTCGATTTAGGGCTTGAATTTTCTTAAAACGATTTTCAAATATTTGACCGTCTGAAAAAAATAGAGGCACGAAGTTTACAAATTCATAGCTCTGCATCAAGAACTGATATCGCGGTTCTGTAAACGGCATCCATTAGATCATTCAAAGCGGACAAATGCAATATGTCATTTTACATCTTACGTGAATTTGTTACGTTGGTTACAACGGTTTTGCAAAAGTTGTATTTCCCTAGGATTAAATTTTTTTATATTCATGTGTAACATATCAATTTTGTCCGCTTTAGATGTACTATTATATGAAATTCACAGAATTGTATTATCATTTTTAGTGGTTGAGTTACAGAGTTGTAAACTTGATAGTTTCGTTTTTAGAAAATTTTCAATTTTCACCAATTTTTAATAAAAAATTGACGACCTAATTCAAAAATTCGAAACCAACAGTCACTAGATTTTAAGTTTTTCTTTTAAATGCAGCAAACCCCGTCAAATTTGGTGCAGTGGTTGCCGAGAAAAACGAATTCTCCTTTTACATGTATTTAGATAGGAGCACCCGAGCTAAAGCTTCCTCTTAAGCATGGAACCCAGCTTCGAGGTAATAGTATCAACAAGGCTGGAAGAAATATTTGTACGCTACAGATTCTTATTGCTGCTCTTAGTTCTTTGCTACTGTTACAAGTTACAAGAAACATTTTAACAACCTCAGTACAGGTAAACTAAAGAACTATGAACATTGTGTAATTTAGGCAGTCTTAAGGTGCAGGCTTTGTACATACAAATACATTAAGAGGCGAATGAATCTATCGCTGTTAATATAGTGGATAATGCTATCAGCTAGATTAGATACTATTGTCCACTACCCCACTTGCTTTAACTACATACGCTGATACCTGACATGTGGCTACTTGAGATGTTGTTGCAGTTGCTGTTGGTATTCCAGTGCTGCATACCATAACAATTTTTTTCTTTTTTTAGTTTAATTGACGCTTACTGAATACCAATTATGAGTGGTAGGCGTAAAAGCATCAGTTGGCACTATAGGCACCAGGCATGGGATGAGTTTGAACCGGTGGTGGCTACATGCGGCGACACCACAGATGTAGTGGCATGTGACGGCCGAGTCGAGCGCAGCAGGTTCAGTCGCCAGCTATATTGATTTATTATGTTCCGTCATTTTTTCTGTTTTGCATGTTGCCAAAATACCATGTGGAACCACATCTGAACATATTGCTGGAATTTTGGATTCACAATCAGTTACTAAAACATGACTTAAGCTGTGAGACCTATTGAGTTTCATCCATTTTCGTCTCGGCCTCACCAGATGGAACAGCAGAAAGCCTAGATTCGCACGGTCCTATGCTGTTTTGCTTTTGTTTAGTTGTTCTTCTGTAAATAAGCAAGCCATTCATTCGCTTGAACATAGAGTTCCATGTAAATTGTGTTTTCACCTCCACAGGTGCGATGGCTCTGTAGCTTTGGCACTTAAGGCAAACACACGGATTTGAAGTCATAATTTTTCCATCCTCTCAGTGGCTCAGTCTATTTATATTAGAGTATATTTTCCTTCCTCATGCTTCCCAGCTCTGACTGCATCTGGTACACGACTCTGTGTGCTTTGCAGTGAATGCACCATCAACACTGGGGACTGGCCGCTGCTGACGTTTCTTGTCACGCGAAGTTGTGCGAAACAAACCACCAAGGTGTGCATTCAGATAAGGACCCACTTGGGGGTTGGGGGTCCCTACTATGTTTTGTTTTTAGCAAAAATTTTATATAAGGTGGACAGATGTCTTTGTAGAAAGGAATGAATCGTTGGTTTGTGAGACGCATCACAGATAATTAGAAAAAAGAAAAGAGATTGTAATTCACTAAAGGTGGAGAATATCTTTTTCTTGCTACTTGCACATTTTGCGTTTGAACACCTATCACTCCAAAACTAAAACATTACATACCGCGAAATATGTTTTAGTCATCTTAAACTGCTACAACTACTGACCAAAGGAAACTTAGACTTATGTCAGCCACAATATTTTCTTTGTTAAGAAGTTGCCAAACTTTGCTCTTTGAGGAAGCGCCTCTCACTGGCCCCTGTGATTAGCGGTTTTGTGGGGCCATTTTAGCTAAGGCAATGAAGGTGGAAAATTTTCTGACAAATCTTCAAATGATTTCTTGCAAAATAATACAAAAAGTAAGCAGCTACATAACGTATTTATTTTGTAATAAAAACCCAAATACGTCGAAATTGACTGATTTGGAGGGTGTTAAAACAAAACAAAAAAGGAAAGCAATATTAGCCGATTTTCATTAGAATGCCCTTGCAGGACGGATGAATCTAGCACTGCAACATAGTTTGCATTATTTAATTTTAAGCAAGAAAATTGAGCCTATCTTTGTACCCCTGTAAACTCTAAGAAAAGTTTACACCCTTTGGGTTGTATCTTCCCACACAACAATAAACGTCATCTCTCTTGTCCGCATTTCATTTCTTTAACACTGTGAGCCCTGTACTTCCCAGTAACGAACAGCGTGCGCGTTATCAGCATGACATAGCATTCCCGACAGGAAAGTAGCGGGTGCGGCGTTTTCAAGAAAGGAAACGCAAGCAAGGCAGATGACGATTATCGTTATGTAGCAGATATACACCCCAAAGAGCGTAAACGTTTTTTAGAGTGTACAGTCATTGCTATGATCTGTGTAATTCTAATAATAAAATCGAAATTACATTCATATTACATTCTGAGCATGTTGTTTTTTTGGTGTTAAAGAAAAGTAACTCAGATTGTGGCTCTTTTGCCTCTTCCGAGCCATGAGATGAGGTGAGCTTTGGTTTTCAGGGCTCCTGTATCCTTATTTCCAGTACGGCATGTTAAGGTAGCAGTCACGTGAGAGCGCGCATATCGAGCTGTTTAGGGCTGGCCTGGGGAAACTATTTCTGGCAATACTCTCTAATTACTCCTGCTATCTGAAACTCTTCCCCGTGTACATGACCGATGCACCAGCCCAGTGGCAAAGCGCGATGATGCCACTGCAGTGGAGGAGTCGGCTGGGTGTGTTCAAATAAGGGCAGCCACAAAACAGGTCCCAAATATTTTTTATTTTAACTAAAATTTAAATTAGGTAGAAAAACCCTTCACGCAGTAGAACTGAGGCTACTTTTCCTCCAAACTACCTTGTTTCACACAGAAAAAAACCTTAACTGAGACAAAGGGCAATAATCTCGTTACTCAGTCGCAAAGTGTTGCAACTTAAAAAGCGTGTGGTATAGAAAATATAGTTTTCTACGCATTAAATGTTTTACTCTAAATCTATACAACTTCTCTCACGGAATTAAAGTAAATGCAGTTTAATTAATCTTAGCACCCAAACTTTTCGGTTCCCGAAAGCTTTTTGGTTCGACACCCTTGTTGCTGCATGTGTGTTAGGCAGAAGCATGCAGAGTCCACTGGAGATGCTCCCGACTGCACTGACACAGTCCACATTTTCAGCACCTCCACTTCCTTGTGATTGTACAGAGATAACCAGCCGAAGGTGGCTTAGTAAAGCAATAAGCTCCACCACTCGCCTCGCCCTCCTCCTTATTTTATTTAAATAAATTGTTCGTAAGGATGTCTACATGCTTCTTTGCTCTAACATGTGATGAAAAGGGAAACACCATACGAAGAGTAGCCATGGTGATATACAGAAAATGCTTATGGAAAAGGTATTGTTAACAGTTCACGAGTCGTGACAGAGCTACCACACCACACCACAATACAAGCTTAATGCATCCCATGTGTGTGCAGGAGCTGTTGAAAAAGTTCGTGTGAAATTGTAATCTTTTGTACTTTGAAGGTTCTTAGAAACGAACACTCAAGAATCCCAGTGCGTAAAGCTGTTAAAGGGCCCCTGAAACGGTTCTGACAAATTTTGTAGGCGCGTAGGGTACAGCTTAAGTAGAACATTCGCACCACAATTTAAGTGAAGCGTTACGTATTAATGGAGCTGCAAGCGATTAGAAGTTACCCTCCTCCTCCCTAGCTATGCTTTTCCTCCTCAACTCGCTCGCCGAGCGAGCGGCGCTAAGCTCCGCCTTCACTGGTTCAGCGTCACGATGCGACGTCACGTCGTTCACTTCCGGTTGTTTAGGAGCACGCCCCCTCCCGCGCGAGACCTCTCCGCTAGCCGCTTGGCCGTCGACCGAGAGCTATCGAAGCAGCGTGCGTTGCGAGCATTCTGTCGTAGCGCCGAACGTGTCCGGTACTCCGCTAAAAACGGGCAAGCTGGTCATTTCGGCAAATGACTGGAGGCATAAACTCAAGCTGATGAAGGAACTTTAACCTAGACGTACGTGAGCAGCCTGATCGGTCTCCACGGTCCAGACACTTGCTGGCGCAGCGCTTAACCAGTCAAACAAAGCGCTAATACTGCTCTAACCAAGTGTAAAGCATTTTAAACATACATAAATCAACGTGTTGATGATTACACTCCTGCGAAAAATACACACCAGCAGCAAAGAAGAATACACTTCGTTGCTGCTACTGTGTATGGTTGAGCTCTGTGCCACCAGGTGGCTGCACCGTGCAGACCATTCACATTTGCCCTTCTGCTCATCTCGTGGCTCATCCCGGCACAGTCAAGCGGCCAGACCCTGTCCCCTTGCGCTTGCGTTTGCCCTGATACTGGACTCGCGAAACGGTATTGCGTTAGTAACCTTCCGGTGTAAAGTGACGGCCACAAACGCGCAAATCCTGGCGCCGATCGGATACCGGCAGTCCCCTGCGCAGCAGCCAGTTCGCTTGTATACTGCCTTGCAGAGGGACACGATGTCGCAGCTTGACATATTGCCAGTCGCTAGGTTTGCAGTCCACAAGGCAACAAAGTCGAATCATAGTGCTCGCGAAAAGACTGAGACCGACTCTGACCGCGGAGCTCTCGTCAAAATGGAGTACGTTGTAACACAAGCAGACGACACTTGCTGTGTGCCGGAAGTGCTGAAGTGTACTGAAAAATTGTTCTTGTGCATTCTCTTTATGTTACTTTCTTTTTATATAAACAAATGAACTAACATTCCAACTATTACGAAGATTATTTGTTTACCATACAGTTGGAAAAATTATCGACCACGCGCCCTGGTCAGCCAATCAGATAGCTCGCCCACGTGACGTCATATGGGTTATTTGCATCATATGGGTAGGGGCGGCTTAAAATTCCGCCGAGCAGTGTGCTACGATCGGCAGCGATGTGTATTTTTAAAACCTTATAATAAATTACACGCTTTACGCAGAGCACTTAGATGCATCAATTAATGATCAGAAGGACCTACTCTAACGACTCAGTACGTTTGTAGAAAATCGCCAAAATCGTTTCAGGGTCCCTTTAAGCATACACAAATAGTACAAAAGCACTCCATTCACCTTGGTCGATGTTGAGCGCTTAATGAACCCAGAAACCTAGAGATTATAATTATCTGTTACTATTCTTATAACTTTACAAATATTTGTAAACATACATTATTGAAGGCTTCTTTTTTTACATGAACATTTGTTAAAAAATTATTTTAGCTTTTCATGCCATCGGTTTAGCAGCTTTCCTGTTTTTGTTTTCTATTTTTTATGTTTGCAACACTTGATGTGTCAATGTGAGCAGAAAGGCTTGGTAATAAATGCAATACGTGCTTCTTGCATTGGAGCGTACTTGCTGCAGTATGCAGATTGAAAAGAAGTAAAATAAAAAAGTGGCCTCTTAAGTGCCGAGCAAAGCATTGTGAAGCAGTAGCTTACTAAATAAGGTTCCTGCTTTTCAGACCTCACACGGAAGTGCCATGTCAGTTTCTTTTACCGTGATGATGGGCTGCACATATTAATATGCAAAACAGGTCGGGTGTGTTAACAAATTATAGTGCCTGTTAAGATTACTATCGGGCCTGAAACGAGACTTTCAGTGCCTCTTTTAGAGGCCTAAAACCCACATTTTTAGTGCCAATAATCCGGCTCCTAGTTATGACATTCTTCTGCTAAGCACGAGGTCATAGTTTAGACTTCTGGCCGTTGCAACCACACATTTTGATCAGTGTGAAAAGGTTTGCACGCTTATATTTAGGTGCATGTTAAAGACCACCAAAGGTAAATATTAAATCAAGTTAAGGTGATAGATTAATGCTCAAAAAGATCTTAAGTTGTCAATATGATAGATAACAGAGCTTTAGTAAGCGAGAAGTTGTAGCAGATGTAGCACATGATTTGAGGCTGTACCAGTACATTCTATTACTAGCCCGGTGACATCGTATCGCCTCATTATTGTGTCACTAGTGCTCAAATGATAATAAGGAGATCATTGCATTGCATTGCATTGATGCTACTATTCTACTTCTATTCAATACTTAGAAAAAAGAACTCATTTATGTCATCATTGACCGCAATGCAGGTGGTAAAAAAATTTTGCTTTTCGCTCGACGCTGCATTGCCGGCACTCTCATGTTTGGCAATTTCGATACGAAGTGTTGATGCGCTGGTTTTGCTGGATTGCGAGGCTTGTACTAACTGTGGGCAGCAGAAAATACTGTATCCATGCGTTGTCATAAGGTGCCCTCCACATTTAACTTTTTCTATACTGAAAGCAGTAGTGCAGGCCCTCGGGCATCATTCTCACCAATGGCAGTATAAGAGGATGATGTATGCAGCACCAGACCGCCTCGCTCGTGGTAGGCAATTTGAATTGCGCTGGGGTAATGCGGCTCCATCAGCCACGATTTTCTTTGGAACCAGGACTTTTCTTGGCACGGAAAAGCTCAGGAAGATTTCTGGAAGGGTATATTAACAGTTCACATTGACTTAGCATTTGCCTTTAGTGTACCTTTAAAGAATTCCTGGTCGTCACAACTAATCTGGAGCACTCCGCTATGACATCTCTCATAGTCCCAGTGTTGCTTTGGGACGCTAAACCGCATAAACTGACTCAACTCATTCAGTCAAAATCTCTAAATAAAATTCAAGGTTATTTTGGATCTGCTCACAACATCCCACGTGAAAAACATGGAGAAGTAGCGCATTATAGGAGCTTACACTTTCTTGGGCCAAATGCTGCAAATGTGGTTAGAAATTTAACTTGGTGGCTTTAGTCTCTGAATTCATTACTTATATTTAGGAATTGGTCAGCTGCGTATTGTAGCTTTCACCTCATCAGCTAACTTATTATTGCTGTTTTGCTTTCTTTGTGCAGGTCCAAGTGCACAGGTGTCATGTGGCGAAGTGGTTGAGCTCGCCGTGTCCTGCCAGAGCCACATCTCCATGCGCTGCACTTTAGAGTCACCGGGCAAAGCCTCTCAGAAGGAAGTGTTGAGCTTAGAGCCTGCCATTGTACGTGCAATTAATGGACAAGCACATGCAATGGCGCAGATTTCTGAAAAAATGAGTGGAACACTCGAAGAACGCTCTTCACAAAGTATACTGGATATTTCAAGTATCCCAATCCTAGGCTTGCTCCTTGTGCAACGTCAACCTAACTGGAGGCTCACTTGTATGCAAAACTCAGATTTGAAAGATATTGTTGCCCATTTTGTGAAGGCTCATAAGTTGGAAGCGTCTGTTTACATGGCAGAAAGCCTGGAGGAACTGTACAGTGACAAACAGAAGCAGTACGATGTGTTTATCGTTAATGTTTTCGAATCATCTGGGCTTTTGCGGCAAGGTATTCTTGAAGACATTGCTCTGCTAAGGTAAGTTGAGGTTGCGCTGCAATTTTCTTTGTGGAATACAGATACCTCTTCTTTTTTTTCACTGGTAAATGTCATTTTAGCAACATTAGCTGTAATTCATTCACAGCTCTGCTACAGTGCTCATTTGTTGTTTCGTCAATCTAGATTTCATGTGACCAGTTAGTGGAATTAACATGCATTACAGGCTAACAACATATAATGCATCGTTTGAATTACTCAGCGAGTTCAACAATCGTTGCTTATTGGTGTACAGTGCATTTCGTGCTTGGAGAAAGGACATGAGCATTTAGCTCATGTTTTGCATGGCACAATTCTTAACCAATCTGCTGCAAAAAATGTACGAATGGGTTAGAAGCATTCACTGATTAGCTGTGGAGTTTACCATTCCAAAATAGAATGCACACACCATTCTCAAAAACAGCAGATTAATTCTAACCACCTGATATTCTTTAACATGTGCCCTATGTTAACGTGTTGTAGGAGCCTGCTTTCATTCTGCCTCCCTCATAATGTGGTCGTGGTGGCCTGAAATTGAACCCCCAGTCTTGTCTACTGTGGCAGAATAGTACTGCTACTGCACCAGGCTTGTAGAAGCATGTTTGTTGCAATGCTGTATGCTGTCGTGACTTCTAGCCCTCAAAAAGCTAGCTCATGCTTTGAGTCAACCTTGCTGAAAGAAAATGAATAAGTTGCTAGAATATGCATCTAGTGTTTGGATCTGTGCACTCAAATTCTCGCAAGTCGCACTGAAGCGGCACAATATCGTAGCGCACATTTAATCTTCTTGAACTAGTACTATCTTTCCAGCATATCATCAATGAAAACATCGTTATGCCTCGCTTCTCTTTCTTCATGTAGAAAAATAATGTGTCTCTCTTTATCACAATATTTTTTATCACAATCTGCATCACAAAATAGAGTTACTTTCCAATCACTCATTTATGCCATCTCATATCAGCCATCATTATAAAGCATCTGTTCCTCATTGTCGTACAACCAACACTTTCATGATTTCATTCCTAAAATGCAATGACTGGGAACACTTGCCCACGTCCATTGTCTGACCCGAATGACTTTAAACATGTGCTTGATGAACATGTCGTGTACTGATATTTCTGTTCTTCTGTAATGCCCTGCTGGCCATAAATAAATAAATAAATAAATAAATAAATAAATAAACAATAATCTTAAGCAGTTCGTTGTTGATTCCTAGTCTAATCATAGGAGCTTCCTGCCAACCACTAATGATTACTTAGTAGCTCTTGCATCTGCTTCTTTTGCTTTCACCTGCTACAACTTTGACCCCATAGCAAAGAAGCAAGGTTACGGGCAGTATCTTATTTCGCTCATTAAGAAGTGCTGTCTTTGTCAAAAGTTTCGAAGCCATTGCATGCGCAACCAAACCTGCCACTTTGCTGTGTACCGGTACTACTGTACACTCTAAAAACTTTCTGCACCTCTTGGCGCTTATCTTCAACCCAAGCATTAGTCAACATCTACCGTGCGTGTCTTTCATTTTTTTAATGCAGTGTGTCCAGTACTTCCAGGTCACAAACAGCAAGTATGAATCAGCATGACATAGCATTGTTGACCAGAAAGTAGCGAGTGCAGTGTTTTAAAGAAAGGAAAGCACGCAGAGTAGATGATACTTGTTATTCGCTGGTTAGATCGTTTTTCACGGGAAGGTGACGAAAAGGGAATTTGTACTCAGGCAAGCGAGTTACGGCGAAGGCCTGCCAGGTGGTCCAAATTTCCGGAGTCTCCTACTATGGCGTGCCTCATAATCAGATCGTGGTTTTGGCATGTAAAACCCCATAACTTAATCTTTAATTTATATGTACATATGTGGGGTTCGAAAAGCTACCCCCCCCCCCCCCCTCCCGCCCTGAAAAAGTAAAGCTTTCCGCCCATGTTGTTTACCATGAAAAGCTAGTATTAGCATTAATATTCCGATTCATTATAGTGCATGCGGTGAATTTGTGTGCACAGTGTTCCGTGATTCAAATGCGATAATCGGTCTGCGTGGCGGTTGGTGCTTCTTGTTCCGCCGGTGGGCGCTGGAGACACCGAGCTGAGCCATTGTTGTATACGATGAAAACGAGGGTCTTTGTGGTGTATCGCGACTGCATTTGGGTCCCCAGTAATCGCCCAGCGTTCACTGCTGGCAGCTGTGTGTGCTGGCATGTTCAAACACAATGCGCAGATCGAATGGTGGCCAGAGCTTGCGGTATCGGTGAGTACCGAGGGGATGAATGCATGTCACAGTGCATCACACACGCTGTCACTTTCATGTGATACAAAAATGCATCAGCTGGGGTTGTACCCAGCGCCCACTGGTGGCACAAAGAGTGCCAGGTAGCCACGCGCTCGAAGTATCACGCTTCAATTGCTGAGCACTGTTCATATCAGAATGAACTGGCAGAATTTTTTTTCAGAAAAAGCTGCCTGAAACCTGACATTACCATGGTTCCTTCTTCGGTAACTCTCCGTGCTTTACTAGTTGAGAGCGAAACGTTGGAAAAACAGTCACGCCTAGTATCTGACAGCAGCACCCTTGGCTTCAGAATTGCGGATTCCATCAATGCTTTTCAGGTGGGTGCTTTTTTCTTTTGCTGTAGAAGAACTTGCACAAGTGGAATCATTCCAAAACTGCAAATTTTTGTTTTACCATGGAATATTGTTATCCTGTGGTTAAAAAATGGGCATCTTGTTTGTTGCACTTTGGCACTCAAGTTCGTGTCAAGTTCGTTAATTAAGCTGAAGAAGTGGCTTTCTTGATCTCTTAATGAGCAGAATTTTCTTAATGAAGAAAAATGTGTGAATGGTGCTTGAACTTGCTTATTTGTGTAACAGGAACATCAGGACGTGTTGCTGTGGTCCTGAATATCAAATGTTACCATGTTCTTACTAATTTCGTGCCTTACAAATGTTTCTCATTGGCCTTTCTTTTTTCTTGCTGTGTTGCTCAGCCCTGGTAAACATGACGTTTGAATTAACTGAAAGCTTGTTTTAATCTTGACTTAAAAATGCATTGAAAGCCTAGTAGCTCCATGAATACGTTCACCTTTTATTGAATTATAGAAATTTATTTATAATCCAAGTTTTCGTGAAGCAACGGTGTATCTTGACACTCATGCATCTACGAGTCGAGGCTAAAACTCCGAGTATAAGCTGTGTGCCCAGGCTTTGAAGAATATTAGTCTTTTTATAGATTCTGCACTATAGAATACTTTCAGTACCTGTCTGCAAAAATTTTCAGAACATTTGAACTGAGAAAAGTCTGCTATGTTCTGAAACTTCAAATGTACAGTGACAACACAACTGTGATGCCCAATTATTATATACCATATACATCTGTGCACAAAAATTGTCGACGAGTTACCGCCTGTACTTGACAAAGATGCTATTTTCTTGCTTTACGGTGCAAATTTAGACTGGACACAAGGAGATACACAGGACGAACACTGGTACTGACATGATGTTTCACACTTGTCTTTCATTTTGTGCTTAAGTGCAGACTGCTAAAGCCTAAATAGATGCTTGAATTTGTCAAGAGCACGCTAAATAATTTACTATAATACTTTTTTCTGCAGGCCAGTTTTCGTTTCAGTACTGAAGGGGTGGATGAGTCATGAATCATGATACATTGGCTCACTTTGTTTCTGCAATCACTGTGGCTGCTACACATGAGTGCAGCCAGAAAAAATACATGCAGCACCGGTACTGTTTTTATGAGCAACCTCATCGTGCCTAGTTTTAATGCTAGATTGTGTCGGGAAGTTCTGCTCTATGTCATGACGTCGCAATAATGTAAACAACGCCAGGTCAAGATGAACTTTAACGTAAAATTAAAATACCTTATAAATGCTTTCCGACCTTCTTAATTTTCATGTGTCATTTTACATGCGAGAAGCATGTGGTAAAGTTTGCACAATTTCAAAATGATGTGTCTTGCAGCGAAAGCAATGTGCTTGTAGTATTTTTTTTCCATCTCCCACGCTAACCTGTTTGCTTGGATGGCCTTTAGGTACAGATGCAGCAAGACATCTGCCTTGCAACACTTCCGCATCGTGCGCTGTCTGATGTATTCACTTTGCTGGAAATCAACATGTCAAACATTGGATTTGATTTGCCCGAAATCTCGGCAGTTCGGTCTGTGCCCTTGCTGCAAACAGGGCGGATATCTGGCTGTTGCTATTGGTTCGAACAAGAGTGCTTTGGTGGAATCACTCTGAGCAGCTACAGTGTTGAAGACACATCTCTGCAAGCAGGTGTTGTGTTTAGCAGTGGTGTGCACGGTGCTGCGGGAACTACAGTAAGGGTTGGGACATCGTGTGTGGACAGTAACATCAACATCTGGCTCGACAATGTCAGAAATGGAAAAGTGTTGCAGTAAAGGTCTTGGTGTCAAAAAAGTTTGTCTTTTGTATTGCTGCAGCAATTTACCTACACTTGGTGACAGGCTAACTATTCACTACAAGCTCTGCCCACAAAATTGCAGTGCACCTACCTTCTGTGCATCTGGTCTCTGAAGTATGCTTCCAATGAGAGGCAGATTTTTAAAAAAAGTTGTGAGAAGCAGCCTCTCATTGGATAAAGTGCATGAGAAGACGGCACATACCCTGCGCATTTTCCTTCCTCGCATGTGCAAGAAGACACCGCCGCATAAAACCACTGTCCATCTCAGCTCACCCTCATACTGACAGCGAACAGCGAGCGGCCACAATCTTATCGCACTTAGATATTATACAAAATACCACGGTGATGCCAACGGCGAAACTTCGCCTGCAGTGTCCGTGTAATTGCTCTCGCAATAAAAGCTTGGCATTTTTACTCTGATTGTAAAGCACTGACTGCTATAGCAAGGTTCAGCGTTGTGCATGAGCTTCTTGGACGGTGTTCTAACTATACACAGACGCGACATACAAGGGTGTGCCAAAATTTATGGTGCCTTTAAAAGCTTTAAAACACAGTATAGAGCCTGTAATGATATCGCACAGGCGCCACTACGTTGCCCGTAAAGGGCTGTGCCACCAAAATTACATCAATTTCAGGTTTGAGCACTAGCTGATAATGTTTTACGCTTTTAATATTTAATATTCCAAGAAGATTTAAGATAAAATGCATGCGCTGTGATTGTTATGTCTCATGACATTTGTTTGTGGGCTGCCATTCTCAAAATTCTGAGGAATAATTTAGTCAAGAATCTAAGACCTGGTCTGAGCAACTTTAGTAATTGAATCATGCAGCAATGTAACCTGCAGATACGGCATGCATAAGCATATTAAGGATATAGCATAACTATGCCTAAATATAATCGGAATCCCATGGTGACAGTGATGATGAAAATTCGCTTGGAGTGTCCATATAATTACTATCATAATAAAAGAAAAAAATTGTTTGCAAATCATCACCAGTGGTTGTCAATGTGATTCAATAGCTGGACATTTCTTGAAAGATATTCACTTTATTAAAGGAATGATGCGCTGGATCTTTTATATTGCTTACAGTGAAGATATTTAGGTAGTGCTCGCTGTTTCAGTAAGTAATTAAGAACAAAGCCATTAATCAGCACATCTATACCGGTATTAGAGGTGACATTACAGATAAGCCGATTGTGTATTGTGTCTCTAGTGGCACGAGCGCTAGTGTAAAGGTGATTGGCTGCCATCCTCCTCTTCGGCGGAACCCTCTCTCATTGCCACCACATGAAAAGAGGCTGGCGGGAGGAGAGGAGGGCTGTTCTGCCTAACGAAAAGAATCCTGCTATGGTTCTGCCCAACTGCTCCATCGCAAGATTTCCGACCATAAGGTTTTCTGCAAGAATATGTTTCAGACGCCCCAAAACTCACGCGGAACAGCAAGTGCATCTCGAAGAGCTATATGTATACAGGGTGCCCCAGCTATTCTGCATCAAACTTTTAAAGAAGTCAGGCCATTCTATGCGAAAAGAACCAAGTGCATATTGTGTCATAGCCCTCAGTAATGTTTTGCTGATGCCATTCAATTTTAGTTAATTCCATTTAGCAAATGTTTTAATTACTGCTCTCAATGTCATGCTGTCAATGAAGAATTTGTAGGAAATTGAAAGGAACTTAAAGCTGCATTGTTTTCAGCAAGGTACATTTTGCTCGTTAATTTTTTCTGGCTGATAAAGAAAGCCCACAAAAAATGAAAAATATCACGTGACTAACCATCTGCTCGCTTCAAAAAGCAGTGACCTCGAACAAGCTCTGTAGCAGCTAATGGCAGAGCTGACACTTTATCTGATGCACCCTACCCACGACAGTGCGGCGCCTTGGTGTTTATAAGGAAATAGTGCTCATAACTGGCACATGGTTGATCCATCATAGAAAGAGTGCGCTCACTAACTGTGTCAAGGTAAACAGAACAAGTCTTCATCAGGGTTTACAAAAAATGTGGCACTTCGGCACCGGTAGCGAAGATAGCAGACAGCATGCTTGGCCATTCTTAGGAAAAAAAGAAAACATAAATTGGAAATGAACAGTTGTGACAGTGATTGACGCTTTTCAGGCACTTTGACAGCTTTACAGCAGCCTTATCGGCAATGATGCAGGGCCAGAGGAAGGCAGAGTCCCATGTTTGTAGGGCTAGGAGGACAGTGGGAGAGGAAGTAGACAAGTTAGAGAAGAGGGAGAGGGCTGGAGAGTAGTCGTAGCGAGTTTCCCGTTATAATGAGGCAGTGAAGGAGAAAACAGTCACTGCGCAGCACCAGTGTGTGTGTCACGATTGTAGTGGGAGAGAGGGCTAGTTTAACAAGGTGGTGGGGAGCACAATAGAGAAGGAGTGCGGAAGGGAGACAGAGGCAGCACAGCAACTTGTGCAAAGGAACACGTAGTGTCACAATACACATATATAGAAGCATCGCCCGTTCCAACGATTTTTGTGGTCCAGCCGAGATACAGGAGAACAGAGAAAAAAGAAAAAGAAAATTGGCTCGCCATCTCGGCCCTGTGAAAGTGGATGTCCAGGGAAGCTGTTGAAAACCACCACTACAATTGCTGAGAGGGGGGGGGGTGTATGCAATACTTTCTTGCTTTAGTGTAATAGTAGTAATAGTAATTTAGAGTAAAGGGAGGCAATTGCACATAAGTAAGACATGTTTGAAGCTCGCATATGGTCGCCGCACATTACTAAAAGCCCCTGAATGCTTTGGCACGAGGTTTCGCATGTCCTATATTTCGCATTTGTGCATTGTTATCCGAGCTACTGCATAGTATCGTGGGACAGCACGTATAAAACGTATTTGAAATCTATTAGCTGCTTACAAAAGAGGGCAATAAGAATTACTACATTTTCAAATAGGACAGATACTACAAAACAACTCTTCCAACTGAGACGTGTACTTCTGCTGGACTCGGTTCACATATTAAGCGTTGCAGACATAATACATAGAATAATAAAACATGATGACCCTTTCCCACTAAGCACTTTTACGTTACCTGGGCACTGTACAAGGGCTGCAGCGAACAACTGTTTTAATTTACCAGTTGCCAGAAATGCCTACGGTCGAAGGCTAATAGAATTTCAAAGCGCCCTCATTTGGAATGCCACACCGACTGATGTGAAAGCAGTACACAATTTTTCCGCGGCCATGAAGCGTTTCATGTTCAGTGCATAAGTGGTATAATTGGACAAATGGTATCGAACAGGTATCGCGGTTCTGTAAACCGCACCCATTAGATCACAGAAAGCGAACAAATTCAATATGCCATTTTGTATCTTACGTGAATTTGTTACGTGTGTACAGGGTTCTGCAAAAGTTGTTATTTCGTATTACTAATTTTTTTTAGATTCATATGTAACAGATCAATTTTGTCCGCGTTGGATGTACTATTAGATGCAATTCTCAAAACTGTGATATCATTTTTCATTGCCGAGTTGCAGAGTTGTAAACATGATAGTTTTGTTACCGAAAATTTTATATTTTAGCCAATTTTTATTAAAAATTGACAACATGAATAAAAAATTTGACACCAACACTCACTAGATTTTAATTTGTTCTTTTAAATGCAACAGCAACTTGTGACCCTGCCTGGGTCACAAGTTGGCCTGCAGTATTCTGTAAATAAATAAAAAAAATAAGAAACCTCGCCACATTTGGCACAGTGGTTGCCGAGAAAGACGAATTCTGGTTTTACGTGTATTTAGATAAGAGCAACCGAGTTATTAAGGCGTAATCCTTTAGTGGCTCATAAGTGTCCGTGCACAGTCCATGGTGGGCGCAGTAAAGCGGTGATCAATCACAGGCGGTGACACTGCGCTTGCATATCATGCTCGAGGCCACGGCGGCGTCCGTTCGCAGAACAGTTCAGACAATAAAGGTAGTCTTATCGCAGTTTAGCTCAGCAAAGTGCCAATAGATTTTTCTGCGCAACAACACCTGGTGCGAGAGCAATTACTGAACTTTTTAAATTATGGGGTTTTACGTGCCAAAACCACTTTCTGATTATGAGGCACGCCGTAGCGGAGGACTCCGGAAATTTCGACCACCTGGGTATCTTTAACATGCACCTAAATCTAAGTGAACGGGTGTTTTCGCATTTCGCCCCCATCGAATGTGGCAGCCATGGCCGGGATTCGATCCCGCGACCTTGTGCTCAGCAGCCCAACACCATAGCCACTGAGCAACCACGGCGGGTCAATTACTGAACTTACAATTATACCGTTTGTAGACCTGGGAACGTCATCAACGCGCTCATTTTATACACTCATCACGTGGCTCTACCTCTTCCGCACCGTCACATGCGCCACCCAATGACGCACGCATAGTAAGCGAGATAGATGGCTGCGACGTGACGTGTGCAATCAGGCACGCACTAGACACACCTTTAGTAAGCCAGCAGCCGGGGCTTCAGGGAAGCGTGCTCGTCTCGCACCCAGGCCGAAATACAGCGAATTTTCTTTTCAAAGCCGCTAACTTACTTTGTTTAAAGGAGCCTCCCAGAGAGATGTGACGTCACTCTGAGCAATTTTGTCATATTTTTACTCTTCGCGGCGTCCGCCATTTTTCGTCACGGCGCAGTTTCGCCAAGGGCACCGCCAACATAGACACCTAAGGATTTCGCCTTAAAAACATTTATCAAGCCTCGTGCATACTCGCGCTGCACACGCAACACGTGCTTTTGTGGGAGGAGCTGGCAGCGCTATAGCTGCTTTAGAAATTTCAATTAGATGAACAGCACTAACCTGCAGAAACAACAGCTAGTGGTCTGAGCTGCATGTCGGCAAGCGTGCCGGCGTCAAATTCCTGGCAGTCACGGTGCCGCACAGTTATATACGCCAGCCCCGAGTCACGTGGCTCACAACGCTTGAAGATACTGTAGACGAGGTCATCGTCGACGAAACTGTCCCAGCGAGTACCGCAGTATTCGTCGTCCAGCGACGAATCTGCGTCGGTTGTCGACATGCGGCATGATAGATTACAAAACCGGCCGGTGAATCACGGATAAACCGTAGTATTATCAAGCGCTTTATGCGCAGTCGCCGTCCAAGAAGCAGCGAAAACCTGCAGAAACAACAGTGGTTCTGAGCTGCATGTCGGCAAGCGTGCCGGCTCCAAATCCCAGACTGTCAAGGTGCCGCGCAGTAATATACGCCAGCCCCGGGCCACGTGGTTCACAACGCTTGAAGATACTGTCGACAACGTCATAGTCGACGAATCTGTCCAAGCGAAAAGCGCAGTGTTCGTCGTTCAACTACGAGTCTACGTTGGTCGTCGACATGTGCCATGATGGATCCAAAAATTGGCCGGTGACGTACGGATAAACCCTAATCCCACCGAGCGCTTGTGCGCAGTCGCCGTCCAAGAAGCAGCGAAAACCTGCAGAGCTCCAAATCCCGCTATCTGTTTTGTGCTTGATCTTTGTCGAAACGCATGCTGTTCTGTATGTTGTATGAGTGATTCCAAAGAATGTATGTACTTTTCACTTCACTTTGCTGAGTTCTTGAAGCCTGCTTCACCTCCTCCGCGGGTCGGACCGGTATTGCACTACCTCCGGTATCTGCCCACATTTTTTGCTCACGAACGACGCCACGAAAAATGCCGACCAACGAGAAGTAATTACAGCTTCGCTGTAAAAATGAGTATGCGGGTATTGCAATGCGAGCACGTCCTTGGAGCTGACAGTTCTAGAAAGCAGAGTTCGGGAGCCTGCGTGTAAGTTCTGTTTTTAACGTTTACCGGGTGTGGGGTCTCACCCGTACTCTTGGGATAAAGGAACGACAACACAGTAGTGCAAGCAATCACACGGGCATTTATTGCACCTTTCATACACTAATTCCTGGTAGTCGATTTCTATCCACAGAACACGCCGATGGACGCCTGACCAATCTAGGAAGTCCGACTTACCGCAACCGGATAGCGAGCGATGTTCGCCCCCATGCCTGGTCGTTCGCGTGTACGGTCATTCGAACGGTGGCGCGTTCGAACGATCGTGTTCTTCTATTATGATGTCCTGCTCCTAGGCCTCGCGAGACGTTCTCGCAGAAGCATGGATCGGCGCACGCGCGGAACGTCTGCGCCGCTCGCCGATCCCGAGACAAACAGGAACAGCCTTCTCCCTTTTGCGCCCAAGTAACCCCGCCGTTAGGCGGCGTTAGCTGCGCAACACTCGCGCATTCGCGTGCTCTGAACGCGCGCTTGGTTAGCTGGAGATTTTGTGGCGAATGGACGTGCTTTTCAGGGCTCCGTGGCGGCGACGAAATCATGTTTTTGTGCATGTTTTGAGCTTGCTTCTGTTTTTGATTTGCAGATTTTTTAGCCTTTAAGTAATGATTGGGTAGTTTTTCTTGTCTCTCTTCGTGTGCGCCGGTGTGTTTCGTATAGACCGTTTCATCGGGCGAGGAGGATAGGGCGCGCGGAGAGCCTTTCCTCCTCTCTGGCTTGGGCGATCCGGCGCGGCGCTGCTTGAAAGTATTGCTGTCGCGTGCTGCGGAACGATTTCGAGATGTTTTAGATGGCACTTTGTGAAATTTACGCCGTGTCCGTTCATATAAGGTCGTCAGGGAAGCCTTTCGGTGCATCGGTAACTGCAGTAGGCGGAAATATCTTTTGGGGGCGCAAAAATGTGACGCGTTTTATCAGCCGCGGTGTACGCACATTATCAGTCGCGGTGTGTGTATGTGTTGTGAAATATTTTGCTTATATCGGTTTTAATTCAACAAAGAAAAGCGGTGTCTCTGTATTAGCAGCATGAAATAGTAAATCTGCTCAATATCTGATCGCTTGGCGTAGCGAGTAAAACATAAAGCATAAGAGCGCATGCTCGTGCACGGCCAACCTAAGGCAACCACGAAACATCTAAGCGGCAGGCGCAATCAAATATTTGTGATGCACCGGCATCGTTCTCGCGCATTTCATGTCTAGTAGGCTTCAAATTACCATATGTCTACGCTAGCCTTCCTGCATGAGGCCAATGGCGCTGCTCAACACAGGGATCACTGCGGTTGGTGAACCAGCACGGTACATATGTAAGCTGTGCGATTCGGCATTGCCTTTTTGGCCTGCATACAGCCATAATATATGAGGGATCGCATAAAAAGAATGCGATGCCTATTTTTGAGGACAAAATTTCCGTAATGCGTGTGAGTGCGTCGTAGAGAACGGAGCGAACACAACCGAAAAAAAAAAAATTCGGTTATCATCCTCTTTCTCGAAAAAGCAAGAGAAAACGGGCTAACGCCGCAATAGGGCCTCGCATAGTCACGCCGCACAACGTTTATAAGTATATAACCGCTGATGCGGTATGCTTGGACCATGCGGTATATAGAACAAAGATATATGTAATCCAGCACCTACCAGTGCTTAGGACGCTCGCGCAGTTCGTAAACAGTCCCTTTGCTGGACAAGCGTAATTCAGACTAAGGTATGCTGCTATCACTTGCCAAAACTTTTATTCAGGGGCGGAAACCCCATCCATCGAACCAAGTAGTCACGCAATGTAACCTGCAGCGAACAGTTTGAACGCTTGTCAAAGTATAACATCACAGCGCATATCGTATACCAGAACGGTACCCACGCTCACACTGTTACGACCGTCGCGTATGTTTCATGGCTCCTAAACCGCAGCTTAGAAATAGAGGATAATACTGCAATAAGGTCACATTAGTGACTGGAACATTCAGAAATACACAATTCATCTCCGAGGCTGATTGTAGACTCGAATATGCGCGCACACATCGCGCTGCGTGTTCCGCCCACCTCAACGCCAGCAGAAATTCCGGCCATGAAGCCTTAAACCACATCAGCACGTATCACAGAACCGTTTACCACGTAGAAGACGCACGGCATACTAAATAGACCGCACGACCACGAGAACAAACGCCAGAACCTGCCGCCGAGCGTATACCTGCCATGCAAAAGACCGCTTTCACCCAAGCCAGTATGGCGCTGCTCATAGGCTGCGCCACTGCGTTCACAATATGGCGGCGCCTACGAAAAAACGGTCTATAAATTTGGTTTTGCAGGATAGTCAGAGCGTCCTCTCGCGCCACGTGCTTACGCGTGCAACCGGATGGGACGTTAAGTCTTTATAGCCTTCAAATAGTAGCTTGGAAGTGACAAGACGAATAGCTGTGGTTCTACTGTGTCTGTTTTGGTAGGAAAGTGAGAGCGTGGCTGCGTGGTTGAACACGTGCGAAAACATGTCATACCTTAAGTCTCTGCGGCATTAATTGCTTTTAAAACATTGGTGAGTATTTGCGACATTTTAAGGATTTAGATCCTGTGCGTATAGTTTTTTTTGCCAGAAGGCACGTGCTCTGCATTATTATGTATTATAGTATTTACATTAGAAAAAAAAGCCGTGCAATACATGTAAAGAAAGCCGATAAAGCGGGCAGTGTGCGGGGGGTCCCTCAAGGCAGATGAGGGGACGGATGAGAATGGAGAGGGAGTCGAGTCAATCGGCACACACTGTGATGTCGGCGCTAGGCTGAACAAAATGGAGACTTTCCAAGAAGAGCTTGTTAAACAGGTTGAAGAGCTAAAAATGAGCTAAATAGGGAGCGTGATGCACGGAAGGTAGTGGAAGAAAGACTTGAAGCAACCGAGGAAAAGCTGAACAGGGCCGCCATTGTGAACGAGAATGGTCGTGACAATGGAACGCTGTCCCCCGACGGGACAGGAGAGGGAGTGCCAGCAAAGTACGTGGAATGCGTGCAACGTGGTGAGTGGTTAGCTGGAAAGAGCGGCACCTACCTTGAGGCCGCCACGGGAAAAAAGCAGGAGCACAGGGGTCAATTCCCCTTGTCGAATCCGAATCACGCGGAAAAGGACAAAGGGAAGCAGGGAGAGGTAGGAGAGAGTTAAATGGTGATTATAGCCGGCGACTCAAACCTGGCTAGGTGCTCAGAAGCAATTGTGGAGAGGGTGAAACGCGATGAAAGAGTGGCGGTAGGGACATTTCCAGGGCAGACACTAGGTTCTGTCATAGAGCGAGGAAAAGAAAAGCTCGTGGAAAATTCCCACGTGCGCAACATTGTCATAGTAGCAGGTGGGCTAAATGACGTCCTAAACAGGAAATGGACAGGACTAGCACAGCGCTTGGCGAAGGGGGTGGAAGACTTGCGCGAGCTATCCCCTGAGGTGCAGACCGTGGTGTGCACGGTGCCGGAGGTGCCTGTACGTGACAGTCACGTACAAAGTGCCGTAGTGGCTGCTAATGAGGCGATATGGAAAATGAGCCGAGAGAAAGGCTTCGAGGTTGTTGAACAGGGAAGTGAGAAGGTGTGGTGGTTTTCAACTAGACGGGTTCCACTTAAATTACAGGCTTGCACGAGAAGTTGGCTGGCGACTTGCTGGTCGCGCTGTTGCTTTTTTAGGGGGCCCACGGGCGCTCAGGAGGCCAGAGTAGGTATTAATGAAGAAGGTCCCCTAAGGGAACCTCAGAATAGCATCGCAGTCAATAACAGAAAAAGGAGGAAAGCAAGAAAGGAGAGCTCGCCGTGCAATAGGCTATACATAAACATGCAGGGCGGCATAAGAAAGGAAAAGTGGGCAGAGATTAAGGAGCATTTAAATAGAGAACAAATAGTGGTGTATGCGGTTACAGAAATGCACCTTAGAGACTCGGATGAGCCGCCAGTGATTGAGAATTATGTTTGGGAACTGCGCAACAGAACTAAGTCGGAAAGAAAGGGAGGGGGAGTCGGACGGCGCACCTATTAGGGAGCGTAATGGAAAAGGGTAAATTCAGAATGTCAAGAGCATTTTCGGTCATCAGGTACAATGAGTGGGGAAAAATACTTGGCTGGGCGAAACGTATTTGTGGACCGGAAAGAATAGCACAGAGAAGAATCAAGAGTTAGTGGAATGCATAAAGGCTGATATTAAGGCTTTCGGGAGTGATGCTGAAATTATCCTATTGGGTGACATGAATGCCCACATACAGGATCTAGATGGCTATACCGACAACAACGGGAAGTCAATGCTACACCTTCGTGAGCAACATAACTTCGTTATCGTGAATACAGGGCCTAAGTGTGAAGGGCAGATGTCATTGGAAGTGAGAAACCAGCAATCAACCATTGATTACTGTTTGATGACAGAAGGAATTCAGGATAAGTTAATAGAAATGGTCATTGATGAGGAAGGGTATAGTAGCATAGGGAGCGACCATAAACGTATCATTTTGAAACTGGAATATGTAGTTGGGAAAGAGAGCAAGGAGTGCAAAATAGCCAGTCCAAATTTGAACGCAGAACAAATAACAAACATAGTCACTAGAGTCGAGGAAGAACTTTGCAAATGGCCAAGAGTGGGAATATAATGATCTTCTAAGTCTAATAACGACAGAAATATGGAAAGAGAAACAACATGTTCATTGGAAAGGAAAAAAGAAACCGAAAAGCTGGTGGAACGGGGAGATACGAGAATCGATCGCTGAACGACAGAAAGCATCCCGAGAGCACAGGCTGGCAAAGAAGGTGCAGTTGCCGCAGGATGAAGTAGCCAGTAAACGGGAAATATACCGGGAGAAAATGTCTATGGTTCAAATACTGGTGCAAGCAAAGATAAAAGGTGAAAGTAAACGTTGGTTGTCAGAAATACGTGAGAAAAAGAAGGCCGCACCTAGAGTATTTTGGAACCACATAAAATGATTAGGCAGGAAGTCAACAACAACACAACAACATATCCTAGACGAAGATGGAAACAAATTGGAAGGGAAAGCTGCATTAAATTACATCCAAAAAATAACAGCCGAATCTTTCCAAGGCAATGACGAGGTTGTATTTGAAGACAAAAAGAGCATGAAAGAGAACCAGATAAAAAAGGAGCTGGTGCTGACAAATTTCAACTGGAAGAAAGCCGAAGAGAAAATTTCTAAGCGCACAGCCACAGGGCTAGACGAGGTTCCTGTTAAGCTGATTAACGAACTAGGACCAGAAAGTAAGGAAGCTTCTCTGGTGAAAACAGTGGGGAAAAAACTTTAAAAGATAGACGAATACCAGACAGTTGGCGACAAAGTAGAATGAATTTTATAAAGGTAAAGGGGAGAAAGATAGAATTCACTCGTATAGACCGTTGACCATTACATCGGTAATATACAGGTTAGCAATGCATGCTGGTCTCTTCCATTGCAAACGTTGACAAGAGGCCGCTATCAGACGAGATTTCTTTAGGTCCTTGGCCTAATGCAAACAGCGCAGCCGTGATAACAAGTGCCGCTACAGCCTTTCTCCCAGCCACTCCGCTGGACGCACGGCTTTAGAGATGCCACAACGCTGTGAACTTGTATATACGCACGTCCTCCCCATATCATCATCATCATCATCATCATTCACTAGCCTCTTTTCCTCCCCGTCCTTTCTCGCCAATGCAGAGTAGCAGACCAGAGCAAGTTATAGCTCAGGCCGACCTCACCGCCCATCTGTAAATAAAATTTTCTCTCTCTCTCAGTCGCGCGGCAGTTCTTCCTTTATTCTCGGGCTTCTTACATATTTACAAAAAGTTTAAGCTGAACGTATTGAGCAACAGAAAGCTGTATTGGGAGTTTTTCATGTTGCTCTACAATTTTCTCATAGACACTGTTCATCTACAAATTAATTAAGACCAATTATGTAATTAGGGGCTGAGTATCTTTAAGCGATGGCAAACAATATTACAGTGGTTCTGTCCAGCTAAGTGGCATTTGCATATTTTTAACCTTTGCTCAATTTACTTGAGGCACCCTCTACAAGAAAAAAAAAATTGAGGGATTTGTTGGTCAATGCGAGAGCACAGAAGCCCAATGTGCCCAAGGGTTGTCAACCATGTGGAAAGCCTCGCTGCAGGGTTTGTCGTCCCATAACAACAGACGCAGACGAAATATCGAATTTGGTTCCCGTATATAAAATTACTTTTTTGATTGTGATTCAAGTAATGACGTGTACAAAATTCGATGCGAGGTGTGTAAGCAGGAGGTGTGCAACTGCGCGGCCACATGCGCAGTTACAGACGGAGTAGAACACCGCCGCCCTTCTCTCGACCCTTCTCCCCTGTGCCTTGCAACGTTGCATGGCTCACGCAGGACTGGAGACGGCGCGCTTTCTGCGCGATTTTGTCTCATTCGCGTGGGCGAGATTGAGCCGCTATTGTCGGCTCCCCTCGCACGCCTCCACTCGCACATACAGCGTAGAGCGCGCGGTGACGGTGTCATCGCCCTTGCACTTTATACGGAACCTCACGGCGACGGCGACACCGATGGCGGAAATGTGCTTGGAGCGCCCATATAGTTATCGCAATAGTAGAACTTTTTAAAAGACAAGACGTTTTGGCTTCCATACGGAAGCCTTCTTCACAACGATTGCGAACAATGCTTTCGCAAGTAAGCCGAAACGTCTTGTTTTTAAAAAAGTTATTTCTTCGGTGCGCATCTTTATCATGCTTCATCCCGACCAGATGGGCTTCCGTCGAACTCTGGATTGCATCTCGAATGCTCTATAGATGCGGGCGGCCCCAGAGAGGTACCCTATCGAACTCTTCTTCTAGTGACTCTGTCGGATGGATGGATGGAAAAAGAGCCACCAAGCACTTTTTCTTATTTTGCCTAATATCTTACCTACCTTTTAACAGACAAAAAAATTCACAGCATCAAACTTTCTGAACCATTATTGAGAACTTTGCTTTTGTACGCCTCAATTGTTTGTTATCTTCTTACTTTTCTGCCACCAAACTTCCAATCGCCTTTTACTAATCTCTATAGCGGACATATTTAAAGCGAAACTCTTTTATTTGTTGAAGAGGCCCCAAACGACGTAAGACAGGAACTCACTTCCTTGGCTTTTTGCCTGCCCGCCCAGCTCAGCCAGCCAGCGTTGCATAATTGCCTACCCGGAACTGGAATGACTCCGGAATGATCCGGGTTTTCAAGAAGCCCGGAATGAAATTGTGACCAATTTTGTGGGAAGGGCATTGATCCTGTTTTACTTTGGATGAAATAGGAATGTAATGGCTTCCTTTCCCTATATAGGTAGTCCTATAATTTTGACGCGAAACCTCTTTTAGTTCTGTCAGCACTTGCTAAAACCGCTTGTAAAAAAACATAATATAATATTATCCCGTGCACCTTGTGGGGAAGCGCGACTCTCACGCGTCCCCTGATATGTTGTTTTCCCGCATAGCTCCCGTCTCCTGCAATCCGGCTTCGCCGCAGGGCCTGCGTGATGCCCGCGGCAGTCGGTCTGGTTGAGGCGCAGTACGAGAGATGGCGCGAGTGTTGCGCTGCTAACGCCGCCTGCCGGCAGGGTTACTTGGGCGCAGAAAGGCAAGGTTGTCTTTGGCTACAGGTCGGCGAGCGTCGCGGACGTCTCGCGCCTGCACCGATCCATGCTTCTGCGAGACCGTCTCGCGTGGCCTCCTTCGAACACGCCACTATTCGCGTGACCGTACGCGCGAACGACAAGGCGTTGGGATCCAGCATGGGGCGAACATATTCGCTCGTTATCCGGTCGCGGTGAGTCGGACTTCTAGATTTTTCGCGCGCACATCGGCATGTTTTGTGGATAGCAACTCGGCTAGCAGGCATTATTCTATGAAAGGTGCAATAAATGCCCTTGTGATTGTTTGTACTACTGTGTTGTCGTTCCTTTGTCCCAAGAGCACGGGTGAGAACCCCACAATCTTTGCGACCGTACTAACCACGCTGCTTACTTTGGTATCGTTCTGTAGAGAAAAGCCATTACTCGATAACGCATGTGTCGCGTGCACCGATGGCGCCATTTTCGCGCCACGCATGACGCCATCAGAGCTAAATTTAGCCTCTTGCGGGGCAGTACGTTTGTCGATCCGAGCGGGCGTGGTTATGATCTTGAGAGCTCACTCTGCCATAGTAGGTATAATCCATCAAATTCGAACCTGTGCTCATCAGGAGTTATAAGGCTTACATGTGTGCAATTCGTTCCAGAAATTTCACGGTTGCTCGCCTAGCGCCCCAACGTTCGACATTTAGGGCCCATAAATGGCGTGAGGAGGCTCGGGCAGCAAAGCAGAGGGGTGCCAATTCACGCCTTCCACCTTTGACTACGCAACACATTCTGTTCGCGAGACAACCTTACTTTGGTGCGTGATGTGTAAGCTTGAAAGTTGTGTTTTGGGTCTGTGAGTGTGAGTTGTCAGTCAGCAACAGACACACTCAAGTAATCACCGCGTGGGTCTTTGTTGCCGTCTTCAACGTGCCACAGAAAAGCATAGGAGGGCGTCTGCTTCACTAAAGCTGTTACAGAAGTTTCGTAGGCTCTGTTCTGGCGCGCGATGGTAAGACACACTACCGGCGGCTCGTAGCAATGCGAGTTCAAAGCTCCCGCCTAACTGCTCCGGCGAACTGATTGGAGACCCAGCGGGAGATGGCAAACAAACATGGCTGCATTTCTGGCTTCAAAAACGTGACGTCAAGGCCTTTCCTATCCTATATTAGACAGATTCAGTTAAGCGTACGCAAGTTATAGCGTACGCTATACGATACAGTGTAGCGTACGCTAAGCAGCGCACGTTCTTTAGCTTTAGTTGGCCGGCGAGATTTTCGGATTTCAGAGGCCATATGCCATCGTTGCGGCCATTTCCCGACTGTCACAATAGGTGGCGCTGACATCTCGACAATAAACGGAGACGTACAACACCACAATTCGCAATAGGGGATCAGAAAATTTGGGTGTGGTAGTTCTTAGCGTTTCTTTTCCTTTTTTATTGTTTAACCTAGGTAGGACATTAGGCAGTATAATAGCAAGAGCTTGGTGGCGCAACCCAAAGGGGATGCTCATAACACGCCGTTCCAAAGGGGACGCTCATAACATCCATCCACCCATCCATCCATTTCTCGAATGCGGTAAAGTTAGGGAAACAATGGCGCATGTTTTAGAATGTGAAGACGTCTGCCCAGCGGTCGATTTAGGCACCAGTGGTCTCCTTGAAGCCCTTGGGTTCAGTGAGAGCAGTGGGAAAGTAAACAGGTGCGCAATAGGGATTAGTAAGAGGCGGTTGGAGAACTGGTGGAAGAAAAGTAGGGAAACGACAAAAACGGAGTCGTACAAAAGCAAAGTTCGCAATAGGGGATCAGAAAATTTGGTTGTGGGAGTTCATATTGCTTTTTTTCTTGTTTAACCTAGGTAGGACACGAGACAGTATAGTAGCAAGAGCTTGGTGGCGCAACCCACCGCCCCGTTCCAAAGGGGACGCTCATAACATCCATCCATTTCTTTCGTTAGGCTTCGACTCGTTCGAAACGAGGAGCGATCTCGAACACACCACAAGTTTATCCATAATTCTCTGTCGTCGAAGCGGCCTGAGACTAAGCGAAAGCCGTTTACCCAATCATTTGCTACGAACGAAGCGCATTTTATAAAAGCAACGCCAAATTCAATTCGTAGCGGGCAGCCGGGGCCGCCGCACGCTAAATCTGAGAAATAGCGTGCGTACGCTATTGGCCTCGAGCTCCACCACTGGAAAAGCTGGCGCCACCGTCGGCGTGACGTGCTAGGAGGGATTACGTGGACATAGCGGACGCGTCGGCTGCTTCGGGAGTGCCGAAGCGAGCTGAAAACGAGCTTAAATTCCCTTGTACGCTGCGGTCCTCATTTAGTGGCGAGATTTTCCCGCTTCGAGTGTCTCCTTTACAACGCTGGAAAGCACTACAATAGGCAGTGGCTGCCTTTGAAGGCGCGCAACATGGTAGGCATACTGCTCGGTGCCGCAGTGCCGGACGTACGCAACGGAGCCCGGTGTCAGCCTTATTCACACGTAGCCGCAGGACAAGAAGCTGCGTGAAGCTTGGCTAGCGAAACATAAAACCGGCAAATAGTAATCGGCTACAACTCGGGTATGCAGCAAGCAAAGACGCGAGGAAGATTTCTGCTACGGCGCCGGGTCTGCGATGTTCAGGAAACGCGCACTGAGACGCTCGCCCGAATCCACTGCCCGACTAATGTCATGACGGTTTGGTCTATGAACTTGTCGATGCTATAGATACTGGCAAGTTCACTGGAGTGGAAAGGGAGCGGTAAGAAGCACATTAAAAAAAGCATGGCATATGGTCATGTTTGTGTTATGAATTCTGTGCACTGGATTACAAAAAAGAAGCAGCGGGAAATCGCATGCTGAAAACACCAATAAACATACAGTGCGACGCAACTCGAGAAATAATATTGAAACGTCCAAGAATTTAGAAGAAAAACAAGATTGAATCGTCATGACGGCACATCACCTTGAAGTCTCTACAATCAAATTATCTTTGAGCAGCTCTGATAGCGCCCACGCAACAATGGTTGCTTGTATAATGTCAAATTCTCATATTCTGCGGCCTAAAGCTCATGGCACGGTGCGAAAGCGCGTACGCAGCGAAAGCGAAACAGTGCGCGGACAAGCATGCCGACGCGCGGTCGGTCGGTGCGAATCTGTGCGACTGCTGCATTGAGGCTTCATTCTATTACGCTACATTTAGTTATTCAAACACTATAAGAACATATTTCACATAGTGTGCTCTCAGCGTTTACCCACCTTTCACGTAAGAAAGCCGGTTCGGAAGTCTCCATCGCGGCGACCGCGCACAGTGGCGTTCACTAGTACGTATTCGGTAAAGAGATAGCGTCTGTAAACGAGTCTGTGATTTCATTTTGCCCAAGATTATTATTTAGACAGTAAAATACTTCTCTCGTTTCGAAAGTACTTACAGAAATGTCCGGGAGCTCTCGCGCGTGGTGTTTTCAGTGAGCTCTGACAGCAAAACATATGAGGAGCGCGCCACGTGATCCCTCATACTACGCCAGCGAGGCGCTTCCGATAGGTGGCGACTCCGTAACTCCTCGCCGCCAATACGCTATGGGTGCTTTAGCGTTCTGCGCATGCGCAGTGACGACCAGTTATTTTATAGCGTACGCAATGGTATAGCGTACGCTACACTAAAACTTCTTTCCTCCGTGCGCATACGTACGTTTTAGTTGGGCGTCCGCAACCACCCACGTACACTACGCAGCGCGCGAGGTCGTGAGTACGTAGCTAAGCGCGCGTGCACGAAATGGCAATGGTTGGCCGGAGGCGAAAGTTGAGAAGGGGATTGATGACTTGCACGAGTAGGAACCAGTAGTGTGCTACTCAGCGCCGCGATATAAGCCACCTTCTGAAATTGTGTAGCCAATATCAGCCGCCACGTTTTAGTTGGGCGTCCGCAACCACCCACGTACACTACGCAGCGCGCGAGGTCGTGAGTACGTAGCTAAGCGCGCGTGCACGAAATGGCAATGGTTGGCCGGAGGCGAAAGTTGAGAAGGGGATTGATGACTTGCACGAGTAGGAACCAGTAGTGTGCTACTCAGCGCCGCGATATAAGCCACCTTCTGAAATTGTGTAGCCAATATCAGCCGCCACGTTTTAGTTGGGCGTCCGCAACCACCCACGTACACTACGCAGCGCGCGAGGTCGTGAGTACGTAGCTAAGCGCGCGTGCACGAAATGGCAATGGTTGGCCGGAGGCGAAAGTTGAGAAGGGGATTGATGACTTGCACGAGTAGGAACCAGTAGTGTGCTACTCAGCGCCGCGATATAAGCCACCTTCTGAAATTGTGTAGCCAATATCAGCCGCCACGTTTTAGTTGGGCGTCCGCAACCGCCCACGTACACTACGCAGCGCGCGAGGTCGTGAGTACGTAGCTAAGCGCGCGTGCACGAAATGGCAATGGTTGGCCGGAGGCGAAAGTTGAGAAGGGGATTGATGACTTGCACGAGTAGGAACCAGTAGTGTGCTACTCAGCGCCGCGATATAAGCCACCTTCTGAAATTGTGTAGCCAATATCAGCCGCCACGTTTTAGTTGGGCGTCCGCAACCACCCACGTACACTACGCAGCGCGCGAGGTCGTGAGTACGTAGCTAAGCGCGCGTGCACGAAATGGCAATGGTTGGCCGGAGGCGAAAGTTGAGAAGGGGATTGATGACTTGCACGAGTAGGAACCAGTAGTGTGCTACTCAGCGCCGCGATATAAGCCACCTTCTGAAATTGTGTAGCCAATATCAGCCGCCACGTTTTAGTTGGGCGTCCGCAACCACCCACGTACACTACGCAGCGCGCGAGGTCGTGAGTACGTAGCTAAGCGCGCGTGCACGAAATGGCAATGGTTGGCCGGAGGCGAAAGTTGAGAAGGGGATTGATGACTTGCACGAGTAGGAACCAGTAGTGTGCTACTCAGCGCCGCGATATAAGCCACCTTCTGAAATTGTGTAGCCAATATCAGCCGCCACGTTTTAGTTGGGCGTCCGCAACCACCCACGTACACTACGCAGCGCGCGAGGTCGTGAGTACGTAGCTAAGCGCGCGTGCACGAAATGGCAATGGTTGGCCGGAGGCGAAAGTTGAGAAGGGGATTGATGACTTGCACGAGTAGGAACCAGTAGTGTGCTACTCAGCGCCGCGATATAAGCCACCTTCTGAAATTGTGTAGCCAATATCAGCCGCCACGTTTTAGTTGGGCGTCCGCAACCACCCACGTACACTACGCAGCGCGCGAGGTCGTGAGTACGTAGCTAAGCGCGCGTGCACGAAATGGCAATGGTTGGCCGGAGGCGAAAGTTGAGAAGGGGATTGATGACTTGCACGAGTAGGAACCAGTAGTGTGCTACTCAGCGCCGCGATATAAGCCACCTTCTGAAATTGTGTAGCCAATATCAGCCGCCACGAAGTCAAACCACAAGCCGGAGTCATATTTTCGGCAAGAGCGATATCGAAAAGTATCGAAAAACGCGCTGTCGCGGACACGCGAGAACACGCGAGAACGTCCCGCAAGGCCCGCTGAGCCCGCAGCGGACGCTACGCAGCTTTTGAAAAGCTGCGGGCGCACGCAAGATACCGTGCATGCTCCTGCGGACGCCGAACTAAAACTGCCTAATTTTTCTCCTCGCTTTTTTTTGATGCGCGGCGCACTTCCACTGAAAGCGTCGCGCGCGAGCTGTTGCGTTTGTCTTGTTTCGCGCAGCACACGATCTTGCGCGCTGTGCACGAGAACACCTGACTAGCGGTATAAGTCAGTGCTACGCGAACACTGAGGCAGACGCAAGCGGATCACAGAGCATGACTTCGCACTGGAAGACGGTAGAAAATGACATAGTTTCGCTCTAAGCGCGCGCGACTGCACGACGTGGGATCAAACAGACGAAACAAGTACATCTCTCTTGCTGCGGTGCGAAGTAAAACAAAAACACGCAGGCATTCGGTTTGTGTGCTTTATTAAATTTGAACTTTAATTCGTCTATTGAAGCAACATATTACACAAATAACAGATGTTGTTTGAATAATTCTCGAAAGGTCACGTGTCACTGTAAGCGACGTCACAGCATATACGTGAACGTAGACGCACTTCCTGATATACGTCATCCCCCGTCTTGAAGCGCGGCGCCCGCGAGAAGGGCAAACGGCGTTTGGTTTGAAATTTCAGCTCTTTCCGCCGCGCGCAGTGATGTAATTCTTAGCAGACATCATTGTGAGCGCGCGCGCTTGTCAGTTCAAAATGGCCAGACCTGGTGAGGGGCCCTTTAACGCTGCGAGCCCGGTACTTCCCAGTCACGAACGGCTTGCGCGTTATCAGCGTGACACAGCATTGTCGACAGGAAAGTGGCGAACGCTGAGTTTTTAAGAAAGGAAACGCAAGCAAGGCAGATGACGATTATCGTTGTAGGACAAGCCCCAAAGGGTGCAAACTATTTAAAAGTGTACCATAGTGGGGCGTGATACACCCTCAGTAGCAGCGCAAAAGACGTTTCACGCTACCCCACTGCGGCTGCGTCGTCGATACAGCCTACTCGATAATTTTTTTTCTGGAAGCATTACATGCACGCAGGTGCCTTCGAGAATTTCTAAAAATTAAATTATGGGGTTTTACTTGCCAAAACCGCGATCAGATTATGAGGCATGCCATAGTGGGAGACTCCGGAAATTTGAACAACCTATAGGGTTCTTTAACGTGCATTCAAGCATTTCTGTCGTGCTTTCTAGATCAGGAAAACTGCACTTCGGTAAGGCTGCTGCTGGCGCTGAAGTCAAACAGGGGCGCATTGCCGTTTTTGCACGTGGCATCTACTGCTAGAGATGAGAAGCTCGTAAACACAATAGAATCATAACTAGAATCAATAGAATCATAATAACTAGGCCGGAAGATGATGAACAGGATCCTCTGGTTAAATGTCAATCACCAGCACGGAGGAGTCTAAACTGCTGTCCGAGGAAAAAAGTTTCGATCGTTCTGCAAGCTACTTATGAGTTGGACTATATGTGCCTCCCTTTTCTTGAAGATAGGTTATGTCGCTAGGCGGATATTAGCAGCAAGAACAATTTGCGACAACTTCTCTCATTATCGAATATGTGTTGAATGACTTTATTACTAAAGTTAGGTCACATGCTGTAATTGCGAAATTGAAGCAGAGCAGTAATGAAGTGTTGCCTGCTTAGCAGGAATTTAAGACTAGCACCACTTTCGAGAAATCTGTCTTCAATATCCGCTCGGCGTACCAGTTAAGATCATCCCGAACTGTTAGAGGCACAATTTTGCGAAACAAGGAAGAGGAAGCGCACAGACGCACTCCATGTTGAGCTAGGCTCCATTGGTGAGCTGATAAGCCCACCAGAATAAGTTTATTCAGGATGCTTATGTTGAGCTACGCACTTCTGCCACCGAATATTTTTAAACTACTATAGGAACAATGTTGCAAACTTACAGGTCAGCCACCAAAAATTGTGAAATGTAACAATTAAGTGTTTTTATTTGAGTTCTTTTTTTTACAAGTACAGTGTTTTACGCCTCGTGAACATTGCCGGAATTAAAGGAATGGAATGGCAACATGCAGATATTCGTGGTATGAGCATTCAGCTCCAAGAAATTAAATAGAATAGTATAATGCCACGCCCTGATTCTATGTGATGACAATCGAATTGACAGCCCCATTTCGCATCCGTGCCAGCCTTGCTCCACCCTAAAAGGAATGAAATAGTATTACGTCATGCATACATTCCCTTGAAAGGAATGGAGGCCTGGTGCAATATTATTTCATTCCATGTAGTGGAATTATAGTTCGCAATCCTGCCTGCCTTGCCTTGCACTACCCTGCCTCAAAAGGCCAGGTAAAAGGCAATGAAATAATGTTTCACATAAAAAAGAACGAATCCTCTCTGAATACATTCCGCGCCATACATTACGCTCACACCTTCCTCATGGCGCGGCAAAAACGGTAGTCGTAATCATTCATCCGTAAATAATAATGAAACGCTTTATAAACGGTGCACATTGAGCGACGTCCGCACCAGTTTTCTTTGGCACCCATGTTGCTACTCGAGCAGATCATCGGTTACATGTCCTACGCTTACCTTACTCTACTTGTTTCTTTCTATCTCAACCTGAATATCATGCTTTATCGCTAATTCATTCTGTCATCATTTTCCGTCTCTTTTCCATTCTTTTAATAATGGCACACGCTTACAGCGGGAGATAGGCCAAGAATCGGGCGGTTATTATCATAACAAAACATAAATGAAAATAAATAAAAATAATGTTAACGTCGCTGTTTCCACGTCCTCCTTGTTTTCTTTCTTTTTTTTTGTTCTCACTCCAACGCACCTCAAATGTCTTGCAGCGAAAAGCGCTTGGCAACAACTTGGCTACTACTATTTCCTACAAACTATTACTATAGTTATGATTAGCTTTTGAACCCTTGCACGGTCCGATTCATGAAGGATTCCCTAGAGTGAGTTGTTGCATTTCACCGAGGAACAAGCAACCAGCCATTGCCAGTCAGAAAATAAAGAAGAAGGTACAGCGTGCCCCATGATGCGCTCTCGCGTGCTCGCGCTCGGAGAAGAAGGAGACCAGCAAGCTTCCGAACGGCCCCCTGAGCAGCTTTTCGGTCTCGGCACTGTGAAACGCGGCCACTCCGTTCGCACACGGTTCGCTTATGCCACTCCCGGCAAAGGGTGGTCTCGCCTGCTCAAGACTTGGCATTCCCCTGTGGCCATTGGTCACGCTGGCCAGTTTGGTGTCTAGCGTCTCCTGCCAGCAGGAGCAGCATTCTGGAGGCCGACCGCGCAAATTCATCAGCTATTATGGCCACCGGGAGGTGAGAAGCCGTCGTATGGTTTTCTGCAATACCTGTGGTAGCTCGAATGCTTTTCAATTCTGCTGCCAAGGACGATCGAGGTCGCCGGTGCGATTCGTGGCGGCTCCATTATGATAATAACGGTGTAATGGGAAAATGCTACGGTAGCGATCCTTAGGTTAACGTCTAAGTGGTCAAAATTGAACATGAAGCTTTCGCTACGGCGTCTCATGTAGCCCCTGTGTTGCTTTGAGGCGATCAACGCAATCAGTCGTCTTTTTTTGTGATCTCGATAGCTGGGGCATTATGACTAACGCCCTCGCTGAGACGTAGTCCTCGGTCTGGCTCTTTGTGGCAGACGTAGGAAATTCCAGCATGCAGTTCTGCTCACTGGGTCGTGCACCATTGTAACGCGCAGGTACAAGAGGGAGAAAATTTTATCATCTACTGCTTTGCTGATCCGAAAGCCAAGATCTCGTGGACCAAGGACGGTTCAGCGTTGCGCCAATGGTCCGCCTGGCAGGAATACTCCGTGTCGGAGTACAACGCCCAGGACTTCAAGGTATCCAGGCTGGAGGTGCAGGCTGCCGACGCGGACTTCTCGGGCGGCTACAGCTGCTCGAGCGAGTCGCTTGCCAAACACTTCGTCCAGGTCACGGCCCTGCAGGACTCGACTGTAGGCGAAGCGGCCTGTCACGTTCTTGTGAGTGGCAGCCATTGAGCAAGGCAGACCGGGCGTAGATATAATGATGGACGAGTAGCGTGTAGGTTGATTAAAAACGTTTACTAGCACACGGTGTACTACTATCGGCAGCTGCGTTTCCCACGAGGTTCGCTGCTGCTCCTTTGGCAACACATCATTCCACTCAACTACGCCTTTGCCGGTGTCGGCTTTAGTTGACGTTTATTTGCCTGTACAATTCTGCTGCTGTTTTAAGCGCACACTACCATGAGGACATCTGCATGCTTTGTGCTTTGTGATCCGGATTTTGAGCTGAGGTGAACAAGTTCGCGGCGTTCGACAGAGTAATTTTCTCCTTGTATGTAAACGGGATCGTACATTTTCATTAGATGCCCCGCACATGATCCGGTTTCTCAGAATACATTCGGATGATGTTCCGAAGTTGTACTCAATGAACGACTGAATCAATCACTCGAACTCATTTTCTCCAATAGAATAACCAGCGTAGTTGGCAGAAAACGGACGTCGCAGCATCAAGGCTTGCAAAATTAAATGTACAGGGTGGTCCTTTATGAAAGGGAACGCGTGATCGCGTGGCCTGTGCTCCGTGGCGGGTGGCGGCAAGTTTTATTCAGGGACCTCAGGTGGCAGTAGTGTCCCTGTATATGCTCCTGCAGGGAGCAGAGTTGCGCATAGATCCACCATTGCGTTCCAGCTCTGCAGTGAAACAATGGTTCGAGCGCGCAGAAGGCAAATGCAGCGCGGTGTTCCATTGGTTTTCTTCTCTGCTGGTCGTGAGCTACATGCGGCAATTGTTTCGCAAGTGTGAGCAAGATGACACTTTTTAATGCAGGCTCCGCTCAAACGATTGGCCCAGCCTGAGGGGTGCCAACTGCCCGCAACAACAACCTTGCAACAAAAAGCGGTGCAATGTTTTTCAGCACGCATATGAAGTTTTCTCGCGCAGGCCGGAAGGCAAGAAATGTTTTCAAGGGTGTTTCAAGAAAACTCGCACACGTGTGGTGGATAATTATGTGAGCGCATTTTGGCTGCCGCAACCAGGCGAATAATGATCGTGGCCCAGAGAACTATCGTACCTGCAGTCATGTCAGTGACCGCTAACCATGACCGTCATTCACAGCAGCTGGACGTTTTCGATATATGCGGTAAGGGCACGTAGATTTAAAGGCATTTCAAATGTTCACATGTGCACATTTTATGCAAAGCTTACTTCTACGACTCATACCGCAAACTTAACAGCTTCTTCGTAGCAGCAAATCTGCAAGTGGAAAAAGATTCAATATGCACGAGCTTCTAGATCAAATTTATTTCGTACAAAGGAGTGGATGAGCAACGGCTTGTGGCAGCAGGGGATGAGTGCTGGTTCTTGGAGCCTTGGGGACAGAATTGAAAGCCAGTGAAAAGGCAACAAGTTATTAAGAGTAACAACAAGTTATTTTTGTTGCACTAATCACATAAGATGGCAAACTTGCAAAGTAATTATTCACACATTGCACACTGTAATATGACAACACTTTATCTTCTTTATCTCTTCATACTACTCAGTTTAATTTACCATAACACAGCGCTTGTTAAACGTACAAAAATAATTTCACATTCCTCACGTCGACTAAGGCTGATCGAATAAGTAAGATATTGTGGGCGGTAAATGCTGAAGCTATCACAGCTGTCTCATCAGCGGGAGCGCACGATACATACATACTACATAGTTACATTTCGCATACTACGAAACAACACGAGTACATTAATCGACCTTACATGAAAAATCAGAACGCCGACAAAAAAAAAAAAAAGAACAGAGTACAGAAAAGCCAGGATGCAGCGGGCAAATCGTATCTACTAGTGTTTACCGTTTTGAACACGCTATTATAGAGCCGCATAGACAGAACAATCGTACAAGCTACACAGCAAATTGGGCGAGTTCGTAAGAGACGTGACGTCCCTTCTTTGTCTTGCGTCTGTGTCGCGCTGCCCCTATACTCCGAAAATTGCTCAAGTGAACAACCTCTCATGCCAGGCGTACGCATTTCAGCGTGTACAGGAGTGTTAATCGAGATAAATGCTGCTTTAGTGTAAACAAACCGAACTCGCTTCTGTAAACAAGGCGAACGCACCTTGCATATCCTGGTCCCTTTCGGAGCTGGCTGGTCTCGTCCGTCCGCACGGCGCCGCGTAAAAAGCTTTGCCACCTTCCGTGCGATTTGTGCAGTTTGCTGCGCTGCACCCAGTCATACTGGAATGCAGGTGTCAAAATGATTTGTTTCCTACCACTTCACCAAAGCTGTTAACTTAATATCGTCGAATACCGTGCCTGCAACCCGGAGCCGATCAGTGCAACGCACGCAATTTCGATGACACTGACAGAAACGAGTAGGCGCCGCGCCCGTAAAGTTGGCTTCGCAGCGGCGCTGTTGAACATTTGACGTCATTTTTGTACCACGTGATAGCGCTCGGCGAATAGCGGCGCTAGCGGCGCTGGAAAAGTTATGCGCAACTCTGCTCCCTGCGGGACCATATACAGGAACCTTACTTCCGCAAAGAAACCTGCCATGAGTAACTACTTGAGAGGAAAAAACGAAATCGGGAAAGAAACAATTTATGATAACTCAAAGGGAAGCTCATTACTTTTCGAAGCGAGATCAGGATGCCTTAGAACACGCACCTATAAAGCGAGATATAAGAAGGAAGAAGAAGCAATGTGCTTGCTGCGGTAAAGCTAGGGAAACGATGGTGCATGTTTTATTAGAATGTGAAGACATCTGCCCAGCGGTTGATTTAGGCACCACTGGTCTCATGAAGCCCTTGGGTTCAGCGATAGCAGGCGAAAAGTAAACATGTAATAGAGATTTGTAAGAGGCGATTGGAAGTTTGTTGGAAGAAAAGTAGGGAAATGACAAAATACGGGGACGTACAAAAACAAAGTTCAGAATAGGGGGTCAGAAAATTTGGTTGTGGGAATTCATTGTGCCTTTTTGTTTTACTTTTTTTAACCTAGGTAGGGCATTAAGCTGTATAATAGCAAGAGCTTGGTGGCGCAACCCACCGCCCGGTTCGAAAGGGGACGCTCGTAACATCCATCCATCCATCCATCCATCCATCCAGCAGTAGGGTGCCTCGATGTCGAGGCACCCTACCTCGGCAGAGCACAGGCCACGCGCTCGCGTGTTCGCTGTAATAAAGGACCACCGTGTACCTCAAAAAGGTATGGCAGCAACAAGCATGCAAAAGTGCAAAAAAAGCACTTTGCGCTTGAAGAAACGCAAATCAGTGAAAAAGAAAGAGCTAGTGCTGTTTATATAATTCGAAGTTCGCGAAATCGAGAAAGACTGATAATGGAAGAAACTTTGTACAGACTACGGATATCTGCTCAGGTTCCAAATGAATCCCTCCGACTACGCTGCGGTATCGTGGCTCCGGACGGAGAGAATCTGACTTGGTTCAAGGACGGCGAGGAATTATTTCCCGACAATGACCGGTTCCTGGCCGTCGGCAGGACGCTGGAGATACGGAGGGCCAGCGAAGACGACGCCGGCGCGTACGGCTGCTCCCGTGCACGCTCGGCGATGAACGACTCGGCCGGCATGGCACATGTCCTGCAGCTGGTGACGCCCGTGCGCCTGGAGCCCTTGGAAGGCGCCGTGTACGCTCCGCTAGGGGCGCGCGTGAACCTCGAGTGCCGCGCGTACGCTCGTCCCGACCCGCAGATCACGTGGCTGTTCGGCGACCGCAGCCGCGTGTCCAGCCCGCTGCTGAGCGTCGACAACGTGTCGGTCTCCCACTCGGGCACCTACAGGTGCTCGGCATCGCACGAGCGATGCGCGCGACTGGTCGCCGAGAGCGACGTGACAGTGAACGTGTTCGAGTCGACGATCCGCACCAACGAGGGCTTTCCGGGCTCCGGCATCACGCTGACGCCGGGTGCCGATATTCTGCGGCTCACCTGCGACTACCCGGCCGACCGCAGCGCCAAGATCGTCTGGATGAAGGGGAACGCGACCGTGCGTTCTGGCGACAAGTACGTCTACAAGGACCAGTCGCTGGTGATCAACAAGCCGGAGCGCAGCGACGTCGGCAACTATAGCTGTGTCGCGCTCGGCCGCGTCGTCAACGAAACGGCTGCGATCGTGGTCGGGCTGAAGGTTGAGATTCGCACAAGCCAGTCGAAGCGCTTCAAGGAGGGTCACGACGGCTTCCTCTCTTGCAAGATCGATGGGTACCCGAGGCCGACCATCCGCTGGTACAGAAACGGGCACCTGCTCAACGCATTCCGGAGCTCCAAGTTCAAGTACGGTGGGAAGGGAGCTGACGACTACGGGACGCTCGTCATTCGTAGGCTGGGAAAGCGCGATGAGGCCACGTTTGCGTGCCTCGTGGACAACGGCCACAGTCAGGACCGCGCCTTCTTCACAGTCGTCGTGAGCGTTCCGCCCTCCCCCCTCGTACCTTTCTTCGTGATATGCGCTGAAGTCGCGCTTTTGACCGCTATCGCCTTCCTGTTCGAACAACGTGTGCGCAGCCTCTGGATGGCCGCCCGCAGGACGACTTCGCCGAAACGCTTGCGCTCGCCCGACAGGGCTGCCGGCCATAAGCAGAAGAGCTGCACCGAGTCTGACATCCTGAGGTTCATCAGCTGCTTGGAGTCTTCGGGCGATTTGAATTTCGACGATCTACACGTACCTCAGCCTGACGAAAAGCCTCAGGCAAAGGACGTAGACGCTGCCTTAAAAGATAAACCGCCCAAGTCCGCCCTGTTTTTCCGCGGTAAGGCTGACGCCACCGCCGAACCACATGTGGAATTTAGGCCTTCGGAAAATGTTGTGAAAGCCGACATTGAACCCCTGAATGAGTTGGAAGCGTTGAACAAACCACTTACAGAACGAAAGGAAGGTCGCACAGAGGAAGAAGGACCTCCAGAAGATAACGTTTCTCGTAGGAAGAAGTCGCACAAAAAGAAGTCCCGGCGCTCTTCCCGCAGGTCCCGTTTATCAGAGGACGAACCTTTCCCGGTGACCGCAGAGGAAGACAGTACACTGCAGGCGGCCGAACTGGAGAAGCCCTTGGTTACTGCCCAGAAAGAGCGAGCGCCTAAGTTTTCCAATGTAGCGGAGGAGCCTTTGCCTATGGTTGCGCAGTCGAAAGTCTCTATGGTAGATAAGATACCGCCTTGGACAGTGCAGGAAGAAGAGGAAGTGCCGCAGTTTTCTGAGATGAAGGCAGACGTCTTGCCTACCACTTCACAAGGAAAAGAACAGGTTCCACAGTTCGCTAGTGTTGAGAAGAGGATCTTTCCGTCGACAGCGCAGAAATTCGGGACAGTACCGCAGTTCTCTGAAGCACCCACCGCTGAGCTTCCGCAACGTAGATATATGAAGGCGAAAATGGATCAAGGTTCCCAAGAATTGCCCGCAGAATTCGGAATTTTGCGAGCGAAAGCGAAAAAGAAGCGAATGCCGCAAAAACCGTTCGCGGTGCCGCTTACGGATGAGTCTGAAGACGCCGGGCTAAGACGATCCTTGCAGATTACCGAGGAAGCGACACTTCTAGCGAAGGGCTCCGTGTTCAGTCAAGGGAAAGACGCCAAGGAAAAAGCGACTGCGTGCGAGCTTGCCGCGGAGACCTGCTCGATATCGTCGCTTGATGACTTCACGTATCGGAAAGATTCGGCGTCAAGTCAGATAGGTGGTAGTGAGGTTTTGACAGATACAATAGAGTACAAGCCGGCCGTACGCAAAGCAGATTCTGACGGGACGGGAAGCTTTCTGTTCGAGGAGGAGCCGTGTAATTGGAAGCATCCGGAGAGGCAGCTCATTGAATACCCGGAGACACAAACAGTTGCTGTGGCGGGTGACGTTCCTCCAAGTGGTCACGAAGGCGCCTTGTCCGGCATGCCAGCTGCAGAGGGGGACGCGTTCGCAGGAGGTATTGGCTTCACTCAAGACACCAAGCATGAAGACGGCTCCTTAAGAACTTTGAAGCGGAAAGGCAAGAGACGTAAGGGCGGGCGTAAGTCGAAAAATGCAGGCGGATTCTCACCGGAGGTCCCAGAAGAAGGACCTTTCTTTTTTGGCGCTTATGCTGGTGCGGGAATGAAGCAGAATATCCTTCGCGTACCTTTATTCCAGCAGCGTGACGAGGCCAAAAAAGCCGGGTTTGTGGGATACGCAGAGGACACCATGGTGGAAGGGCGGTTGAAATGTGAGACGAAGCCACCGGGAGACGCAAAGTGGGGCTCTCCGACTCGGCGCGAAGAAATGGGCGGGTATCCATCAATTGTGCAAGGGCCAGTTTTTCCGACCCAAGAATCTGTACCTTCGCACCCAGACTTAGAAGCTGTGCGGGCTCTTCCGGTTCAAGAACCAATCCCATTCCCTACAGCTCTAGAAGGAAAGCTAGTTCCATGCATGTCGGAAGCAGAGCCAACTTTTCCTGACCTTCGTCAGATTAAACCTATTGTGAAAAAGCGAAAAAGCAAGCATTTTCTCATTGAACCAGAGATCAACTTTGACATTGAAAGCCCGCCACCTCCGCTGTCTCCGGAGGACGTCAGGGTCCGAAGCCGGAGAGAGAGCTGTGTTGAACCACCTGTTGTCACAAGGGTGCCTTTTCCATCCAGGCACAAGAGCGATCGTCCGTTGGAAGACGGTGCAGAAAAGGAGTTTGCCGAGGAGTCAGTGGAGACTCGGTTGTTTGCGGCCGTCGGGAACGCTCAGGAGCCGAAAATAGAAGAGAGCTTTACTCCTCCTATAGTTCAAAAGAAGGTGCCAGTGACTTCACTGTCCGATAAGGGTGCGGACAAGCGGGGTCTTCCTCGCCCAACGAAGACGGCGCACAAGATCAGCGAGAACATAAAGCCTGCCGCCCACGTTGGAGCTACTGACTCGCCACCGCCCAAGCATTCCGGTAAAGATGGCGACATTACGACAAATTTGCAGCAGATGATGTCTCCGCCGGAAGTCAATGTTCATGATGACGTTGCTAGGAGCAAAAAAGGAATGATAGACAGTGCAAAGAGTCACTTGCCTAAGTGGAAGCCAGGGAGGAGTCCAGAGAGCGATGGTGGCGTTGAAAAGGTCCCGGAGCATGGCAGTGGTGCGGAGCGGCCGTCCGTCACCCTTACGTCACTTCACGTGGTGAAAGCGCACAAGGTAGGCGAACGCCAAAAGGCCGATGCGCAAGTAGTAAGCCAGTCAAAGAGGGACAAGGGGCCAGCGAAGGCCTCAACTGTGCTTTCGACGCCAGGTAGGACTAAGCCTATTCTCCATCAGGGCACGCCACCGAAAAGTGCCGAGGTAGAGGGGCTTACGCCTGAGAAGGAGCCGCGAAAAGATGAAACACATGAAGCACGAGAACGCGTGGCGTCACGGATGCCGCCGATGCTTTCTTCCCGTATAAGCAACCAGCAAAATGACGAGCCGGTGCTAGCTGTGTCTCCGTCAGCTTCAACGCCGGATAAAAGTAAACCTGCCCATGTCAAGGCAATGGCACCGAAAAGTACCGTAGCAGAACGGATGGTGCTGGAGAAGCCGCGAGAAAAACTAGCGTCAGTGAGTGCGTCGTCAATGGCCCCGGCGAAATTACGAAGAACAAGTGGGCAGAAAGTAGAGCTTGTACAAAGGGAGGTGCCAGAAATACTAAGTCCACTAGTTGAAGTGTCTGAGGGCGCACCAACAGGTAGTGCGCGAACGGAGAGAATCGTAGCGACACCACCACGAGAAACCCTTTCACGAAGAACAAGTGGGAAAGAAGTAGAGCCTGTACGAAAGAAGGTGCCAGAAATACAAAGACCACTTGTTGATGTGTCTGAGGGCGCATTAACAGAGGGAGCACCAACGGATATAATTGGAGTGACACCACCACGAGAAACCCTTTCACGAAGAACCAGTGGACAAAACGTTGAGCCCGTACAAAAGGAGGTGCCAGAAATACCAAGACCAGTAGTTGAAGCGTCTGAGCACACATTGACACGGTGTGCACCAACGAATATAATCGTAGCGACCCCACCACGAGAAACCCTTTCACGACGAAACGGTGACCAGAGAGGTGAGAAAGGTGCGACCACAACGCCCGTCAAAATGGGGCCACCAATTCCATTGCCAGAAAGCGTGGTGTGCGATAGTACACTTGCAGAGAGTACCACCACCTCCGAGGGAACTGTGTCGAGTGGCACAGGGCCGTGGGCTCTGCAAGAAGCTTATCCGCGAAGAACCACCGGAGATAGAGGCGATACAGTGAAATCTACGACTCTGGGGAAAGCGCGCCACTTGGTTGAACTGCAAGACAGCACACTGTCGGAGAGACCAATATCAGAAATCACAGTGTCTGAGAGCGCTGTAGCAGAAGACACGGTGCCTGTGGTCGTTCAAGGAACTCTTCCACAAAGATTCAGCCAAGAGGAACTCGTGTCAGCCGCGAGAGGAACGGCGCATGTTTTAGAGCGCAGAGAATCCGAGGATTCGTTGTCCACCGAGTCCGATATCACGGCTGTGATTCAAAAACGCGAACAGGGAAAAAAATTGGGTCGATCGCCGGCCCCAAAAGACCACGTGGTGTCTGACGTTACACGGCCAGAGAGCGTTACGAGTGTTCACCCAAGAGTACACACTGACGAGCGCTCGCCGACGAAAACTAGCAGAGAAATGTTGGATCACCCACTAGGCATGATAAACGGCATGCTTGGTGACACCAGAGTACCAGAGTCGACGCTATCGACGAGCGTCGAGCCAGAGAGCAGCGCCGATAGCGAAGATAGGGGCCTTGTGGAAGTGGAAACTCGACCCCTCGTGTCAAAGCGGCAAAGTACTTCCACAGATGATGAGCAAGACACCATCGAGGAGCAGATCACGCTGTACGAGGGCTTGCAGGTTCCCAACTACCAGACCACGCCGTCTTCATCGGAGGGTGAGTACGAGCCTCCGATGGTAAGTGACCTGTTCAACAGCACCGCGTCACCGGAATTGGATTGGACGCAGAACCCGGACGACTACTACTTCCTCTCCATTCCCCCTTTCGAGTTCGCCATACCCAGCTCTCAGATCGACGAACCGGAAGCAGGCTCGCCGCCTGGGACAGCGTCGAAACAGTCGGCGAGGGATGGAAAGAGAAAGCGTGGTTCACCGAGAAAGCGGCGAAAGCACCACAGATATAAGAAACATACGCAAGGCGGCAGGAGCACCTCCGGGACTTTTACGCCGTCGTCGGAGCCGGAAGTGGACAGCCCCGGCCAGTCGACTGCGGATAGATCCGACCAGCCGAGCACGGACAGATCCGGCCAGGCGAACCTGGACAGAGCTGCACCCTCGACAAGCCATGAGTCTTCTCAACGCGAAGACGAGACAGCTTCGCCGAATCGACGTGTAAAGCGAAATAAGTAAAAAAAACTCGATCGACACAAGGAAAAATATAATTTCTTCGACACGTGGTCTGTCGGATGCTGGAACGCTCTTCTGCTTTGCTTATTTTGTCAAATACACTATGCTGGCACCACTTTTCGAAATGCACGCCTTCTCTTTCAACAGTTGTCTGGGCTTGTAAACTGTATTGTTTACTCACGCGATCGCTTGATTTATAACTCCATGGAGGGCGAAAACAAACATACCGTAAAGTCCTGACCCGTATAAAACCTATTGTACGAGCGTTAGGTAACGTGCATTTCTTAGTTTGCGCAATATACAAATTGTGGGTCAACTAGACCCACTATTTATGCAATCGCACAGTTTGGAGTTTTCAAGGCATGCGGACTGTTTAGTGTTGATCACGAAGTTGTCATTTCACCGTGACTGGTCGACATCCAACTTATTTAAGATATTGTTTTATCAGGGGTTCTTACTAAGCATGCGTGTGCTGTACTGTGACATGTATGCACATACAGAGCGGCAGGCGCGAGGAAAGGCGGGGGTGTTTTATTGCTGGCAACTGAGCGAAGCTTCAGGCACCGGCGACTTTTCCTAAAGGTAGTTTTACAGCGAAGCTGTTAGCTTCTCGGTGGTCGTCATTTTTCGTGTCCGCGTCTGTTAGCCAAGAATGTGGGCCGATCCTGGGGGCCGTGCAGTCCAGGAACAATGGCTCGTACCCCCTTAGGCAGAGGCTTCAAACCCTCCGCAAAGTGAACCGAACAGTGGCGAAGCTTCAGGCACCGGCGAGTTTTCCTAAAGGTAGTTTTACAGAGAAGCTGTTAGCTTCTCGGCGGTCGGCATTTTTCGTGTCCGCGTCCGTTAGCGAAAAATGTGGGCCGATCCCGGGGCCGTGCAGTCCAGGAACAATGGCCATACCCCCTTAGGCAGAGGCTTCAAGCACTCCGCAAAGTGAAGCGAACAGTGCATACTTTCTTAGGAATCACGCATGCAACAAACAGAACAGCGTACATTTCAATAAAGAACAAGCACAAGAATTTGGAGGGCGCTTAAGCTTCGCCTTTAAGAGTATAGCATTCAAAGACCCCTGACTGCTTCTCACACTTCCCGATAACTGCAGTATATCTAACCGTAATGTTTACCGGGAAACGCTCGTGGCGAACGCAATGCACGCATTTTTCGTGTCCGCGTCCGTTAGCGAAAAATGTGGGCCGATCCCGGGGCCGTGCAGTCCAGGAACAATGGCCATACCCCCTTAGGCAGAGGCTTCAAACACTCCGCAAAGTGAAGCGAACAGTGCATACTTTCTTAGGAATCACGCATGCAACAAACAGAACAGCGTACATTTCAATAAAGAACAAGCACAAGAATTTGGAGGGCGCTTAAGCTTCGCCTTTAAGAGTATAGCATTCAAAGATCCCTGACTGCTTCTCACACTTCCCGATAACTGCAGTATATGTAACCGTAATGTTTACCGGGAAACGCTCGTGGCGAACGCAATGCACGCATTTTTCGTGTCCGCGTCCGTTAGCGAAAAATGTGGGCCGATCCCGGGGCCGTGCAGTCCAGGAACAATGGCCATACCCCCTTAGGCAGAGGCTTCAAGCACTCCGCAAAGTGAAGCGAACAGTGCATACATTCTTAGGAATCACGCATGCAACAAACAGAACAGCGTACATTTCAATAAAGAACAAGCACAAAAATTTGGAGGGCGCTTAAGCTTCGCCTTTAAGAGTATAGCATTCAAAGATCCCTGACTGCTTCTCACACTTCCCGATAACTGCAGTATATGTAACCGTAATGTTTACCGGGAAACGCTCGTGGCGAACGCAATGCACGAAGGTGGGCATTCTGGTAGAAACGCGGTGTCTTGCATATATAGGCCGCGATGCGGCGGAGGCAAGCGCCATCTGAAAGTGTTTCAAGGAAGCGGGCGTGCGAAAATGGTGTACTTCGTCTCCGGTATATGCATTGTAGAAACGCTAGAAAAGAGGTTTGAGATTTCGCTTAACAGGATTATGTTTTCACGTATATTCAAATTACGTTCCGAGAGCTATCATGTCTGTAGGTTCTGTGCAAGTCGTAGTTTACAAATTTTCCACGTATTTTAGCTTGAGAAATTCAATTAGTTCAGTCAATCTTTTTGTCGCAACGACGCCGGGCGCGGACGCCGGATTTTCTGCCACACCGGGCGCCTTAACGATATTGCGTTAAAGTATTCATACGAACCACATAATTGATAAGGCGCTCCTGATAACAATGCGAATCACGTAGCGCTCCTCGCATAAGTTTCCCGGTAATTATTGCTGTTGCGCAAGCTGCCGCGGCGACGGCTGCTTGCGACGTGAGGAGTGACGACCCTAGCCTTTCGTGTATGTAAATACCAGTCTAGCAATTGATTTTGATGTTTCAGCACCGCTATGGGCGGCGACGTGCTGTCAAAATTACCATTACTCTAAAGCAATAAAGCATTGCATACCCCCTCAGCAGTTGTGGCGGTTTTCAACAGCTTCGCTCGACATCCACTTTCGCAGGGCCGGGGTGGCGAATTTTTGTCTGCCACTCCGACACACTCTACCAACAGCGTGCTTCTGTACATATCCGTTGCGGATTAACATGCATTTCCATATCACGGCGATTGATAGAACCAATGCTGAATCAAGGTAGCTTTGCTCAGTACTTCTGCATCTTTGTGCTGTATATAATAGCAGGGGGGGGGGGGGGGGGGGTTGCGAGTCCGTCTACATTGGTGCGCGTTCTCTTGCACAAGTAACGAAGCGAACGAAGCGAATGAAAGTCATCGACGAACCTAAAACTGTAGGCAGTTTGCAGATTCGGCATGGAAAGGGAAGAAAATTAAAGCCGGAACCTTTGTTATGGTGGCTTTAGCAGGGTGTGTAGATGTGCTAGTTTGGGCAGAAATAGCAAGTACCGGACTTGCCCTGCTATATCCTACGTGACAAATTATGAACAAGTCCATGTCCTGGCTGCGGGCGTCACAAACGATAACGCGAGTTGCGATCTGTTCAAGATCTAATTTTCGAAGAGCTTCTTTCGCGGTGTACTGCTACAGCAACGCACGAAGATACATTGTTATAAAGCGGAAGAAAATGCTACTGCAGCTTGAGGAGTGAATTATATATAGGGTGTTACAGCTAACCTTTTAGGCAAGCTATTACGAGAAAAAAGAATGTAAAACGAAAAATTAACACTGTGCAGCATACGCTTACAAGACCTACGATTTCCGGACGTCAGACCAATGACTGCCGAGCACCGCACGCCTTATTTATTATTGCTTGCACGTGTCTAAAGCGAAGCTTTCTTACCGAGTTCGGGGCGCACTTCCGACGCACCTGGCCTCTAACGCTGAACGCGTTTAACGGGATGGCGTGCCACCTAGGAAGGTGCAGCGAAGAAGCACTTTACCGTTTCAAGGATAAAGTTTCGCACATTCTCCAAGTACTAGAGAGAACTGTGGCGCTAGTGTCCACGAGAACTGCGAGCAGGGGGGAATGACGGTTAGTACACTGATTTCCCTAAACTGGTCCTTTTGACTTCCAATGGCCTTCTGGCGTACTGCGTGTATGTATGTCTACATAATATTCAGCCTGTATATAATTCTCTGCAAATAAAATCGTTTCTCCTTATAATATGCTGCTTTTTAATACTAATATTTATATATTTATGCCTTGAAAACCACACTTCACACACATACTGTTCGCGAGGCATTCACACTAAGAATGCTTTGTCGGTGCGGAGTCGTCACTCCGCCCACCGGACGGGCAGCTTGGCGAAGTCCTTGGACGTGACCAAGGGTCCGGCGAAAGCGCCGGCGTACAGCAGCGACGCCAGCAGGAACGCCAGCGGGAAGAGCGTCTTGCACGCGTCGTCAATCTCTCGAGGTGAAAGCCGGACCACGCGCGCCAGCCCCGCTGCGGCGGCCACGGGCGAAGCTTCGGACAAGGCGGCGAGTTTTCCCGGCGAGCAGCAGCCGCCGGCAGTGGCGCTCGGCGACGTCGGCGAGAACACGTCGACGCCCGAGGAGGCCCCGCGAGGCGGTGACGCAGTCGCGGTGGGGGGCGCGATGGCAGCATCTCGATAGTTGTCCGCCTTGGGAGGAGAAGGAGAGGAAAGAGGGAGGGACAGGAAAGAAGGAAGAAAGAGAAAGAAATAACGCTGTACGAAAAAGTTGGCTATCACAGTGTTAACGAGCAGCTAACAGAGTTCTGGCATTTCTCAGGAGTATGGACTTCTCTTCGCGCTCCGTTGAAATAAACTGGTCGCTTTTTATATCTGAAATGCACAGGTTTCTCAAAGAGAGAGAGAGAGAGAGAGAGAGAGAGAGAATATGGATAGAAAGGCAGTGAGGTTAACGAGATATATTTCCGGTTGGCCACCTTGCATGGGGGAAGGGGTAGGGGAAAAATCTCCAATCAACGCGCTCTCTCTACCTGAGTAGTGCGAATAAAGCCTTCTGCGCGGAGTTTATTTCGGAGCACTGGCCTACAACTTTTTGTTATGATAGTAGACGATTTCCGATTGAATTATCAAAAAGTATATATTCCCATGGCACCCAGAATGGAACGCGCTACAAACGAGGGTCTGGTTTCAAGTCAGAAAGGCTGAACGCTAGAATAAATAAATAAATAAATAAATAAATAAATAAATAAATAAATAGAAAATTAACTAATTCATCGATGGAAGGAGGAAGGGTGAAAAGAAAAGTGGCGGATCCAACATACGATGCTTAAGTTGCAATTGCATTTTATTTGCAACTTATGTAGTTACAGATTCTGCTTAAATGCGAACAAAAGTTCACACGACCTCACATAGTGGATGGAGCGATGACTTGCCGGTTAATGTGACGTTTTGCGAATGGGGAAGGATGCGTTGTGACCAGAGGCGTACGTGCAAAGATATGAAACATCGCGATGCATGTTTGACCTTCAACGCCTCTGACGAACACGTCTATACGGTGAGAAGGCTTCTTCACTTTGTAAATGTCTTTGGTCCTGTAAATGCTTTTCGTCATCTCCCTCTACGCGCCTCAGCTGTGTGGGAGAACCCCCAACTACACGTTTAGTCGGCGAGGCACGCCAAACGTGGTATGGGCAAAGAAGCTATATCGGCATGCTGTTACGCGACAGCATTATCAGGATTATCAGGACTGCACTGCCTGCAGGATCGGCTTGCATTACAAGCCACATTAAAACCGACGGGGGTACACATTTGTGTCCTAAGGATCGACCCACCAAGCGAACCCCTTTGATTACAATGTGTCCGGGATCGACCCAGTTTTGTTTACATCACCTCGAAGATCGTCTGCTGTTGCACGCTGTCCGGGAACCGCTTTGATTACACTATCTCCAGGATCAGCCCACTTTTGGCATGAAACTGGCAGTAGGACAGTCGGAAAAATAGGCGGGTGTATAGGCAAAAAAAAAAAAAGGAATAATCGTTTTAAAGAAGCCTGCACACTTCGGCGATTCCTTCGGGTATGAACTCATTTACTTCGACAGAAGCACTCTCTCTCAAAATGGGCACCGCCATATTCTCAGGAACATCTTTTTTGCGGTGCACAAAACGTCGTCTTCGTCCGCTACAGTAATCCCTGCTGTAACCTCCGAAATGCATGAAATGAATAGATGACGAGACTCTCACAGCCTTGCCTAGCGCGCAAAACCTCGCACCAACTACGAAGTGTGCGTGATTGGGCAGTGACTGGCATTTTCAGCTACCAACTGCGCGTTGCCACAGGGGCATGCGTTTGATATTTATATAGTTGTAGCGGTGAGGGTCGAAGTTTTTTAATGCGATTGACACTCTCAGCCTACGCCATCCATCTTTCTTACGCCGCTTAAAAAAAAAAAAAAGAAACCTCTACAATTTCTCTGGTGCTGAACGGAACGAAACCCCCGACCCACGGTTGCCTCAAGCAGAACAGACGGGCGCTTTAGCGCTGTTCCACGAATACCTGCGGGCAGCGAAGGGCTGTTTCTGAGCGGAAGCACGCACCGGCGCGTGCCACCGGTGCAATATTGGAGGCCATGCAAAAGGAGGGGGCTTAATGGGCGCGTGCCTAGATGGCGCAGCGTGTGCAGAGGGGAGCGCGAGAGAGGAACCCGGCTGAAGAACGCGGCTCACACATGACGCGCTTCGGCGGTGGCAATACGGCGTGTCGCCACATCGTGCTTGAATGCCAGTTGCACTGTCGTCGGCAGTCACCGTGAGACGGGTTCTGTCGGATTTTTTTTCTGCGCAACACGTGGAGGGTGAAAGCGAGGGTGAGGAGATGGCCTGACGACGACGAACGACGACACGATAACGATGACGCAATAGAAAGGGCGGACTAACAAAGTAATCCCACCTTAGAACTTTCAGATGCTGCCGTAGTGCAAACTGAATGAAGGCCTGCATGAGTCGATTTCTAGAAGTGAATTATGAAGGGCATGATTTGTCAGCCATAGTGCTGCACAATTTCCAGACTCCCACGCCGAATGAAGACATTTCAGCACCAGACGCCGTCCTTCAAGCACACTTTCTTTTATGCTGAAAGTTACTCTAAACGTCAGCAAAGTTCAGAAAAAAAATACTTTAACGAGCCCTGCTGACCTGCTTGGTCATCTACTGCATCAATAACTTTGAGTATTATGCATTTTGCCCGAAAAAAGCAGTACAAAATAATATTTTATGCAAAGGCCTGCACATATGCGAGTGTCCGATGGTATGTGTATTTTAGCCTGAACAAAACGTTGCATAATGTACTGATGTAGTTCACTGAAATCCTTAGTGTCGCGAAAATTTGTGCCTCGTGATAGGCAAGCCTCTGAGTATTGAAAGAATGTTTGGCGAAAGAATTTGCTGCTCCTGCAGGAGCGTATATTCACTACAACTTGAGCGAGGTGGATTTTTAAGAAGCGTAATGTAAGAGGAATACAATTTTAAGGCATATCCTAAATTGTATAATTATAAAACAATTATATATGCTGATATGAAATTTTGGGTCTCAATTGTAGTCTCAACCATACTGCATAAACATAAGTTTGTAGTTGCTAGACTGTGGTTCTGTGACTTGACATTGTATATTACAAAGCAGTTTTTCTTTCAAGATGAATACTTTACAATTGTGGATTATTTTCAGTTCTTTCATTCTTGTGAGTGCTTATATAACTTGCATTCGAATTTTTAAATAAATTATTCTCCGTGCAGCTGAATAGTAATTTTTGATTGTGAGGAATGGTAAAATAATGTTGGTAATAAAAGTTAGTAGGTGGTATGAATGCAGTTTTTGTAGCACAACTAATCGGCGCCCAATGTGGATAGTTGTGCTATAGTTTGTGAGGGGCTATAGCGGTTAACGTTTAGACAAGAACACTCGCGAAATGCACAAAGTGTCATGCCCATCACGAGCCACCTGTATTTGTAAACAATATGCATGCACTGAGATACGAGAATTATTGAAATTGGAAAGCGGAATGCTGAAAATTTTATCCTCAATAATATAATCCATATGTTGTTGCACAATACCTGTACACCTTCCAAGTAATGTTATGCTTTCAGCTCACCCGTCAGAAAATGTTTATTTCCTTTACACGTTGTTTAAAATTTCCGTAATGTTCCATAAGTACCACGCTTTACATATTATGCCCAGATTTGTCTCTTTTGTCTGTAATATTGTTAGCAACATATTTACTTCCACATCGATTGTGTATTATTTGTATTCCAAAAAATTTATTTCGAACTTTTCGTATTTAAACGAGATGTTTCGTTTGATTTTGCCACTACACCCCATGTTCAGTGGAGGCTATGCAATTTGGAAGTCAGTGGAGTGCTGATGCGTACTTTTTTCAGCAAACCGCAACACAATTGTACTAAACTGAGAATAGCGAGACCTGTGTTTTGAACTGATATTTTTTCACAGTCTATGTAAATAACTTTGCGTACATAAAGAATCCATGCCAGTGAAAGCTTATGGCTCTTAAGCTGGATTGCTTAGGTTAAGCGCCAAGTTAAAGCTATGTGGGTCCCCCAATATTTCTTTGAATTAGTTACTGTATCAGTCATTTAGAAGGCATCAATCTCTCCAATTTACGACTTCAATTTCGAATTTTTAGATTTGATTCCTTAAGGATGCAACTTTTATTTATATGTACAAGAATTTGCGAAAATGCGCGCTTATGTATGTCACCGTGTTTAGAGTGTACTACAGACACTAGCGCCAGAGTTCCATCTAGTAATTTTTCCCGGAAGCTCTATGATCAGCGCATAGCCTCCGAGATCGCGCTCGCTAGCAAGTGCGAGTGCGTGCAGTCTCAGAGGTCATGCTCCGTGGCGTCCATTGAAGATAGTAACGGTAAAGGAGTTTTCCCTCTTGCACTTCCGCGGGCCAGCGTGTGGAGTTGCCGCACTCACCGTGTGAAGTATGAGGACGTACTGGAGGAGCGCGGCGATGATGAAGCACCGGCAGATGAGGTACCAGACGTCGATGGAGCGCAGCTGGTGGTCCTGCGCTCTGCTGGCAAAGTGGCTCACCTGCTGGTGCTCGAGGATCACGAACGAGAGCGCCATGAGCGCCGCGCGAGGCACGGGACGCCTCGGGTCGAGCCAGAAGCCAGTCCACGACAGGAGCACCGGAAACAGGCTCGGCCCCAGCGGGTCGATCAGCACCGCGAGGAGCTGGCGACGGAACGCGGCGCGCACCACGAGTCGCGTGCGCCTGCGGCCTGCGCGGTTTGATCGGCTTGAAATTTCAGAGCAGCGCCTTGGGAGGCGCCTCAGTGAAAGGCTCCGGAGATAATTTTTACCAATTGGTCCACAACGTGCACCCTGTGCTTACGAGCGTTCTCGTCCCATTGGTCTCGTCCAGCGGGCATACCGGTTCATTGGCATTGGGGCTCGCAGCCAGTGTCACTTGTCAGGAGAGCTGAAGTCAACCCTTCTATACCCCTGAGGCTCGCGACTGCGACGCCGAGGTGCTGGGGCTGGCGCGCGCGTGGGCTGAAGCCGATGGCCTCTTTTCATTTCGCTCTAGTTTCCCCCTTTTTTGTGCCTGTGCTTGTACCGTTTTCTCCTTACGCTGGAAGTGTGTAGATCCATAACTAGCCGGTGGCTAAGGATCTAGACGTTAATTCCTGAATATACTGTATTCTGTGAACACCCCCCCCCCCCAGCTAAAAAATAAAGAATAGAAAAATAAAATAAATATGAATAAAACATGCGGCGTCCATCGTAATACAGCCACTGCGGCCGGGAATCGAACACATGGCCACACACTCACCAGCTCCTAGAACACCACAGGCACTAACCACCGTCGGAGGGAGTCACCTGAACATTGGTGACAGTCCCCGTTAAAGTAATTAATATCCGAGACATACAACAAACAAGAGATCCAGGATATGGACCGGCATATTTTAAGCTTCAAGGCTGAGAGGAAAACCAACTATCGTTCAATACACTGACGAGAAAACAAGTATTCGTTATTGATAACCAGCCTATGGTTATCAATTGAGTACCTAACACATTCATCTAGGCAAGATAGTAACGAGGGACGGGGTGTTGTATCTGGAGATTGAAAAAAAAAAAATGCTCGATTGCATTTGGCAGACTCTCCTTAGTCACGAACGGCAGCTTACCAATATCATCGGAAATAAATATATTTAGTCATGATAATCTGCCATTATAATCATCCATGAATACAAAACTAGACAAAGACGCTTGGACGCAAGCTAAGGAGTCCGCAAAGAGCGATGCGAAAGGAGCTAAGTATAACATGATCATGATCGGAAGATGGGAGCTTTGCCAAGCCGAGATACAGTGGCGTTTTTCCCATGTCCTCAGCCATGTGGATAAGAAGCGAGTGAGTTTGGCAAGTTGTGTTGCATACATCAGATGACCAGTAGGATATTACATTGAGATACTAAGCGCAATGCTAAGGCTAGCATTGTCGATGCGACAAGGTTGGGAAATGTGCCGTTTGATGCGTTCTGCTGACGCCAGCAGAGGATAATTGGAGAACTCTGGGTGAAGTCTATGTCCTACAGTGGGCCTAATTAGATTGATGATAATCCCTGTTGCCTTACTTTTCCTAGTTGAAGCAGATTGATATGTCATTGACACTTGAATTATAGCTTTTCTCCGTCATTAGTTAATATGCAGACGGTAGTGAAAAATGGAAACACGCACGCACAGGCACACGCACACGACGACGATGACTACACGATCGCCGCCGTAGCCTTGATGTTCTGTATAAAGCCTCGCGCCATATGTTATAGGTGCGAGCGAAAGCTTGCTACGGTGGGCCGAGAAGCTTAGTGACTTGATGCTGCGTTTTAATCTCGCGCTCGCAAGGGAGGAAGACGGGCGCGAATCGCGCCGTCTTCTCACGCGCGCAAGAGGGGAAACGGAGAGACATGCCAAAGCCTACATTTTCCTACATTTTCCTGACGTCATGCCACTTTCTCCGACGGAGTTGTCAGGGGGCACTGATCAGCTGGCCACGCTTGGTTAGGGCTGGTTTGGCTGAGCCTGTTTAGAGCTGTTTTGGGCCAGTGTGGGGTGCCACTCCGGACAGGGATGTGGAGACAGGCCTCCTGCATGTGCTTTTGTAGATAGTGCACGATGCCTCAGTGTTTTCTGGCTTGGTTGCTGTACTGAAGGTGAAGCTCTGTGACCAGTAACTCAGGGTATGCCACTGTTGCGTGCCGAACTGTCGTGGCAACTACAACAACGGGACCAAATTCCGAGTTTTCCCCATCCCAAATGACGATGACCGTAGAGACAAGTGGGAATGAGCAATCCGCCGAGATGACACAGGCATCTATCTGTAGGCTATACGGGGTCGCAAGGTTTGTGATCGCAATAAAGTTTCGACTAGGGGCTAGTTGATGTGGCATCGTTCTGTATACATTGTATATTTGTATTGCATATATCGTATATTTAACATATTTGTATATATTGTTCTGCATAATTGGTATGGCATCCTTCTGTATACATTTGACGTGCGACAGTGAACAATAAACAGTTGACAGTTTGCGCACATGTGTGTGTGTGTTTTGTCCTTTGTATAACAGTATAGCGCAGCAAGCATAAGAAAACGTTGTGATCGCAGTTTTCTCGCTAATCACGATTCTCACAAGATCCGCACTTTGTGATAGCTTCGGTTGCTGGGCCTTGGAGTAAATGACGCCGATATTGCGATTCTGTTGCATCCACAAATTATAGTTTGGGTGCTACCAGTAGCAGTGAATTGGAGAATGTGGGATCACGAAACATGATTCGGACGATGGAGACCCGTAAAACCAGCCTTTACAGTCGTCAGTTGTTAAAATTTCCATGGTGAGAAAGAGTTTAGGAACCAGAGAGAGAGAGATGCAAATGAGAGAAAGGCAGGGAGGTTAACCAGACTTAAAACCTCCGGTTTGCTACCCTGCACTAGGGGAAGGGAAAGGGGAAGTGAAGACAGAAAGAAGAGCGTGACAAAAATAAAACCAGGCGCTCTGTTACATGTTGCGGCTGGAAATGCCTCATTCCCAGCCTAGCTACTGCACATCTTGGTGAATTCTACACTTTGGTCATAACATATATCACAAGTGTTGTTGTCAGCTTCGTACATTTGTCTTCACATTGATTTTGGTATATTCTGTGATCATATCATAGTGTCTAACTTTTAACATAATCCAATCTGGCGGCCTGTTATCGGTTCATGATTGTTGCGACACTTTTTATGCTGTGGCAGGTGTGCTAGCTTCAGTTCAAGCTGGAATATATACATATCTAACATACACTAACGTGACCTACGAAATTCCTAACTTCCTTAAAAATAAGCCAGTAGTTATGAATATGATCGTTGATAACATATAGATTCCCAATTTGAAAAAAATAAGACATCTTCCTTTATTTTCTGTCCCTACGGATTTGAGCATAACAATAGGAGCAGTTTTGTGCCAACTTGAAGTGTATTCTTAATTTTTTTTGCGTGTTAAAATTTATATTTCAGTCTGTGAATTTCATTCTGTGAACAGTATTCTTTCTACGTATTGCTATTTTGAGTTTATTTGGTAATGTGGTTATTAATGAAATACATATGCATGTGAAATTCATTTTTATAGTTGTGCCCTGTTGCGTATTGTATGCATGTCCTTTTCCTTTCTGTGTTTTTTTGCCCATGAAAACAACGTATTTGTTCTCAAAATAAACTTGTAGTGCATTATGTTGAATAAACTGAGCAAGACATCTGCAAATGAACATTCTCACATAATAAAAACGCCATATTGTTTATTTTAATAATCTATTGTCCGAACTTTGGCTGTAAGAAATGATAGCTGTAAGATACGACGGGCACATTCAAGGCCTGGTATATTGGTATTGAAATATTACACACAGAATCTCGTGTGAGAGTTATCTAAATGATGCGTAAGCACTTGCTACTAATCACCTTCTGTTTCGTCGCCGTAAGCGTTGTGTTTCGTATAATTGCGAGAAACACCACGAAAGAATCACGAAACGGAGAAGGGCGGTTGAAACACTGAAACATTAACTGAGACCATCATAAGACGACAAACAAGAGGCGAGTAGTAGCAGTGTTCACTCATGTTATATGATGGTGTGTTTGGATGATGATGCTGCTTCGTGGAAGATGAGCACCGGCCGATGCGTGCTGTAGTACTTGACGTAATTGAACAGCGTCACGTTTGGTGGACCTCGTGCGTACACGTGGTCGATAGCGCTGCCTGCTTTCGATGCGAACCATTGTCAACCGCGACAAACCGCACTTCGGCGGCGGCTGCGTATGGCGCGGCCGCGTGGGCCCTGTCTTGAAAGCGATCTGCGATGGGGGACAGAGCGCGCCGACTGCTGATAGCTTCGTGTGCGCTGTGTTCTCGCCGCTTAATTGGCGTTGAATTAAGCGAGAGGCAGCACGAAGGTCAACTCGCTCCCTGATGCGGGCCCTATCTTCAAAGCGATCTCGTCTTACGTGAAGCACGGACGGGCTACCTCGTTGGGTAGGCATAGAAGTGCTTACGTATTTAATACTCTAGTACAAGCGCTGCATCTTTCCCCAGTAAACGTTCGCAAACGACACCTAACTCCTAATAAATGTGCCAGTGTGACGTACTCGCAGGCCAAAGGCACACATCGAATATGTTTTTCGTGAGCTACCTCCTATTTAGTTTCCAAACAAATCGAAAAAAATGGAATAAGGAAAAAAGAAATTGTCGGTCACACAATGCAGGCGAAGCTCTCGCTTTCCTAAGCCGCAAGTGAGTGTGTCTCTCCGTCGCAACGTCAGGCAAGGTCTGTGACGTCACGGGTGCACATGGAATGAACATGCCTTAGTTTGTTTTAGGGGGACGTGCGCGCGCTAGAGAGCGTGGGAGAGGGGGCAGGGGCAGGCTATTGCGCATCTCCTCTTCTACGGCAGCTGCAGCCTGTGAGAGTGATAGCGCGCGTCCTATCTTGGAGGCACTCTGCGCTGGGGTCGAAGGCTAGCCGGCTCGATAAAGCAGACGGCTTCATCTCCGTTGTGTTCTCGCGCACCTAGTTCGCGTTGAAGCAAGAGACAGCACGAAGGGTAATCCACTTGATGCTGCTGCCGCTTTTCATCGCGCCAGCGTTCTGACAGCAAGTGTCCGCGGTCATCAAGTGAGATGTGTTCGTGTTTGCCCGTGCGCGCGTTAGATTATCTACTAACGATGAGCCTGACTTTGCATAAGTTATCTCATAATTTGATATCGCAATAAACCAACTTTTCGTGCGAGACTGTGACTTCTTTTCGTGGTAGGAGATGAGCATGTATAACCACAGTCATTATAATTAATGCGTGTGGCACAAACAACACTAGGAAAAATACGCCTCTCGGTAATGCGTACGTCAAAAAGTCGATAAATGACTTATCAAAAGCGACACCTTGTGAAAAAGAGACGGTGACAAAGGCATTCAGAACAATGTAGTGCCGCAAAATCATCCCTGTTGTGCCGCAAAATCATCCCTGCCCTTCTGAACTTTTTGATTGTGCGCTTGAAGGCGCACATTAAGACACCGGCCGATTTTCACCACATATTGCTGACCACATGAGAGGGGTACGTTATAGACTACATTCTGACTGCAGTCGACGAACGGGTTCCTATTTTTCATGCAGCAAAATCGTTTATCTTTCTTTACTGGACCACTCAGCACCCGCTCGTAGGCCTATATTTATTCATCGATGCGATACATGGTGCAGGTACGCTATCACTGCAACTTTTCAGCATGGTTCGCATAACTGCACTGCTTCTTACCTCCGGGCAAATCGTCCACCACTAACAGCGGCAGGAGGCCAAGGAAATTGAAGGTGCCCTCGCCAAACTCACTCGCGTCGAAGTGGATGCTCTTCTCGGAAACGCGGAATGGACTCTGCTCGTCTCCTATCCAGCGCAGAATCGACTGGTGGTCATCGCTGTCCACTGCGAGCCGACAGAGAGGGGCGGTGAATGTACGTTTGATAGCAGCCCAGCCCAACACCTTTTTACAGCTGCGACACCGTGTGGTCAAATTTTTGACGAAATACCATCCTGTGTTCGAACAACATTGTGAGCAAAAAGAAAACGCTATTAAGAAAATTAGCAGCTCCTCAACTGGGAGACGCACCGTGAGCTTTAACATACGCGATTCCCTGCGATGACACAGGCAGTGACGTAAAGCACGTGCAGCCAATCAGTAAGCTAAGTCGAGTTAAAGGATAAAAACGGCGTACAGGGCCGCCGGAATCGGACCAGCGAAATCTGTGCTACGACCCAGCCGAGCTCACCGGATGGCCTATATACGAGTTGGAACAACAGGGCGTTTGCGTGAACCTGACAAAAGCGGGCCGAGTCGGCTTGTCATGCTGAAATGTGGCTGTCGATTTCATGGAAACCCTAGCCGGTCGGGCTGAACGAGCGTCGAGTTGGGCTGAGTTAGCCCGACTGCATGGGGCAGCGTGGCAATGATGGTTAGTATGTGGATTTGTCTACATTTCGTCCTTGTGGATTTGAACGGCTACGTGACTTTGCAAACTCAAAATTTGTAACGAGGTACTGCACTATAAATAATTACATAAACATAATCAAAATCTTTCGGCAGGAGGATTCAAACATAAGACCTGTAGCACATAAGCCTGATATTGAAACCTTTACGCTAAAGACACATGCACCGAGAAGCGGCATAGAACGCACTTCAGAATTTCTGGCGGGCAAACGTTCAGATGCTTGGGGCGTTCTTATTTGGCCACTTTGGCAGTGTGAAACCGCTGGAATTAGTGGCAACTATGCGTGACCTCGAACGTACCGGAATCTTGGAAGAACGCTAACATAATTCTAATCCTTAAGAAAGGGGACGCCAAAGGCCTAAAAATTTATAGACCGATCAGCTTACTGTCCGTTGCCTACAAAGTATTTACTAAGGTAATCGCAAATAGAATCAGGAACACCTTAGACTTCTGTCAACCAAAGGACCAGGCAGGATTCCGTAAAGACTACTCAACAATAGACCATATTCACACTATCAATCAGGTGGTAGAGAAATGTGCGGAATATAACCAACCCTTTTATATAGCTTTCATTGATTACGAAAAAGCGTTTGATTCAGTTGAAACCTCAGCAGTCATGGAGGCATTACGGAATCAAGGTGTAGATGAGCCATATGTAAAAATACTGGAAGATATCTATAGCGGCTCCACAGCCACCGTAGTCCTCCATAAAGAAAGCAACAAAATTCCAATAAAGCAAGGCGTCAGACAGGGACATACGATTTCTCCAATGCTATTCACAGCATGTTTACAAGAGGTATTCAGAGACCTGGAGTGGGAAGAATTGGGGATAAAAGTTGATGGAGAATACCTTAGAAACTTGCGATTCGCTGATGATATTGCCTTGCTTAGTAACTCAGGAGACCAATTGCATTGCATGCTCACTGACCTGGAGAGGCAAAGCAGAAGGGTGGGCCTGAAAATTAATCTGCAGAAAACTAAAGTAATGTTTAACAGTCTCGGAAGAGAACAGCAGTTTGCGATAGGTAGCGAGGCACTGGAAGTGGTAAGGGAATACATCTACTTAGGGCAGGTAGTGACCACGGATCCGGACCATGAGACTGAAATAACCAGAAGAATAAGAATGGGCAGGGGTGCGTTTGGCAGGCATTCTCAAATCATGAACAGCAAGCAGGTTGCCACTATCCCTCAAGAGAAAAGTGTATAACAGCTGTGTCTTACCAGTACTCAGGTATGGGGCAGAAACCTGGAGGCTTACGAAAAGGGTTCTGCTGAAATAGAGGACGACGCAACGAGCTGTGGAAAGAAGAATGATGGGTATAACGTTAAGGGATAAAAAAAGAGCAGATTGGGTGAGGGAACAAACGCGGGTAAATGACATCTTAGTTGAAATAAAGAAAAAGAAATGGGCATGGGCCGGACATGTAATGAGGAGGGAAGATAACCGATGGTCATTAAGGGTTACGGACTGGATTCCAAGGGAAGGGAAGCGTAGCAGGGGGCGGCAGAAAGTTAGGTGGGCGGATGACATTAAGACGTTTGCAGGGACAGCACGGCCACAATTAGTACATAACCGGGGTAGTTGGAGAAGTATGGGAGAGGCCTTTGCCCTGCAGTGGGCGTAACCAGGCTGATGATGATGGTGATGATGCGTGTTTGCAGAGTCTTATTGCTTTGACAATTCAGAAAGGTGTAGATTGCTTCAAGATCTACCCCAATGAAAGATACCGCGTAATAAAGCCACAAGAGCGTCTGAAGCCAAAAGCACGACGGTCAGACAGATCCATAATCTAACCATCATTCCCATGGTGGCTGAACGATCGCCGCGCCATAGTTCAGGTGACCGATCTGATAACAGTGCTTCCTTCTTGAGGTCGCATCGGGCTGATTCGCCACTTCTTGCAGAGATGGCGACATTCCTAGGTACTAAACCCGAGTCGCTAAATTTGGCACGTTTCTTTCGCTGCTGTGCCGGCACCTGCAGCATCTGTAATCGCCACGTTTAACTCTCGCCCTCATCTGTTCCCTTCTGTCGTCTGCTCGAGCTCCCGCTCCGCTACCAACGCTTGCGCTTTATTTCACGTACCACATGGCACTGTGTATAAATGTTTGTCGTCTGCCTCAGCTTCGCTTCAGGAGCCCAGTGTTGACACTCTCTTCCCACCATCACTGGTTACAGCTGGTTACAGTTTAATCTACGCAAACTACTCACATGAATACTGCCTCCACCCTACGATCCGTTTACACTATTAGTAGCGAAGAAACAATCGCGGTTATGTAAGACCAAGACATTTTCTAGAATTTGCGCCTGCATATCATGACACAAAGCTTCTTTGAAAAAGAAATATAGTAATAGAAAAAGAAGAATGATTAACGCCGCAGGAAACAGCAATAAAAGAGAACGGGTCTACAAAAACGCTAAGAACGAAAACCAAACCTTCTACAATTGCACTGTTTCGCAGCTATATTGTATTTTCTTTTTAGTGAAATGATTCGCATTGCTCAACGGTAAAGGGACGTCAGCTTATGCAATATGCGCTATTGCGTGTTGTTAACCGAAAGAGTACGTCGAGTTACGAACCAGTCGGCGAACACCTGTGTTGGTATACAATGTCAGTCACACTGGACCTGCGAGGATAGGAACTCGAGGGAGTAGACGTGTACGAGGCTTTGTTTCACTTCTCTCGTGCGTGATTGGAGTTTCAAATTCAGAGACGCTATTATAGTTTATGCAATACACAGCCAAGCGGGAGTTTATTTTAAGTTCTGAAGTGCTTAGCCGACTTTTTCTTTTGTCTAGACTTTTTGTGCGCGGTGCTGATTTCTTGTAGGCGAAACTGCTGCATTCGCATGCATGCATGCATAATAACGCAGTATATATGCATGCGAGAAGCTCTTCTGTGCGCTTTTCGCAGGGAAGTTTCGGGAGAGTGTACTTGGAGTAGCATTTGCCAGAAACTAAGGATTCGCGAAGTGACGCGCACGGACTATGTCGTTCCTTAATAAAGGTCTCTCCCTCTTTGTAACCTTCGCACTTCATTCGTTCAACAATTCTTGACTCGCAGGTGGCACGAAGAGAGGACATTTCTCGTTTTCTTTGCCATACCCGGACGGATATCCGAGAACAAAACGCTTCTTCACTTCATTGATCCACCATCGAACTGGCTTTACCACGTAAAACTATCACATGCGTGGCGAGAAAATACGTTATAGTTCAACAAAACTAGGCGAAACCGATATGCGCTTGCAGAAGTCTAAAAACCCGACTGAAACACGACAGCACATCGCGATATAGCGTGACAGCCGCTCGAGTCAATGCGGAATCAGACGGAAGCAATTAATTTACGCTCGCTACAGTTAACTATCAAGCAATGCAACACACATTTGCGTAATCCGACAGTACGCAGCTTCGTTCTTTTCTTGTCGTCTGCTACACGGGCCCCTACGGCCGCGTAACAGCCGAATTTCAAGCTAGTGGTTTGCTGTTTAAATCTGTCTGCACTTGGCGCTTTGTATTTCTGCTATAGAAGCTTCGAGGATATGAGAAAGGGAAAAACACTAGCAAAAGCCTGTTGGCGAGAGGGTGACGAGCAGAGGCAGAGAGCACATCGGCACGTTACGCGCACTGAGGGAGAGCAGGTTCGCGGCATCGTTATTTGAACACAGCAAAAACATTGGCGAGCGCCACAGTCGGTTCTCCTGTGTATCTTAAAGACCAACTGCAATGAAATTTTCGACAACGTAAAAAGCCCAGTTCCAGATAATTTAAACTCGCGAATGATGGGCCAGCAATGCGCCTGGCTGCCTATAATAGGCGCAACATGGCACAACTGAGAGATCAACAGTCGCGCACGGGTCTTCAATATTCGCCACATCCGCATCGCTACCGCTTTGCCGCCAGGTGCACGCGTCGTCTGCATAGGCGTTATTTATTAGCCGGTAATAAGAAAATTAGGAAACTGCAAGCCCTGCGGCTTTGCCAAGATTACTTTGACAGTATACTCTAGGCATTTACAGTTAACTTAGCCCAAGTGTAATTTCGTTGCAGTTGGCCTTTAAAGCCCCTGAATTTTCCAAAAGTAGCACTGTTCTTAGATCGCTCCGCCACCCCACTCTCCCAAGCGCTTTATTCTCGACGTCCCAGTCATCAGCCTCCTCTGCTCCACTACTGCCCAATCCTTGTCAGGTGGAAGCACGCGTTACGGTTTTTTATATTTTTTTTTCTTTCCAGCGCGCTCCGATCGTCATTCCCGGATTAGTGCGACGAAGGTACTGTACGCGCAAACGAATTGATCGAGTGCGTTATCGGACCAGATCAAATGAGTTAGAGGCGAAAACTTCACTGCGATGCCGTGCTGCTGCGCCTTCAGTTGCCGCAACCGACAAGGCGAGGGCAAAAGGCTTTTTTTGTTTACCAACTTGCGAGCGCAACGCACAAAGAAGAAAAGTGTGGATTCATAGAGTCGGGCGGGCTGACTTAAGGAGGTTGCAAGAAACGTGCGGCTTTGTGAAGCCCCTCGGTTCTTCCTTACCTCTTATTTTGAACATAGTTTAGGCTTGTCTCTTTAAAAAAAGTGCTTGCCAATGTGTCCATGCTGTGCGCGGTTTTTAGCGAGTTTAAGCTGACTTTTTTTCGCACGTGCTTGCTTTGTTTCATAGGAGCTTTGTTTATGAGTTTTGTTATGTCAGCTGGGTCCTGACATAAAAGCGACTTAAGCCTTTGTTTCATCTCCACCAGAAGTTAGCACGTTCCTGACACTTTTGCAAGGCGTGCTAAGGCTTACGAATGCAGTCGTTTACCTACAATGTACGCCCGCATGTATTGATTTGGTTTGTGGAGTTCAACACTTTTAACGTCTCGAAGGTCGTAGTGGATGGCTCCGGATAACTTATTTTAGGTCACTTGGGGCCGGGGGTTTAACGTGCGATTTGGTCACACAGTACACGGGCCTCTTGCATTTCGCCTCTACATATCCCGGCTGCTGGCCGACGCTTTCCCGGAATGAGCAGCGACTACTCGCACGTTTTGTGTGCGGGAATATCAAAGCAGAGAAACGCCACAAAGTACCGCAGGCCCCTCATAAGGATGAACATTTTTATTGCTTAATATTAACATCTTTATGAGTCCGATTAAGTTAATAGGTGTTGCACGCATCTATACACTGTGCGTTGCCATGTATCTCTATCTCTTGCGACAAATAATTTAGCGGTTTTTGATTATGGAGTGCGGACGGAGTTGCCGTCCTTGAGCACCTTATCAAACCCATGTGAGGATTGTTTGGTACAACTCTTTTGTTATCTGTCTCCATCATCATCATCTTCTTCTTCTTCTTTTATGTCCATTGCAGGACGAAGGTCTCTCCTTGCGATCTCCAATTACGCCTGTATTGCGCCAACCGATTCCAACTTGCGCCTACGATTTCTTTTTTATTTCACCACCCCACCTAGTCTTCTACCGTCCTCTACTGCGCTTTCCTTCTCTTGGCACCCATTCTGCAACCCTAATGGTCCACCGGTTATCTAACCTGCGCATTACTTGGCCTGCCCTGCTCCATTTTTTTCTCTTAATGTCAATTAGAATATCGGCTATCCGCATTTGCTCTCTGATTCACACCGCTCTCTTCCTGTCTCTTAACATTACGTCTAACATTCTTCGTTCCATCACTCTTTGCGCTGTCCTTAACTTGTCCTCGAGCTTCTTTGTCAACCTCCAAGTTTCTGCCCCATACGTGAGCACCGGTAGAATGCACTGATTGTACATTTTTCTTTTCAATGAAAAGGGTAAGCTTCCAGTCAGGATCTGGCAATGCCTGCCGTATGCACTCCAAGCCATTTTTATTCTTCTGTAAATTCCCTTCTCATGATCAGGGTCCCCTGTGAGTAACTGACCTAGGTAAACGTACTCTTTCACATAATCTAGAGGCTTACTGGCGATCCTGAACTCTTGTTCCCTTGACAGGTCATCGATCCTTATCTCTGTCTTCTGCATATTAATCTTCAACCCCATTGTTACACTCTCTCTGTTAAGGTCCTCAGTCCTTTGTTGTAGCTCGTCCCCGGTGTTGCTGAACAGGACAATGTCATCTGAAAGTCGAAGGTTGCTGAGATGTTCGCCGTTGATCCTTACTCCTAAGCCTTCCCAGTTTAATACCTTGATACTTCTGTCAAGCACGCAGTAAATAGCATTAAGAGATTGTGTCTCCTTGTCTGGCCCTTTTCTTTATAGGTATCTTGCTACTTTTCTTGTGCAGAATTAAGGTAGCTGTGGAATTTCTGTAGATGTTTTCCAAGATATTTACCTAAGCGTCCTTTACTCCTTGATTACGTATTGCCTCTATGACTGCTGGTATTTCTACTGAATCAAATGCCTTTTCGTTATCTATGAAAGCCATTCAGAGAGGCTGATTGTACTCTGCGGATTTCTCGATTACCTGATTGATGACATGGATATGATCCATTGTAACGTATCGCTTCCTGAAACCAGCCTGTTTCCTTGGTTGACTGAAGTCCAGTGTTGCCCTCATTCTATTGGAGATTATCTTGGTGAATATTTTATATAATTCTGGAAGTAAGCTAGTGGGCCTAGAATTTGTCAATTCTTTAACGTCTCCCTTTTTGTGGATTAGTATAATGGTGGCATTCTTCCAGTTCTCTGGGAGCCTTGAAGCCGATAGACAGTTAGTATAAAGGGCTGCCACTTTTTCAAGCATTATGCCTCCTCAATTTTTGATTAAATCGACTGTTATTCCGTCTTCTGCAGCCGCTTTCCCCCGTTTCATGTCTTGCAAGGCCCTTCTAACTTCATCGCTGGTTACAGAAGGAGCGTTCGAGTTATAGGGACACTGCTTCCTGCGACAACTTACCAGCGAAAAAATACAGACGCGAGCAATATGCAGATATAGATTAACACTTTAAAAAATCGTTACTGGTGCTAATGGGGTGGGGGTGGAGCATAATTATTTTTGAAACCTCTGTCCAGTTTCGCCATCAAGTTCGTTCTTGCTATCAAATTCCAACCTGTTGCACTTTAATGAATAAAATAAATAAAAGAAAAATTATTTCATGTGCTGCGAAAATTACCGATACGTTGTTCACATAATCAATGCCGTCAAGGTGTGAAAACGTTGCTCATGCCCGCCAGAATTCGTGAATAAGCTACACACATTTGTAAAAAGCGCAGAGCAGAAGCGGCTCAGTTGATAGGCGTTGCTGACCCAAGACAGTTGGAATCGCTTTTTGAGGGTTTCGACAGACTCTGCACTTTAAGCTGTGCTATGGGGCACGCGTTCGAAGCGCGCGCCCAGGCCTGCCCGGGAAGCTGCGCCGTCCAGCGCCTTGACGCCTAGTGAAGGCGCTGCTGTTGTCTGCCGGGTGTACGTCCTTGGGAGCATCAGCTGGCCCAACGAATGGACAACAAAATGTGGCCCCAGGGTCATGGAATCCGAGTCGGACGTCCAGCTTAAACTCCCAGAGCCGGCCACCGCGCAGAGAAGCGGACAGCAGCAACTTCAATCGATCGTGTTCAACTCCCTCGGCTTAACGGCGCAGCTCACCGACATCCCCGGACAGAGCAGGTCGGTCGCCATGATAATAGTGTGCTTACCACTAAATACGTGGCTGTAACGTCAGTGTTCACTGCGTACGTAGCGACCCTCGCTCAGTTCAGGCGCATCCTTCCCCCGCCGACACTTCACATTGATTTTTCAACATGAGCAGCGTTTCCTCATCAGAACGCTGTGCAAATATAACTCAGTTAAATAGAATTTATTGGTGCAAAAGTAACTAAGCGAATCAGAAAGAATTGCGCCAGCCATATCGTGATAACAGTAAAATGCAGAAATAACAGTAATAGAAATAGTTGTCTTGTCTCCATGATTATCACAAGTGTTTGCTGCAAAAATAGCGAAGCTTCAAAGCGGGGGTAACGATGGATAAAGCTTTACCATTTACGATGGACAGGTCGCAGACGTGAACGTCGAAGGGATAATAGATGAAGTCAATGTTGCAGCACACAGCAAAGTTCAGTCTGAAATGCAGACAAAATCGAAATCAATGCTATAAATGTTTGTCGTTGTCCAATTCGCCTGAAATGTGAGCTCCCATCTCTGAGAGAACGTTCAGTCAAGAGCGGTAATTTGAACTCCTTGCGGAAGTCCCAGACTGATGCTCACGTAAACAAACAAAAATGCTTGGTTCCACAACGCAACGTTTCCAGGAGGCCCTGACATTTCTCGTCACCTGCTTATCACTAGTTTATCGCTACCCCTATCATTAGAATTTCGATTCCTTTGCGAGGCTCTAGTTGAGCCTTCAGAACTCTTGAAAGCTCGCTGTCACAAGCTTCTGACGTGAAAGTTATCTCGTATCTCGTATCTCGTAAGAGAAAGTATACTTCGTCAGCCTGTGATAAGTTCGCCATGCTCTTTGTTTCGAGGTTTTGCGTTCACGTTAAAGTGTTATGTCTACTTGAGTTTGTGCGTGCTTAGTTTAATCTTTTGAATAAAAAGTTTGAATTCGCACTGTCCGCTGTATATTGGAGGCACCGTTTACTGAGAAATTATTCGAAGAATTTTGCGTCTTACTCTATGCTTTTATTTCATGGGTCGGCTCTCGCGAGGAATATAAATCCGTTGCTTCAGCCTCTTCGCGTATAAGCTGACTCCACATTCCATAACCTTAAGAAATAAGTTGCTGCTGTGAATGGTGCTGTCGAATTCACGTGATCAAACTGCCCCAGTTTTTTTTTTTTTTTTGCGAGAAGGCCTACAAATACATGTTATACAAAGTAGCAGCATTGCGCGGAACTGGACTTCCCTCAGTGCGGAAGCCCCCTTCTGATTGACCATTAGCAAAACTGCTGCTGTGCGTGCGCGAGCAAGTGCATTTTAAGCCAGGCAACCTCCGCCGCAAACTATAGCAGAACTAAATGTTGTTCCCATTCGACATCTTGCCCTTTACCAACGGCGAACCATGCAAACGCCTCTACCCTACCAGAGCGGCAGAGTAGAGGTCAGTAAACATGTGGAATCACCACGTGTGATAAACGGGCAAGATCATATAGGCGACTCCTTCGATAGTACAAGTTCAATAAAATTAAGAGTTTGATGACATCTGGTTTGACACCTCGACCATCTTTTGTCTTGATCGAGCGCATGAGCTCCCGTGGCAGGGTAGTCGAGGCATCTTTGTATTTTTTACGCGGTTGGTATCATCTTTTGCTCTTTGACGAGTAGACTGCAAGTTTGTTATAAGGCAACATCGACATTTGGAAAGCGTTGTGTCAAAATTTGTCTTGTTGCCTTACAATACACTACCATTGGAGGAACCTGCTCAGAAATGGCACGACGTTTTATACGAGGGCGAATCAGAAAGTCGTTGCCCCTATCTTTTATTAGCCAGAATAATGCACATACAGGTAATTACAAATATGCGTACTATTCTACGTACCTTACAATATTTTCCCACATAGTTCCCACACTGGTTCAGACATTTGTTCCATCGCAGCACTAAATCTGAGATGGCCCTGTCGTCGGCCAGAGATTAACGCGGCCTGCCCGAACGCTCATTGTCATGCAAGCCTTTACGGCCTTTTGCAAACTTACAACACTACCATCTCACGCTTCTCAAAACGAGACACCTTGCCCCATACGGGGGCTGCATTTCCCTGTGGATTTCAATGGGTGTTCGTCCCTTGCTCTATAGAACACGAATCACACTTCGTTTCATCACACCTAGAATCACACAACCGCCGGTAGCTCCGCGGTAGCCGCGGAGCTACCGGCACATAACACCGGGCCTGTCCAAGAAAGGTCCACCGCTGGGAATTGATATGCTCACTTCGCATTTACCGCCGTAATTTGGCAAAACAAAAGTAGAGCCAAAGACCTTCTGGTTTGCCATCGTATGTTGTTCGAGGAGTGCGCGAGACGTACTGGTTGCTTTCGTTCTCCCCAGCCCCGCTGTAATTCAGCACGGTGATAAATACGCACAATATTATGGTGGCGACGTGTGTACTCAGTATACGCGGAAAAAGTTTATTTACTTGTAACGGAGTGACATAGAATTACTTTACTTGTACGGTCACTCGCAATTTCTTTTTTGCGTAGTCGTTAGCGCATAATTTTTACGAGTAGTGAAGAAGACATGGAGAATTGCGAAGGAATACGAGAATAGATATACTTCCTTATTGCCATTTGCTAGCCTCCAGTGCTAGTTGTTCGCTAGCAAGCTCCGTTCCTTGTTCGTTCAGCTCCCTGTTTGCTTAGGGTAGGATTCCTTGGCCACCTAAAATGTAAGCGTTCTAACAACGATAGCATAGCTATACCCAAACACATTAGATATACGAGGAGCATGCGGTCTCTCAATGACACGTTTTTTTTAAACGTTATCCGAGTGACACCTGCTCTAAGGCGCCTCAGTCGATCAGTGCTGTGGTATACTGGCTATGTCCCGAATGACAAGATCCTTTGAAACAGCTCGTTTGCCGCAGAGCAGACCACCTGGTTTATATAACGTGTCATGTCCCTGCAGACGCAGGGGAGTGACTCGACTTGTTTGTATTCGTGTGCGTTACGTCCACAGAGGCCACCATATGTCTGCACAGCAAAGCATCGGTCTTTCCTTTCTTTCGTTCTAGGAGCGTTCGCAAAGCAAAAGTCAAACAGAGCCGCAGGTCGTTCCTGACAACAGGGGACATGAAGAACGGAAAGCTGGCCATAAAGGTTATACGACCTCGGCAGCGGCCGTCACTCGGGTTAGCTTTGTTTCTCACGATTTTGTCAGCGCATGCCTCTAAGGGTTGGGGGAGCGGGGAGGAGTAAGGCTTCTCCTTTGTATTCGCCAGTGTATAGTAAACAAGTTGGTGACGCTTGGAGTAAGACGTCACAGAGTGACGTATGTTCGGCCGAGCGTTCACCAGAGAGAAAAGGAACAGGACGGACGCGGCAAGGCGCACTTGAGCGGTCTAGTACACTGAACGCTGTAGAAGTAAGAATTCTCAGGTGTTGTGAAAAAGTCGTTACCTCCGGTTGGCGACGATCCGGTTGTCAGGCGCGACGCGGAACCTCAAGTGCTGGTCGGCTTGCGAGTCGAGCGGATTGAGCTTTGTGACCGGCGAGAAGGCGAGCCGGGGCCTCCACAGTCGGTCCGGCAGGCCCTCGGGCAGGGGCGCCGTTCGCTGGCCGTCCACCAGGAGACTCAGGTTGAGACGCACGTCCAGCCACGAATATTCAATCTGGCTCGCGAACGTCAGCTCCTGCGAGGTCCGTGCGCAAGTTGTGTCGTACGGGAGAGGTCGGCACAAAGACGACCGTATTGCACACTTCAATTGAGCGTGAACGACGACGGAAGCTCAAGTGATAGAATGCCTTGCCTGTGCAGTGTAATGGGCATTTTGGGATAGGCGGCCCTAAAGGCGGCCCTTCGCATTTTGTATACATTTAAAAGAAATAAATAGAATGCGTTGACGATGACAACGACGACGTTGACAGCGACAGCAAAAACGACAAGAAATATCGTTTGTAAGGTGATTTGGACGGAACAGGGCTGACACACAAAGCTTGCCATGAACGTTAAAAACTTCGCATGGTCTAAGTCATCCTGCCATATGCTTGTATTTTAACATAGATTCAAGAATTAGTTGTTAACATCGAGGTGAAAGGAGCTAGGTTTTGCGTTCAAGTGCCCCCTTCTGGCGCCTTCACTAGATTAAACTCTTTCTGAAATGCAGGTTCATTCATAAGGTTGTACACCCCATAGTAATAGTGTAGCAATGAGAGAAGCCGTGGTGAATGGGCTCTGGATTAGTTTTCACCACGTGAGCTTCTCAAGGTGTACCCCTATCTAGGCACACGAGAGTTTTACCCCCCTTTAGAATGCAGCCTCCACGGTCCTGAATCGAACCCGCTACGTCGTCCTTGGCAGCTAAACGCCTTAGCCACTGAACTTGGTTAAAACACGTTGGCGGGCTAGTTGGTTAGAATCCATGGTAGAGTGTATAAGCGCGACTGTACGAGGACGTAGAAAGGAACAGATACACAGACACAGCGCTTGTCTGTGTATCCGTTTCTTTCTACGTCCTCGTACGGTCGCGCTTATACACTCTACCATGGGTAGCCACTGAGCTCCGACGGCGGGACTACATTGCATCCACTTCAATATTATAGCATGACTGCTTTAATCTTGCGAGCGTAGGCGTAGCGCTGGCGGCCTTGCTCGCACATCGGGAGTGACGAAAGATACATTGTCGTGCTTACCTGCTTTACGGGACAGGCGTCAAATGCGCTTTGGATGAATAGCTGGAAATATACGACTGTTGGTTCGCCTGCAAGATACACAGCAAGTAGCGTCCAGTCTTCCTAAACGCAAAACTGTACAAGTACGCACCTAATAAATGACATATCTTAGAACTATTCTTGAAGTGAACGTTATTTAGTGTTTAATTTTGTATCTCCCACTTTTATTGTGCTTCAAAGTTTTGTTTGATTTTTCCGTACAATAGCGCCTGCGCCGTGGAAATCAGTTGTCTCGTCCGTCGACCAACCGGCGCCATAGACCTAAATGAACCACGTGCCGTGCTATAACACATGGCTCAAGGAAAGTGAAGCTTCTTAGTGAAGGTGGCTTTCAAATAAGGTTCTGGGCTATAATCTAACCGACGCTGAGTACCAGCCGTGGTTGGATCAAGCAGATGTAATAGATACCGCTTCATGTTCCTTGTACTATCCTTTCTTGAAGATGGCTGCGCCTTAGCTTCTACAAAATCCGCCTGCACAATATATAGCTAAACATGGCGCAATGCACTTGTGAGATCTAACAAGAAACATAAACCTTTACATTTGGAAAGTGGACCGGGTGAGTTAAGTGGGCGTGGCTGATGACTTGTCGAAGCCCATTAGTTGCCGTTGAAGCCGTAGCCAGAATAAAGTTACAAATACCGAAAGTGGCCCGCCTCTTGCAAAGCAATGGTGCTGCTTCCACCATATTGCGAAAGCTAGGAATTATGGAGACGGCGTGTAAGGCGCTGAGAGGCAGCGAAACAGGCATTGCGTTATGCGCTTCCGCTGAGCGGAAACAGGCCCGGGTGTTTTATTCTCGTTCGTTCGTTTTGACGGCGGGCCCTTCTTAACGTCCTGCGCTTTCCCAACTTCGTTTCTTTTCCACGGCACTTTGGATGTTGCGAACATTTTCCTGCAATGGTTTGATAAGAAATGGGCTTCGATGTAAAAAAAAAAACCCTAGGAGCTCCACCACGTGGAAACAGACGGCGAGATCGCGCACAGAGCGGGAGAAAAAAGATCTCGGGCTTTAACTAAAAGTGTGCCCGTGATTCGAGAGTTGCCAAAGTACAGATAGAAGAAATTAATAGGCAAGCCTACTTTATTTGAATTAGTCAGCTGAAGAAAAGAGAAAGTGCTAAAGGAGAAAATCTGTCTTCGGAATAACTGACGGATCGAAACAGGCTTATTCGTTAAGAGGAAGCTTTAGCTCGGGCCCAATTCCGACGCGGCCTATCCAAATACATCTAAAACGCAAAAATGTTTTTCTGAGATAACCCCTGGACGACCAATTTTGATAAAATTTCTTGCACGTATGAGAGAAAGGTAAATTCTAGGGACTGTTGGAAGCGGAATTTCGATTTAGGGCCTTAATTTTGTTAAAAGGATTTTTTTAAATTCCAAGGTTTGAAAAAAATAGAAGCACGACCTTTAGAAATTAATAGCTTTGCATCAAAAACAGATATCGCGATTCTGTAAGTGGCATCCACTAGATTATTGAAAGGGGACAAATTTGATAGGTCATATTATATTTTACGTGAACTTGTTACGTTGCGGACAAGGGTTCTGAAAAATCTGTATTTAGGCATTACTAAATTTTTCACATTGATGTCTAACATATCAATTTTGTCCGCTTTAAATGTACTATGAGATTCAATTCACAGGATTGTGATATTATTTTTCATTTCTGAGATACAGTTGTAAACTTGATAGTTTCGTTTTCTGAAAATTTGAGATTTTTGCTAAATTTCAGTTAAATATTGACGACCTAAATAAAAAATTCGATACCAACAGTCACTAGATTTTTAAGTTTTTCTTTTAAATGTAATCAACCTGGTCAAGTTTGGTGTAGGGGCTGCCGAGAAAAACGAATTCTCCTTTTACATGTATTTAGATAGGAGTGCACCCGAGCTAAAGCGTCCTCTTAACTCATTTACTCTACTGGGTGTGCGTCTACACACAAGTGCACATGCGCACATGTTTGGTTTCTGTTCAACGGCTCTTTCTTTAGTCGTCAAACATACGCGCATGCGTGTGCGCGTGTGTTGTACTGTGTTTGTGCACGCCGTGCGTGTTCGCATGCGATGTGTAAGAGCACGTGCTAAGGTGAAGGAGTGAAGTGTCCGTTAGACCCGCACAGCGCAATAAAAGAAGTGTGCACAAGCCGTCCTTTCCCTGCCATTTCTTTATCCAACATACATGCATACATGCTCGCATACATGCACACAAACACGCAAATGTTATTGGGAATTGGGGAATTTTGCAAGTGCTACTGAAATACTTTAAGAACGCTATTTGTTACAGTTGGACTGATGCATTAGAGGTGCTCTTTAATTGCATTTGGAACACTCTTTGTTACAGTTGCACCGAGGCATTTGTGGTTGTACTAAAACGAGTAGCACTGGGAATCGAATAGGTTGAGGTCGAAGACTGCAAGGAAGAGAGAAATCTGAATTGGTCAAATAATGGTGGTCATCAAAATGCATCTCGCCTTGTTGTTAGTAACAGAGACCAAATGAGGTGAAGCGGCGGGCTTTCGCGTATTATCTACCTTCGGCATCGGTGTACACGGAGGGTGGTCTGTAGCGGTTGTAATGCCCATCAGTGAAGAAATGCGCATGATGGTCGCAGGCCGGATCGAGCAGGTAGCAGGATCCGTTGCCTGCACCTGACACTGCGTTGGCAGCGCCGCACAAAGTGGACGCCGCTTGCATCATTCTGGGAAAAAAAACCAGGAAGTGTACCTCACTTGTTAGTCCGTTGTATTCTTTTGTCATCTAACAGCTGCGCTTCCAAGTCGTTTTTCAATGATATCCTGTAAGCACATCGCCAGGGCACCAGGATGGGCAAATGGGCTTTAGTATGCATTTTTTCCTCCTACTCTTTTCTTTTTGCAAAGGCGGTGCACCAGTTGCCTCGAAAATCGGCACACAAATCGGTCGACCCACAGCGACGGACACACGCGAACATGCAAAACCAACAATTCCTCTCAGCGCCACCCGTCGCGGTAGCTTAGTGGTTAATAGCGTCGCGCTGCTGAGCTCGAGGTCACGGTGTCGATTCCGGTGGCGGCGGTCGCACGTCGATAGGGCAGAAGTGAAAAAAAAAAAAAGCTCGTGTAGTTATGTATAGGTTCACGTTAAAGAGGCCCAGATGGTCAAAATTAACCCGGAGTCCCTTATTGTACGGAGTGCCTCAATCATACTGTAATTCTGGCACGTAACACATCAGATTTAAAAAAAAAGAAAGGTCCAGTATTGAAAAAAATATTTTTTTTCCACGTTGACAATCCTAATGCTAATAAATTGAAAGAAACTCTGCTATTATGCCGGACAGAATACACCAGAAGACTGATTTTTCCGATGTTTACACACGCGCAGCAAACGGGTCGGGCTGGGTCAACCTATCCCGTGCCACCGGGCTGACTCAGCCCGACTCGACGCTCGCTCAATGCGACCAGATAGTGTTTACGTGAACTCGACAGATGGATTCTAGCCCAACAACCTATTCGACCCGATTCTGGCGGTTTCATGTAAACGCCTTGAGAGTTAAAGCATGAAACATGTGACCATTCTGCTGCACAAATGTCTGACTGTAGAACTATACTGAGTTAGTGGAGTTGATTCAACAGCGTTCTTAACAACAACGGGAACGAAATCGACGGGAACTTGGAAGAAAGAGAGCGCTTGTTCCGTATCTAATATTTTTTCCCGAGCTCTAGTGCAGTTTCATTCGTGGTGTGACTGAAGGGATACCGAAGAAAAAAAAAAGAGTATATGTATGTGCGGTTTTAGTGTACTGTCCTTGCACAATACCAAAATAGTCCCTCTTGCTTTGCGAGGAGGCTTGCTGAGCTAGAAAAGACGCGAGCACGAAGGGCGGAGACGAACTTCCCACATCAGGTTGCCGGGCATCAAAAATTGTGACGGTGTCTGCAGGGGCCAAGTGTTGTTGTTTATTGCTACGAATGGACTACGTTGTATCCTAAATTTTTATTTATCATAGTGCCCTCAGCGTCAACAAGGCATTATAAAAGGGGGGGGGGGTTACACACTGCAGAATTTGAAATGATGAACTATGTACAAGTATCCGATGAACAACAAAAGCAACAACCTAACATAGCGCATCAAATAACAAGCATAAAATACTGGATTAAGAAAATGTATAAAAATATACAGCAGGGAGTAGAAGACAGAGTTGGAATTAGTGGTGGCAACATGGTCTGAATTAAGCGATTCCATTGTGAGATTGTGGAATTTCTAAACGTATCTGTTCGGCACTTGTATTCTCTAGCCTTGTTTGTGTGATCGATTCGTGGAGAGGCATAATGCGGTGGAAATATGTAATTTTCCTTGTCTATGCCCATTCAAGCAAAAAATATATTCTGCAAAATTTTTAACATTGAACTTAGCAAGTGTAAAGAACAACTAGCGAGCCGCAACGGCTTAAGAGAAAAAAAAAGAGAAAACAGAAACTGAAATCTGTGACGTCACACTGACGTAATGACGCTGAGGTTGCGTAATGGCACTGAGGTGGCACAGTGTTTTAATCCTGATAAAAGTTCTGCTATAACGTGGAACTATAATAAGTCGTTACGACTAAGTGCGGTAAATAAGCATGTTAATAAATGGGCGTACCCTCTCAACATTGCTAACTGAAAGTTCTTGAAATTCGGGTGGGCTTGAGAAATATTGTTTGAAAATACTGCCCATTGAGTTACGCTGGCGCACTGCGGTGAAGTTCGACAGATAGCCGAAGGGTGCAATGCTCAATATTCCGGGACATGCGGTGCCTGATAAGCAACACCGTTACATTTATATTTGCCATTTAGTACCTCGTTCACTGAAGCCCTCATTTTAACGACGATCATGTCGTCGTTCAAACCACGACCTACGTGTGCGGTATAGACGAAAAGCAAGGAGTTAAGGAAAAGAACCGGCCAGTGCCATATTACATGAATCAGGTGTACTTTCGAACTGTCGTATATAAGAAATCTAATGCCGACGTTGTTTCACGTCGATGCTCATCATGACGCCTTCGTATATGTGCTATCGGAAGTAATTAATGCAAGTTCTGTCTCGCCAAATACGCCTTCCACTGTCATTACATTTACATGAGTCTCAGTTTCATAATATTGGCAATCATGCGTTCCTCTCCTTGCACAATTTACGACATCATTGATTAGAAAACAAAGATAAGGTGGACGAGAAAGCTTGCAAAACTTATCTTTCCACACAGACTGGGACATCAGATAGTTGCTCGGTCTCTTTTCCATAAATGAAATTGTCGGTTATGAGACCATTTTAGAATAGGGGCCCCAAACGTTTGTGGCCCCAAAGAAATAGCGTCAAAGCCACTGCTCATGCGCGAGACGCAAACTGCGTTTGGGCTTTGCGTCGGGCACGCTATTTCACTGATTTAGCGGGAGCCCCAAAAGTTGCCCCAAAAGCTCTGCGTCAACAAACATGGCGGCACCCATCGAAGCGACGGCTATAACCTAGCACCAAACAGGGCTCGATTCGCGGTAACGCGTGAAGTTCCGCAAGCTAGAAGTGACTGCGGTTATCGCTTCTCTCAACTAGCGTGTGTTAGGAAGATTGATTCATTAGACACCGCTGATATTGAATTCCATTGTTCATTTCACGGCTCGTAGGCCTAACACGTCTTAACTTGGCTTGTGAAGGGACGCAATGTTGGTTATACTCAAAGCTAAGCGCAACTACTTGATTGTTGCTAATAGAATAACCTCTAAATGGTAATTAAACGCGAAAATACGAATGTCAAAATTACTCTTCTTGTCATAAAATGGTATATTTTATTTAATTATTTATAGTACCTTTTCTTTGACGCCGTAGTGGCGCTGCAAGCGCAAGACGTTATTGGTGTTGGTGGAAGAAAAGTAGGGAAACGACAAAAAACGGAGACGTACAAAAGCAAAGTTCACAATAGGGGGTCAGGAAATTTGGTTGTGGTAGTTCATCGTGTTTTCTTTTTCTTTTTCTTTAACCTAGGTAGGACATTAGGCAGTATAATAGCAAGAGCTTGGTGGCGCAGCCCATCACACTGTTCCAAAGGGGACGCTCATAACATCCATCCATCCACCCGACATAAAAATTGTTACAGCGCAATCACATGCTACCACAAGTAAGAAGGACGGGACACAAGCGCTGACTGTCAACTAAATTTTATTGACGGAAGACGGATACCTTATATAAGGGGAAAGGCAGAAGTGAAGGGGGAAGGGAGTGATACAATCGGGGAAAAATGACAATGCGCATCGATGAACGAACGTGCCAGCAGTCAACGGAATCAGGCGCCGAAAAAACAAGAAAACGAAAAAACTAGAAAAACACTATCAAAAGGCGAGGGATACTAACATACATTGAAATCAGTAAGCAGTCGCTTCCAAAAAATGAAGCTCTGCAGCAAAAAGCGATACAGAAGGGGTGCTTACACTTGCTGCCATATTTGTGTATCTGGAACACTTCCAAAGAGACGCGCACCGTCGCGTTGGCACTCTTGCCGAGAATCTCCGTCTCTTTTTTTCGTTTTCTTGTTTTTTCGGCGCCTGATTCAGTTGACTGCTGGCACGTTCGTTCATCGATGCGCATTGTCATTTTTCCCGATTGTATCACTCCCTTCCCCCTTTACTTCTGCCTTTCCCCTTATATAAGGTATCCGTCTTCCGTCAATAAAATTTAGTTGACAGTCAGCGCTTGTGTCCCGTCCTTCTTACTTGTGGTTGCATGTGATTGCGCTGTAACAATTTTTATGTCAAGTATGCACCAACTCGCCCAGAAAGAAGTTTTAATAATCCATCCACCCGTTATACGCAAACGCAAAGCTCTATTCAAATTCACTCCTGCGTGCCCCAATGCTAGCACCCGCAAAACTCTTTGGGACAACAAACTTTTGAGGCCATACTCTAAAAGTCTCTATTGATTTGCACTTCTGCATTATTGATTCATTGAGGGTCAACGGCCTAACTCAACACTGAGGCTGCGAAAGAGGCTGTAGTGAAGGATTCGGATTAATTTTGACAACCTTATTTTTTTTAACGTGCCCCCAAAGCTCGGCACATGGGCATTTTCGCGTACTTCGCCGTCATCGGAACGCGGCCGTTGCAGCCCGGAATCGAACCCGCGTCCCCGCGCTCCGCAGGATAACGCCGAAGCCACCGAGCCACTATACGGCCGGCGTCTCTGCGTTACGACAGCGTCTTGGAAACTTCTAACAGATTGCTTAAGAAGAGCTTAGGAAACGAGGAGCAATTTTCGTAAATGCTAGCGCATTTGAAATCTCGTAAAATTCGTCGTCTTGTGTCTTGTTCTTCCACGCCTCATCTACAAATCAAGATTGCACAAACTCGCGACAAAGGTTCGAGCAAACGGGCAAACGTTATTCTTTCGGACAGCAAAGCTCTAGCACAAAGTATATCGCGGATGTTCGCATTAGGGGTAGGTTATATTAAAATCATAATCCGGTGCCCTCTGCTACGGCATGCCTTGTAGCCTCTGCATCTGTTGTTTTCAGACTTGAACTTCAATCATTCAATTGCGACGCGAGGTCAGTACAATACTTAATACAGCAATATATTCGAAAGCGGATTTACACGCATCACTATATCGTTGGAAAGAGAGAACCACGGTACGCAAAATGAGGTATATTAAAAATGAGGAAAGGTGCTGCGGGTGGTGTTGAACGGTTGTTACGGCGAGGAAAATATAGCACCACACCGTGCAAATAGCTGTCAAGAATAGCATGAAATAAAATAAAAAAGATCAAGGTGAAACGGCGAAGCACCAACACGCCTGCATTTCGTCTTGCATGTGTGTAACTTCCTGCAGTAGTGTGCTCCTTCTTCGTATTGCAAACAAATTATATTGTTAGATTATCGATAAACGACGCCAAAGGCTTGTATGCACTAACTCACATGATTAGAAGCCCAACAGTCCTGCAGTTTGTCCGCATCGGGCACCACCCAGGTACGCACCTGTACGTTAACGCCCAGAAGCTTCTTCTGCGCACATTCCTGCGCGAGGACCCTTTCTCCTGTTTGGCGATGATGATGGTTAAGAAAATAAAACAAATGCCGATCACGGAGCGCACGTGCAGTCCGGATCAGGTCCAGATGTACCCAATTAAAGCCAACCAACCAAATGAATGCACCAAAATACCCTTCGCGGTATTGCGACTCGGCGTGGAGGACGAGAGACTTGGAGCAGACTAAGAGGAGAAGAAAAGCGTTATACAATATGTACAGATATAGCAGGTAATAGCGTACAGGTAGCGGTGCCGAAGAGCGCACCAGACCGACGGGGCGGCTGGTGGCGACTCTTTCTTCCAACAATGGGCCGGTTCCGCCTTAAATTCCTCTCGCGATACATCATCGGCAGGAACGAGGCGAGGCGGGTGCCGAGGTCACCCGCGTCACATTCCTCTTCCGTCGGGGCAGCATTCTTGGTGCAGCGCGCCGCCGCATTCCTCATTTCGACCGACGGTAAAGGGTCGGCAGTTTCGTGGAACTCTGAAGGTTCGTATACACAGTTGGGCGAGTTGGCCTGACATGACAATGCCAGACTTGTCAGTGGGTGTTTGAAGGATAGGATAGGATAGATAAACTAACAAAGGAATAATCAGAATGATCGCTAATGGTCGCGGCCCCTAGTCCAAAGCTCAGCACAAGAGCAACCACATCAAAAAAAAAAAAAAGAGGAAAAGCGAGGGGGGACGGGGGAGCGCCCGTTGCCTCGACGATAGGCACGCAGTGTGGCACAACAGCGGTCACCCAGTGGCTGCTTCTGAACACGAGATTGATTCGGTACACTGTTCCCTACCACGAAAGCCCCATCTCATTGTTTGAAGAACGCAAAATGGTCCCTGCGTTTTATAGTCCAGAGATAGCGATGGAACACAATCAATCAATCAATCAATCAATCAATCAATCAATCAATCAATCAATCAATCAATCAATCAATCAATCAATCAATCAATCAATCAATCAATCAATCAATCAATCAATCAATCAATCAATCAATCGCCGCATCATGACACTCTGTTCGGTCCTATTATGAAAATTAGACAATGTCGCAGAGCTGTGCCGGGTTGTGCGATAGAAAATGTTTTGCAAGTAACATCTATGTCGCATTCGACGTCTCTGGTAACTTAGGATCTGCGTGCATAAATTATACCAGGTGACATCAAGCAACTCGCCAAGACCACTTTGGAAGGCACTGAATTGTAGAGCCCATGAGAGAGAGACAACGAGACGTTATTCCAGCACCAGAGCTCAAACTCAACTAAGTTTTTCTTCGTCGTTTCCCAGCCAACTAAGCTCCCGCGCCGCTCGTGGCATCGCCTGACCTCGTTTTCCTTCTTAGGCCCTAGATCGCGTCGATGTCGGTGGTGCTACATAGCTCCACCGCTAGAGAGCAGCGTGATCTGCGAACGAAATCAGCTCATCCGTGCAACTCGGCGGACTGAAGTAGCGTGCGCATCGACCGGAAAGGAGACGTCCGGGGCTTAATTGAGGGACGCGACTGTGGGAGTCGCCTCGCAGTAGGCTGGCTTCAGCCGGTCAAGTGCGATGGTGTCAGGTTTGCCATGAATGCCCACGATGAATGTGGACTCGCGTCTCTCCAGTACGAGAAAGGGCCCGAGCTAGTGTAGGTGGAGAGCTGATATCATTCGAATAATGCTCGAAGGTAACTTCGACGTTACATCGACGTTTCAGGTAACTTTGGAGCTGCGCGCACAAATTAAGCCCGGTGACATCGAGCAACTTCCGAAAACCATTCTGGAAGGCATTGAAGAATGTTTGGGCAAACAGAACGATTGCTCCAGAATTTGATGCGACTGTGTGTAAAAAGAAAGCTTACGACGAAAATTGGCAGCAATACCAGTTTATTCACTTTTATCCCAAGGTGCGCAAGAAATCACAAGAAATCGCGCTTATCATCAACGAAACTTAGTTGACATAGTACGCCTTGGCAATGGAGGTGTTTTGTGGCCCGTATATAATTACTGAACGCGCTTGGGGTAACTGCTTTGACCATATGAAGCGAGATAAGTTCAGAAAAATTGTGCAGTTTCGAAGAAGCTGATAAGGTAGTGCTAAGAGTTCGAAGGATATTGTGTTTGGTAAGGTTAAGACTAAGGCAAAGGTCAAGAAAATATAGGCCTTCAGGACGTTACAGTGTTCACCTGGCTTTTAGGTTCTTTTCTACAATGACAACATACGAACACGCTATATAATTTTTAAGAGATATTAACGTGTATGTTACCTAACAGCACGGTGCACAGAAACTATGTGAAACTGTATATGTTAAAAAAAGGGAAAAAAGGAAGGAAAAGAAAGCTGCGCCCATATTACAAAAACCGAAAACCGGTTTTTGCTGCCGCGCATTGCCAAACATGAACATTCTACACGAGATAGCATAAGCATGCGCCATCGGCTTGATAAGCGCTATTTTGCAGAATGTATTCTAAAATGTAGATGTTCAGCTTCAGCCCATGAGAATCAGCTTGTCATGAAATTCTGGAAACAGAGAAGTAACACAATAATTTAGGCCAACGGAATTATTCGGTGTTTTTAGCAATAATGGGTAGTGAGGGATAATGTCATTGGAGTTATACAATCCGTTCTTACCGAGATCGTCTTCGGCAATCATAGATCGAGAAAGGAGATGCCCACAGCGATAAAGGAAAGCAAGCTAAATGACGTGTAAAATAACCAGGAATGTAGCTCAACTTAAATGCATGCTTACTGTGTGATGAAGTGGCGTTTAGGTCTGAAAAAAAAAAAAGAGAAGTTAATACGTTGTAATTGGCACGTAAACAAGTAGTGGTTTTTCAAAAAATACGAGCTTTCGTATTCGCTATTGTCGCAGAGGCAATGCTTGGAAATGGCGCAATTGGTTTCAGCGGGCGGCTTTCAGGGAAAAAAAAAAGAAAGCGAAATAAGAAAACGAAACTTAGTACAAGCATTTGATAAGAGCACATGAGACGCAGCGGGTGGACTGCAAAAAAAAAAAAAAAATTACGCCTTTTGGATTATATCTTGCACTCAGCTATAATCGTTATACACTTTGCGTGCTTTTCCTTAACACATGGTGCTCATTATACTTTCATGTCAGGCACGTTATGTCATGCTGCTAACCGCCTGCCTTTCGTGATCGGAAAGTACCAAGAACGCAGCGTTAAAAAATGGAAATACGTGAAAAATAGAGGACTGTTCTTGTTGGGGCACAATACAAGATCCAAAGGATGAAAACTGCTCTTAAGAGTGTACCGTGATAAAGTAGCATTAAATAAGCAGACACGAACGATGGTTCTCTTTTATTTTTCACCTTGAGCCTTGCGGTGTTAAATCACTAGTTAACCAGGGCATGAATTCACGAAGCTTCCCGCCTTTCATCTTACCACGGCGCTATCTTCGTAGCAATCACTTCTGCCTTTTCGTTTTATCAACGTCTTAGATACGGTAACGATGAAGTACTGCGGTGTTTTTAAGCGCGCGATAACTGAGCATCGTGGGCTAAGACTTGGGCCTCGTCGATTATCATTCCCTGACGGTACCGGACTGCTTGGGACTGCTGCTCCCAATTCTATTTTCTCGAACAACTTCGGAAACTCCGCCCACCAGTCCGAGAGCTGCTAGAATCGCGTTTGTTTTTCATAAACCGGATGTCGTGGACTGTCCGCGGACTCTGTCCACGACTCTGTCCGCGAACAGCTAGCAGACGACGGCGGTCTTAAAAAGATGCGCGTGGCGTTTGACGCCTTGCTGTGAAAGAAATGTGCTTCTGCGTACTTTGCGCGTTCCAGACGGTAAACAATGTGCACTCAGGTATCGCTTCTGTTACGTCGGGGCTTTGTGCAAGGTCGATCCAAATAGGTCGCGAAGCTTCGGGCGAAAAGCGGTTCAGTACAGATTGTCACCGACATCAGCAAGGGGTGTTATGGGAGCAGCGATTGAAGCGCGACTATGTTTAGAGGGAACAAACATTGGGAAAGAAAAAAGCGTTTTTTAATTCAAGCAAGACACAGGTAGATTCACGCAACGAAAATGAAATTCCTGGTCAATCTTATATATTCTTGACGAGTTAAGAAAATGCAAGTTTATTAAATTTTATTATTATTAATAAATTCATTTATTTTCGGCGCCCATCGTTACAGGGGGCGTTGACGCCACTATCACTCGCGATGCAATGCACGTTTTGAAATGGGCAGAAAGGCGCACTCGTAAAGTTCACCTGTGGAAATACGCCCCCCCTCACAGTTTTTGCTTTCTTGCTTGTCGAAGTTTGTCTGATTTTGGTGACACGGGTAGCTTCATCGCTTCTTAATCTGTTCAGTCAAAAGCAGTGAGTTACGACCGCCAGAATATTGTGTAGTTATTTTCGTGCTACTGCGCCGGCCGACGAGCTTGGCGTCCGACGATAGGATCAGCACTCTACACCTGAAGCTTTCGCCGGCCTCCAAAGAAATTACGTTCTGTGCAGGGGTGCGATTTCTACAACCGTACGGCTGGCTTTTCCTGCATCGCTTACCGCGCCGAAAACTCGAAACGCCCATCAAGTCAAATGGTGGGGCATTTGAATATGTAGCTCCAAAAGCAGGCCAACAAAACAAATTTCGCGCCTTCGAAAACAAAATGACGTCACTTCTGCTTTTAACGGACATGGCGTCACATTGTTTTTTCTTCTGCCGGAAGTGTTCCCACCACATACAGATGGCGCTAAGCCCCATGAACCGCCGATGGACCGCCATGTTATGAACGTATGGGCTCCTATGGAAGCTTCGCTACCTGGTATATTTACCTTGCTTTGTGTGCCATCATGCGAGTTTTTCACGAGCGCTCTAATTGCTGCAGCGTGTTTTTTAAGAGGGAAGCACAACGATCACGCGCGCATGCTTCCTTCTTTTGATTTACTTCCCGATATCTGTCATGCTCAGTGCTACATGCGTAGCAAACAGGTAGATTTTGCTCTTCAGGTGAGTGAAACTGGTGTGCGAGAAAGCATATCCTATTCCGTACGGCTATTTCACGCCGTTAGCTGGGGTGGTACACAATCGGTGCTTCGCCGATTGCTGTTGACATCTATACAAGGCGTTCTTTTTTAGCGGCACCAAGCTTTTTCAAGATTGCCTATGGCAGATAGCACACTTGTAACCTTTCATCTAAATTACTCGATGAGGCGGCCAATAGTTCTACGTAAAGTCAAATTGTTCCATTGAATAATTAACGTAATTGCGCTAATTCGCTCTTTAATTCATTATTTTACACCACATATTTCTATCTACGAATCATAGTCGCTAAGTCCGCACGGCGCATCCACTTGGAACGAATTCTCGGGACAGCACCAGTTCCGAGATATTAATTTTCAAAGTGTCTGACAGAATGCATTGGCGTTCCAGTTACACTTTTATGGAACCGCTGTATTATGCATTGAATCACAAAAGCATAACATAATTAATTAAAAAGTTAATTAGTGTAATTATGTTAATTATTCAGTTGAATGTTTTGATTTGTCGTTGAAGTAATGGCCGTATCTTCGAGTAATTTTGATCAAGGATAGAATTGTGCTATCTGCCATAGGCAATATTTTAAATAAATTGGTGCAGCTATAAAAAAAGAACAAAAACAAAAAAGACACCCTGTATATGTTGATCCCTTCTGTTGCCAAGTTCGAGCGTTTGCTTTTCGACGTGCAGGATTAGTAGAAGAAGCACATGCGCTCTGTCCTAGACACGCGTCAGGCCTTTAGTAGACAGTCTCACGAACTTTGAGGGTAATGGTGGGTGCTTCCTGAGCTAACGTCGACGAAGCACGACCACGATATTGCTTATGACCGTGTGTGAATTCCGCCTAATTTTCGTAGGGAATAAGTCAGCTTAGTTAGAGCGCTTTAGGCGCACAAAGAGCGAGAGCGCGACGTAAACTGCGCTTTGCGAACAGGTTCTGTGCGTTCAGGCTGCGATTCCACTATGCAAGCTTTATGGTTGTGTTGGCGACGTGGCCTCGGAGAATGCACCATTTCGGAAGCCAGGCTAATAAATTCGCTGGCTAGAGGGCTTTGTACGAGTAGCTAAGAGCAGACGACGGCAGCCGAGAGAGTGACTTCCGCTCACGGTGCTTTCTAACGAAACCTCGTACAGGTCCACGAGACGTTCATTGGGTTCACGTTAAAAAACCTCAGTTGGCCTTCTCCCACTACGGCGTGCCTCATAATCATATTGCTACAGAACAGTATTTGCGATGACAAAGAGGCGAGCAGGGTGAAGACGACGACGGCGATTAGAGGCTAGCATGGCCTCTTGGCCAAGTGCGGCATATTGCCTTGTAAATATACTTGAATATAGCTTTTCGTCGGTGTCTTCCTACGTAACATATCTGATGGAGGTGTGGGGTAGTTTTAGATTTAGGTGCGGGGTAGTCTTAGATTTAGCAGGTAAAACCCCAAAATAAAAAAAAAGCATTGTGACTTGGCGTTTGACCTTAGTGAACGTACACGAGATGTAAGCCAGAACGGCCACAGCGATATCAAGAATGCTGAATCCTACTGACCGGAAGTCGATTGTGGAGGTTCTCGTGGTGGCATTGTTTCCTCTGCACGCGAGAACAGAAGACAGCTTGGTTATCAAGTGACTTTCGAGCTCCCAAACAGCAACCTTTTCGACCAACGAAAGTGATAAGAGTATCAAGACACAAAAAGGTAAACGACAAATGCAGCCCATCTACTGTAAGTGCCACTATAATTTGCATTACTACTGTTAAGTACGAGTGCAGACAATGGGTACGGGAAAAATATTGAGCAACTCTAGATTTGTATATTGGATTTCTACAACCGTCTCTCCTCTATTTCAGTGTCGAAGGATGGTACAAATTAATGGCCAAACATACTTCATGAAACTTTTCTTCGAAATCGATGTTCCCACGACGTCATAGTGCGGTTGAATATTTCTTTCTTGAGCTTCTTTGTTTCTTTCTGTTTCCCTATTATAACCGTGGTTGCTTAGTTGCAATGCCGTGGTTGCTTAGTGGCTATGGTGTTGGGCTGCTGAGCGCGAGGTCACGGGATAGAATCCCGGCCACGGCGGCCGCATTTCGATGGGGGCGAAATGCGAAAACACCCGCGTACTAAGATTTAGGTGCACGTTAAAGAACCCCAGGTGGTCGAAATTTCTGGAGTCCTCCACTACGGCGTGCCTCATAATCAGGAAGTGGTTTTGGCACGTGAAACCCCATAATTTTATAACCACCGGCCTGCAGAAAGAGGCTAGAAATGTGTCTCTAAACTAACTGCTTCATGCTTGCAGGTTTAAGTAAGCGCTAAGCTTCAAAGATAAATAGTGCCTCTCCATTGTTTTTCTCTTTGTCACCGTTCTGAAGTTTTAAACCTAAAAGAAAAAGAAAAGAAAGTAAACTGGGCTATGCTCAATCTCCAAAAACTGCTTGCGGGGGATCGCAAACTAAGAAAGTAAAATGGGCTATGCTCAATCTCCAAGAACTACTTGCGGGGGATCGCAAACTAAGGCCTGTGTCAGCCAATCAACTAACGAGAGCCGGCCGCATCCTGGAGAAAAGGAAATGAAGGCTCGCCCATCGTGCACTACAAATCCTTCCTTCCCTTCAGACATACCCGCGTGAAGGGCGATCAGGGGAGGACACTGGGGGATCCGTTTTTCTGTTTCTTTTTCTGATTCGCCGTGAATCAGTAACAACTCGCCCAGCTGTCAATACTTCTGTCACATATTTCTCTTCTGGTTGGCTGACCGAGAAACTACATAACTGTCGCTGTACTGTAGTGAGTTAGTGACAACAGGACAACACACGAAAGACGAAGAAAGGCCACGGGGCAAGCGCAGTCTCCGTCTTTATACGTCGTCTGTCTGTGCAGTTGCTACAAAATGAGGTTATATCAACTCACGCATACTTTAGATCCTACTGAGTTGGTGAGGAGAGAGAGTACACTCGAGCACGAAACGCTGAACGGAGTATAACGGAAAGTAGGTAAAGGCAAGGCGCAGAAGACCAGGACTTAGGAAGGAGAACACAAACGACAAGACGGGCGCCTTGTGTTCTCCTTCCTAAGTCCTGGTCTTCTGCGCCTTGCCTTTACCTACTTCAAGCATGAACCAACTAGCCCAAGCAAGAGTTTTACTTGAGCATATAACGGAAAGAACGGGCACGACACCTTCACCGACGGCTCGGGCCGCTTTGGAGGTAACAGCCAGGTAGATGACCGGGCTGAGGAGAACCACGCCGAGGATGACGATCGTGATGCAGTACACGCACTTCGGCAACTGCCGGTACTGGCGGCTGCGTGCGCATGAAACGTCCATTTACGCGTACCCGCCGCGGTAACTTAGCGCCTATGGTGCTGCGCCGCTAAGCACGAGGTCGCGGGACCCGGACGCGGCGGCCGCATCTCGATGGGGGCGAAATACAAAAACTCCCTTGTCCCGTGCATTGGGGGCACGTTAGAGGTCCCCTAATTGGTGGTCAAAATTAGTGCGGAGTCTCCCACTATGGCTTGCCTCATAATCAAATCGTGGTTTTGGCACGTAACACACCGGAATTACATTCATTTCAGTTACGCGCTTCACTGCCGTACTATTGTACTAGCATAGTACTACATTATCTGTCTTTTTATTTATTACCTATTACCAACTTTTCCTGTAGGAGGCATACAGCAAATTTTCAACTTTTACCAATCGAACCCGAAGAAATACTTTTTAACGTTCCATTTCATTTCACCACTGCCCGATAAGAAAAGAATAATGGAAAATGAAACGGAACGTTACAAAATACGGCCCTGGTATGGCGTGTAAAAGAAAGAATAAAACCGCAGCTCTCTACGCAAATTGCGTTTCCTGTTTCCAGGACATGGAAACGTTCTCGAGATTTGTTATCTTGATTGTGATTGTGATTTGATTGTGATTGTTGTCTGACTAAACAAAATCTCACGTAAATTCAATTGAAATGGAACTGAGTTTTGTAGCCGGTATGTTTTGCTGGCCATCTTGTTGAGGTGTGAGATATGGGCCGGGCTACCGCATTTGAACGAGCTCGAACGTCCTGGTGAGTTCGGTCGACGTCAGCCGCAGAATCACTTGTTAACTGCAAATTTGGCCGACAAGGACCTCCATTGTAGGCACTTGTAGTAAAGGAGACACAGTAAAGGAGACATGCATATGCAAAGGCAAGCATTCATAGTTGCTGATTTTCTGAATCATCACACTGGCTTACTCATAATAAATGAATCACCGCCCCTAAGCACTTAAAAAAAATGAACATGTACTTGTTGTCGCTTCAGACATGACTGTTCCTTCTTTTGCACACAAATCGCATTCAATATTTCTGTTACGTATTTCATGTACTTTTCATTTTTTGTGGATGTATCCACTTTCTGTACCATGGTTACCCTGCGTGCTTGAGTGTTTTGTGCACTGGAAACGGGTCAGGGAAGGGGACTGACACTTAGGCATTCGTGCCTTTTTGTCAGCCTCTTTGACAGAAATTCTTTGTATTTTTTTTCTCTCAAATAAACATTTCAACAATAATTAATTAATTAACAGTAAATAAGGAAAGGAGGTAGCCTGAGTCCGGTGCCAGTTTTTTGATAACAGGTGAGTAAAGCGATTAACAAATCGGACTAGTTGACGGTGCTGTATCTTCAATGCAAGCTGCGTATGACAAAAGGAAGTAAACGTACTTTACTAATTAGAGCTACTGTTATCTATAGGACAAGTATTTAAGATGCATATATCGACAAGAGCAATCGTTTTGTTCCAGGAAGCGGAAGTCATCGTCGCCAGCTAGTGCAGCCAGCGGCCTCTTCTCGCTAAGGTTAGTGAGACCGATAGGGCTCACGTCATTTAGCTTATACTCTTTAGATAACAGGTAACTAACAGCCACCGAAGCAACGAAAAGATAGCATTAATCATAATTCAGGGTACAATGCACAAATTTTGGAAGATGCTGTCAGATACAAGAACAAATAAAATAAAGATAAAACCTGGTATAAAAAACTAATGACACGAGCTCAGGCAGTCGAGTGCGTGCGTTCCCTTGGTACATGACTCATTAAAAAAAATTGGGCTGAACTCATGTCACGATGACTATCGACGGTAATGCATTAAGCAATCAATATAGGGACACAACGTATTCGCCCCGTCGAAACGAGTTATGTGTGAGGCGTTTGCTGCAGCGGGGCTCCTCCTTCGCACTTCCCTAAGAACACTCTGCGCCATCTAGCGCCGCCGCCGCAAAGCCTGCGCGCGGCACCCCGAATGCACGGCGCGCCGGTGCGTGCGAACGCTTAGAAACGAGTGATGCGGCAACCGGGGTTCGATCTCGTGCTTCTTTCTGGACACGCTGCGCCATCTAGTGTCGCTGCCGACAAGTCAGCACGTAGCCTCCGAAACGAAAAGCGCGGCGCGCAAGTGCCTGCGAACGCTTAGAAACGAGTGATGCGGCAACCGGGGTTCGATCTCGTGCTTCTTTCTGGACACGCTGCGCCATCTAGTGTCGCTGCCGACAAGTCAGCACGTAGCCTCCGAAACGAAAAGCGCGGCGCGCAAGTGCCTGCGAACGCTAGGGATTGTTCCCTGCACACAGAGTGACACATACTCAGTGACCCAAGTTAGCGACAGGTTCATTGAAGAGCGACACATACCCAGTGAACTTGTGGTGTAGCCTACTAAGGCGTCGGGTTGCTGTCCGTGGGGAACCCTTATGACGGGGATTCGATTCCACTCAGCAAGGAATAAATTTAAGGGATCTTTTTCACGATTGAAGATCGGCACACACCTATACTGCGACCCATGTCGGCATGAAAGGGGCTTTTGAAGAGTGGCAGATGTATACACGTTGCCACATACTCAGTGACCCACGTTGCTCCGACAGTTGGTTTCGAGCCCTGTTCCCTCAGCACAGCCGCCCGATGCACTACCCATTCGACCAGGAACTACCCAGTGGCAAAGGTGGGCGGGAAAACGGTTAGATACAAACATACATAGATAGAATATATAGATAGATAGCCTCCGAAAAGTGCGTAAAGTACCGCAAGAATGCTAACTCGTTAAAGAATAGAAGCATTCGATGATGGGACACAGAGGGAAATAAACAGACACAACGAAGCGATGTTGTGTTTCGTAGTGTCTGTTTCCTAACCTCTGTGTCTTAACTTCGCATTTTTTTTTACAATAAGCCGTCTAGCAAGCTCGTGGTGACTTACATGTTGAAAGAGACAGATTTTTTGTTTGAACTGCTCGACTCCGGCGATGCGCTGGTGCTGTAAGCGAGCGGAGAAAGAGAGAGAGAGAGAGAGAGAGAGAGAGAGAAGAAAAGAAATGAAATTGCTGAGGTCTACAAGGGGGTACGCAACATAAAAAAAATAATTCTTTCGCCCACGCTTTCTTACACATTTACTGATTTGTTGACGACTGCGTCGTGAGGGCCCTTGGTGCAAATGTTGAATGCAGCGAAATTTAGTCACTGCTTCTTTTACTGGCTCACAGAAAGGCGGTGTAAGTGGCTTTTTGGAGGGCGGTGAAAGTTTTTGCGAAGGAATCCGAAGAGTGACTCCCGCTATTATTACTTTTACGTTTCGGAAATGCTGTTCGACATTATTCGAACTGGATTTGAGGTCGAAACGTGCCACAGTATTCTTTCTTACTTTGTTTTTATCTCGTTATTGCGCGCTGAAAATTCGAAACCATATCGTCGAAACTTGTGGAGCCCTTTTTTACTACCGTGTCAGCTGTAATCCCCCCCGTGTAGCCTTGGGACGTAAACAAAGGATGTAGCACACGTGCTCGCGGATCGTACTGAAACACATGCTAGATAAAGTAAAATGGAAGCTTATTTTCACATGAAAAGTTTTGGCACACAGTAATGGTAGACAGCCAGTTCGTCGTACAGAAATTTTTCGACTCTCTCTTTCAGCGAAACGAAAAAATAAAGAAACACGTTTTGCGTTTTGAGTCATCCGTTGTGCAAGCCAGTGTACCGGGTATAATTGTCATCGCTCGTTTTCCACAAAGGTAAGCAAAGGAGCACATACACATTTCACGGGTATAATATATATTAATTCCCGACTAATGACACGATGACAACGATGAAGGCGGCATGACGACGACATATGGAACGAGAGCGATGACGACGACGGTTGCACGACGAAGACTACCACGAAAATACGACAGTTCATTTGAGCGACATCCGGGACAGCGAAGAGCCGTCTTTGCGAGAGGAGCACCGAGAATGGCTGTTGCGCTAGAAGCGGCGCTTCGACGACCGCACTCCACTTAGTCAAAGATGACTGATTATGTGTCCTTTTTATCGATGATGATTATGACAGTTATGTAATAATCTTGGTATATTCCAAATCATAGCTGTAGTTTATGAACGCTTCATGTGCCAAATATTATCTCCGTATACCTCTTTAATTTAGCTTACTGATGAGAAAAATTTGAAGCGTGCACCTAGAGCGTTGCTCATACACTTTTACATCGCGGCGTTGCACAAGCAAGCAAGCAAGCCCGAGCCTGTTAAACCACAACTTGCAAAAGCTTTTGTGTGGAGATTACGCCTAAGCAATTACGCCTAAGCATAGCCACGAGTTCCATCCCGTTGGAGTCTCATTACGACTCTCCAGCCTCCTCAGGCTCTGTGTTCACCCTCGCGCACATAGGTTCTCGTCCTTTTTGGTATTAAGCCTGACAAGATAAAATAACATATTCTGGACTAACATTAATCAAGACGTATAGGTGGCAGTATATGTCAAGCATTTCACATTCTTGATGTGACCATTGTTCAAGAAAATTTATGCTTTGTATGAGATGCACTGCTGGTATCGCCAACGACAACGAAAAAAGATAAATGTGTAGTACATTTCAAATGGAACCAGATGACGTGGCAATTCAGGATTAAAAGTGAAGGCAACGAACAAGCCCATGTTGAGCCTGTAATTACGTTTTCAGGCAAAAAAAAATTACTCTTTTATCACAACAAACCGAAGAAATGGACTCTGTCTATATGCACGGAGCTGCTGCTGTGAGTACGTACCCGTGCCACATGATCAAGGAAATAGTTTTTCATGTTCGTAAAAGACCAGTTGTCAATAAGAATAGTCTTTAAAGCAACATACTGAACAATCAGTGCAGAGAACTGGACTACGCGCGAAAACGACAACACTTCCCGTCCAGTTGCCTGCGCTGTTTGTTTAGTGTGTCGATGTTCAACCAAGTAGTCCAAATTAGAACTCTTGTGACTTTAAATGATTGTGGTTGAGTCACTATAGAATTTTGTCGGATCTGAGGAGAATAGTAGTACTATAATAGTCTTTCACATATGCATGGACGTGCATTTATACCTGTCCGAGCTGCGCAGACTGGACCTCCTGACCGGTTCGACGCCTTCGACGATGATGTGCTGGTGTCGAACGATCTCGGGAAGCGGGTCGCACACCACGCAACCCGCCTGCACGTTCTTGTTGGCCACCTTGGTCGTTGCGTTGCCTGCTGGGGCGCCGCCGCTGCTGGGTCTGTGGGAATTAACCGCATTGCAGAGAGTGAGCAGTCGAGACGACGGACATCGTAGTTAAAGCCGGTGTATGTGTACCTATACCAGCTCCGATAACGGTATAAGGTGGCCTTCCCGCTGGATACGCAATTCTAAAAAACTGTAGTGCGACTGGCATAACTATCGTTGACGTCTTGAATATAGAATTGTAACTATTGTACCCACTTACTGTACACTTCTCTCCAAATAGGAAGACAACTAGCCTCCAATGTGTACCTAGACCAGCCCCGCCACTTCCACCAAGGGTTTTAAGGAAACAAAAATGATTTAACCAAGATATCACCGAAACAAGGCGGCCAACAAATCGTTGAACTAGCAATTATTATTTGCGTAGACAGGGCTCTTAATCTTCTTAATCCCATACTGTTTATTATCTATAACCTGCCCAATAAGATGTCATCCTGAATGCACATATTTGCATTATATATTATCCCATTAAAAGTTTTGATGAACAGCAGACTCTTCAAGAAGACCTCGACCTAATTAGTGACTGGTGTGACACCTGACTAATGAATTTACAGCAAACTAAATGCAAGGTAATGTCTTTTAGCCGAAAACGTCCTAGTACTAACTTTTCGAATGGCATAAAAAGCAATTATTCCAAGCTTCATCACTTAAATAGCTCGGCTGTCGCCCTTAAGCCAAACCTCTCCTGGACTCTCCATACTACCGCCGTGTGCACCAATGCAGCGAGATCATGCATGGGGTGTTTACGTCGCAACGTTCGGAACTCGCCTTCTCTTGTACATAAGCTAGATTTTCAAACATCCGTCAGCTCACAACTTGAGTTTTCCTCTCCAATCTGGTCCCCGTATTGAAAGAACCTAACTACCACGTTAGAAATAATTCACTATATAGCAGCTCTTTTCATTTCTCGACATTATGACCACCACTCAAGCATAACACGAGTTAAACTTTCCCCTTTCCTGCGGCTGCTAAGTAACCACCGTGACACAACCCTTCTGTCATTGTTTCATGAATACGTGCGTACATTTAACCACCATCTTTTACGCCTGGAAATATCGTCGTACACGTCACGTAAAGTACACAATCACATAAGTTTCACGTGCATCTACGCAAATGCTAAAGAATTTAACTTATCAGAGTTTTCACGTGCCTTCGATGTACTTACGATATAGCTTTTATGCTCTGTTTTCGGCTGGTGTTGCTTCTGGTTTGTTCCCACGGTTTCAATTTTCGCTTATTTAAATCTGCATTCTATGTTATGGTTTATTTTATTGGAAGAACTTGTATTAAGCCCCCTTTCTCAATGCCACATAAAGGGCCCTGTAAATTATCTTTAAATAAAATCTATAAAATAACTGCGAGGAAGCCTAATTGGTCAACGTAACCCTAGCCGCAAAAGATTTCGGAGCAGAACCACCTACACGAAGTTTTTTTACTGCCCATGCATATTTCCTCAAATCAAAACCTCCAGCTACGTATACGACAACTATATGTCTTCTTTAAATTCTAGGCTGACAGTTGAAACAGCGAGAAAACAATTTTTTTCTCGCAGATTTTATGCTCTCAAAACATTTGTGGTCAGCTGGCGCTATATACTTCTATAATTTATAGATTTGTTCCATTATATTGTACTCGGAATAGAACACATTAGTTGCGATGGAAGCGCTTGTCGTGAATATGTTTTTCTTCGTCGTTCGTAGTTTTGTTATTGCGCTTCTATTCCGTCAAGATGAACTATGATCCGTTTCGCAATGACAGTGAGAGCTGAGCTGGTGTTAGCCAATCAGGAATGAACTCGTGCAAATGATCGCGTCTCTTGGATGCATACCACTTCGCACATATGCGCCATTGTATGAGACATTGTAACTATGGCGCCAAAGGATACAGTACTAAGACAAGTGACCAAGAGGACACGTCCAGCGTCCGCCTTGTTCCGGTCCCCACGTGGTGGTGGTGGTGGTGGTGAAAACTTTTAATTGCTGCAATAGAGTTTGGAAGCCACAGAGTGGCCCCGCTACATGGTCGGCGTCCCTAGGCTCAATGCGCGTGGCGTTCTGATTTTGAGCACGAGGGTATGCGGGTTCGAGACGACGCTGCAGCGTCCACAATTCGATGGCGGCGAAATACAAGAACGCTTCTGTAGTTACGTGTGGGCTTTGCGTTAAATAGCCACTGCATACGGTAAACATTAATCGGGAGTTTTCGACTGAGGTGTATTATATATTTCGGTTTCAATGAATGAATGAATGAATGAATGAATGAATGAATGAATGAATGAATGAATCAATCAATCAATCAATCAATCAATCAATCAATCAATCAATCAATCAATCAATCAATCAATCAATCAATCAATCAATCAATCAATCAATCAATCAATCAATCAATTCGGTCCTGCGTCTGTTGGCTATGGCTGCAGTGTCTCAATCTTAAAGGGCCGACAACCGTCCAGAATGTGTCTTGAGATTATTGTGCCTATGGAAAGATTGTGACTCGCAATGATATGAAGAATAATATTTTATTCCTTAAATAATGAATTATATTTCTAAATCGGCACTGAAACCCAGACAAAAATGACGGGGGGCGACAATCTGCGGCGAAACGTGTCATCATGCCCAGGAAATCATGCCCATTTCTAAATAAATGTACGGGCCTCATTTGGTTTTAGATGCTATAGATATATATATACAATGACACAGAAATAGTAATTTCCTATTATTGCACACTATCTGTATTTGTCTGTGTGTTTGTGATCTGCAAACAGTTTTATGGAAAGGTTTCACGGTCAGCGCGCAGGGAGGCGGTGCCATTAACCGACGTCTCACAAGCTTCTCGCAAGTATAAAACCAGCCACTGCACCGCACCAACTGTATCGCTACGAGGGGCCGACACGCCAGCCGACAGCGGGTTTTCGCGACGACCGCACTAGCGGTGCAACCTGCGCCGCAGCCCGCGTCAGTCGACTTTATCTTTTCGTCCATTGGTCGGACACATGGGCAGCGACGGTTGCCTCTGAGATGACTTTGAGTAACAGGAACTAATCTCGAAGGTTATGACGTGAAGGATGTCGTGTTTTATTCTGTCGCCAGCAGGAAATTTCGCAGAATAGAAAAGCGCACGTGACATCTCTACAGTAATAAAAAGTTGTTGCAGCTGTTCTTAGGCCTCAATCTCAGCGTTTGATGCAACAGCTATTGCGCCGCCTAATGTCCATGTGTTTCGAATTGCTTAGTCTCTGTCTCCATCGATATCAGTTATCACTGTTGCCGGCATCTGAACACAGAAAGTAGAAGATACCGCAGATCAAAAAATTATGTTTTAAAAATTTCCCGACATGTTCCCGGACGAACTGTTGAGGGTATAGATACTTCAGATAGTAGGCTTTCCACCGCGCCAAAAAAGAAAAAGAAAGAGATAAGGAATGCTTGAAAATTGGTTGTATGTCTCATTAAGATAAGAACCGAATAGATGGATCGTTTCTCTTGGCATTGCGATACGATCTGCTCAGTCTTGGGAGTGATCGTTGAGTGGAGGGCATGGCCATGTTGATTACACACTTGTGGCAGATTACTGTGATAGTTTATTCGTTTACTCGCATGCAGTACCATGCATGTCCAACCCCATATCCAATGTCCAACCCCATATCATCATATGAATTCCTGTATGAAAACTCTTATATATTCATGTAGACACCATGTGGTCATAATGAATGATGGTACTGATAATGTAGATCTTTCTTTAATAGAGGACGCATTATTTACTGTTGGAGAAACTGCTCGAGAGCCTTTCATAGAATCAAGGGGGGTACCCTTTAGATACGGGCGAAAAAAAAAAAGAACCATCCGTTAATTTTTTACTGAATTGTCAACTCATATCCGTCTGTGCCCCAAGAAATGATGTGATCGTCTCCACTGAATTCCTTATAACAGAGTATTGTCTACAAATCGAGCATACACGCCTGCATGCTCGAGTTTGCGTAAACATTTGCTGGATAACTGTCGAGCAAAATCAGCGCAATATAGCGAACGTGTGAGCCGCAGGAAAACACACTTTGTTTACTCCTGTGTGCCTACTGCTGTTCTAAGAACGTTCGTACCCTTCATGCATGAGACCCCCCCCCCCCCCCCCAACAAAAAAACGAATGAATATAAAAGAAAAGAGAGATAAAAGCTTTTTGCCTTGATTGAGTGCACGTGTTTCGGCGAACTGCGTTCTTCAGTGTTACAGACTTAATTGAGAACCTCTGTCGTAGCAAAATCACAGAGCACGCTCGTTGATTGCGTCGAAGGGACAAGGCGTCCGCGAGTGGAAGACGCGCGTACGATATGCTCCAGCGCTGTGCATGTTCGATTTCACAATCAACCTTGGCCGATAAATGTGCAGCCTATAGGTTTACTACTGATGCTGTTCGGGTCTCTCAGGAGCGCCGCAGAAATTGATTTGCCAGCGAATACAACCAACGCGAGGGACACAATAATGAAATTCTAAGGAAATCGCGCGTCGAAGAACCAAACAAATTAAAGGCCGCAAGAAGCGTATGCTGCGAGAATATTGTTTAAAATATGCGAGGGCTGTGACAGCTCTGGTAACGATCTGCTGTGATTCGGAGTTAGGTACAAAGCTGTGCTTTGATCAACAGGCACGGCAGAGATTTGATTCAAATGGTCGGAAATTTTGCTATCCTTTTCGCAGGCCGCGCAATGAAAAAAGAAGGTGCATAGCGTTACGAAATCTGTTGTTTGCGCAGCCTAATGATAACTGAGAAAACTGCAGAATATATAATCAGTCGAAAATCATACTTATCGATGCAACTGCGTACACATGTAAACACTGGGGCCAAATTCGCAAAGCTTTTTGTTTGTAACTGCTGTTTGCGAATGGCAAGCCGCCTTTGATAATCATATGTTCGGCATCACAATCAGCTCTCGTGTTCTCTTATACGAAAGTTCAATCGTGAGAAATGTTTTGTGAATACGGGCCCGAGTAATTATCTGAGGAATATTTAGAGCATTGTTGAACTGAGTAAGCTCGAATACAGAGCCCAAACTACTTCAGCATTAAAAAAAGACAAATAAGAAAAGTAAGTTTTAAGAAAGTAACCAATAGCAGCAGCAAAAAACAAGAACAGCAAGGATACTGGAGCGCACTAGGTTCTCCTGCTTGCTTATATAAAACAGCAGTTAAAGACCAAAGAGTACACGTGTACTGAACTTTTCAGTGTCCAGTATTTTTGGCGGTGGAACTTAATTCGATGGTCTGCCTTTTGGCATTGGCGCAAAACGATGGACTGTTGACCCAGAAGGCTGTCTGTCGAAGTGCGGTGCTCCTCTTTCACAATAAACCCCGGGCTGATTCTGTGACGTCGAACTCGACGTCATTGCTGAGAGTATGTGCTGAAAGGCGTTGTGCGAAAGCTCTGCCAGTGCGGGCGGGCGCCTAGTATGCCAGCTGAAGTATTAGTGTAAACAGTACAATATGAGAGGCTACCCCGTCAAGCCGCTACTGTAGCAGCCGTTCTGCTGACCGCTTTATTGTTTGCGCCTGAAATCATGCACGAACGACACCCGACTGTCTCCCCGACAGGCAGCGAGCCGCGCACTTCTACCAACAACATGCCTTACAGTCCTCCGTGCGCAGCTGTTATTGCCTGTGTGGAGCGCATTTTAACTCTTCGTGAAACACGCAAATCCAACTGCGCAACGCTCTGCCAAGCCGCATCCTTCTTTAAACGACAGCGCGTCACTGACAGCAGCGAGAAAAAGTGCGAAGGAGTGGCTGTGCACTGTGGAGACTGCGAACACGGGACGCCATAACGTTCCCGTCCCGGCGAGCCTCAGAGCTGTTTATCTGTTCTTTTGCCTAAACTAGAACGAGTACGTGCTGCTGTATCCAAGGGGTATACTGCGCACACGTGTCGTTACACTCCCCGTGTACCTGCCGCGCTGGCTATGGCGTTGCGCTGCTGAGCACGAGGTCGCGGCTTCAGTTCGCAGCATTTCGATGGAGGCGAAATGCAAGAACGCTCGTGTACTTAGATTTGGATGCCTTTTGAAGGACTTCAGGTGGTCATCAAAATTAATCCGGAGTTCCCCGTTACGGCGTGCCTCATAATGACATTATGGTTTAGGCATGCAACACACTATGGAGCTTAATTAATTTTTGACTCTGCATAGACCTCTCCATAGCGTGGCGGGGCGCGCTTTTATAACAGGGACAGAGTGAGGCACAGAAACAAACGGGAGCGCTTCTAACTTTTTCGTTTATTTCTGTGCGTTACTCTGTCCCTGCCTTAAAAACGCATTCCGCCACAGTATACTGTTCCAACTTGCCCAAGAAACAGTGCTCTCTCCCCACCGCTCTTCGGCCGACAAGAATCAAGCATCGCATTGGTCCTCGTGACATCGGTGTGTAGCCGCCTGGACTGGTGCGCGTTTCGGCACAGCTTGTGAACGGCGTAGTGCGTAAAATATAAGCAAACGACACACTTGTCCCCAGTGTTGCACATAAATATTGAACGAGACTACACATTGCGAAAATTGAAAATAGAGACAGTTCTACACATCGCATTTAATAGACCATTTAATTATAAACGCTTCACGATAACTTCGCTGTGCCAACATGCGCGTTGGTTCTGCATAATTTCGCTTTCTTTTTGCATCTAGGGACATGCCGCAGAGCGAGGCAACAAATAAAAGGTGGTTTGTCCCGACACATGTCTGACGTCGAATGTAGTGCCGCGCAGCCGCGGTGGCTAAGGAAAAGTGCACTACGGCGGACTCTCAGATGATCACCTGTATTCTTCATTGCAGCGACTCAGCGTCGTTTTGCTGCCAAGAACGACGCCGATGATTCGATTTTCGGCCGCGTTGGCCGCTTTGCGATGGGGCCTCGAATTCGAAAGCTCTCTTGTCCTGTGCTATGAGTGCACGTCTATCTATATACAGGATGACCATTTTCAAGTTTTATGGAGCTTTAAATATCGCCTGTGGCACACAGCATACTTGTTGTTCTTGAGGTGGATTTTTCGAAGAGGCGCACCTGAATAGCACAAGAAATCGTAACACATATCTAACGAATTAACAAAAATGTACTAATTACATTCTTGATTAACTTATTTATGGTACATATTGCAAGTTACGAACTGTAGCCGGTGAACTTGCAAGACGTATCCACCTGAATTTCCATGATGACACCAGTTTCGAGATACTATTTCCCGATGTGTGGAACAGAATACACGGGCGTTCCAGTTAATTTTGTTCTTCAGGGAACAGAAGAGTGTTTTGTTAAAGAAGTAAGCAGTAGAAGTGCAGTTTTAGGGCAAGTTGGATGGCGAATATCTCTAAACTGGCGTCATTCTGGAAATTCATACCAGGAGGATTCGCCTTGCAAGCTCACCGGCTACAATAAATTTGTATATTTGCTCTAAAGTGATTAATTCAAAAGATATTAGTAGAGTTTGTTAATTAGATGAATATACTTCTCGATTTATTGTTCAAGTAATGTCCTCCTCTCTGAGTAACACAGCTAGAGGACTAAAATTATGTTATCCATAAGACTTAAAAATGATCACCCTGTATAGAAAAGATGTCGTGGGAAGTGCAGTAGAACGAGAAGTTGGGCGAGTTGAGGCGCATTTATTTTCTTGTAGATTTTAGCCGCGCAATCCTTTCCTTTGTGCCCTCGTCGATTGTGCGTGCTGAAATCTAACGAAAACGAAAATCTCATATGGTCAAGTGAGAACACATATGAAACACGTTTGCTTACGAGATTGTAAGATATATTGTCATATCATATTTTTTATAGCGATCATGATCACCATAATAATCATGCTTATTGTTCCCACTGCTGGACAAAGACATCTCCAAAAGATCTCCAATTACCTCTGTTTTACACCAGCTGATTACCGTGCTATGCGCTTCCTAATTTCCTAGTTTCATCGCACCACCTAGTCCTCTGCCATCCTCGACTGCGCCACTCTTAACATTGAGCTCAGTTTGTATCTTTATTGGCCATATACGTTAGACAAGCTTACGGTGGCCACAACCAAGCCAAAGCCTTCTAGTACGGTATCTCTCGTAGCTCCTAATTGGCTGATGTCAGCTGTGTAGCTTCCACTTAAATTTGACTTTCTTGTTGAATCTAGCATAATTGGTGTTGTACCAACTACGTGGCCTTGAAAAAGCGCCTGGAGTTTCCTTGGATGTTCTCCAAAAGTTAGAAAAAACACGAGACCTTCGCTGCTGTCACGTGACTATCACGGCGGTTGCACGCCTGTCAGCGAGATCTATACGACGCAGCCTGCGCATAAGATACACATTAGAAACATAATACGACCATGTCGTGAGGGTCATAATGACCTTATGCTTCATGGTTGTCCCGCTCGCTGAGTTGTCGAGGACCTGAAGCCAAAATTATAAAGCTTCTCTGTCGTAAGCGCTCTTTGCCCTTGGCTGGTCACTTTCGCTAATAATAGTGTCGCAGTGCAGAACAGGACGTGCAGACAGGAGACGATGACGAAGAAGTGTTGTTGTTACTGGGACGCTTCGGCCGCCACGTTCTAGTGTCAGCTGGTGCCCTCAGCATTCGCCTTGCATTAACAACATTCGGGCTTGTCTCCGCCTCGCAACAATTAATATATATTGTCCAGTGTCAGGATTGGCTGGAATCTATTCTTACAAACAACTCTATTGTAAGATTACAACGAAGGCGTCAAATAAAACAACGGACGAAGAAAGGAGACACGAGACAACCACGTAGGCGCCTATGTGGTTGCCTCGTGTCTCCTTTCTTCGTCCGTTGTTTTATTTGGCGCCTTCGTTGCAATCATGCATAACCAACTTGCCCACCAGCACGTGCTATTGTAAGAGCTTTCTGTGAATACGGGCCCTGATGTGTCTGACGAATGTGAAAGGGTAACAGTCGTAGTACACCGCGGGTGCCCTCCACGTTTCCTTTCACTAAGGTAGGAGTTAATTAAGAACAACATTCTAATGATCAGGAGAAAACTTAAGTGGATAGGAAGAAACAGGGCGGTGAAAGGTTGAAGATTCAGGTGGCAGAGTGGCTCTAGGCTACATTTGACACGCTGATGAAAACCAGTACAACATTCGAAGGAGCCCGGGAAACATTTTAAACGAAGCTTTGCTGGAAGACACGCGTGCGAAAAGAAGATAGTGCCAGAGAAATGGTAACGCAATACGGTAGCTATGGACGGAAAGGCTTGAGTGCCTGAAGTCTCGCCAAGGACCCTTATCGGCCTTTTTACAGGACGCACTTGCGAAAGACCAGTGGGCACGGTCCAACGGAAGGCATCGGCCGAAAACAGCGTTCAAAAGGCGAACGAGAGAGTGAGCTGACAAATACGCAATAAATAAATTGTAAAAAAGTGTAGGAGCACGTTGTCCTTGCCTCGCCTCACGAACACATGGACAAGCCCCTTGAAAGGGCTGCAACGTGAAAGCCTCGAGTGTTGAGTCTCGGGAGAAGTGTCGCAGCCTCGCGCTGCAACGTTTCCAAGAAGAGATCGCTGTGGAAGGTGGAAGCGGCAACGGGGGGGGGGGGGGGGGGGGAGGAAGCTGCAGGTAGGGCGGGGCTGCTCGAAAGGGGGCATCATCGCTTGCCGAGTGTCCCGGTAAAGAAGATTTGTCTTCCCATGGGCGTTTCGAAACTCCGTACGGCGGCTGAAAGCACGTCTCCGCCAGCGACGCCGGCGCGGCTTTTCTATCATATGATGTTGAGATCGACTTTTCCCTTGTGTGCTTGAGATGTCATGTTAACCATCTTGTTGGTTGAGCTCTGGCTTTGTGCACGGTGCACGCGTGCTCTCAAAAATACAAATAGTATAAGCGCTGAGGGAGGCGATGGGATTTGATGATACGAAGAGAAGAGCGTCAAAAAACATTGAAGAAAGAGGACGGGGATACTGGAAGAAACATAACAACTGGCTGCAGGAAGCTTGTTCGAGATTTCATTGAAAGGCAATCGATTCTTTCCTTTCTGGAACTGCGCCGCCAAATAGGATTTGTTCAGGGCAAACGGAACAAAGCACAGTTCGTGTCGGCATAACAAGGGTCGCCCACAGAGACGTTCACGTGCGTTGGCGACACGTGTCCTACGCGCATATCTGTGTTATACGTACTCACGGGGCGATGTTCTTGAGCAAACATTTTCAGGGCATTTTCGAGTTCTGGCATTTTGTGCGCACTTTTGCTCCGGAATGGGATTACCTGTTCCAAAATTGAAGATTAGCTTATACGGAAGCGGCGCCCTTTGTAAGCCCAGAGTGACACGGTGATGTTTACCAGCGAGAAAACCTTGTTGTGCAAGATTCTTATGAGTAACACGCACTTTGTAACATATACGCGTCACACATATGTAACACCTAATCGTCATTGCCATCTGTTCGGTCGTCCTTTGCCATCTTTTGCATGGTGCCCGCAGCCCAAAAGTAAAGAAAATGAAGCCACTTGTTGACGCTTGTTAAACGTCGATATTAGCATCGTGATTTAGAGACTGACCCTCAAAGTTAGGTATCAAGGAAACAGGAAACATATGCGGTCCTCACGCACTGTGGGAATCGGTGTAAGCGAAGCTTTTGATGCTGTTTGCCTTCATTGACGATAACTAATGTTCTCCTTGTCGCTTCTGGTCGTGGTGCTCACCAAGCTCCTTGTCTTCCATGGCCGCCACGCCTTGTTGCGTTTCTCGCTTCTGGTCGCAGTGCTCCCGACGCTCGTCGCCTTTCATGGCCACCACGCTTCGTTGGCTTGGCTCACGTCTTCGAGCCAGCGTACATTCGCGGTCTGCACCAAGTTTCGCTGCGTAGCGAATACGCTTCTGTTCCGCGCGACGCTTCTTTCGGGCCTGGCTGTCCTCGACGCTGAGTGCACGCTTTGGAGCCACTTTGCTGGCGCGTGTTGGCGTGCTCCTGCTGCATACGTGGCCAGCACGCTGTTGAGACGCCAGTTCCGAGCGCTCTTTTCAGGCTATGGACGATTGTAATGTTTACACTATTACAGCCCAGAACGCGACCTCCACAGCCCAGCGCCTGCATTTTTGTTGCATAGGAAAGCAAGCACAGCACGTGCGACACTCACAAACTGGGAACGCTGCTGCGGAGGTGAGCGCCATCTAGGGGTGCTGCAAGAAACCCAGTGGCGCATGCGAGCAAGACCATAACAGCCTGATCAGCGCCCGGAAAGTTGGGAGAGGAGGAAAAGAAAGGTTCATTTTAAAAAAGATGTATTTCATATTGTCAGGTAGACGGACAAAAAAGTGAGGCTTAGGCTTGTCTGGTCGCTCAGGTCCGGTGATGGCGCGTGGTTCAGTTGCTCTAATACTTCGTATTCTATGCGCAGCTTGATATCTATTTCTAAGGCGCGATGGTATTCATCAGTTTGAGTTGACAGAGAGCTGAGGTTTTACGTTTGGTTTCTTGCGATTGCATAGCTCACCAGTTCCACGGGAATAGGACAAATCGCAGATATTTCTTAAGCGCACCAAATGTTGCAAGTTGTGAGTTGCGCTAGCTGTTCAATGTTCATCACTGAATAATTTAGTAAGCGTAACAGCTGAGGAACGCAAAAAATAAAGATTTGTTCTTTCTTTCGTTGAGTCTTCCGTATCTTATTTGCGTCAGCTGGCGCAATTAATAAATTTCTCAACAACCTATATTTTTATAGGTTTAAGCTTGCAGTAAGATGTCAACAAGCTCATTCTGGAGGAGCACATACATGTTGGTGCTGATTTAGAAATAACGCGGTTGAATACAAGAAAGAACAACAACACTTACAACCCCCGATTACAGTTTGGAAAAGGGCTCAACAGAAACTGAAAAGGTTAGCTCATGTATCACAATATGCGAACCTCTGTCAAACAGTCTCTAAACCACACAACGGGGAACCACGGACATCACAATATGCAAACTTTCAGGACATAGCCAAAAGAACATGACTTTTCTGAGAACGACCTGTGGTAAGGTACAACTAATCGCAATAAACTCGTCGACGCTGAACTAATTTATAATTTCGCCTGACAGCCTATTCCCCGATTTCATATCTTACGGTAAAAGGAAGAGGGTTGCAAGTATTGCATTTCGAAAAGGAAAGACGTGTTTCTCGTGATGCACCGAATGCAATGATGCTCTCAAAATAAATAAATAAATAAATAAATAAATAAATAAATAAATAAATAAATAAATAAATAAGCAAAGGGTAAATGCACGAAGCTTTTCGTTCGTAAGGTTTTTTTAGCCATTGGACGACCGCCTTCGCTCATAATATGTCCAGAGTCAGGACTGGCTGGAATTTATTTTACGAGCAATTATAGTGTGAGATACTTCTGTGAATACGAATCCATGAAGGCGCACACTTACGTTGATGTCTTGGCTCCTTGCATCACGATTTCTTCGGAATATCTGTTAAAAGAAAGGGGGGGGGAGCATTCTGACATCTCAGACTGCAGGTGCAGCTGTTGTAAGCACAAGTGTGGTCCAATATGCGACACTTTGTCGCATGCGACGTTAGGAACTTTGCGTCGGGGAGAGGCTATAGGCGGCAACGCCGTTCTATTCACCCAGCAAATGACGTCTGTTCATGCCTTGACAGATTCTGTAATCAAATGAGGCCCTATGTGTACATGATGACACCAGGACTACATCGCAGTCGTCTACTGGGCAAAGAAGGAAGTTGATTCACGTTTAAGGTTGGTTTATTTATTTATTCATTGAGGTGAATGGCTCCGGACGAAGGCTCTGGTATACTGTCCATGGTGATAACAAATACATCGAATTCAAATTTTTTCACATATAGAACTGAAAAACTGCCAAAAATAAAAAATAAATTAAAGACAACAGCTCTTATTTTTGAAAGGCACTTCGTTAAGAGCAGTTCACATGAGAAGTTCACGTGTAAAGCCTAATGAACATCGTGCCTCTGTCCATTAGGCTTTAGGCATGTGCTTGTTTTTAAGCCTGCTGCTCTATATGTATATTCCATAGCGTATTGCATGTCCGCCTTTCCCAATGTTCTGCTCCCTCGTTGTGTTTCGAGGCATCCAGAGGACAACCATCTATTCCTGATGCAGTGACATACACGGACGGACGCAAAATACGTGGTCGAAGAATGTTGCTCGCGCTTGCTCTGCATCGCCGTTGACCGTGCCACTTTCGTGTCGCTTGATTATTTTGATAAATCACGCCTTGATCTGAACGTGTGCTTGCACTGGTATAGCTTGAACAGGTAAGATGAACGGTAGCGGGAATTTTCAAGAGCCGTGACAAAGAACGGGCCGTCACTTTAACGTGACAGCGCGTATTCTTTCTGCTGTCAGTGGATGCGCTATGTTTGACTGAGATGTTAACGCAAATGTGCCTTAAAGGCTGGAATAAATTAAATTAAATATCGGGTTTTACGCGCCAAAACCACGATCGGATTATGGGGCGCGCCGTAGTGGGGGACTCGGAAATAATTTCAACCGCCTGGGGTTCTTTAACGAGCACCTAAATCTAAGTACACGGGTGTTTTCGCATTTCGCGCACATCGAAACGCGGCTGCCGAAAGGCTGGAATCGCTCTTGATGGTATATGCCACGCAGCTCAGGTGATACGCATGGAAACAATGACATTTGACGCACACAGGAACACATATTTAGCATGCCCAAAAAGTGCTAGGACATACCTTCAGAGGAAGACAAAAGGAAGACTTCGAGTCTAGCGAATGTACACGTGTCCACGCAGGCGCACTATAGTGCGTTTTTTGCTTAAGCGGCCGTGAATAGAAATCGTGGTGTACACGCGGTTGCTAAAGCTACAGGGAAAAATTAAAATACAAATAAAAATAAATGCAGAAGAACGAAGTAAAAAAGAAAAGGGACACTTGAAAGAAGAGGACAGGGTCATGCTAATAAAAAAAGCTGATAGGTTTGACAGATGTCTTACGCCGACTTACTCGTACGGGTCTGGTGCATTGGAGGACTCTTCAGGGGATATCGGCGACCTGTACCGGCGTGAAAACACATATGCGTATTTTACTGGAATGCGCCTCCAAAATAATTTACAACCTTGGTATTTCTGGTTCGTGTTACTGCTACGATGCACTTTATTCCTACAAGGTTTCATATAGATGGGCCCAGTATGGTTCTGAAACGATGGTCTGCTGTAGACCCCTAAAGCTACAATGTACAATTTACTCTATGTTTGTAATTTCACAAAACGAGTCTAATTATTCTACACACTTCTTTGCTCACGCATCGCCCGGCACGTGCCAAGCTCTCCCTATACGCGCTTTTCACGGCGATCCCGTGGACGCCGCCATGTTTGATCATGCTGTGACGCGTCCATTGCTTGCCTCGGCTGCCCCCATTGCCTCGGTGTTCACAACGGATAAACATGACGCCCCGATGCGGCTCAGCAAACCTCTGTTTAGGTGGATATCGTGGACGGTGACTCGGTGAACGACACTACGCTTTGGCCACAGCTTCAGAGGACATGTAAGCCCCCTTTTTTTTAGCTGATTACGGGGTTGTCAAAACGGCGCCAGCAGCGTGTATGGTGCTTTTACTAAAAGTGGCGCTAGAAATGCATTCCAAGCTGTCCAAACGTTCTGCTTATGAATTAAATCAGGATCAGTGTGTTTTGCTCTTAGTTCTTTATATGGCAAACACCTCTAAGCGAGGTCTTGTCATGCTTCCGACTCAGTAAAGTTGCTCTCTGCAATCACTATCTGATTGTCTATATTCTGTATAATCGCCCGCAGGTGCACTCAGTTCCGATACATTTGATCTTGCTGCGCACCAGACTTGAAGCGTAGATGTTCTGTACTTTGTAATATCTTGTAGCAAAGACGTATTATCATTAGTAACTCGCTTGCATTGTGAACCATTACAAAACTTTCAGCTGCGAACGTTTGTGTGCTGTCTATGTAGTCGCCGTCATCCATGCTTCGGCGCATTGATTCAAATGTGGACTTACTTATCACCCCCCTATCACTTGTGATACGCGGTTGACAGAGCGGGCGTAAGTTTGCGTGTCAGTTGGAGCGGACGTGCGTAGATAATGTGGCAGAAACTAGCCCCAGGAGGAAACGGCGTTGCTTCCTTTGTCCCTGTATAACGAGCGGTACTCATTGTTACCGACGTTTCGGGGTTGAAGTCCGTTTGAAGGTTAGCGATACAACGCTGGCGGATGAGCGATCTTTTTATCCACGAGAAAAGGCCTGTATCGCGAAGAGCAACCAGCAACACAGGCAGTCCTTATGTAGCAGCTGCCCGTGGACTTGGTCACACAGATTCAGTTCATTTATTAATATGTCAGCCACTATTTTTACTGCCAATTTCTGCACACGTATTCCATCTAACGCTCAACATATTGCGGCATGAATGGCGCATAGAGCGTTAGTGATCCCCCAGTTGAATTTCCGACAGCTAAGTTTAAGATATACGAACACTCATGTGGACACATACTCGCGCATATGCTCATTCGGACACAAAGTAGTACGAAGAAGTTTAGTACACTGCATTTCAATGTTAGAGTGGACCAAACTCTCAGAAATATATGAAGTAAGGATAGTAAGTTTAACAGAAAATGTCGTAAGAAATTTATAGCTGCATAGCTATAAACACTACACCCAGAGCTATATATTGTCACGTGGTAGTGACGGTGAAGAATGCAGCAATACTGTGAAGGGCGAAAGTGGTGTTTTATTGAGCAAACCTGTGCCCTCAAAAATAGGCTACACTCAAAGCACAGCGATATCGGTGAGCGCGTCGGCTTTTATACATCAGTCATCGAAGGTTCCAGAGTAATCGCTGGTGCCCGCGTGTCTTCCAGAAAGTTCTACACCATTCGTGTCGCGCGATAAAATCAGATTACATAATGTTCGATGACAACAGAGAGCGGATAGAACCACCGATAACGTTAGAGGAACTTCCCGATACATGCAGGCGCGTCCTGCGCTGTGCGATAACATTTGTTAGGAGGTGAAACGTGGTCACCCGATAAAGATAAACAAGTACACGTGCCAATATAATATATATGGGACAAACTCCGCATACTCACTGGAAGATGTTGTACTGCGTCCTTTTGTGGCATACTTTGATTCGTGTGTTTTGTGGCAGACCTTCCTTGATGTAACTCTGCTCGCTGTGGTATGGGTGAAAAAAAAAAATAGATGTTTCGGTTAGAAGTAAGCGCTTATACCAAAGAGGAAGAAATAAACAGTGTCAGCATTGCAATAGAGACAAAAAACCGGCACCAAGAAGAAAGGAAGGGAGAAGGGGAGGCCTTGTAAAATGTACTTTATATAAGAAACACCAGGAAAACAAACAAAACAATGTGGCTATACGCTTAGTACTAGCAATACAGGAATAAAATTTATTCCAAGATTCCAAGGCATTGCACGCAATTTGTTACGCATAAACATTTTCGTGCTGTTGCAATTAACTTATTCATAAGTGACGTCATCGTCCATGAACAACACATCACTACGTGGAAGTCTCGACGACAGCACTACATACGATGTTTTAAGGAAAGTTTAAGGAATTGCGAAGGAATTTGTTTGTCACTATTCAATAGCCTGCTATGCGTGAACGCCTGAAAGAGCGCCTGCGATTCAGCTGTTAAGGAGCATTATTTATTTGCGATTTGCTGATTAAGGTAGAGCCGGGAAATCAGCAAATGGCGCGCGGGTGTGTAGGCCAAACCAGCAGCCGGCATCGTGAAGGAAAAACCGGCCAAGTGGGCAACTTGCTCGTCCAGAGGTACAACGGCGCGCTCAGCAAAAGACGCTAACGTTGGACCGCTACACGCACAGTCGAGCTTTTGGTGACCTTGAGCGGGGACATTGAAATGAGGCCATGACCCCGGAGTGCGGGTGTCTTTACTCACTTGGGTTCCTCCAGACTGAGTGAGTCGGAGACGGAGCAGTTGGAGCGACTGCCTGTCATGGAGCGGCTCCTCCCGGCTTTCCGGCGGCTCCGCCGGGGCACATTCTGTTCCTTCAGGTCCTGTGCAGACTGGGCGGTCGAGGCCATGTTCTTGTTCTTGTTAACCTACGATGGTGCTTACCCACTACAGAGGATTTTCACCAATCTGCATATCAGAGTATTAAGGTACGAGTGAGGATGGTTACCAGTGAGGCATTAAAAAAATGCAGACAGGTGCTAAGAGGACTAAATCAAATTGTAATTAACTGTCTTGTCGAGAACTAGCTATCTTTCTTCATCCTTTTCATCTCATTGCATGACTAAAATGGCTGAGTCTGTTCGCTATTAAATTGCGTATGTGGCGTTTCTTGCATATTGATATTAGTTTCTATCAATTCAGCGAAAATATAAAGTTATTTTGCAGTTTCTAAGGCATGGCCATGGTCAATCACCTCCTCGTGGGTACGAGCCATGTAAACAACAACAACAACGACGACGACGACGACGACGACGATGACTGTACCTTTTGCAACACAGGGCTGGTCTGGTGCCCTCCCCTCTGTGCCCAGTCTGTGGAGAAGATGAAACAATAGATCATTTTTTCATATTCTGCCGCCGTTTCACTTCTTTAAGAAAAAATCTACAATCAAGATTTACACAGCTTGGTTTGAGCTTTTCAATTATAAATATCCTTTCGCTAGGATCGGATCGGATCGGATCGGAAAACATTTATTGGGCTCTAGAAAAGAGATCTTCGCGGCTTCAGACGGCCTCTTCCATCTTCTGATGGATTCTTCTGTCTGCAATCACAGGGTTGGTGCCCTAGTGCAAGGCTCCACTGAGTATGGCCAACCCGCGAGCTCGCTCTACTAGGCGCTTTTGGCCGTTCAAGCTTACGCTGGAAAGCATACTCTCCCACTGTTCCGCACTCGGGTTTTTAATTTTATAGATAGTTGCCTCCTCTCTTGGAAAGTGCCACAGGGATATTTGCTCAACCGTGGAGGATTTTATAATTGCTACAAAGAGATTGTCTTGAATTCTTAAACATTTTATTTTTGTTCATTTCCTCCAGTTAGTTTTACCAATTTTAGTTTTTAATAAATATAGCCTAATTTCATCCAAATCTTGGCCAATCCCCCACAGTGGGTGTGCGCCATCGCATAAGGAATACCATGCCATACCATACCTTTTGCAACAGCGAGATGTGTACGAATGCTAGTAATATGACCATCGAGGTTGCACATCCATGTTTTCTCCTTCGAAAATGGTGCTTACCTACTACGCGCGATTGCCCTAAAAGGTGGCGTTTGGCTATGAAGGTTGGGGAGGTGCAAAAAAAAAAGGAAAAATGAGAATTGTATAAGAATACATTAAAACAGAGCGATTCTAATTGCTACACTGACAGCTTGTTTTCCTTCCTAAGCAGTGACGCATGCACGTTACAGGAGACCGGCCAAGAAGCAGACTGTAAGTGGCAAGGATAATTAAAAGGAAACAAAGGAAATAGACGGATTCCACACATGGGGGCAATCGATGCTAAGCGAAGCTTTCTTTGATGTTTCCTGAAACATATTCACTTCACTTCTACCTCATCACGGCTATGTAGCTCAGTGTTTCTCCTTCTATGCATGCTGCGATCCCATTGTTGGCTTACTCGACTTCTTTCTCCACACTTATTAACTTCCTCTGTAGGCACCTACAACAATCTGTTACCGACGTTATTTTCACTTCTATGCAGCTCAGTGCTCCTGGCTCAATGCATGCTCTGGTCCCATTTTTGTTGGTTGGTTGGTTTTCTTCCACGAATGGCTCACACCCACTACAAAGGATTGGCCAGGAATCGGGTCAGTTGGGAAAACAATTAGAACCTAAAGAGAAACACTAATGAGAAATTTTGAAAAGATGAAAGAATGAAGTCAGATAAGGAGATCATCCCGATTCAATTATAAACCCCACAATAGCTGCACCAACATCCCTACGATAAAGTCATAGAGTGTAGACTCCGAAACATTGAATGCCATTTTTTCTTGTTATCTTTACTTCTTGCTCGTCCCTAAGTTGGTTTTCATGCCCACATCTTCATTTCTCTGTAGCCGACGTCCTTAATTTTGTGTTGGAGACTTCTTCACGTCTTCCTTTATGTTCTGCTTATATATCCGGCATGCACCTATACCGGGGGGGGGGGGGTCAAGGCAGCGGAGGAGGCTATCTTAATGAAGATAGAGAAGGATAGGTTGAGCTGGAGAGCGTGGCTCTAGCCGGCTATTCCTCACTGGGGTGACAAGTGGGAGATACAGGGAAAGAGAGAGGCAGATGGCAGGTGACTATGACATAGTACGATGAGCTGCTATATAAACGTTGTTCTATACGCGGATGTGCACTTTAGACGCACTACACACAAGAGCATACGGTCTCACGCAAAGTATATTGGCCAAGGATGTTCACGTAACCATTGCCACATGCCAAGTTGCACGTACCCAGTGGCCCAACCTGCCTATTCGGGAATATATCCAATGACACATGCGCAGCGGCCCATATCATTGTACACCCAGTAAGGCAGCATCAGCCAGCACTCGCAAAGGGGAGAGAACACGCAAAGAAAACTTCGCTTTAAGATATGCAGATCCAACGCAATATTGGACTACAAATGACGCGAAGGTTGTTTGATTTTGCGAGGTAGCAGCAGTAGAAGATGACATGAGCACAACCTCGTTGCCCGTATGTGCAATGTGGGATTCTTGTCGAGGAAAGAATGTTGGTGAGAAGTGTATGGCACATAGATGTACGACACATATAAATGCATTTATGGCTTCATATTCTTTGTGTCTCGTTGGTACATTTATTCTGGATGATTGGCCAACAATAAGTGCATACCCAGTGGCGCAAACCTATAGTGCCGAAGTTGTCTGTTCGTGCACCCACACCCAAGTTCTTTACCAGGCCTGGCATCAGCCAGCAGAAAGCTGTTTATTCGGACCTATACCCATTTTCTCAAGTTGTCTACTCGGCAAGATAGCAGCTAGCACATTGCGATCCAAGTTGTCCATATATATCCACAAATATATCCTGCAAGGAAACGACGACGAGCGCCGAACAACTGGAAGGAGACAAAGAAAGCTTCACTAAAAAAAAAAAAAAGAAACGGAAGTTACACAATGAAAGGTATACAGGTTTTGTGGCTATGCAACATGATTCACGAAGGCCCTGCTGTTATCCTTACTCCAGTCAGGTGATATAGAGATGTTGTAACATTTGTTAACCATCTTAGCTTGATTTGTTTATTGCTAGTGTTTTTAAAAACCAAACCTTTCTTTGATAACAAATTGTTACCTAGAACGATTCCTGACCCCGTTGATTGATGCCTTTTCTCGCAGCTTAACCTGACCACTCTATTATAGTGAAATAGTTCATGTGTCTTCAGCCAGAAAATCACTAGCATCAAATAAAAAAAATGTGTTTTTCTTAAGCGAGACTGTTTCATGGTCTGTAGGAGCGACTTTTCCCATCATTAGCAGCGATTATCTCCTTCTCCACGCGAAAGTGGTGAAAGGAAGAATCTTAGTTATCTGTCGGTGTTGAGAGACGGGGAGAGGGTTAAAAAAGTCGCAGTTTCATTCGAAAGCCGAAGCATTGATTGCGATAGCAAATTAGTAGACAGCTAGCTATACGAAGTACGGAGAGTAATTGCATCGGCCTAATAAACTCAACATTCACTTACTAACTAAATTAACAAGCATGGTGTCGTGCACGCCCAGGCAAACAGAAACACATCTTGCAAAGGGGAGCGCAGAAGTGGTTGGCAAAAAGTAGACAAGACAGGTAAGACGCTCCCCTCTGCGCTGCACTACCTTCTGCGAACCACTTCAGCGCTCCCCTTTGCAAGGTTTGTCAAATAAACTAGTCCAACAGCTTACTATTCTAAAGAAACACATCTCGCTCGATGAGCGTGGGCACTGTCTGTCAGAACGCTGGCGTAAGGAAGAGCAGCAGCAGCAGCGAGCGAATTATCTTTCGTGTTGCCTCTCACTTCAATGCGAACTAAGCGGTGAGAACACAGCGCACACGAAGCTATCAGCATTCAGCGCACCTAGACTCTGTACTCATTGCAGATGACTTCTAAGATAGGGATTGCGTGGCCGCGTTCAGCCTGGTCATACGCAGTCGCCGCCGGAGGAGAACGCCCCGCTACCTCCCTCCACGTCCTTTGGTGCCTTGCGCGCGGTGGAAGAAGGCGTGCTTGTACCTCGCCTTCCTCCTGGCGCGCACGAGATGAAGCCACCATCCTCGGCTCACACTGGCACCTTTTCACTCGCACCTACAGCCTACGGCGCACGGCCACGGTGTTATCGCACTGTCACTGTATACGGAACATCACGGCGACGACGGCGGAAATGCGCCAGACTGTCCATAATTGCTATCACAACAAAAACAAGCTTTACGCACGCTCAATCACTTAAGAAAAGCATCCACAATAATAAAGTAGGCTACTACCTGCCCCCGCTCTATCTCCTACCATTGCTACCCCCTGGGAACTAACTTCTATTTCTATACGCGACGTCACAAATGTGGTCCACGTTGTGAAGCTCTAAATAAAAGAAGGCTACAGAGAAGAAAAAAAAAGACGAAGTGCCTTTATGGACGTCATTGATGATGAGTTGCGTTGTAAATTGCTGCTATCCCGTTACTTAATAGCCGCGCAGCTCCTTGACTTGGTGATGTGGCGTTTAACTCGGACTCTGAAAGAAATACATGAAGATATTCAGAGAAAAGGAATCGCCGTTAGAACAAGCTATATTGCACAATAGTCACACTACAAGAAGAGCAGGACCGCGTCGTTAGTGAATTGTAAAACTCAAGACATTAAGATCGTATAGAGCTGCTCCGAAATACATATTCGGGTGAAGAAGTGCTGGGGACGACATCTTGCGACGTTTTGACACCGTGCGCGTTCTTTTAAAGGAGCGCACTGACATAATTTTTATACCTCACAATTTTTTCTCGTCACATGCAGCACAATATCCTCTAAAACTGGAAAAAGGACTGACCGGCGTCAGAGTGGTCACAAAAATTTACTGCACTAGTTGTTTCTACGAAACAGCTTCGTTTGCAGTGTCGGAGCCGTGAAGGACGCCATGATACAATGACCCACTTCGTTCCGGCAGTCGCTGCGGCTGCCACAGGCGAGAGCAGCCAGAGCGCCGCGCTCTTGTCTATACTTTATGAACGGCGACAGCATAACTAACTCTAGATTTATGGACCCTTTTAGCGGAGCAGTTTGTTCTAGAGGAACGAGATGGCGCTTTCGGCGGCGCGCCGCACGTTGCCTCAGCGAAAGCGCACGAATACGAAATAATTAGGCTACCACTCCTCCCTGATTCTGTGCAATCAGCTTCCGGAAATGCAACTGGGTTTTAGTTAATGAACTCTGCTCCATTCATGCTGAAAAATGTGGAACGGTAGAGAGAACAGATGTGCAGTATAGTTGGCTGCAGAAATAGTGACTGGCACACTAAGGAATGGAATGAGTATGCATGTCCAAGTTCGCGGGCCGCTGCTACATGCGGACTGCTTGTGTTGCCAGCTCTTCGCGATGTACGGCTTTCCTGGATAATAAAAAAAAGAATAATCCTCCAGAGTATATCGCTAACCTTCAAAGAAAGGACTACAACCCCGGAACGTAGTTAAGAGTAAGTATTGTTCGTTACACAGTGAGAAATGGAGTAGGGCCGCCTCCTGGCATAGTAACGCATCCAGCCCAACTCACACGCAAACTCACGCCAACGCCATTGGCAACGTGTCAAAACTAAGTGAATGGGCGCACTCTTGAATCTTTGCACTCGAACGGGAGACGGCGACTACAGTGACAGCATACGAATGTTCGAGGCTGAGAGTTTTGTGACGGTCCACTGAGTAAGCGAACGATTAGCGATAACGCGTCTTTGCTACAAGGTATTAAAATGTACAGACCATCTACGTTCCAAATATTGTGCGCAGCAAGAACAAGTATATCGCTACTGAGCATATTTCCTAGCGATTAGGCAGAAAATAAACAAACCGATAGTGACCGCGCCGAGGAACGTTACCGAGTCAGAAACAAGACCAAGCCGCTGGTTCAAAGTCTTTGCTAAGTGATGAACGCAGAGGAAAACATACTGATCTCGATTTAATTCATAAGCGGAAAGTTTGGACAGCTTAAAATACATTCTTAGCCCCGCTTTTAGTATAAGCACCGTATACGCTGCTCGCGCAGTCCAGACAAGGCGTAATAGCGCTTATACGTCCTCTGTAACTGTGACGAAAGCTTCGTGTCGTTCACCCGGTAACCTTCTACGATATCGGCTTAAAAACAGATTTTCTGATCCGCACCAGCGTCATGCCCATCCGTTGCAAACGTGGAGGCAACGGAAGCAGCTGAGGCAACGAATGGACGCATCACCACGAGATCAAACATTCCGGCGCCCACAGAATTGCTGTGAAAAGAGTCTATTGATTCACGACGTCAGCAAATTTTGCTCTGTGTCATGATGTCATGACAATGTCGATGACGCCAGCATGGTATTTCCAGACGAGCTGTAGTACAATATATCTGATGAGTGCTTTACAACTGTCTTAATTGTTCAGAGTCACCCTTTTACGAGCGAGAAACAGATATAAAATTATCTTTGGAATAAAAATCTAATGAGCGCTTACAACTGTCATAATTGTTCAGAGTCATCCTTTTACGAGGGAGAAGCAGATATAAAATTATCTTCGGAATAAATATGCTGCTAGCGACATATTTATGCTAACAGATAAGTTCGATATATAGTCAGTCTTTGCTAAGACCGTTCCACGGGGTTTGGTTAAACACAACTTCAGAAGCTGTTGGCACCTGCTGTCCAGGGCTCCATGCGCCGCTTGACATACTGGTCTACGAAAGTGCTTTTGACGTATGCTAAATCTCTGACAACATAAAAATAGGGAACGCCATCGCTTAATTAGGGGACGGAAAGAAATAGCGGGTTGCAAATGCTTGAGCGTTTAACGCGAGGTGCACTTGGATATTGGAGGTTGCCTTAGATTGTAGCCCTAAAGTTGACGAAGAGCACGTTGAACCAACGGCGATCCGTAATGGAAGAATGCAGAGGCGCCCGTTCAATGGAAAACCCTTTCTATTGCAATGTATGCGAGCTACTAGACGCCGGCCGCAGCTATCAAAAGCAGGGAAGGCTGCAAGCGGTTTTTATTTAGTCTCATCCGGCCTGGAACACGAAGTGTGAATGATAAGGTAGCTGTGTCATAATGCCTGCGCCGTAATTTTAAATATTTCTTGAACATTTCTGAGTAGAGCTGAATATAATCAATCAATCAATCAATCAATCAATCAATCAATCAATCAATCAATCAATCAATCAATCAATCAATCAATCAATCAATCAATCAATCAATCAATCAATCAATCAATCAATCAATTGCTACGGCGCCAGCACAAGCTAAGCCTGTTGATAAGGACTTTTAGCGTTTCTCGGCCCCTGCATTGAGCCCCTGTTTAAAACCTAGTTAACGCCAAATGAATACAGACCAGGCCAAAATGTTCAATGTAGAAAGAAGGGCAAATTGGAAATCAAACATTTCGACCGCTTAAGGGTGAAAAAATAAAAGGAAACCGAAACATTTCGGTATGTTGCGCGTGACATTTCGGAGTGTATTTATTATGACAGCAAAATCAATTCAAGACTCCTTCCTGTCCCGTCGCTTTTTTTTTCTGTGTTCTTCTAAGGCCCTTCTTTTTCCCTAAGTGCTGGGAATATCGCAGAAACGTTAACTGAAGTCTGGCTCTATACAGAAATCGTTAATTGGCTAAATTCTGTTTTTGAAGACAAACGTGCGCAATATCAAAAGCATGATGAGTTCTTGAACAAGTACGACTTATGAAAGTTGTACTTGTTGAAGAACTCATCATGCTTTTGATATTGCGCACGTTTGTCTTCAAAAACAGAATTTAGCCAATTAACGATTTCTGTATAGAGCCAGACTTCAGTTAACGTTTCTGCGATATTCCCAGCACTTAGGGAAAAAGAAGGGCCTTAGAAGAACACAGAAAAAAAAAAGCGACGGGACAGGAAGGAGTCTTGAATTGATTTTGCTGTCATAATATATACACTCCGAAAGTTATAACTGAAAAATCAGATGTTTATTGAGTAGCATTGACTACGCATATTTTTCCTGTAAACACCTCGCGCGTGTACTAACTGCGGATAACTGATGTCCACTATACTCCTCCGGGCATTTTTCACACGACAGCTAATTAACAACACAAAACAGTGTATGCAGAAAACGAGTCCTAAGTTCTGCAACCAAAATAAGCACGGTTAGCTTGTGACATCTGAGGATCTCATTTTAAATAGATGTTGTTTATCAGAGCATCTTTAGATGGCAATCTAGCTAGTGTTTGATCATCTCAGCGGTAAGCCCGTAACCGTACACCTTTAATCAGAAAAATTACCGTGACTCTGTCGTTATTACATTCGTGATGCGATTTTCATGATAACGCTCACCAATGAAGTAGTAGGTGCTCGCTCCAGCGACCAGCAACAGCCAGATTATCGTAATGGCCACAAGTGCGGCTACCTTGCCAGCTGTCTTGCCTCTCTTTATCCTACGTGATAGAGGGGAGCGATAAGGCGTTTCGTAAAACGTGATTAGCGTAGCACGAAATCCCAAAATTTCTTTTGTAAGGGAATAAAGTTAGGAAAAGGTAGGCGTGCGGACACGGAATAAAGCAGAAGGAACCGGTAAACACAAACATCGTTTCCTCTCTGAATGTGTCCGTGCCTGCGCGCCTGCCTTTTTCTAACCCTAATCCAGAAGAACCAGCTCTGCTTTCTTTCGATCGTTCAAAGAGAATAAAAAACAACCATCGCTGAGTGCCTAGCTCACTCCCTGGGTGTTTCCTAACACAGACCATAAGCGTTGTCTTAAATCATGGTGTCGTTTCAGCTCCCAGCGCACTTTTGCTGGAACGTAAGTCGGGGAAGACCCTCTCGCATAATATGACGAGTTTTTTAATCATGCGGCTTGTTTTCTCGCGTTTTTTTCTTTAATAACTTTTTTTCTTCTGGACTCGTCATTTTCAATATGTAGTTTACTCCATCCGTTAAGCAAGTGAAACGAAGAAAATAAAATTTTGGTTTCTAGTACACTCCACATCAAAGAACCAGCAACACAACTGATGAAGTGGAATTTCAAGGAACCTGTGTGCTGAGGGTTAACATTTGAGATTGAGATGAAACGTGAGCTAGGTTTCCTAAGTTTTGCTTTGGTAGAAGGCAGCTTTGTATCTCCAACACGTATGGCACAGGCAATCAAACCAGGCCCGCCCCAGAACTGAGCCCTATAGTGAATTCTTATCTTCAGTCGTGTGCGGCTGCTAACAAGAACAGGTGAGCTACTACTTATTTAACATTGTTTGTTTTTTATTGGTACACTTTCGGTCTTCTTCTCTCCTGCCAAAAGGGGCAGGAGAAGTGAAACGCGTTGACGAGACTGCCATCTCCTCGAGAAGTCGAGCGTGTGTTGTCTGAGAAAGCGAGCCAATAAAATGCTAACTATAGTACTAGGTAGTGTTGGTTAAGGAACTTTTTTTCCACGCAGTAGTTCCACCTTATGGGAATCACTGGAAATGTTTGTCGCAGCAAGAAACTTGCCACAAATAAGACATTCCCAGTTTGTTCGTCGGGTGCTAGTGTCGTATTTCTCGTCGCAGTCTAGGCTATGCATGTAAAAAGTGTCTGCGTCCCTGTTTTATTAATTAAGCAAACAACGCATAACTATGAAGCGGTTGTTTGGGAGCGGTCCTAGGTATTCATGCTTCCATGCACAAGGTGAAAGGATGAGGCGAAACAAGAAGAAACGGCGTTCACTGTGTCTGCCAGTTCGTCGTTTTATTTTTGTGCCGCATTTGAAAGCATGAAAGGTCATTTACGCTAAGTATGGCCAGCAACTTGACAGCACGTTGATCACAGTGTGCTTTCACGATAGCTTTTTTCAATGTTGTACTACGTATTAGAAGAAAAGACGTTAATTACAGCAGTAGAAAACGAAGATTAGGTAAGGAAGTCTATAAAGCTGAAATCGTCATTTTGCTGTTAACTTCTGACACATTTCGCAAACTACCAGTACCATGCTTGTTTTGCGTTTACAAACCGATTTAGTGCTTTAGCCCAAACCATACCGTATAAGAGCGCGATAACAATTTTTGATACTTATTTTCGTCCCCATATTTGAATTCTTAGGCATTGATACCATTGCTAACGCAATGCTTATGCCGAAAACAAGTTATATTCAGTTAATGTGCCTTTTTGCAAAGGATATCTTAAGTGCTGTCCTTTCACAACACATGTATTTCATTTAATTTCATTTCATTTATTTACTCTCAGGGTCGTACAGGCATTACAGAGAGAAGTGGGAGCAATAAAAGAAGAAAAGGCTAATGAGCTAGCGCATTGTCATAGAGAGTCGACTTGAACACGTCATGATCAGTGATGGTGACGATGGAGGCGGCAAAGCGATTCCAGTCTTGGCTTGTTTTCAGAATGATGGCTTCGAAATATACGTTGCTCTTGCACTGAGGTACCCCAGCTTTCATACGATAATCAACGCAAGGTGACAAACGGATTATCTAATGTTAGCTTCTAGAATCTGGGAGTATACTTCTGCATTGTAACAGTATGTTGCACCGCTGACAAGGCGTCCCACTAAATTTGTTTCCTCTTTACTGCGAGACCAGGACCACCTTTCACAAAACCTTTCCTACGTAAGTACAGGCCGAGAGTGTCCATCACGGTGACAATTTTCTGATCAGGTTGGCCCTTGCCCCAATGTTCGCCAATTAGGAAACGTTCTTACGTGTACAAGAAGTCTGTTGAATACTGGCTCTGGCCATCATCCTTTATTCAATGTTTGCTTTGAACGTTACTGTGCAGGGGATGGAAAACAGCACACACATTCTTTTTACTTTGAGCAGGACATTTATATGGCTTATTTTTCGCTGAAGGAAGGCATGCACTGAGACAGACAGAGGCTGCCACGATAGCGTGGTATCCGTTCTGGCTGTGCTGACCTAGGGTCGATCTGTACCACGAAGGTAGAGCCTTAGAGAAAGGAAAAAAACTGGGTAGAGGCCCTGATGTCACTTTCCGTAAAGCGCCCTCGAACTTATGGGGCAGTTCTTCTTCCTATCTACTTGCCCGTTGTCGCCTCGGTGTCAAGCGCGTGCGCCCAATGACGCACGCACTAGGCCACATCTTCAGTCTGGCAGATGGGTTCGACGTGACGTGTGCAATGACTAGTCTCACCTTTAGTCAAGCAGAGCCGCCCTCGCGTTGGGGTAGCGTGCCCTTCTCGTACCCCGAAGGCCCGGGTGCGATTCCCACCGAGACCGAAATCTACCAAATTTTCTTTTCAAAACCATTAATTTATAATGTGTTTGAGGAACCTCTCTGAGAAATGTGACCGCCAATTTGAGCATCTTTGGCGTGTTTTTACTCTTTGCGCCGTCATCCATTTTTGGTACCATCGCTCGGCCAGGCCGTCGCCGCCGTATTTTCGCGTAATGGGGCATATTATGCTTTTGCACTAAAGGGATAACAACGGGGTTATGGGGGCGAAATGCGAAAACACCCGTGTGCTTAGATTTAGGTGCACGTTAAAGAACCCCTGGTGGTCAAAATTTCCGGAGTCCCCCACTACGGCGTGCCTCATAATCAGAAAGTGGTTTTGGCACGTAAAACCCCACAATTTAATTTTTTTTTAACAACGGGGTTTGTCGCACATCGCTACATGCCGAGTATCCCGGTACACCAATGCCACGTTGGCTCAGTCGTCCTAGCTTGCATGAACACCAGCGCCAGAGTACCCTCTAGGGAATAATTGCAGGAAACTTAAGGCCTGCAGCGCAATGCGCTGAATTGTTCAATTTAAAATCTTCCCCTTGGTGCTAACCAATAATATTGGCGGAAGGTGGCGAGGGCGCTGGAGTAGAGAACAAGACGGAAAGGAGGAATTGCCGTACAGTCGAACCCGGTTGTAACAAAGAGGCTTGTGCGCGAAATATAGTTTGGTGGATGAGGTAATTAAAGGAGTACTGACACAAAAAACATCCACGTGGTTTTTTTCTTCTTTAATAAGTAGGTAATGACCCGGTAATCACGACACGAAACCTCATTTACTTCAGAGCGCGACAGGTAATTATTTGCAGTCTTTTTTGTAGCGACCAGTCGACGTTTCGGTTCCAGAGAGCAACGAGACGGGAGAAGCGGGAATGTAAACAAAGTGATCACGTGTTCGCAAAAAGCCATGACGTATGCTCTGACGCGCAGCCAGCGTGCGCGATCAACTTGCTGAATATTTTCGTGCGACTGCCGCATCGGTCGGACGACCGCAGCCAATGACAGCGCCGGTAACGTGAACGTCATGGCGACGTGGTAGACCCGGCGGTGCGGGGCCGGCGAGCGGGCGCCTCACCGCTCTGATCAAGTTTTTTTTTCTCTCCCTGGTCGAAACACGGGCCTCTTTCGCCGCTGACGGCGGCACATAAATCGGCTACAATTTGTTTCTGACACGAAATAACTTCTAGAATAAAGTGGCCTTGAAAGAGTGCGAGTTATAAACCGTTGTGCGAAATAGTAAATCGTTGGCGTGATTTCTACTCGGACGCGGTATGCGCAGACGCGCCAACAATCGCCTGTATACGAAGCGGCTCGCCTGACTGGCGTGTTTACTCATCGCTACTAACGGCACCGGGAAAACTAACCGTATTTTCACTTAAGAGAAACATAAATGTTCAGGCATTGATTGTGCTGACGAATTTAGGCGCTTTATTACGAGCCGCGGACGCATCGCAAGGACCCTCGGGCCCGGATAGATGGCCGGCGAGCTAGACCTACATCGTCTCCTAGTGATCGCAAGCTCGCCTGGCATGCTCGTTCGCTTCTGTCGGCGCCAATGAAATCAAATGTGCCGCAATTTAAGCGTGACATAACTGTGTACACGTTGTGCCGACTAACATAGGCGCTTCATTATACGAGATGCAAGCGATCGTGCCACAAGCGCCACCGGTGTCGGATTCGATGGCCCAGCGAGCTATGCCTGCCGGCTCCTGGCCATCGGCGGCTGTCAACGGATCCGATACTGCTAACGCGGCCTTGCGGAAACACGTCTACAGTGCTCGCATAGACGTGTTTATATTGTCATGAATTGTTTCAAACAAGATAGCTGTGCAAATACGGTTGCGTTCACTTTCTGTTCGAAGTTACGCAGCATTCGGAACTTCCACGCAGGGGCGCCGGTTCTGGGCGGAGCTACCCGCCGCTCGCTCATTCGTACCGTGTCTCCCGAATCGCCGCATGCGGCAAGTCGCACACGACGCGCCGTACGACAGATCGCACGAAAAATCGCACCATGTATCTCGCGCTTTAGACGTGGCCAATCACTTAGCGACTCGGATATCGCGGCCGGCGATGGCGAGGACGAACCTCAACAAAAACCTTGCATCGGCCACCATCAATGGTAAGACACAACAAATCGGCGTTGAACGTTGTGGCAGCGCAGTCAAGCTGATAGTGTGGGAAATAGCCCGATGTACACGACAAAAACTGCAGTTGCAGCGACACGGAGAGCATCCCACTACAAGTACAACAGCTAGAACAAGCAACAGCAGAGGAGAAGAGCACATGTAAGCCGCATGGCAGCCAACGAAAATTCGTGACGTAGCCACATGACGTAGAGTTTTCTTGGCTATTTACAATCCCGCTTGATGTTAATGTCGTGAGGTGCTGTGTTTTGCGGTTGGCTGCGCGCACGTACTTTAAAATTGATTTTAAATATGTTCTAAGCGATATTCGCCGTTGATATTTTATAGACGATGTGTGTGTGACCAACTAAATCGATCTCACAAGTTATCTCGACTTGGAATTGTTGTGTCAGTACTCTTTTAAGTACACGAAAACTAACCTACAGCGAACTTAAATGAATTTTTGCAACACGTTGTTACATACAGATTTGTTATCTCCAGCAGAGAAAAGAAGCAAGGAAAGCATTAATTTACTGATGACAAAACTGCCTGTAGGCAGTAGTTTTTTTGCCAGTGTCTTGAATTCTTCCTCGGCGCCGCTAGGAATGGCGTTCTCGTTGCGCGAACTTGTGCGGAGCTGCTCCAATGCACTGCCCCCGTGTGGCCACAGTATCGGCGCAGCCCGTCAACCACAGTATGTGCGCCCGGAAAAGTCAGTTGACACGGCTCCTCATCTGGCAGTGGCCTGCCCGAGTTCCAGATATCGTATGTCCAGTTCGTTACGTTATATTACATTCGTACAGGTTAGTTAGTTTTCGCGTGTTCGATGAAGATAATAATTCACGTTATCCAGGCTCGTTACATTCGGGTTTGACGTACGGCGACGTTATGCTCACCAGGAGAGCGGCACTTCTTCGTCGCTTCGTCCTCGTTGCGGTGGCGGAGTCTCCCGCATCGAGTCCAGCTCCACTTGCACCATGTCGGCGGGACCTTCGCCCGAGGCCCCGTACGCGCGCCGAGGCTGCATGAGGACTACCTCGCCTGCGTGGAAGCATCGTGGCCGCAAGGGGCATTACACGGCGCAAGGCGTGAGAGCAGCGTCCGTACGAACAAGAGGTAGTAGGCATGGTGTACCATGTAATACTGATGCGTCTACTAAGCGTCGTGTTAACAACAGGCCGTGCCAACAAGCTGTCGTACAACAAACAGGCCGCATTCGCAGAACACTATAGAAAGTGCCGGAAGTCGTGCAATTCACTAGTGGCTATATATGGCGACAATTCTTGTAATTTTCTTTTTTTGTCCCCCTGGGGTTCTTTAACATGTGCCCAGTGCACGCTACACGAACGCTTGTTGCATTCATCACCGCCAGCGGACGTAATCTGCAGGTGGAATCGAAACACGGATCTCATGAGCCCGACGCCACAGCCACAGAACTAGAAACTGCGGCATTGCTTCACAACCAGATCCCAGTTTTGGCACGTAAAACAACAGAATTAAAATTTTCAAACTTAATTCTTCTTGTCCATCGTAATTTGCTTGCACGAAGCCACGCTCCCACTATCACCAATTGACGGCACCAATTGGCGCGATGGATGATGATAGATGAATATAATCAGAGTGTTCAAAAACACAGCTTCAGTTATCATGCGATGAAGATGGATGCACACTGTATAGTACGAAAAATATGTGTGTTTACAAAACATCTCATATGAACATGGCGCTCTATTCTCAAACAGGCCGAACAACAGACCAACCCATACAACGTAGCGGACAAGTGAGAGGCCGTATATTGAAGAAATCTCAGTTGTTTCGTAGGAACAAAAGGGCGTATTTGCCAATTGTCAAAAGAGCACGAGCGCGCATTCACAAAACATCGTGCTAGTAAGAGGCCGGATTCTCGAACGTATTGTGAGACAAGTGCGGCAAGCTTGGAGGGCTGGTGAAGTTGCACGATGAGAGGTCGTGCAGCGCCTTTCATGTTCATTTCTCCTCTCAGTCCCCCTTTATTGCACTGTTCATTATGTAGTATTATACGAACAACAGACCGTGCCTATAAAAGTACTGTGCAAGAAAGTGGTCATAGAGAAAAAGCTGTCGTATGTACGGGTACATTGTATCGTACGAACGACCGCTGATATTGAATACGAAAAAAGAACTGCGCTGAAAAACCTTTTCGTTGGCAAGATATGTTTCTCACACTTGGCTAGCCTTTACTACCACTACGTAATTTTGGCTCCTCTAAGCGGGTTCTTACGAACTGTTCCTGCTTGCGAATGATAATGAATCTGGGCCAACATCCAACAGAAAGAAATGGCTAGAATAAAAGAAAAAATGCCAACAACATCAGCTCATTATTTCAACACGTCTGCATGCTGCGAATACATCGAAGAAACTGTTTGTGTCAAGAAGCGACTCGGCGCATTTCATTAACTAACTGCATTAGCGGTATGGAACTTGATGCCACGTGACAGCAAAAAAGTAAATAAGAACTAATAATACACTTAATTTACAAGTAGAGTTAACGCACTGAACTCGATACAATCGGTGATCAAACAGTAAATACAATACACTCCAAGGAAACCTTAACATGAACCGCCTCTGCTTTTATCCATTGGAGTCTGCATACTTGTATACTAACGAGTTGGCCTAACCTACCGTGGTTGCTTAGTGGCTAAAGCGATGGGATGCTAAGCACGAGGTCGCGGGATCAAATTCCGGGCACGGCGGCGCGTTTCGATGGGGGCGAAATGCGAAAAACATCCGTGTACATAGAGTTAGGTGCGCGTTAAAGAACCCCAGGTGGTCCAAATTATTCCGGAGTCCCCCACTACGGTGTGCCTCATAATCAGATCGTGGTTTTTGCACGTAAAACCCCATAATCTTATAACCAGTTGGCTTACAGTTGATGGGCTCAATACAATTCATCTTGGTCATTTTTCTGTCTGTTAGAAGTGACTAAGGCATCCAAAATTTCTTCCTTTGTTCCCGCAGTGTTTCGTTTTTGGTGGAGACACTCCTTATATGTAACTAAGCGTCCTGTAGCTAAAGGAAAAGGTCGCATGGTCAGTCCGTAAAGAAATGTCTTGATTATCGCGCGCGTGTCGTGCCAGATTTTAGGCAATCTCAGGCTCTGACAAACGGCGAGTTGTGGACATCACATGCGTTCGAGCGAAGTGACTGCAGAGCACCGTGGCAGCACAGCATCGTGGCAGCACATCCGAAAAAAGAGCAGCTTTTCAGAGCTTCTTTTCTGCCGGCATGGCAGCTGTGACGTTTTACGTGGAAGCTCGTGTACTTCAATTTATATCAACACAGCTTGATGGGCGAGCTCGTCGATTTAGGTGCATGTCCAAGAACCGCAGGGGGCCGAAGTTAACCTACAGCCTCCCACTACGGTCGTCCCTCATAGCCCGTGTGTGTTGTTGTGAGGTGAAATTCCATAATTTGATTTGACTTCAGTGGAAGTGACCTGTAAATAAAATCAACCGACAAACATCATGGCCTCTAGGCCTTTACACGCAGGCAAATATCTATGGGTAAATTCCATTTGTTGTACCTCTGCAAGAGTAAAAGGTAAAGAGCTCGCTTACCGATAATGACGTCTCCGCTGCCCGTTCGCCGGAGGCGTGCAGGGCCGTCGTCGTGCGCATCATGCTTGGGCGAGGATGGGGGCGACGTTGCTCGTGCCGGGCGGACCTGTCCCGAGGAGGGCAGGACGGCTTCGCCACGGTGCAGCGGCGAGTGCAGCTGACTCGACAGCGTGCTGCTCTTGCGCACCAGCCGCACCATGGGGTACGGCATGCTGCTGACCGGTAGGCTCTGACCTGGGCGCGTCGGAGTATCTGGGTGAAGAGACGAACGCGGGTGTGTCTTGACGCGGTGAGCATAAAGTCACTCACTCGGGCTCACACATTTCCGGAGCTGAAGTATCGGGGAGCGGTTGCTTCCTGTACAAATGGTAAGCACTTAGCGGAACAAAAAAGGACCCGGCGAGAACACATTAAAGGGGCCCTGAACCACCCCTCGGGCTCGGTGGAATATCATTGTCCGCGGGTAGCACACGCTGCTGTGAACATCTCAGCCAAGTTTTGTTGTCGTACGCGGTGCGTAGAGCTCGCAAGCGGATAATGGTCACCTTTCTCTCAACAGCTCTCTTTTCAACAGAAGACCCTGTACTCACTGTCTTCTGGAAGCTTTATTTCGTCATTGGACGCTTTATTTCGTCATTTTCTCAGACGGCTGCTATTGACCGATAGCTGACATCAAACTACGGTCGGCTACATGGCGTAGATACAGCGGCCGCCGCGGGGTGCCGATGCGAGTCCACTGGCTAAGTGCACTGCGGCTCGCTGGGGATAACCGCGTTTGGCTTACGCTTAGCGCGTCGTAGGCACCAAAGGCGGAAGTGGTGGAGTCTACGTTAGCACTCAAAATGAAATTTGAACTGCGCGCCATGGTGAGATATAGAAGGCGGACGTTGTGGGCACGTCCGGGCTTTAGCACGTCCCACTGCGCCCTAGCCTTCGCAATGCAAGGTATTGAAGAAGGAACGGGAGCACAGCGGAGGCATTGTTTGATTGCCAATAACTCCGCTTCGTCTGAACGCATTGATGTACCTTTCATGGCAAAGTATTTCTCAAATAGCCTATTTTCACTCCGAATGCTTCTCTACACTTCGACAAAAAGTGGTCCAGGTCCCAATAACGTACATTTCTTGTGTTGCTAAGCGTTCAGCTTGCTGTTATTTTCATCATGACCGCAGGGTCATCGCACAACTCCTATTCATTTCCCGCTGCTGCACATATGCCAGGGAGAACGTGTCACTTAAGGTTACGCTTAAAATTTAGTCAAGATTAAATGTTTTGTCAGCATAAAGTCAAACGCAAACATGTTGCAAACCGATAGATTGCGTTGTTGCACGCACTTTCAGGTTCGTTTCCGTTTGTAACGTGACCCGCCGTGGTGGCTTAGCGACTGTGGTATTGTGCTGCTAAGCATGAGGTTGCGGCATCAAATCCCGACCATGGTGGCCGCATCCATGGGGGCGAATTGCAAAAATGTCCTTGTCCAGTGCATTGAAGACACGTTAAGGATCCCCTGGTTGTCAAAATTTATCTGGAGTTCCTCACTACGGCGTGCCTCATAATGAAATCGTGGTTTTGGCATGTAAAATCCCAGAATTCAATTCAATTCTTCTATTTCCAGTTCGCGTTTCAGTTTACGCTGACGGTACGCAAGTACTGTAAGTGAATGAGCCAACGAAAAAAAAGAAGCTGAAATAGCGTAACTGGCCTTCGACTCAGCATTTTGCAAATAGGAAGATAGAGGAACACGATATCTTTACTGATAACGAGCACATCAGAAAGCTACTTAAACTAAGCTCGGCTATCAACAAAACGCACGTTGCAAGGTGCTCTCGCTCACCGGGGGGCTCTTCAACAAAACCGTCTTCTTCGGCCATGTCCAACAGCCGCACGGTCACTGCGCTGTGAACGCTTGTTGAGAGACAGGGAGCTCTTCCCGCGCACTACCCCTACGCGCCCAGACTATGCCAACATCCGAAGCTTGGGCTGCGTCCTGCGCCACAGGCGAAGAGGCTCGTCGTCTTCCTCTACTGCTTGCAGCTCCTTCGTCAGGATGGCGACAAGTGCGTTTAAGGCACCGAGTCAAGATTGATTAATGCGAGACATTTTTATCTATAAACTGAACGCTGCTTCACAATTTCTTTTGCTGAAAATGGCGAAGAAAGGTTCTTTGGGTTTTGTATTAACTTGAATTTATAGAAAAGACGACAGCGCAGGTTATTTCTTCATCTTTAAATAAAAGAGTGGTTGTTTCACCCGCAGGGAAAGCAGTGACAGCGACAGGAAGACTTAGCGCAGTGGTTGAACTTCTCGACGGTATTCTATGTGTATACGTGGTTGGTAGATACGCGGGAGTGCCAAAATTTCTGTAACCAATAAATGCTTTAACATGCTGTGTACGGCCTGTTTGTTTGTTTGTGGTGTGCCCAAATCGAAGTTAGTACTTAGCGAGGAGTTGTTTTTATATATATATATAAAAAAGCCTCCTTGGTCCTAAGTAATATTTGGTAATGGCACCGCACAGGCGCCATCGCGGTGCCTTCAACAGCGGTGCCAGTGAAAGTACAACTTCAGATTAAGAGCAAACATTCTTGTGCCGTATTATTTAACAATCTGAAAATTGCGATAAACTCGTGCGGTGTGAACGAAATAGTCTTAGATATTTGTTTACACGTTGTAATTTTTAAAAATGCTGATCAATAATTTAGCTAAGAACGTAAAACCTGTTATGAGTAACTTTGGCGGTTGAATACAACAGCATCTATCTTGCATATATAACATAAACACATAGCATACATACGCATAAATATATGCAGAATATCCCGATGAAGGCGGCGCCGACGGCGAAAATTCACCTGGAGTATCCGTATAGTTGCTATCGCAATAAAATAAAGTGCTGTGTAATCGGTGCCGTTAAAAACGAGAGCAAAGCAAATTAATGGACGTGGTTTCTCTCGGTAGAGAAGACGAGATATGGAGTATTGACACGTGTACTTGTGTATCTTTGTCGAGTGACCACGTTTCACCGCCTAACAAATGTTATCGCACAGCGCAGGACGCGCTGTTGGATCTGGAGGACAATCCCAATTCATCATCATCATCATCATCAGCCTGATTACGCCCACTGCAGGGCAAAGGCCTCTCCCATACTTCTCCAACTACCCCGGTCATGTACTAATTGTGGCCATGTTGACCCTCCAAACTTCCTAATCTCATCTGCCCACCTAACTTTCTGTCGCCCCCTGCTACGCTTCCCTTCCCTCGGAATCCAGTCCGTAACCCTTAATGACCATCGGTTATCTTCCCTCCTCATTACATGTCCTGCCCATGCCCATTTCTTTTTCTTGATTTCAACTAAGATGTCATTAACGCGCGTTTGTTCCCTCACCCAATCTGCTCTTTTCTTATCCCTTAACGTTACACCTATCATTCTTCTTTCCATAGCTCGTTGCGTCGTCCTCAATTTAAGTAGAACCCTTTTCGTAAGCCTCCAGGTTTCTGCCCCGTACGTGAGTACTGGTAAGACACAGCTGTTATACACTTTTCTCTTGAGGGATAATGGCAACCTGCTGTTCATGATCTGCGAATGCCTGCCAAACGCACCCCAGCCCATTCTTATTCTTCTGATTATTTCACTCTCATGATCTGGATCAGCAGTCACTACCTGTCCTAAGTAGATGTATTCTCTTACCACTTCCAGTGCCTCGCTACCTATCGTAAACTGCTGTTCCCTTCCGAGACTGTTAAACATTACTTTAGTTTTCTGCAGATTCATTTTTAGTCCCACCCTTCTGCTCTGCCTCTCCAGATCAGTGAGCATGCATTGCAGTTGGTCCCCTGAGTTACTAAGCAAGGCAATATCATCAGCGAAGCGCAAGTTACTAAGGTATTCTCCATTTACTCTTATCCCCAATTCTTCCCTATCCAGGTCTCTGAATACCTCCTGTAAACACGCTGTGAATAGCATTGGAGAGATCGTATCTCCCTGCCTGAACCTCCCTGCAATCCCAATTGCTGTCCCCCAGATTTTTGGACCTTGCCGTTGGGTGCGGGAGTTGGCCGAGGTTGAGGAGGACTTTGAGATGAAAACTGGAGGTTTATTTACATTATTTACAGTGAGAGTACAAAGAAATTAACAGTCATAAAGTCATTACGGGCTGGCAGCAACTCGGACGCTGCGGCCCGTGGCAAGTAGCTCGAAAGAGATGAATCAAGGAATGCTCTCTTGCTGCTCCCGGTCTCTGGCTTTTAAGCCCTTCGGTGTTTCGAAGTCACGTCACGTTCGGCCAATCGCCGAGCCCGCTCAGGTGACGCCATTTTCGGCCAATCGCCGAGCCCGCTCAGGTGTCGTCATTTTCGGCCAATGGTAGGCGCCCGTGCGATTGTGTCACACCCGGCGCAGAGGGTCGCTCCTTGGGCTCCAATTGTCCGAGGGCTTACTTCTCTCTGCGGTATTGCCTTGCTGGCTTGCAAGCGCCGTCACAATAGGCGGAAGGGGGCAGCGTTTCAGTGCTGCAAAGCAGCTTTGCTCGGCAGCTGCGTTACCTGGAACTGTGCCAGGCTCCCGCTACACTTTCGGGAAGAGTCAAGCAGTGAATAGCTCCACCTGCGGCGCACGAGGTGGGGAACGCCAACTCGTTTGCACGTGCCGCGCCTCGGGAACGGGGTAGATCTGCGTCTGCGTTCCTTACTTGGGTGTGGCGCGATTCGATGTGGTCTGGTGAACTCGTAGGAGGCTCAGGAAAAGCTCCCGTATCTAACAGCGCCTGCGTGTGTCGGACGGTTCTCGAATGTTATCGATGGTTCTATCCGCTTTCTGTTGTCACTGAACCTTGTGTAATCTGATTTCATGTATGCGCAGCGCGAATGGTGTAGAACATTTTGGAAAACATGCGGGCACCAGTGATTACTCTGGAACCTTCGATGATTGATGTATAAAAGCCGACGCGCTTGACCCGCTGATCAGATTTTCGACGACCATCGACTGTGTTCGCTGCTGTCGTTGTTCTTTGAGTAGAGCCTGCTTTAGAGGGCACAAGTTCGCCCAATAAAACGCTAGTTGTGTCAATTACAGTTTTGCTGCCTTCTTCACCATCAACACCACGTGGCAGTATGAACGACTCGCACGGAGGTTGCATTCATCACTGAGATAACAGGAAAAATGTGAACTTTTACGTATTGAGAGGAAACTAAACGCCATGTTGACATCTTGCAGTGTGTTTTTACGGCGGAGCTGTTATAAGCAGTTCCACAGCGGTTTTCGTGTGGACATGAAGGCCGGCGTGCGACAGCGTGTTCGACATCAAATGTAAATGCAATGCAACATGTGCCGGAAGTTGGGAACACGGAACTTCGTTTGACACGTAATTATCGATGATCACACAATAAAAGTTACGTTGAATCTACGTCACTCGAATAGACTGTTTCATTACGCAGTTTGTTGTAGCCAGTAATCCGTAATGTTTTTGTTTACTTTTGCCACGTTGCATTTACCGGCTCCACGTGAGAGGTCAGCTATAAGAGTGTGTACGGCTGCGGCGTTGAAAGCTGACAGCGTTCTGCTGCAACGCCATCTGACCAGGAGACGTGTATGTAATTATCTTATGGTATCCATGTTTTTCGCTATTTTTATACTTTCGGTTTCTCAAGGTGCAGCGCGTGTGGATCATCGGAGCTCTGCTCACTGAGAAAAACTTTATTAATTAATAAATTCATTCATTTTGACGCAGACAGTCATCCAGGTGAATCATTTCTCACCTCATTGAACAGTACAGCCACCGCTGCATTTCGTTCGGCAGACTCGACGGTGTGTACGCCCGTCGTGCATTGTACGTACACTCGTTACAACTCCATGGTGATGCAAAAGAAAGCCAGTCGGCGTGCAGTCAGATGCTATTTTCTTGCGATACCAATTATACGGGCACTGGAGGCACATTTGTGTCGTTGGCGGTGTCGTGCTGTCACGGCATCGACACGCATGCGTGGCTTGCGCGTGTAGGACATGTGAGACACGAACCGAGAGATTTTGAAAACAAAAATAGTTTGGTTTTAACAGAAAACATATTTGAAGCTCTTTAGATACGAAAATATTAGTGTGGTTTCTCCAACTGTCTGTGACATCTCTGCGTGTTACGAGCAATGTTCTCCACCAGCTTCAACGATGGCACCCATGACTGGAATTATGCGAAGGCTCTGGTCTTTGACATGGTTGTTCCTCCCTGGAATGGTGCTGAAACTCTCCACTACGCGACGGCCTCAATAATTAGCTTCTGAGATGTCTATTGCTTATAGCATCAGGGAGCGCAACACTTCGAAGTTAACGTTACGAGCGTAGGTTCCAACTGTTCTTGTTTAGCAACCATCTGCAAGTGTTGAGCACACGATTCAGTTGGAGACGCTTTCACAGCAAAACGCCTCACTCGGCGTAATCTTGGGGCGCTGACAGAAGCCACAATCTGCCGCTCACGCCAGACACCAAAACGAAATTGTGCTGCTCGAAGTGGTCCTCGAAGTACTTGTTTGCACCCACAAACGACACAGTCTCGTTTCGCTGCAGCCTTATCACTGCATACCCACGACTCTTCACGGCTTCACGTTTACGAGAAAGTGTGCACTGGCGTTTCAACGCTTTCTTCGCTGCGTATATCGGGACAGCTTCACTTCGCGTTTAAGAACCAGCACGTGCTCGCGTTCTAAACCGCTGGGTAGAACCGAGCTCACCAGCAAGTCACCATTACCACGTGGCCGACAAAGACAGCTCAAGCCATCTTGCAAAACAGCAGCAAGCAGAGCCGTGAGCATGCTTGACACACCATGAAAAACAGTAGAGTTTAGCAGCCGCCAGGCGAGGGAAGAGTCAAAGAAAGCTTCGATTTATTAAGAAAGAAAGAAATACAGGCAGAATCAACTCCTGCTGACGTCTACTTAAAGCGAAGCATCCTTGGGGTAATCGGCTCATGAACCATGTGTGTATGTATATGAAGCGCATTTTTCGAGATATATATATTAGGATTAAAGATCAGCATGATATACTAAGAAATGATTTTATATTCAGATATGAATATGGTGACATGCAGGTTTTGTGTATTTCTCTCATTGAATTAAATTAAATAAGCTAGAGCAATTTAAGTTTTCCAGACGTTATATAAGTCCCATTGCACTGATAATTTTTGGTAGGTCTATTGCCTTTAGTGAGCTGCCTTGAGCCTTTTGAGAAGCTTGATAATCACCACCCAGTTGTTTGCCTATGAGTGGGCCAGACACTTCTCGAGGGTTCACGCTTTTCACACGGGCTTGTTTATTCAGGATCTCAGGGGAGTGAGGTTGGAGGTTCAATCGCACCTAGTCTGCTGGGTGTATAGGTAACTTCCGCATTCCATCTAGAAGATAGCGAACCATCTGTAGATCTATGGTCCATACCGCACATCCTTACTGAACTTAACTGAAGAGTGGAAAAAAAAGTTTGTGTATGCATATAAGATGCTTCGGCCGTTTTATATCGCAGGGTAATGCTTAGAATTTAAAAAAATTAATGAGACAAATAAATGATCGAAATATCACTCCGTAGAATTGAATTCGAAGTGGCGTGTCCGACGCTCACGCTTATACGTTATATAATGTAGACAACGAAGACAAATTACGAGTGTCATCCATGTAGGATACGAAAGGCGTGCTCGCAAATCCTCTGCTCCTACCCTGATTATGACTCGAAACGCTAAAGCCCCAATTCTCACACTGCCAGGTTTGGTGACTGACTCCTTTCGGATCGGGAAATTTTGGTCGTGCACTTTCTTTTTTTTCTCACTCCGAATGGCGCCGGCAGTCCAAACGTAAGATCTTGATTGTGCGCGATCTAGCATGAACAAGGCCACGAAATCAACATTGAGCTTCTTGAAAGCAACTGGACTGTACGAACGCTTGCGGCTGTTAGCAAATATTAATCTGCGAGTGTGTTCACAATGACGCCTATTAATTATTGTCTTTTCTTTGATCTATTTCGTCCCACTTTCCTCCTCCCCAATTGTAGGGTAGACAAAGGGGCATGCTAATTGTTAACCTCTCAGTCTTTCGGTCTTCACTCCTCTCTCTCTCTCTCTCTTTATCTCTCTCTGATGGTGTGGAAAAACGCTTGAAGTGCCACTGTGTGCAGGAGGGCTTTGCAGACACTTTCAAAGATAATTGAACAGTTCTAATGCATGCTCTAGCATCACCTGCCAGCCGCGTATGTGCTATGAAGCGACAGTGCACAGAACAGATAACCACGTCGCACGCGTAGCACGCATTCTTTCGTAGTCGGTTATTGATATCTGCACTCACTCCTTTCCTCTGGTCGTCTCATACCTAATTGTATACTGCTGTAACCTTGAACTTTTCTTGTTTTTTCCTCACTTGGTAGATTTTATTATCACTCCGCAGAAAAAAAAAGAACAAACATGCAGAACAGGCAACAAGAAGGCTGCTGGCCATTTTCCTTTTTTTCTTTCTTCTTTTATCTGACAGCTGGGCCACCGGAAACTTCATGAGTCTCGATTCACTGAACGCGTCAGAGTTTACTGAACTGCGCACGCTGTCGCTCGATCGACGTCCCGGCTTCGCGGGAACATACGTATCGATGTCGACTCGGGCACGATTTATGACGCGTATGTAGTATCTCACAGTACTATATTACAGTCACCTGCCATCTGCCTCTCTCCTTCCCTCTATGTCACACTTCCCCTTATATTAGTGAGGAACAGCAGGTTAAAGCCACTCTCTCCAAGCCGACCTCTCTCCCTTTCTCTTCATTAAACTCCCCTCTTCCTCCGGACGTGGCCTAAGAACTACGGCTTCTGAGAAAGCATTTGGGCAGAATTGACTAGGATATCTAGTGTTGACTAGCGTTTTACTCGCACGCACGCACGCACGCACGCATGCACGCATATTTTCTTATCATGCCGGTGACTGCAGGAACTGCACTAAGCAAAAGCAACTTCGTTGTTGTGATAGATCCAGTGGTGCTGGCTAATTGCATCAACCAACAGAACCCCGAAGAAAAATAAGAAACAAGACTGCTCTAGCCTGCAGATCATCTGCGGACATCACGCAAACTGCTTTACATTGTTTTAAGCTTGTTCTTTTGACCGTAAAATGTCCACGATATGGAACCTACACATTTACTTTATTTGTTAAAATTGTGGTGCATGCGGAGATTTCCAGACTAGCTGTTTGCAGAAAGTATATACGCATCGGTCAGCTTAAAGTGCACGGCATGCGTTCCTTTTTAGGAGCTTGTACTTAAACATATCTAACTTAAGTATAGCGACAAGCTGGACGTTCGTAGTTTTTCTGCGCTACGTGTCCGACGAGAAATGAACAAATGAAAAGGTGGCCCATTGGCGATTTGTGCCTTTTCATTCGTGCATTTTTCATCGAATATACAGCTCAAGAAAACTATGATCGCCAAAGTTGTGAGAAGCTGCCCAAATAGATTTTTGTGAGAGTAGGAGGAGGAGTAGATTTTAATGAAGCGAAATGAGGAGAGGTCAGCCTGGAGAGCGTGTTTCTAGCCTGCTACTGCTCACTGGGGAAAGGAGAAGTGAGAAATACAGAGAAAGGTAGGTGGCGGGAGATTATGTTATGGTACAACGAGCTACTATATACACGTTGTCTAATATGCGTATGCGCACTGTAGACGCAATACACGCAACAGTAATCTTGTCCACACAAAAAGTAATCGTGTCACAAAAAGTTATCGCGCAAACACATTTCGCACTGACTGCACGTCTCACAGGTTCTAGAGGCGATCATCTAAACCAGTCTCACTAAAAAAGTTCAAAAGTGATTTTCTGGCATGTTGGGCACAGTCAACACTTTTCCACACGCCCAAAAGCTTTTCTTCCGAAAAGGGGCGGGAGTCCAAGAAGTCAACAGTAGACTTTAGTGTTCTTCGTTCAGCCTCATATTGAGGGCACACGCAAAGTACGTGAGCTATTGTCTCGGGAGTGTGACAGACGCTACAGTCAGGGTCCTGTGCTTGTCTAATCTTGTGAAGGTATCGGTGGGTGTATGCCACACCCAGCCGTAATTGGTGAATGAGTGTTTCCTGGCCTCTCCGCAATCGAAGTGGAAGCCGGAATCTTAAATCAGCGTCAAGTCTATGGAGGCGCTTTTGCTGATGTTCGGGGTTGTCCCAATGTCGCGCCATACTAGTTTTGATGGAGTTATGGAGCAAGGCGTTGATGTCATATCGGGAAAAATGAATTGTTATAGTGCTGCGGTCAGTGTGCGCATTGTTTGCTTCCGCGTCAGCCTGTTCATTTCCAGCTATTCCACAATGGCTAAGAATCCACTGCAGCACGATGGTACGCCCGGAAGGAGACGCCTCAGCAAGTAGAGACATGATATCATAAACCAGAGGGCTATGTGCGGTTCTGTTATTCATATAATTACTGACGAGTTGCAGTGCTGGTTTTGAGTCACAGAACACTGTCCACTTCTCAAGGCTTTGTTGCTGTATGCAGAGAATTGCTTCTCGAACTCCGGTCAACTCAGCTGCAGTAGACGACGTTCTGTGTCCTATCTTGAACCGTTGTGCGATCCCCATTCCAGGTACCATGTAAGCCGCCGCGGAAGGGGTCTGTGTCACAGAACCATCTGTAAAAACATGTTCGGAATATCTATACATGTAAGCAATGTATGATAACGCGAAATGCTTGAGCCAAGCAAGCGGCATTTTCGACTTCTTCGCTATTCCAGGGATTGAGAGTCTCACCGTTGGGGGGCTTTGACATCGTCCAAAGTGGGACTTCGGGTATGTCATGCGGTTCGAAGTCCGACGGCAATAATTGCTGCGACAAAACGGCGTCCGAGTAGGCGGCGGCAGGTCATATGCTTGTGATGTTCGTCAGTGAATGATTCCTGTGTCTAGTCAGTAGCCTTAGATGCGAGAGTAGGTGAACATCACGAAGGGAGCCTCATGATTCCTGACAGAAAAACTTTTACGTCATGCAGTTGGTGATTGCACTGAAAATTCAGAGAGCACTAACGTCGTGAGGTTAACGAAGCGCGCGTCGTCATACGGTGAGCTGCGCATGCTGCGGCATGGGAAATTAGCAGCGTTGCCCCGAGGAACGGGTGAACCGATTGCACGGCATGCGCGTCCTTGAGCAGTTCTATATTTCTGTGTTCTTGTTCTGTAATAAACATTGATCGGTTGCTTATCCCAAGATTCCCTAAAAGCTGAAAAATAAGAAACATATAGTTGAACCGATAAGCTGCTGTTTATGAACCGGGATGACGGAAGGACTCTAGAATGAACATAAAATAACAAAGAGTACACGTAGGTGGCGCGAAATAACGACTAGCTTAAGACTATTTCAAACGAGTTGGTAGTTTGCGCCACCTGCGTCCACTATTTGTTCTTCTGTGTTCGTTCTAGAGTCCTTCCGTCAGTGTAATACTAAGCGCAATACAATCATGAACGTTCACCAACTAGCCCCGTTCATTGCTACATGAAATGCGCCGCGAGTCTAGTCGCCGGATACATTGCAGCTGTTGACATTGGGAAAAGGTTGTGTTGAAAAAAGTCGGTTATGGTAGAATGGCACAGCTGCTTCACCGATACCGATGCCGCCACAGAACTATGTGAATTGTTAATTTGTCCCCGTTCACGTTCCGTTTTTGTGCGTCATGGAAACGGTGGCGCCGAACGCAATAACAAGGCAACTGAAGTGGTTCATTGTCGACCGACAGCGGCGCGAGGAGTCATCTCAAGGGACACCACGCCCGGGCCGGGGAGATATTAGGACGAGCGTGCGCACATTGCGCATTTCAAGAGCGCCCACCACACCGGTAAATCAGGCTTTGTTGTTGATTTAATATCGCGAAACTATACCGCAGCGTTATAAAAGATGCCATTGTGCACTGCCCAATATCATTTTGGACCGCCGAAGGGTGTGCTGCACCGACCGCATAAATCTAAGTTGACGGACGTGCTACAGAGATAGTTCTGAGCCTTAGTAAGCACGCGGTGGGAAAAGGGGGAGGGAGGGATAAGGGGGCCTACTTGAGGGCCGTTCTGTCACAAGCTCATCATCGCATTTGTTTGGCAAAAGAAGCCGTCCGGAAGCAAAATTTTATCCATGATTTCGCCGGGGCCGCGGTGTATGAGCCGTCGTGCCTACATGTCTTCGGAGGTGTCGTTATCGTAATGTTAACGTTAACGTTAACGACGGCTGTGATCTTTGTCATGCTATCATCGTAATTATCGTTGCTATCGTCGTCGTTATGCTCTCGTCATTGTCGATCGTCACCGCTAGTCGTCATCGTCGTACTTTGGTTCTTGGACAGAATTTCAGTGTTTTGGGAAATGTTAAAGGCTTTTGTGTGAGTGGGCCCCACTATAGTATTTTCATTACAATACAATAGAAATGTGACCGCCTCCTCCTGGAATTGAACAAGTAATCTTTTGACGAGAAAAATAACATCATGCGGCTGAGCCAGGATACATTGTAGACATCACCCACGGATGGGCACCTGCACTTCAGATGGTCAACACATACCCTTCCTTTTTTTTTTTTTAAATGCGAGGATAAATGCCTTAGGGCATACAAGGGTATGTGATGGGGGTGAATAAGGATGATTAAATGAATGAAAAAAGATTTGCTGACTTAATGAAGTCCACGAGGGATCGATAATGCGGTCCCTGCGTCCAAGCAGTGTAATGGCTCAGATTATGCGGCGAGAGTCCCGCTGCTGCGAGGTGCCGGAGCCTCGTCGGTTTGAGTGCAGGGCAAACCCACAGCAGGTGGTGGATGTCGGCTTCAACATTTCGCGACTTGCAGAGTGGACACTCAGGACGAGGATATAGCGGGCGAAAGTGCGGCCACTTCCTAGTCACGGCAGGAGTGAGGGCTACCCCGACCCGGATCCTCCGAAGCGCAACCTCCTCTGCACGGGTAAGACCGCGGTGGAGGTTTACCGCACACGGAGGTATTAGAGCACGTGTGCGGCGCCGGAGGTGCTCCTTTCTTATTAAAAGGAGGGTGGCATCATCTAGGTGAAAGAGTTGAGGCAGTGACGATGGAGAGGTCGCTAGACGGGTCGCAGAATCCGCACGGCTTTGGAAGCTTAGAAGGTCGCGTGGGATCCACTCGACAGATATTGGCTGCGGGATGCGTGCCGCCAGAAGATGGATCTCTTGGCATATGTCAGGGCTGCGACTGACGCGTCGCAGAAGCCGCGTCGCCTGGAGGGCATCAGTGCGGATGACGATGCGGGCCGTGGGAACCATGGGAAAGGCGGCTGCAGAGCACAACGCTTCTCGGATAGCAAGGAGCTCAGCACAAAAGGAGGAAGGAGGTTCTTGGACTTGAAACCGGGTCGTCTTATTAAGGGCAGGTGCGCATGGGCAATAAATTGCAGTGGTTGTTTCACAGCCCTTAAAGCTTGCATCAACGTAAAGGACGATGGAGCCAAGCGGCAGGTGGGCATCTTGAGCTACAAGTCGGTCACGAAGCGACGCCGCCGCGTGAGTTGATGTCGGGCGATGTATATCAGTTGGCTTGTTATCACTCAGTTGTACAAAACTCCAGGGAGGAAGAACTGGCGATGGTGGTGGTAGAAGCGAGTTCGAGAAAGCGTAAGCCCTGAGAGCACACGGTGCGTGTGAAAGGCTGGTCTTAAGCTTGCGAGCATCACGTCGCTGCTGCACCAGCTCATCTAGTGTGTTGAGCTGTGCATTTTCTTGGAGAGCCACGATCGGGGTGATGCGGGGAAGGCAAGTGATGACCCTCATTGCCTCGCGATTAACAGCCTCAAGGCGATCCCATTGTGCCCTCGTCAAATGCTGGAATTGGGCTTGATAAATAAGGCGTGGTTGCACTACCGCCTTCACCAATTGTCGCGCAACATATGAGCGGGCGCCGCCCATTTTAGGAGCAATGCGCCTAATCAGACCCAACGTCTGAATTGCCTGCTTTTTAGCGCTGGAGAGCCAAGCAGTTCCGGTTCCCGACTCGTGTACCATCAGACCCAGAATTTTTATAGTTGAACATTGTTGAAGAGGGGTTCCGGACAGATGAAGACGAATGGGTGTTCCAGAGAGTTTACGCCGGCCCCAGCGATTGGCGACTGACATGTAAGCAGATTTGCTGACGGAAAGCCTAAGGCCGACCGAAGAGGCGTAAGTCGCCGTGATATCTAAAGCTGATTGAAGGGCAGCGGCTTGAGTCTGCAGGTCCTGATGAGTGCTCCATACCGTGATGTCATCAGCGTACAACAAGAACTTGATGTCGGGTACATCGTGCAAGCGCCATGCAAGCGGGATGAAAGCAATATTGAATAACGTAGGTGACAATACAGATCCCTGGGGTACGCCACGAAGAGGGACAAATGAGCCGACGGCGTTACCACTGAGGCGAATCGCAAAATGTCGGTCTTCAAGGAAAGATTTCACAAAATTCCGTACTCTAGGGGGAAAATGCAGCATGTCAATTGAAGCCAAGATGGCAGCATGACTGATGTTATCATACGCCTTTTCGACGTCCATAGCGAGGACAGTACGGACACTGTGGCTACGAGTTGACGATAAAACCGAGGATGCCAAGACAGCCAGCCCATCTTCAGTACCTATGGATGGACGGAAGCCAATTTGAGCAGGGTGGTAGAAACCGTGGTGCTCTAGCCACCACGACATTCGTGTGGCTAGCATTTTCTCAGCAAGCTTGCACAACGTTGACGTTAGGGAAATGGGTTGGAAGTTGCCAAGGTCAGTCGGCGGCTTGCTTGGTTTCGGAATCGGGATCACAATAGCTGACTTCCAGCCTGGAGGGACAACGCCATCTAGCCATACCTTGTTAATGGTGTCGAGGAGTTGAGGCAGCACAGCGGAACTCAGGTTCTTGTAGGCCTCATAAGTTATAGAGTCTGGACCTGGTGCTGTCGTGCGACTGGTACCATCTATCGCTGCAAGCAACTCAGGCATGGTGAAAGAGCTTGCAATCCCCTCGGAGTCAGCTGTAGATGGTAACCTGTCGATATGTGTCGGAATGCCTGCCAAGGGAGCACCATTGGCTGTTTGAGGCAACACGTCGTACTGAGGGAAAAACTTCCGGGCTGCTTCTCTGGCGAAATCATCCGGCGACAAGCCAGCAGCGAAGCAGGCTGTGGCTGCCGCGTCTGGACGGCGGCCACCGTGTTCCATGGCACGGAAGGTTCGCCAGAGAGAAGCATTCGATGTCTTGGATGAAAAACGCTCACACCACGTATGCTGGTGCCTCCGCGAGAGGTCGCGTTCATATCTGCGGGCCTTAGCAGTAAGGAAATTCAGTCTTGTACGTGCTTGTGCAGAAGTGGGGTCTCGGGATGCTGCCAGCTCAGCTTCGGCGTTACTCCAACAATTGGGGAAAGGTTACACAAAAGAAGTATTTTTGCCAGTAAACCATTGCAGCATTGCCGACGTAAGAAATTGTTGGATATTTGCCACTAAGGATATTACAAGATTTCAGTGAATGTAACTTTTAATGGAACGGTATATATATATATATATATATATATATATATATATATATATGGTTGTCCACTACTACGGGAAGCATATTGTCAGTATTCAAAGCGATGTTGCGTATTTATTCTAATATAAGGGAGAAAAAGGGGTCTGTATGACGCCTAATGTTGATAATGTTGATATAATATTAATAAATGGCTTAAGTAATTGCCTGAATTTTAAAGTGAAACCACATTTAGCGCGCGAATACTAATTTTGTGCTTTTTTAAGGATGGATGGTGTACTTTGATCATGCATGTACAGTATATTATAGAAAATGTAAATGTAACAAAACTTAAGGGCGGAATAATTTTTACCTTGGCGCCAACTCTAATTTCCTTGTTCACGTCTTATCACGATGAGATGCGACTCTTATTTGTAGCCTATGGCTTGGAGTATCTTTTACCAATGCGTACTCCTACCTCATCGAAATGGTCCCAACTCCAGATTGTGATGTTTGTGGGCGCAAAGAGACGATAGCGAACCATCTGTGTGATTGTCGTCGTTAGGATTCACAAAACACACTCCTCTGCACTAAGCCCGACAAGATTGACAACATTCCCTTTACGAAAGCCACAATTCTTGGACCCTGGTCCCAGTCGACGCCGTCACGAGCTACTTTAAAAGCACTAGTGGGCTTTTTAAAAGAAGCGGAACTCATTGAAAAACTATAGAATGTGCGAACTGATGCATTTCTCTTTTTTTTAAATATCGTCTTGCTTTCTTGTCTTTTCTGCCCTTGCCTCATCCCCCTGTGCAGAGTAGCTAACAGGACACTTAATCTGCTTAACCCCTCTGCCTTTCAACTCTTGTTTTCCTTCCTTCCTGGTTGAAGTACCCCTCTGAAGCACAGAAAGGCTCTCGTTATGCAAGCGTTGAACCAATGTGGATAAAATTTGTTGCATTCAAGAGAAAAGCCTGAAGTCCACAGACTATATGAAACATAATTTTGATTAAAGGGATCATGTCGTTTACACTAAAAATCTCACAAGAAAGGTAAATTAATGAACATTTAAGAACAAGGTGTTTCATAGCCGTAATTAGGCACCAACAGGTATAGCAACTGTATGAAGCGGTCAAATTTGATAGACTAATTTACAGCTTAGGCGAGATTGTTAGAGTGTTTGCGAAAGCTTTGAAAAAGTCCCCCTCACAAATTAGTAGCACATTTATGAGGGATGAATAATACATAAATTCCGAACGATTTAGACGTTTCATCAGGTGAAGTTTATATAATTGTGACATTGTTTTTTATTTATGAGTTATACAGAGTTGTTGCAGACTTGATGCTTCACTTTTTCTAACTTTGCGATTTCCAACAACTTTTGTAATGTGGCCAAAATGAAAAATCTACCCCATTCACATGGTACATCTTTTATATGCAACAAACCTCATTAAACCTGGTGTGGTGTATTCAGAGAAAAAGTATTTCTACAATCTAATGTTTCTAGACACAGAGCTTCTGAGGTAAAGGTTCTTCTTAAAAGGCTCAAAAATAAGATTGCAGTAAAAGTTAGAAATAAAGCGGCATGTTTAACGAGCGAATGGTAAGAGAAACTTAATGTGTTAGAAACTAAGGATCTCTAAATAAACTGGAAGGCAATCAAGTGTTAGTGCATACGGACATTCATCACCTTCTGAGACTGTGGCTTTATGATGAGGATAATGGGCACAAGATGCTCCAGGAAACTAAACTTAAGCCTAATCTTCCAGAGAACTGTATCCACTGGTTAATCGACAACAAATTAGCAAACTCATTGCTGCAATAGCTGTATCAAACAGGGCTGAATGCACCCTTTGCAAGATTTTTTCGGTATTTCTTTCTTTCTTTTGGGGGGGGGGGGGGAGGGTTAGATGACTACCCCTTCCGAAAAAGAAAAGCTGGATGTACGATCAAGAAAAATATTGCCAACAATACCACTGTTTTCAGGAGCTGGTGAACAAGCGAGATACAAGCATTGTTTGCAAATGGCTATTTCCGCCAACCACTACTCAAGGTACAGCAGTGAGGGTACGTTTCAGTGCAAGATGAAACAACAACAACAATAATAATAATAATAATAATAATAATAATAATAATAATAATAATAATAATAATAATAATAATAATAATAATAATAATAATAATAATAATAATAATAATAATAATAATAACAATAATAATAATAATAATAAGAATAATAATAATAACAAGACTTGCGCCACACACTGCATTTGCTTTGAGCAGATAGACTTATACGGAGGTATATGTTTCCTACAGACGTGGGGATAAATCCAGCATTTTCTTTTGTTTCATATGCACCGAATTGCAGGATGTCGTATTTTTCTTTACTGGTGGAAGCCTGAAAATAATGGCCCAACCAGTGTCGCATATTGTTTTGAGAGCAAAAAAAAAAAAAAAGACACATTGGTAACGTTTTCAGAAAGATAGCTTACCTAGATCAGCGCGTGTGCAAATTTAAACGCGCTCACTTCGTCGTTTCAGCACAGAATAAACCTGGACGTTGCTGTTGTCAGCTCGAGCCAATTTAGCGACACGACGCTGACATGTCGCCATCCTCGACGCAAGAGTTCCTTCGCAACGTGAGTACTGTTAACTAAGAAATACGTGATTTGAAATTTTCAACTGCTGATTGAAGGGGATATGTTGCAATGGTAGGGAGAGGGAATGCCAACAATTGGGGCTTAGGGATTAGCAGCCCATAGCAAATCTAGATATCAATGCTCCGTGACCATGAAGCTATGTGCAGCTATATGCAGTAGCATATAAGAATGCTACTGTCACTCCTGGCCGTGACAGTCAGCCTGAAGGAACGCTTGGTAATTTTAAAGCTTGGAGCCTAAAACACATCTCCCTGCACTTAGGTACGACGTAAAAGGTTTGCCAGCTCTCGATGCACAACGAAATCATGCGCTTGTTACGTATACCACGGCAGGTGCGATCAGCGCAACTTCAAAGGCGAACAAGTTTAAAACCACTGGAGTACGCCCCTTGCGTTTCCAGGTTGTCCCTCTCTTGTAATAGTGACCTAATTCAGGCTCCAAAACGTGCATTGTGGACTGCATCGGCCACGAGGTGCTTGCAGGTTGCACTCCGATGTAATTGCGCGAAAGAGGTGTTCTAATTAGCATTTTCTGTTCGCGTTTAAATGTATGCTGATGGTACAGTCGCCGGCTTTATGAAAGTGGTTGCTTTATTTCTGTGTAAGGTCTGGCATGAAGGGTCCCAAGACTGCTTATTTTCGCTGTGGGATGAAGATTAATAGGTGGAAATTAGCACTTAATGCAGTCTATACTTTCGCAGGAAATCAAAAGGTCTTGTTTCCAGGAAAGAGCCATTAGTATACGAAGACACTGCATGTAGATGATAACCTATGAATCACTGGTGACTGTACATGCTCCAACATTGTCGTCTAGAGCGCGGGAGAGGCATGCAAACTGCAGCATGCGTACAAATACATTTACCTGAAAGAAAAACACAGAGAAGCGTTGCCCGAGGCGCTGGATTTGTGAGGGTAAGGGGTGGCACCCAAGGGAATTATAATCCCAGAAGGATATTGTAAATGTTGGAAGAATTCACAAGTAGAAAACTTCTTCAAGCTCAAAGCTTGTCCGGTGTCTCTCGTATGCTTGTTCGCAGCACTTCAGTGTTTCTAAATATTAATCTGCGTTGACTACGTCAGCTGCTGACCTCAGCAACTGATTCCGCTCCTGAATTACGAAGTGGAGTAACGAAAAACGGATTAGGTCAGTGCAGGCGAAAGGTTGGTGAATGTCGAAAATGAGTCCAAGCGCGGAAAAGCTGTAGCTGCTGCCTTTATTATTGTTGTAGTCTAAGAAGGACGGTTGCGGTAGATCATTTGAAAGAATGTTATTCCAGAAGCTTTCCTTCTTCTTACCAGTGATGCAAAGTCCACGCTTTTCTTAATTTCAGATTTACTTGAATAGGAAGAGTAATTCGATAAGATGAACTTAGCGGCTTTGTTTTGTAGTGATTCTCATCTATTTTTTTATTCAGTACCTGCATCGCCTTTGTAGGCATTACAGCAGGGGGTACATTCATGTGTACATCAATTGTCACTCATTTCAACACACAAAGCGCTGTAAAAGTTTTCATTGCATCGTACACCTACAACATTTGACGGAAGAGCATTCCACTCCCTCGTTGTCCTATATAAAAGAAAGCGTAACGCAAGGTGTCAGCCTCAAAAGAAAATTCATGATATTTCAAGGCATGGTCCCTTATACGCGATATATATAATGTAATGTTATATATTTGTTCCTGTCAATGCCTGTTTTAGAAGGGTAAGCACTGAAAGATTCTAAGTCTGAGGCCCTTTCTTCTGTCCTTTAGATCCTGACAATGAAGTGCGCACTTGTTTTCGGTGATACTGAGGTTTCTGTCGCAATTCCACAGAACGAATCGAACTGCCCTATTCTGAATTTTTTCAAGTACATTGGCTAACTGACATGTATAACGATCCCAGCAGATACACGCGTAGTCAAGCACCGAACGTACATGAGTGAAATACAGCCGTTTTTACAATTTGCTAAGTAATTGGCCAACATTTTGACGTAGGAAGCGCAATTTTCGTGTCGCCTTCCTTCTTACTTCCTGTACATGCCTGTTCCACCTAAATCCGGGGTAAATAAAATTCATAACTATTTGGATTCCGTAACCCAGCGTAGAGTAACACTATTTAATTTGTACTCATATGCATTTTATGAATGTTTTCTTGTAAAGGTGATGTTTCAACATTTCGAAACATTTAGCGACATTTCTCATTGCGCACACCAAGTTGAAGCTTTATCTAAATCACTCTGAAGGGCCTAAAATCACAATCACTATCAATAACCCTATACACTACAAAGTCGTCTGCAAACATCCTGAAAGGTGACGTAATACATCTAGTGACATCATTTATATACAATAACAATAAGAGAGGCCCCAATACACAGCCTTGGGGTACGCTAGAGGTCACTGCAACAAGATCGGAGGAGATGCCATTGAGAAGCACATATTGCTCTCTATGAGAAAGATATTCAGATAACCGTGCAATTACCTTTATGTCCAATTTGTAGGCGTGTAGTTTGCTAATATGCAGGTCATGAGCCACAATGTCAGAAGCTTTGCGAAAATCTAGAAATATGCAATCAATTATCTGCCTTTTGTCTATTGCTATAGGGCCAAATCGTGAGTGAATTCTACAAGCTGGGTAGTACAACTAAAAACCGTGCCGCACTACGTGTTGGTTTGCGCTTAATAGATCACGTTTAACTAGGTGCCATATATTAAAAGTATATATGATGTTTTCTGCTACTTTGCATGTAATACTAGTCAAGGACACTGGTCTGTAGTTCTGAGCGCAGTTTTTAGGCCCACTTTGGTATACAGGCACGACATTTGCCAATTTCCAGTCGGCAGACCGGCACGACACCCATATGTAAACACTTTTGGAAAAGACGGCATAAATACAGGCATAACGATTCAGAACTACTAAGCATTTCTGCTGCTATATCGTGGGGCCCATTTGCCTTTCTGGGAGAAAGATTTGCTAAGAGCTTACATACACCTTCCAAGGCAAACTCAACTTCGGGCATTTCTTTATTGCAAAGCGAACAATCCACACTTGCGACCTGAAATAGGTTGTTACAAAACACGGTAGAAAAGAAACTACTAAATACTTCAGCTTCGCGCTTGTCATCACAGAGAACTGTGTCTAAGTATTCAAGAGGAGGGACAGAATTGTCGTTCTGACTATTACGCCGGATATACTTCCAAAATTATTTCGGATCTTCTGCCAACCGTTCCCCAAGACGAGCAAAATAGTATTTATTAGCCAATTTGGTTAAATTCTCAAAATCAAACTTTAACCACGTTAGTTCGGATAAGCTATTCAGGTACCTGCGTTTTTTATACTTTAAGTATACCTTCCGCACTCTTCGCAGCAAGATGTGCTGTTCCTGATTTTCATGTGTCGTTAACAGGAGGTCCCGATACAGTCTTTGACTATGGGACCTCCTTATGTATACTACGCACATTTTTCACATTTTCAAACCAAGGTTTATTTTTATTACTTTTAGATGAAAGCACCCGCGACGGAACGAACTTACCTCGAAGATAGAAGAACTTTTCTTTAAAGATTTCCCACAACTGTTCAACGCTCAAATCATCCGCTAATATGTCAAACGTTGGGAAGTACGAATCTAACGACTGATTTATAGAACGGTAATCAGCCTTACAATACAAGAACACTTTTCTAGGCGTTTTCTTCACCATGGATACATTTTTTAACACTAACATCAGCAACAAAAATATTATGGTCGCTCAGTCAACTTCTGATAACATGAACATCTGATACAATACCAGACCCATTACACAAAAGCAAGTCCAAGACATGGCCAGTGCCATCATCACGCGACGCACTGAGGACGTATTGTTCAAATGCATGAGCGTTCATTAGATCAAAGAACGAGTACAAACAACCACTAACAATATGCCTGGGAATTGCACATGACCAGTCAATTTCCGGTATATTAAAGTCACCTCCGACCAAGGCACGGTCATTTTTCAAACACTCCAGAAAGTCAGAAAGTTTGATGAACTTTTCATACGACAGTTAGTGGACGATAGTAGGAGCTAAACACCATGCTTTTTGCGTTTGGGAGCCGCATCCTACAAAAAACTGCCTCTACATCAAGAAGTGCGCTTGCCACGTGAACGCATGGACTACTATTATTTACAAGTATAAAAACACCTACATCGTGAGAATTTCGATTGCGCCGAAAACAGTGGCAAATTGGCGGGAAAATTTCGGAACCAAAAGCAGAAGAATCTAACCATGACTCGGTGCCCAACACTACCATGGGCTGTAGAGTACGTAGCAGGGATGGAAATTCATCAATTTTATTCTTTATGCTCCTACAATTTATCAATAGAACCATGAGGGGAAATCCTGTTGTATGCTTATGCGAAGGTCACTGCTGAACTACATCTCTCCTTGCACTATCAAGCCGAAAGCGCTTTCCCCGCAAATAAAGCGCATCATGCTTCAAAGCAGTCTTGTTGCCTTCCCGCTTGTTCAACTTCGCATAGTCCCATAGTTTCTTTCTTTTATCCCTGACTGAGTGTGAGAAATCTTCAGATATGTTATAACTGGTGCCTTTGAGTTTGTAAGTGTTCAATAGCACCAACTGACGGAATTTAAAGAAACAAAATTGAGGAGCTATGCGTGATGAGGGTTCGAATCAATGACGAATATTCAAATTCAGATCAGACGATTGAGTTGTAGGCAAGAAGTTTTCTATCCTTGTTAGCTAAGCGAAGTGCGCGTCGGAGAAAATCGAGTTGTATTTGCTTTCCCTCAAAGACAATCAATATGTGCGTTCTACGTCATATTAGTAGTCTAATGGGCACCTGAATATTTGAATGATGCGACTGGTTCAATTTCGTCATTACTTATTCCATAGGTGTGCGACAAGAAGTTATTTAGGGCAGTAAATCAAATTAGTTTTGTTTTCTTGATGTTAATACTCATGTGCCAGTCAAAACACCATTGGTTTATTTTCTGAAAGTCTTTTTCGAGTTCACTGCAATCGTTATGGTTAGTGACAGCCCTATAATTAACACCGTCACCGGTAAACAGACGAATATTTGAATTTATACCTGTGTCAATATCGTTTATGTATATTAGAAACAACGTTTGCCCCAATACTGCGCCCTGGGGCACGCCAGACGTGACGTGCTCGAAGCTAGATGCATTGTTATCAACAAACACCGCTTCTCACATGCCACATAAATATTCTTGAATCCAACCAACAACTGTATATTATACTTTAATGATTGTATTTCTTACTTCAATGACTGTATTTTTTATTTTATGGCAACATGATTGTTTAATAACGAGTGTCTCAGCTACTAGATTTGTTTGTATTTGTTGGTTGAACTGTGTGCCGAAATGTCTCCGCTATGGCATTATCTTATAAGTCTTTCATTAGAAAACTAAATTATGGGATTTTGTGTGCGGAAACCACTTTCTGATTATGAGGCACGTCATAGTGCCGGGCTCCGGATTCTATATTTGACCATCTGTGGTTATTCTTTGACAAGGCACCCAAGGCGCGGCACAAGGTCATTTTTGCATCGCGCCCTCTCCGAAATGTGGCCGCCGAGGCCGGGAATTGACCCCGCGACCTCGTGCTTAGCCGCGCAATGCCAGAGGCCCTAAGCAACTACGGCGGCGTGTATGACCTTTATTTGAAATGTGCCCCGTACATTTCATGTGTAGTGCAATTTCTCAATGAAACCTTACACTGAAGCGAATATCTGATGACAGAATCAAGGGAAGTGAATGAAGTATACAGTTGTCGTGTCCTGGCAAAATACTGAAGCTATCACGACGCTTCAACAAGATACCCTGTGGTGTCCGATGCAATAACACGCATTTTTCTTATATGCTGCAAGCGGACGCAGTGCCTTTAAGCGATTCGCTTTTTACAGGGAAGCCATATATGGCTAGGTTTCCATACATTCTTCTTCTACGTGAACAACGACTATCATCGTCAATGGCTCATACCGCCGTAAGCATTCATACTCCGTAAGCAAGCAAAAAATGCAATGGCTCATAGCACCGTAAGGCAGAGGCTACAAGCACTCAGCAAAGTGAAGTGAACAGTGCTCGCACCCAATTCTTTCTAATCACGCATACAACATACAGAGCAGCATGTCGAAAACTGTCGTCATCAATGGATCATACCCCCGTGAGCAATGGTTCATACTCCCATAAACAAGCAAAAAAAAAAAAAAAATGCAATGACTCATAGTCCCATAAGGTTCATGGCGACTCAGGTTGCGTGATTTAGCTGCCATGACACTACCCCTCTTGTCGTGGTCGGCGATTTCAATCTGGATGCGTCGGTACCGAAAAGGGAGTGATTTACTTGTTCCGTGTTGCAGACATATTCCTTGCGGTGCCACACCGATCCGGCCCAACCGACCACCCAGCGGTGTACGTGCATCGATTTGAAATTATCAAAGAATGTGATTGTAGTTGCGAGTGAAATAATGACCACCGATTCAGAGAATGAGTGTGCGTACATTTCGTCACGATGACCACCCATCGAGATAATAAATGAGTTCGTACCTTTGTTCAATATTATGCGTCACCTCCGTGTCGTGCGCTGGTCAACCACCTTCACAGAGTGAAATGGCTCATGTTTTTTTCCTCCAGGTTCTCAGATGGGAAGTAAGCTGGTCAGCGATCGCAGTGTGGTTGACCATAGCCAGCGGACTATTTGTACTTAAAAGCCTTGTTAGCAAGAGAAGAGACAAAAAAAGCGAGCGTCTTCCGCCCGGTCCGAGTGGCGTGCCGTTGCTCGGCTATCTCCCATTCGTGCGGAAACCGTATCACGTCGCCTTTAAAGAGATGAGCGACCGCTACGGGCCAATCTTCAGGTAGGCGTTTCTTGAATGGCCGAGTACACGATTGCGAACCGATGACCAGTGTTGCGCTCCATGCGTAACTATCACTGTTGTTCAGGAACGGGTTGATATGGACGTGTCAGATAACTAATTTCAGCGCCGAGAATATTCGCAAAAGGAATATAACATATGTGATGTTATGTAAACGTTCGCGCTGATCATTGTGGTGCTGTTTACTGATTACCCTTGACTTCTGTGAGATGCCACGTGGATTATGACAGACAGCGTAGTTAGGGTATGCAGGCCTTGACGTCACCAACCTATGATTTATTACCGGTCTCGAAAATCGAAGTGTACGCGCCATTGCTCATTTCGCCTCCGGCAGAATGCGGTTGCCTGAACCTGCAAAACAAACTCTTGGCCTGATGCGAGGTATCATCGTGTTTTATCATCTCGTGAGAAGCCAAGAAGAGGCGATGAACGCTGATACGACGTCAAAATGTGATAGGGAGCTAAACTTGCACGTGCGAATGTTAAAGAAAATTTAAACTATTGGGTTTTATGTGCCGAAACCACTTTCTGATTATGAGGCACGCCATAGTGGAGGACTCCGGAAATTTCGACCACCTGGGGTTCTTTAACGTGCACCTAAATCTAAGTACACGGCTTTTTTCGCATTTCACCCCCATCGAAATGCGGCCGCCGTGGCCGGGATTCGATCCCGCGACCTCATTGCTCAGCAGCCCAACGCCATTCACTGCGCCACCACGGCGGGTGCACGTGCGAATTTTAAGTAGTGAAATTTCGTCTCATAATTTTGGGAGTGTTGGTAGGCACGGATTATTTGTGAATTTCTCCTTCAGAGCTACTTTAACAGCTCTCTGGTCCCTCGACAGGAATTATATGTGAAGGGAGTGCGCGCTTCGTTGTTGGTTGATGCTTGAGGAGATAGTCGACCAGCACTTTATAGACGGTAGCGGCTGCCAATAGAGCTAATATTGAACCTATGCACCCCATTAGAACAGCACCTACCACCGTGTGCAGTGCAATCACATACCCTACCGATGAGCATACGGTTGCTGGTCACTTTACCTTGAGGCTATATGAACTATTTATTTGGCAGCTTTCTTTTGTTTTCCTTTCCGTAATTACTGTCGAAATAAACACACTTAGTCGCTTTGTAATACGGTGGCGGTGGAGGTGGTGATGTTGCTGCAGGTGGGGCTAGCCTGGCAGGCCCGGTCGGCAATTGCACCGCCTGAGCGTCTCTTTTTGTGCCAGATATATCACCATGTGCCCATCAGTCCTGTCTCTCGCAGCATTTTGAGAAGAATGCGTGAGGCTTCCACTACTATTCTTTTGACGGCATTGCGGTGAACGAGCCTGCGTGATTGCGCTTGTCGGCACTGTAGCAGATGGCCGGAAAAGGAAGCTGTGGAATAGGGGTGTGTAGTGATTTGCCGTAAGAATACAGCCTCAACTACAGATGCATGATGTGCGATCATACCGGCAGTTGACCGCGCTGCTTTCGCCTTCTGTCGTTTAATCCGTACTTTGCTTCCTACTCGCTCTCATACAATGCAATAGAACTGCTTGTTGGCCTAGTTGGTGCTTGCTAAACGACATGTTTTTTGCCGCAATTGAAGACTCACAAAAGAAAGACTTTATGTTGTTTTTATGTGTCTTTCTTTTGGGAGTGTTCAATTGCGGCAAAAAACATGTCTCATACAATGCCTTAAGGTAAATGCACTGCCACTTCAGCTTCACCCTTATCTTAGCATAAGAACTTTTTGACTATTGCGTACTAACAGCGCAGCTTAGTGAATTCCGCCCCTTGTCTAATCAGATTGCGTGGTTGAAGCGAATAGTGGCGCAGATTCTCGAAAGATTGTGGGTGCTAGTGATTATGATGGAAGGCACGGTGAACCATGTGTGCATAGCCGACGCTCCTGACCCGGAAATCAAATTTCGACGACCGACGACTTTGTTCGCCGCTACCATTGTGGTTTGAGCATCGTTTGTCTTGCTGGTGACACGCTAACCCAATATAGGGCAAAATTTTGCGCTAGAGCTTTTCGACAATTGTATTCTTCGCCGTCCCTACGATGTGAATATTGTCACGTGGTAGTGACAGTGAAGAAATCAGCAAAATTGTGAATGACGAAACTAGTGTTTTATTGGGCGAACTTGTGCCCTCAAATACAGGCTGCACTCAAAGAATCGCGACAACGGCGAACACAGTCGGCGATCATCGAAAGTCTGCTCAGCGGGTCAAGCGCGTCGGCTTTTATACATCAGTCATCGAAGGTTCCAGAGTAATCGCTGGTGCTCGCGTGTCTTCCAGAAAGTACTACACCTTTGGCCTCGCGCATACATGAAATCAGATTACAAAAGGTTCGGGGACAAGAGACAGCGGATAGAACCATCGACACCATTCGAGAAACTTCCGATAAATGCAGGCGCGTCCTGCGCTGTGCGATAACCTTTCTTAAGCGGTGATAAGCGGTCACCCGAAAAGATAAATAAGTACACGTGTCAATATGTTTAGGCCATAAAGTTAGTGTCCTCTTTCGCTGCTCGGTGCATTACAAAAGCTTTTGCGGGCAGATTCATCGATTCAGGAAAACAGTAATCTTTAATATGGCCTCTTTTTTTCTTATTGTCCTTTGATTTTCTGTACGCAGGAAACTGAGACCTAACAAACACGTAAAAAAGGACGTTGTTATAACAAATGTGAAGAAATAAACTCGACGTTGACTCGCGAACAAAAGCTTCATTGCTCTTTTGTTTTGTTTGTGTCGCTTTATGCATCCGTCCGGTCATGGCCACTTGTCGAGAGATGATAAACATCAGGTCACATCGGTTAGGGAAAGAAGGGGCATGTATAAAATAAATAATTGAATTTTTACAGCCTTACCGTTCCTTTGCGTGAATAGTTTGATGTCGTAAGGAAGTCATCAAGACGTGGGGGGGGGGGGGGGGTGTTCCTGCGGTGAGGCTAGGAACGTCAATTGCATCCATGTTTTGTACAGAAAGATAGCAAGCAAGAAAACGTCTGTTATTCGATTTGTTATGGCGCTAGTTACTGCTGTGCAGTATACAGTATGTGGCTGTGAAGGGCGGAGTCAAAATTGATGGTCGTGACGTGAGAGAAGGAAAGGTACGGAAGTGCCCAAAAGGAGAAAACAAAAATAGCAGGAGGGGAAGGAGTAGCCATAATCGTGAAGGCGATAACCCTGAGCTCTCATGCATCGTCGACAGGCTGTGGAAGCAGGGAAGGCAAACTCGTATTATAGCGCACTATCCACAGGCTAGTCGAACATATCAGCAGAGTAACTATGGGGATTGCGGATGACAAGGGGCTAGAAAGCATAGGAAAGATGAAGCGTACCGGTTTGACTAGCACTCGAAGGGTTCTCCCAGCTTTCTCTGAAACATTCGAGCGGATGTCTATAGAAGAGAAGCGGTTTTGGATAAGTGTGGCTGTTTGCAAGTTCGCGAAGGGTTCGCTAAGACATCTTTGCAGTTTGCGCGATCGATGTCGAGATGGAATTAGGGGTGAGTGGAAAGCAGGAACAATCGCCGTACAAGCTCGTCGGCCATGGCTAACGCCACAATTTCGCCCCACCATGCGCTGGAGAGATCACTCACGCTTTTGCATGCAGCAATAAAAAAATGATATACTCTTCTGCCCATCAGCGACATTGTAAGCAGTTGCCGAGCCTCCGATGCTCTCGTGAAATGATACTTGTATTTATGTCACTGTCACTGCAGCAAAGAAAAAAAATACTCTTTAATGTTAGAGAGAAGAGCGCAAGGCTAAGTCCATCGGCATGGCCACAAAACACTTGTGAAGACACGTTCACGCTTAGCAGGTGCCATGGGCCACCTGTGCGACCGATGGCGGCGCTGGGAACAGCGCGCCGGTAACGTCATCGACGGGACTGACCTTTGTGCTCAGCTACACCTCGGCCTGGCGCGATCATTGCACTTTCATTCGTGCACTTGCGCTTTCAATGCATGCACGCGTAGCATGGGGGCTCTAGAATGAGTCTATAGTTCCCAAATTAAATTCTGGGGTTTTGGGTGCCAAGACCACGACCTAGTTATAACGCACGCGGTAGTGGAAGCCTCTCGATTAATTTTCACCGCCCTCTCCGAGGCAGACGCGGTGCACGGGCGCGTGTGTCTGCCACCCTCGCCGGAGGCCGCTGAGTGGCCCAACGCCACAGCCCCTGAGATGCACCGCGGAGGGTAATTGATAATCCCTGGAGGCCTAACTTTATAAAAGCCAGCACTTTACTAGCCTTTAAGAAATGGCAACCTAAGCCAAGAGCCCGACTAGAATATCGCTGCTCAGACGCCGAACATCAAGCCGAATGGGTTAAACTAGGCTCAATACTACTTTAGAGCCGAAGCATGGTTTTATGACTCATTCGAAAAACAACGCGTTGTGCATTCCTCGGTGTATAAAGTATAAACGCAATGTATGCATTCCGCTCATAATTCCCCTCAGTGGACGCGATACAGGGCGCTATAACGTAAACCTATTCCAAACTTTGCCATTACAATTCTGCAATCAGCCCTCCACGATTGGTCAAAAGATTTTCGGGCGACCCCCACATCGCCTGTCTCACGCGACGTCACGAAAAGCGCGATAGCTTGCCATCTGATATGACATGTACGCACTGGTTATGCATGATTAGACCAAATGAAAGAAAAAAAATAATTATTTCTGATTTCCCGCCTTTTCATTGTTCGCCCTCTGCTATTGGTCAGATGTTTCCGGGCTGCGCCGACTTCGCCTGTCCGTCCTGCCACATCACAAAACTGCTGAAGCTCCCCGCGTCAAAGTGACGTGTGCGCGTTAAAGATGCATTAATATGCCGAACAAAACGGATTCTTTTCTGAACAGTCTGCCGCTGTCGTGTTCTAAAGAAACAGATGGCTGACCGCCGATCGCTCAGGCACTGGCTGCTCGGAGCTGCCGGAGAGGATGGATTTATTTGTGTAAAATAAAAAACGTTTGCGAGGCAGTATAACGTTATAGAGCCCTTTCGGCACGTATGTGACATCGATGTGCGAACTCTTCTTTATTGACGATCCGTTTTAGCGGCATTCTTAATCTTCCGCTGCACTCCGCCGTGATTTTCGACCAGCCATCGCAAGCTAAGTAAGGGGAAGCGAAGCAGTCACATGCAGATGCCGGCACCACTCTCCTCATCCGGTTATCTATTTTCACTCCACTGACTCGGCCTCATGGAAATCCCCTCCCCTTGAGTGTGCTCCTCGCCTCTCGTCAGCCAATTAGATAAAAAGCCGCTAAAAAATTAAATTATGGGGTTTTACGTGCCAAAACCACTTTCTGATTATGAGGCACGCCGTAGTGGAGGACTCCGGAAATTTCGACCACCTGCGGTTCTTTAATGTGCACCTAAATCTAAGTACACGGATGTTTTCGCATTTCGCCCCGATCGAAATGCGGCCGCCGTGGCCGGGATTCGATCCCGCGACCTCGTGCTCAGCAGCCCAACACCATAGCCACTGAGCAACCACGGCGGGTAAGAAAGCCGCTCAATGTAGGCAATTTTGTTCGCTTTAAAAGGACACAAATATGACCTCCTAAAACCAAGAGAGCGTTTGATTGAGCTTTTCAAACAACGCTGCGGGCTACCGTCCTATGCTTGCGTTGGTGGTTACGTAAATTTGACGTCAGGAGACTGGAATGAGAACAGATTGGAATGGTGTTACGTTATAAGGCCCATAATTAGGACTACCGTTGAGACCAACAATTCTGATATTTCGGAGAATGATGTGCAGTAGACTAAGCTTGTATAGCGGTTTTTCAGTTGCATCCACGAGTTCCTTAGGAGAAAGTAGAGGTCTTTCAAAGTTCTTCAGAAATATCGGGTGCTTCTCCTCGTACCATATCTACTATTCGTAGTAAACAAGTTAAGAGAATCAATCTTGATTTCGATTTCTCGTTGTGAACTGTATTCAGCGATATGCATTATTTTTTTTCAGAAAAAGCGTTAAGAGATAGCGGGTGGCACGGTGCATTTGTATTTTAGGAATAAGAGGAGAAACGCTCTGCACAACGCTATGCTTAGTTCCCAAAGCCATGTTTTTCGCTTTCTTTCGTTGTGAGGTTTTTGAGCTCTCACATTAGTTGTCACTTCTGTTTTCTTTCATCAAAATCAACCTCGTGACGAATCGTAATTCCCACAGGAATTATTGGAACAGAAAATATTAAAAGGACCCGCATTGCCAAGTTAAGGCCAGTAAAAGAAGTTGTGTACAGAAATCTTACCTGGATTACCAAATGAAATCCTAAGCATAGAACTTTTACGGTGAAAGTGATTAATTTTACTGCCGCAATAACATTATGACGCTTTCAGGGTCCGCCTTGGCTGTAGAGATGTGGTTGTGTTGAATGACGTCGCTTCCGTCCGGGAAGGTCTCAACAATCCCGACATTTTCTACAGGCCCGAAGACTTTGTGTTTCGGTATCTCGACACGAAAGGTTTGGTACTCTGCAATATTTTCGTTCACTTTTCTCGAACGTTTTACTGACTTTTATCGTAAGCAACATACACTGTTAGTAAGTAGTTCACCAATTGGCAGTATTCCTGATTTTCTCCTTTTGTCGTCAGGAATCGGAGGTTTGAACGGAGAAATATGGCAAGCGAACCGAAGGTACTGCTTCCAGGTGCTGAGAAACTTGGGCTTTGCTAAGAAACCCATGGAGAAGCACATTCAGGTAAGTGCGAGTGCGCGGGAATTAAATGTCCTCTCGTACGAGCCGAGAAGCCCGAAAGTATAGGAGGAAGCAGCGAAGTGTAATATGTACACATAATTTGGTTCCTGACCTGTCTTCCAGTGAGAACTACTGATTTCTGCTTGGAAGTGTTATGCAATTCTAGAATTAACCCATGACCTCTAATCAGCACACAGTTTATGGTTGTGGTAAAAGTTGTTTTGGCAGCATCACTAAAATGGTGCTATGATGCTGGCCTAGAAACCACGGCAAATGGACTGCGACAATGACAAGCGAGGCAGGGACGGCTTCTTTCAGCAAACTATTAATTTCAGACCAGTAGATGTAAAGTTGTCCTCAGAAATCAAATTTCTTGGATGGAGCGGGCATCAGCTAATGCACAATCAATCAATCAATCAATCAATCAATCAATCAATCAATCAATCAATCAATCAATCAATCAATCAATCAATCAATCAATCAATCAATCAATCTATGCGCCACCAAATCAATCGATTAATTAATTGATTAATTGAATACTAATTAATTATTACATCATCAATCAGTAAATACCACCATGGCTGACGAGTGGCTATGGCGTTACGCTGGTGAGCTCGAGCACGTGGTTTCGATGCCGCCGTCGCGGTCGCATTTCAATGGGGGTAAGATGTGACAAAAATCGATCCGGAATCCCCCACTACAGTTTCTTTCATAATGAGATCGTGGTTTTGGCACGTAAAACTCCACAATTTGTTAACCACTTGATTACTCATAATTACTGCGTTTAACCGGCCCTTTCACCACCTTCACGTCCCCCCCCCTACCTCAGGTCATCTTACTGTATATACTGAAGTTATTGCTTATCGCTGCCTCTCTTACTCATGCATAGTTAGAAATACACTGCAGTGAACAAAGTTCAGTGCATTGCGCACTGAAATGTTCGCTTGTTGGTCATAAGCAAAATTATGCCTAATACTGTGCAAGATGTCAGCAAACGGGTGACCATAATAAGAAAATAAAATTGTCGAGAGCGTCCCTTAAGAGAGCTGACGCGGACGCTGTGGATGTCGTATGCTCTCGTTCTTTCTCGAATCAGGAGGAGATTCAGGGCTTCACCAACCTATTGGAACTCAGCAAGGCAAAGCCAGTGAACGTGGCGCAGCAGCTCACTGCCAGTGTGGCTAATAACATGACGGCCCTGCTGTTTGGCGAACGCTGCGATCCCCGCGAGCCACGGGGTCGCTTGGTCGCGGAACTGCTCACCATGTTCCTGCAGAACGCCAACTTCTTCACATTCAACGACTTCCTGCCCGTAGTCCGCTCCTTCGCTGTGTACATCCCGAAAACAAGGCTCCGCATCGTCAACTACGTTTTCACAGAGTTCAAAAAACTTGTCAGGTTAGTATACACGCCGCCATTGAAACCTGCGCGCAGCAACTACACCCGCGAGTCGGCGCTGAGACCATGAAAGGGCATCCCAACCTGGATTTCCTCCACGAGTATTCAAATAAGATCCACGCATTCAAAATGTGGTCGTGCTGTTGCCTCTTTTCTGAGAGCTTAACAGTGTAGGCACACTTACTTTGTATATTACGGGCGCTGTAGTATTTGTCCGTAAAGAAGTACTTCACGCATTTGTCATCGAGCTCAAGTTATCTCAAAGCTGAGTTTGTACAGCACGAATTGACAAGACACACAGTATAATCTCGTTAAGCGGAACCTCTAGGGACCGGAGAAATACACATATTCTGAATAAGAGGCGTTCCGTTTACTGAGAAATACATGCAGAGGGACAGCACTCTATGCCATGCACCCTCTTAACGCAGCTAGCATGAATATCTAGCATGAATCTATGCAGCTCGGGCATGCTAGGGACTAAAAATATGTCAGCTTATTGCCTGCTTGAGCCCTTCCCACCGGTTTTCAAGAGTGAGTTTCTGAATTAAAGGCAGGTCTCACAAAATATGTACTTCAGATCCTGCCTCTGTCTCTAAAGTTTCTTCAAAGTATGCATCTCTGATTCTGTTTGACGTGAGCCGTGAAAATTTAGGTTCCGATTACCGAAAGCTTGCTTTTTCATCACCCAAATACAAAACAAAACAATTTAGAAGCTGCTCCTCTGTTTAAGCAGCTATTCCGTTTAAGCGTTTAAGTTTACCGAAATTCTACTTAAATGAACACAAGCGACATATGGAGGCGCTGACTTCCCACTTTTTATTTTGGAGTCGTCAAACCAACTTTTATTCGTACAGACATGCGATCGAACAAGAAATACATGTCAGAAATGTCCATGCAGAAAGGGCAATTTCTTGTCATTAAAATTTACGCCAGAGCCACTCACGCCAAGATCTCCAGCTTCTCTACGCCATGAGAAGTGCTTACGTAAATATTAATGATAAGAAGTGAAGTGCCATTTTTGAATGGTCATCTCTGATGTGTATCGGTTGTTTGATCCCATGTATGCGAGTAAAAAGTTGGTTTGATCATTTCAAAAGAAAATGTTGGAAGCCAGCTGCCGTGTTTGTAGTTTGTGCTGGTATATCTACTGTTCATTTGAGTCGAAAAAACTTCCGTTTTCAAGAAGAAATTACGAACTATAGTCCGTGTACGAATTCTTTTGGACTTATTTTATTTTTTCTTAAGTAACAATAACTATACGTTGAGCAAAACGTGAACAAGGTGAATGCAGGAGCCAACGTTTCGACAAGTGGACTCGTCGAAACGTTGGCTCCTGCATTCACCTTGTTGACGTTTTGCTCATCGTCTTGAATTTCCATCTCCCGCATTCCCCGTCTTTTTCCTGAATAACTATACGTGTACGTTGCATGCGGCGGCGCTTAACGAATGTTTTGTTTACTTGGAAACTATCTGTGTACTAGAGCGGCAAGTTGGGCTAGTTGGTAGAAGTTCACCTTGTAATAAGGGGGTTACTACGCTATACACACACGGACAACAGAAGTAGAAATGGACAGGACGCGCGCGGACTCACAACTTGTGTGTGGTGAGTTTGCGCGCGTCCTGTCCACTTCTGCCTTTGTTGTCCGTACGTTTATAGCACAGTAACGTACACCCGTATCTGTGTAGCTGGGGCAACAAGAAATATAAACACAGACTATATAAAAACAATTCCACCTGCCTCTCCCCTCCCGCCCCCCTCCTTTTCAGATAGCGCTGGGTGTTGACATTCCAGTCGCTTCTATATTGAGCAGTACAATTTTTTTCTGTGAAATATCAATTATTTCACAGATAGATTTATTTCTAATCGATGGAAACTTATGTTACGCTCGGTTAATTTAACCTAATTAACTCATTAACTTAAATCTAACTAGAAGCGTGTAAACTTCCTAAATCCACACGAATAAGTTTACTACGCAAACACAGCGGCTGTTCATTCTAAAACACCTGTACGCATGTTATTCTGTCCCTGTGCATTGTCTTACAGAGCTGAAGTGAAGAACAGGGAACAAATCATGGATCAATATAAGGACAGAGACTTCATAGATGGTTATTTGAGAAAGGTCCAAGAAAACAAGGGCATTAATTCCCACTTCAGCTGTAAGTATACTTGAAACCTCCCTAGAGGTAGTGGAGATGGCTTTAAACACTTTGCTGTGCTCCTCGGGATAAATATTGAAAGCAAAAAAAGAAGAAAGAACAGAAAGACTTAAACGTATTCGAATCCGTATAACTTCTTTTCTGAAGTTCCATCTATTCTAAATTAATTAAACATGTATTTCTGGCTAACAAATGAATACCTTCGCTGCCGGCTTTCTTCAAAGTATATTTTATATTTTTTTTCCGAAGAAAGGAAGTTATTGCCAACGTAGCACGTCGCACGAAAACATTAACCGATGTTTCCTCGATGGACTAGCTTTTACATTTCATTGTAATTAAGTAATTTCAACGGACGTTGATTTTAAACTTGAAATGACTTTCGAGAAATTCTCGTATAGGAAGGAAATTCCATAGCCTGAAGACGACTGCCTAAAACTTATCATGTTTGTTTGCTTTCGTTTAGGAAGTTTCACATTTGTTCATGAAAGATACAGATATCTTATAGACAAACGTTGCTGTACCAAAGGCTGTACACAATGTTTGAGACTAGTTGTTCTCAAATAATGGGCATACAACGGTCGAAATAAAGTGAGGGCCATAAGATCATGGGGCGTCAAGTGACGCTGTAGAAGCTTCAAATAAAAGCATCTATAGACTTTCTACAGACTGATTAAGCTATACATAAGAGAATTCTGCTTCGAATGGGATGTAGTGTTCCATATTTTGTGACATTAGGAGACAAGACAAACTCGTCTTGTGCCAGAGGGCAGTGGTCTCCGCGAAAGTGAGAGGTCACATTTTATCGCAGTGGCAATTCTGGAAGCGACCGCGATCAACTTCTACAGCGCTTCGACCAACACAGTGAGGAGTGCCATCTTGTGGAACCTGTACATCGCGGCCAGTGACCCAGATGGTCATCAGGCGCGCATACACAGGGAGATCGATGCTGCTGTGGGCAAGCTGCGGGCGCCTCAGTGGGACGACCGGCTGCGCATGCCATTCGCCATGGCCTCAATACTGGAGATGCTGCGTTGGAGGACAATATCACCCATCGGCATAAACAGGGCGTAAGTGACGAACCTACGCGTGGAAACGAGTAGTTCCATCTCTCTATTTCTATCTCACATACGTACAACACCCACACACACACACAAGTATATGCAAATGTTGAGGTACATGTAGCGTACTTCTTGTTCTTGAGCTGTATTATTCGAAGGCGTGTACATTACTAGCAGGGGAAACTGAAACATATAAGCATCTAATTACCGGGAATTCAATAATTAACTTCCTATTCAATAATTTATCGCGCATAGTGCAACTTACGATATGGAGCCGGTGAGTTCGCAAGGCGTATCCACTTGTAAGGAATTTCAAGAACTGCACCAGTTTCGGGATATTATTTCCCAAAATGTGGGACGAAATACACGAGCGTTCTCGTAACTTTTGTGCATCAATGGATAAAAGAGCATTTTGTAAATAAAGTAAGTGGACCAACAGTGTATTCTTATGGCGAGTTTTATTGTGCATATCTCCAACCTGGTGTCATTCTGGAAATCAATTTCAAGTAAATACGCGTTGCAAACTCGGAGGCTATGATTTTTAAACTGCAATATGTGTCGTAAGAGAAGTAATCAAGAAGATAATTAGCGGTTTCTTGTTAATGAGATGCATGTTCGTTTCGATTCATCATGCAAGTAATTCCCGCCGCTCGGAATAATCCAACTCAAGGTCTAGAATCATGTTAGCTGCAACAGTTGATCTTTAGGTATTCCTTAAAACATAAAAATGTTCACCCCATATATACATATGCGCGAGTGTAGAGGTGATCAGAAAAGCGTAGGAAAAAAGAAAGGCATGATTATGGTCCAACATATTCTAAGAAGAACAGTGTCAAACAGCGCCATATCAGAGCGAAGTCAAAGTAAGTTTTCAGAAAAAACTCCTTGAGAAATTCGCAAAAGAGGCATTCCCACGTTCAGTAAGGTTTAAAGCTGGGCTAGTTCGTACGGATGCACTGGTACAAGCTGTGCGACAAGATGGTATAGAAGGCAAGCAAGAGAAACTTCAATAAGGGGGGGGGGGGAGGTGAAAACAGTGTTTTCAACCCTAACCAAGCTTTTAAGTGTTTTCGACCTCATCAGGAAAATGAAAGAATGCGCGCATGCGTCTCATCGAAGGGAGTGCAGTGTCCAGCGTAAGAACCAGTGTGTTAGTAGTCACCTGATTACTCACGCGGCAATGCAAAGTCCGGCTCGCGGTGCGATCCTGCCGTGACGTAGCAGGGCGGCGTGAAAAAGTGAAAGCACATCCAGTCGGGAGTTGCGTGCAGTGGCGATCCCAGTAGGAACGAGTAAATGTGGAAGTGCGATGGCAGCTTCGTTCTACTCGGCCTCGCTGCATTGCAAAGGAATGGCGCCGCGAGCCGCGCTTCGCATGCGGCGCAGCGTAAACAGGTCAATTTAACGAATAACTTATGGTGAATTTTTTCGGTTTACGTGACAATTTTTAAATGTTGAAACACGAAACTGGAATGTTATGTCTTATGCCTTCAAGTTTCCAATATAGATATCATCCGTAAAGTTTGTAAGTAAGAGGTTAATTAATGTAATTAGGTTAATTAGCGAATGGATTGCTTTGGTTTTTCTTGCGCCTGATATTTGTTTCAGTAGGTGTTGCGGGCTTTAAATAAAAAGTGTTCTCTGTAAAGCAAAAAAAGTACAGCAACACCATGTCAGGGTCAGCGTCGCCGACTTTTCTCAAGTGCTTCGCTAAACTTAAGGAAAGTCATTATTAAATTCAGCTAGATCTTGCTGTAAACTCCCTAGAATTGTCGCTAAAGATGTTGAGTAATCTTTATGTAATGTATACCTTTTAGAACACTTGAATAGAGGTTAAAATGGCATAAGGCATCTACGGCAACACTTTGCGTTCGTCTAGCTCTCGCGCAGTTGAGGAATAAAGTCGTAATTTACCAGCAGGTTGTAAATTAGATTTAGTTTACTAATGTACATATCTAAACAAAAGCATTAGGGGTGTGCGAATATTTGTGACTTTCAAATAACGAATGGAATACTGTCCTATTTAAATTAGACTCCGACTTGAGTAGTCATTATTCGTGAATGTGAATGCTTTTCGAATACTTTTCGAATTTTTCAGATCGTCAACTGCCATCAATTAAACATAAAAGTGCAACAAAAGTGCGGTAAATTTTCACCCTCGCGGGCATAGTATCAACATAAAACATGAGAACTTGCGAGGTAAAGTAGGCTGCGTTGCTTAGGTAGCCATAGTCTACATGCTATACAGTGATCATTCGCCTTCTGTGAAGAGTCCTGTGGTTGTAAAGAAACTGCTTGTTTGCTCCTAATGCACAATTTGTGTTTTTATTTAAAACCGCTTTATAAATTACTATGCAATATAAGAATCTTACTAACTTTAAGATACTAGCATGTCATCATCGTTTTGCATTATATGTGAAAAAAAGCTGTTCATTATTCCAGAACTATTCAAAAACTATTTGATATTCGATTCGGTTCGCTCCTGGCACTGTTCGATACGTATTCGATTCGGTTTCAAAGATTACTACTCGCATACCCTTAAAGAGCAAACATGATGAACACTGATATCCTGCTTTCAACTTCAGATTTTATGGTTACAAATACAGCATGGTTAAAGAGAGTAAGAATCACCTGATTTTCCTAGTACAAAAATAGACTTCGTCCGCGTTATGCATGCGAATTTCCTAGTTGTCGGCACTCGTGAAAGGTTAACTGAATAACGCGGTAATTCTTAATCATGTTGTCAATGTGGCAATGACCAAATACATAACCTTTATACATATCAGATACTACGTGGCCACTCCTTGATCTACCGGAAATCTATGTGCTGTATTGATTTTTCTGAGAGCCGTGAGAAACAGGGGCATAACGTATGCATTCGTGTGAATGAGCCCAACCACTTGATATGTACATTTTTTTACAACTGATCTGTACGATTTGTTTTTCAGGTTCTAGCGCTCGCCAGAAAATTTACTGCAATAAGCTTTGGTAATTTAATTTACTGCTACGCTTGCGAACATCAACCAAGCAAACGTACTAAATGAAACTGCAGCGTTAAAAGACATTCTAATTCTTTTTTAAAGAATGTAAAGAAAGATTCATTATGTGAGCACACTGTGAAGAATGCAATGAAGCTCTCAGTGCCATTGACCGCAGCGTATGGCGTCCGTGAGGGGAGACCATCGTTACCTTATCATGATCAAAGGGCCCGTACGTCATACAGTGAATATCGGCCGCATTTTCATACCTTTTGAATAGTAAAGCGTGTTCTAGAAAGCGTTTTCTGGAGCAAGTATCATAACTTCGGAATCACTGAAATGTCGCCACTTCTTTCGTCAAAGCAGCCGGTCCTCCAATACGAATATTTGTCGCTAAATAGACCAAACAGTCCGTAAATATACCGAAACTATTGCTAAAATGCCAGCCTTGGTTGTTTTTTTATCACCTTCCAATAAAGTCAGTTGTAGGCCTGCGCTCGTCTGTTCATTTTTTTGTCTTTCTTATAAATAATAAATCAATAAATTCTTTATTTGTGCATTTAGAGAGTGCAATATCCTAACTTTCTTTTGGCGCAGCTTGTACTGAGACATTTTCTAATGTTGCGTCGAACGAGAGTCGATGGCTGCGTGTCACCGCTCGCGTGACACATTGAAACGGATTCGCCCCTGTGACATCCCACGAGGCTTAGTACGCACCTTTTAATCCCTCAGCGTGTCGCTATAAAACTGATGCGCTACTGTCGCGTTACTGTTCGTGCAGCTAGATGTAAAACTTGCACAGATGTTTTCATGTTAGAGCGTTGTGCCTGCCTTACACGGTCTCAGTGAGTGGGATACATCTTTGCCAGTCATTTTTCACAACAAACACAAGTGACTGGCGTAGGACATATTGACAGAGCAGTCTAGTGTTAATTGTTTCAATCTTGTTTTTTGTAGCATCATACTTCTACAACGTGAATGGACTATCAGAGTGCTGCGCTGGCTAGGACAGCTGTCAGACAGTTTACTGCGGGGACATCACGGTCGGCGTATATACTGACAGTCATATTATGCAACCTTACAGTGTTCCATAACACAACCACTCCAATTATCACCCTTAAAAAGTTGATTTTATGTCAGGTATTGTTGATAGTTTTCTCAGTGCTACCAATTTTTATTCGGCGCTTCTTGAATGACTTAGCTCGATTCTTCATGTGCCTCTCTATTACACTGGAACTGTTCTGCCAAGCGTCTGGATTTTCTTGCAAAAGCTACAAAATTGTTGCGCGGTAATTTGACATCAATGGAGATACTCGGCGTTTTTATCTTGCGGCCAATTTCAGGCGTCACTTTTGCTGTAAGAAACTGAAGATAGTGAATACCATTCTGATATTTTTTCAGATTCAACATCAAGTATTGGAGCGTTGCAACAGTGCTTGGACGAAAAATTTGGCGCTTACGCGTTTCAACCGGCGTTTTAGTACGCAGGCTGGGCAATGGCATCGGTCCGTGTTTTCTGGTTCTTTTATAGCAGACATATTACTTATCCGTAATTTCTGATTGCTCAAAGGTGCTGTTGAAGCTCTCCTGCACTTACCTGTCTTGCTGGAGAAAGGATTGTCCTTCGCTTGCATTAAACTCACAGGTTACAGCGGTGTGACGCAATAACTGAGCTCTTTGTCAATCAATCAATCTGATTAGGCGACATGTTTTCGCTAAAACACAGGCGACAGCATCAATCTGTCAAAATGTTCAACTTGCTCCATCTTCGATATATAGAGCGGGTAAATTTTGTGGGAGTCGGCTCCATTTCTGAGCAAACGTTATTGCCAAGATATAATGAACACTGCTGCGGAAGGAGACGAAGGGACAGGACTTGAGCGAGAAAACAACACGCGACACCTGAGCACGTCGTGTGTTGTTTTCCCTCAAGTCCTGTCCCTTCGTCTCTTTGCGCAAAAGTGTTAATTATGTCGAACCAACTAGCCCACTGCAGAGTAGGCACGACTTCATCACTCTTTCCAAGCTTATCTTTGTTAGTGAGTGCTTGCTGCCGATAATTTTCTCAGGTGATTTCCTTTGGTAAAAGCCCCAAGTTCGGTATTCGTGGCCTCTGGTTTCATAATGAGAAACTGCAGAAAGTAGGCAAGGTAGCTCTGGCTTTGTTATTACAGGTTCAGCGCCAAACCACCTTCGGTTTTTACATAAGGACACAAGCAACATCTCGGCACTTACGTAACGCCTCCCAATGCAGAAAAGCGCAATTTGACAGTCGCCTATTTTTTCACATGCAGCTCTTTCGTGTTGCTGTTCGATACCCTAGTGCTAAGAGGTCTTTTTATTATTTATAATTGTGACTCATGTTGAGGCAGCCGTCGCGGTGGCTTAGGGGTGCTGGTCGGGAGGTAGCCGGTGCGATGCCTGGCCATGGCGAGCGCCTTCCGGTGGGCCAGAACGCTAGAATACCCGTGCACTTAGATTAAGGTGCACGCTAAACAATCCCACGTAGTAAAAATCAATCCAGAGTCTTCGACTGCGACGTTTTTCATAGCCGCACTTTTGCTTTAGGATTTTTAAACCCCGTGGACCAGTCGATTACGGCTATAGCACGAGTCACGCGTAGAATAGTCCACGTGTGCATATTCCAAGCTGAGCAGTTCTCGTTAGACAGTGATTCATTTCTTGAAATTCCTGTGTATATTTCGTGTGATGTTTTGTTTCGATGATTCGGCGGAATTTATTAATTAAAGCAAAATTTGGTTTGCTCCTACTGCGACACCACCTCAATAACAGTAGTTAAGGGTTTTCATAGTTCATGGCCTCAAAATTATATGAAGAGGCATGCACCCTGTGTATTAGTCAAATTAGCTACAATTAGTCGTAAAGCATATTGCGACTACTAACTGCTATACACGGTACTATGGCGTATTGTGTTCGCACGTTAACATGCTTTTTACACAGCTATTTAAGAAATATCAGTACTTCTGCTTTATATGACTCTATTTAACTGCCTTAGAAGGGAACATTTTTAGACATCCATGAAAATGATTTATTTTTTCGAGGCGGGTTGCCTTGAGGCCGAGAAAAATATATGTCGTAAAAATGAATGTAATCCCGCATCATGGCAGGATTTATAATAAGGATCTGTAATGACCATCATCTTTAATCAACGTGCTGAAGTTAGCATGCTAGTCACTGTGGTACTATTCTGCTAACATAGTACTAGCAGGAGCAAGGGTTCCCGAATATGTCGTGCACCTGGGAAACACCGCAGCAAATTTTTCGATTATACTTTCGTGTACTTAGTCCTTTATCTACTGCCTTGCCGCGCAAGCCAAGTCGCTTTCCCCATTCATAAATTCAGTACCTCTTTTCCCCCAGACAACAAATGCGTTCTGTGACTGTGGGTTCTTGTCGAACACAAGCCAAGTTGCTTTCTTTCGCAAGTCATGCTGACCATTTTTTTAGCTCGCATATATTGGAGCAGTGTGCATTGACTCGTTTTCTTAATTTAGATAATATATTTTGTTTCTTTTTGTTTTTACTATAGGGCTGCAAGAAACACAGTAATTTGTGGTTACGATGTGCCTGCTGGTACTATAGTGGTAGCAAACTTCTGGAGTCTTCACAATGACCCAGTCAACTGGCACAGTCCATCCAAGTATGATCCAACGCGATTTCTCAATGACGATGGCACAGAAGTAAAAGAGAAACCGATAGCCTTTCTACCGTTCAGTACAGGTAAGTTTGGAACTCGTTGTCAAAAGAACTCTCCTCCATACCTAAAAATATTGAAGCGTTTCGCTTAGCAGAAACCTAGTGTCGTGTACCTAGTATATCCAAATACCGGAAAATGTAAACAGGCATATCAGGGCAGTTGTTGACACCTTGAGACAATGAGTTGCGCCATAAAGCGCAGAAGTCTTTGCCTCTTATTACAGCGAAGGTATTTATGGCTAGTGTCTGGCGGTCTCCGCGGACATAGACCAACAATTTTTCATACGTGGCCCGATCCCGAAGGTAGTGCAATACCGGGCCGACCCGCGGTGGAGGTGCAGTTCGCCATTAGGGGGCCCACATTCACAGGTTCGCTGGTCATCTTTCTTCACAGAGTGGAAGGGCGCTGAATTTTTGTCAAGGAAACTGCTCTGTACAACTCCGTGCTGAAAAAAGTATATCGTAATATCTCCCGCGAATCTATCCGTGTAAGTAGACTTGTATTCATCAATATTGAATCGTAGTCATGGCTAGAATTTCCATAGGCTAAGTACCTCAAACGAAAGTTACCTGTCTGTATGACCACAAGTTATCTACTGCTCATCAACACTTATAAACGTATGGGGTACTCGGCAGTGTTTCCCTTGCAAGTGTATCTGCAGGGATGCCTATATTTCGCTTAATATGTTCGAAAAAATGTTTAGCGCTCACCGGTACACTGTTCTTGCTCAAATTTTGCAGAAAGATCGCATATTGGAGTCTACGTCGTTCCCATTAGCACATGGCACAGTTACATGCGTCGTTTCTAAGAAAAAAATATGCAAAGTTGTCCTCGTGTACAGCGATGCAAGCTGCTGCCGCGATGGCGCTAGCATAAGCGCTAGCATAACATAAGCGTGTTCCAGAGGACCGGGCAAACCACGGCGACCCTCCGTGAATGGCTACTTAGTGCAGCTGCCGGTGGGCGGTGACACGAGTTTATGCTAGTGCCGTGGCGGCAGCAGCTTGCATCCCTATAAATGAAGGCAACTTCGCATTCCTTCTTAGAAACCACGCAATTAACTGTGGCAAGTATTACTGTGAACGACGTAGACTCGAAAATGAGGTCTTTCTGCGAGTATTGAACAAGAAAAGTGCAGCGGGAAGCGCAAAGCATTTTTCCGTACATTTTAAGCGAAATTTGCACGTCCCTGTATGCCATTCACTAGGCTACCGGTAATCTGCTCAAGGCATGTTGAACATGCTCGGTCTAAACCCATTATTTTTTTATGCAAGGCATCAAATGGCGCATTGATCGAAAAGCCGGCGTTTCTCTTCTGAAGTAGCGAAACGTTCCCATTGGCTGCGACACCGTTACCTGCGCCTCGGCAGAGTTACCATTGGCTGCCACGCCACGTTACGTGTGCGCCTAGACGAAGCAGAGCGGGCGAAAGGGAACACCTGCTGCTTCGTTGGCGCGCCAGACGTTGCGTGAAAAGGGAGAGCATCGCCCTCGGAAGCCTATATGTTGTCCGCGCGTTCCTGTCCGTGCAAGCTTTCGCCTGCCTTCCAACTTCGCCTCGGTATTCGCTATAAAGAATGTAATGTATAAACACAGAATAAATTCGAAGGGAAAAGTATTGGCGGGAGTGGGTTTCGAATCTATCACCTCACGCTCAGAAGCCGAGTGTCTTAGCCCCTGGGCTAAACCAGGGCCGCCGAGATCGCTGGCCTGTGCGCTCTGTTTTATCCCATCATGCTACGTGGACCGAAACTTCCATTGCCAAGCCCGTTGTGATGAAAGCGGTGACGTTAAAATCAGCGCGGCTTGCTCGGGAGCGTCCCCATGGGATTCTATGGAAGTCGGGCAAGGTAGCATGTCGTCACGGATCGAAGCGCACGGGCCCTGTGCTATCTAGGAGGCTTTGACCAAGCCTATCAGTGCGTTCACATACACATAAACAGTTCACAACTCGAAGGGCCGCGCAGCTTCGTTCAATTGGACATAAATGCTTTCGCACTCACAACTTATAAGAAGTGCTTAGGTGTCCTCGGATTTTTTTCAGTTCCAGGTAAAGGTGTTCGATTCAGCGTGTTTGCCCGACATGAAATAAGCTCTAAGCGCAATTTCTTTTTGTAGATCGTGGAAGCAGAATAAAGAATACTTATACATCACGATTCTTGAAAACGCCATGGTAACGGTGACACTAGGTGCAAAGGTGTTTGCGTAACATAGCGAGTCACAAGGCTCAATTTTTTCTTCCGTCTAGGTGAAACTCGCGAAGATGCGAACGGCTGCCAACAGCTGTTGCTGGGGGCAGCATGCAATGCCCGCGAATACAGGTCGAGAAGACAGGAAAAAAAAAAACAGATTTTTTTTTTGTGACGACACACGGCGCGAAGGACAAGAATATACGGTGTATAGCTTCGCTTATGCTACAAACATTACGATGGCAGCACTCCTTCATCCTTGCCCTACCGAGGGCGGGCCAGTGTAGTCGTTGAATTTTGTAACGCTCCTATATACCGAGGACAAGCTGGGTTCGTCCATATGAAAACCTACACGCCCAGGTTCGGCTTGACCACACATAGATCAGTTGGGCGTAAGTTGTGCGGGCGTTCATCTAAGTAATAGCATTGTTCTATTTTAGGGCAAAGAATGCGCCTTTATCAGATAGCGTTAGTGTTTTTAAGATCTGCGATGAATTACTTACTACTGGTGGAGTTAAACAAGCTCTTAGTATATCATATTTTAAGATATATTTTTAGAGCGCTGTTCTGAAACAAATATATTCAATAGTATTTCTGGCCCTTTGTTTGTGTATATGTTTGTTTGAACAAATGAAAACAACCATTATATTTTGGTCGTTCTTCCTGAGAATACTCGGTAGCGAAACGCTCAACAAAAGGAATGTACATCAATGCGGCCTGCAAAACACATAGAGACACACGTGTTTTGTGTGCTGATATTATAAGTTTATTCATATGTAATGCTGCTTGCTCAACATTTTCCACTGCATCTGAATAAATAAAATCGGGGCCATAAGAGAATTCAGCCGCCAAGTCCTAGGTAAGTTATATCATACGTCGGCCCCAGCTTCACAGTTACAAGCCCTATAAGTGACTAGACTGTCGAATGTGGATATTCACCTAGACGAGTCTGTGAATGATCTCGGAGATGTGAGCATACGTTCCACAAAGAGGATATTGTCCAGGCAGATAGATGTAGGAGCTAAGCGCTAAATATGGAGCTCGAGTATTACGTGACCGATCGCCTACTTCAGTCCGTTTTTTTCGTTAACTGGTTCCAGCTGACTTGTCGTTTTTTATCCCTTCCTCTTGCAGGAAAACGAGGGTGCCCGGGCGAGACTCTTGCATTGATGGAAATCTTTCTCTACGTGACTACTGTGCTTCAGAAATTTAGGGTACTTCCCGAAGAAGGCAAAAGTATTTCGCTGGACGAATTTGACGCCCTATTAACCGTAATCGATGATACTCAAGGGCTGCGTTTCATATTACGATGAAAACCATGACGTAACGTTCTGCTTGCCTCGAAGGCTATACCACAGAAAAATCTTGACATTTTGACAAACCAAGATGAGCGTGGACAAGTAAGACACCGGCAGCGTTTTTACAAAGGATAAATTAATAGTGCTACAGATCGTCAGGAGACTTGAAGACGTGTGTGTAAGCGGCGCGCTGCAGTAAAGAACCTACGACTTCTGCCTTTTGCTTTTGTTGAAACGTGCTTCAAATAACTTCAGGGTATAAAAAAAAAAGAGCCTTTGGCGTAGCCTCTTAGAGAATTAGCCACTCTTTGGGCAAGACTCATGTGCCTGTGAAAAGGCTCGCATATAGATATCCCTGCATGGATAGAAGGCGTTCTATCGTTCAGCAATGCTGGCAATAACGAGTTGGCGCTTTCCCTTTTAGTTTGCATATTTACTACTACGTTGGTTCCACTAGAGAGCACAAACAGAAGAAACAAAAGAAGTGGTGCTTTAATACGTGTGCCATAGGCATGAGGAAAACATAAATAATGTTTTCTGGATTCATCAGAAGCTGTCTAATATTACTCACAGACCTGAACTTCGCGAGATGAAGTCGGTCCCGGCTATTGAGAACCAAAAGAAGGTGTTATGTTAAATGCGAGCGAGGGCATTGATTTTATCGACACTTACGCACACTGCTGCATAAGCGTTTCTGAACTTTATGCTATGCTGAGGCCCTATAAATTGCACCACAATGTCATCGGTTTAAACGGGTTGCGTGGGGTCGAACAATGACACCGCATTATGACCCTGAATAATGTTTTGCAAGTGTGTCTGCTCGTGGGCTAGTTGGCGATACATTCTTCGCAACAGTGTTGCAACATATCATGACGCTCCGCTATGCATATGATGATGATGATAGTTCAGACGAATCTTCTTTAACTGCGCTCGCAATCGTTTTGACGGTAATTGATTGATGGTTTCTACCAGACTCCTAAAAATTACCATTATAATTAGACGCTTTGTCGATAGTGCAAACGGTGCTGTGGCAATTCGCCCTGCCGAGTGCGCTCTCATCTGCTAGGGGGCTTACGTACCGAGCAGAAATGCGAATCTGCATATTCTTCCGCACAAACAATTTCGACACGCATGGGAGAATTTATGCAAACAGAGACGGAGGATTGCTATAAAGCATAGGCGGAGAGCTGAAAGTTTTCTGAAGGGGTGGGGGAGTCTGGAGTGCGACCAGCTTTCCGAACCCCTTGTGTATACTATATATATATATATATATATATATATATATATATATATATATTTCTCGCACTTGAAGAAACTTTGTGTAACCTAGAAGAATTGAGCGCTGAAGTGACGGCGTTATATGAGTATAGACAAGACCTCATAGTAGGAGACAATTCAATTAGTCCTCTCAGTGGTGTAATCGTCCTTCCTGTAATTGTCGTATACTTGGCTTTCACTAATACTGCTCCGCCTTTCCGGCGAAACTGCAGTCTCTCTCCTCTTTCTGTCTCTTTCTCTTCTTTTTTTTCTCTTTTTCTGTGAGTCTGACTATAAGCGCTGCTGCGCGTGACTGCTGTTCATTCTGAATTCGAGAGAATCCGACTTGGCCTGATTTCAGTTGCTGAGTGAATGTTCCCCAACTACCAACTACCATGCCACAAGACTTAAAAAATGAACAGTTGCGTTACTCGAAGAAGACCTAGTGCATATTGTTTCCACTACAGTGGAGTAGCCGCCAGTAATTCTTTCATTACTGAGATTTAATTGGGTAATTGCAATTAACTATCTAACGCGAGAAGTACTGGCCTAATTTTCAAAGTGACAATGAGGCATTTCTAGGCACCCAAAATGACATCTAACTGCGGTGTTTTCAGCGAAGTACTAATTGAGGACAATTTTTTCCGTCTGGCAAAGAAACCTTACAAAGTACGAAAAATACCACGAGAGTGCGTTCCCACCCGCATCATAAAGCAGCGCCCTCAAATAAGCTGATTGAAAGTGACTACATTGCTTGTCGCAAACCCGAAGAGACAGCGCATCACCTTGATAATGGTGTGGAAGGAATAACAACAGCAGGTATCGCGGCTTCGCAGCTATCCCTTCCTCTCAGTTTCACGTCCCACTTAATATCCGTTTCTCAAGGCGTACTGATCACACTAATAACAAAACCCCCTTATTAACCAGGCCGAAGCGCCGCTATGACCATGCACGAAATGCGAAAAGCAATGTAGTAGGCATAAATACATTTATGCCTATTACATTATTACATTACCGCATCGAAAGAGTGCGCGTGAAGCTATATTCTGTGCCAGAAACTTGCTTGGACCAAAGGGAAATTAAAGTGACCGTTTTATTTTTCATAAAAGTGTATACGTGCAGCAAAAACAGGTTAATGTCAAAAAATAAAAGCGAAATAAACAGATTGGGAAGCGACCACCGTTTAAAGAAAAGGTAAAAGCGATGCGTTCAAGAAAGTAAATATACCACTTCTAAATGAGCCGAATTGGCAATCAGTATATCTGCAAAAAAAAAAAAACACACACAAAATAAACATGAGTTTTTCAGAGTGCCCTTATTATCTATCTATGAATTCGTAAGCTCCGTTGAACACCAGCCTAGAGGACGTGTTCGAATAAGTCTTCTTTTTTGCAGCTACGCAGTATTGTGTCCGTTTTATCACATCTTCAGTGGCTTTCTTGATGACCGACGCCAGGATTCTACGCCAGACATTAGTTATGCGTGCCTTCAACTAATCTGAAATCCGTCTCGATAATGTAAGCACGATCTTTGACAGAACCCCAAAGAAAGAAGTCGAGTAGAGAGAGGTCGGGTGACCTAGCCGGCCAATTTACAGGCCAGTGCTCTCCAGTTTATTGCGCTTGAAAAGTCGCATCCAGCTAGTTTTGTGCTCGGCTGTTGCTGTGTGCTGGCGCCCCATCTTGCTGATACTAGAGAAGTGGAAGACGTGACAGCGAGACTTTGCTGAGAAACTAATCCACCCCTCCTTCAAGGATTTCGTTCCCGTAACGCTGTCCAATCTGTGTGTAATCGAAAAAGATGGGACCGATTATACCACCAGCGTCAATTGCGAACTACACATTGAACGACCACTGGTACTCGTGCCGATTTCACTTTACCAGGTGTAGTTTGGAGTCCCTCCAATAGTGTGCATTATGCAAATTTATCTAGGCGTTTCTGCAAAAATTGGCTTCATCTGTGCACATGATGTTGCTCAATATGTCCGGTGACTCATCGGCCTTTGTGAGCACCCAATTCGAGAAATCTAGACGATTCTAGAGGGCCTATCTTCTAAGCATTGGTGCTGGTTAAGGTGGCACGGGTGAAAGGCCGTCATTTAGAATCCTCCAAACTGATGACTTGGAAATGGATACCTGGGCGGCCACGTCCCGGCCGATAACATGAGGGGTTGAGGCCATAAATGCTTGAACATTCGTGCGCAGGTTAGGACTCCTCTGCCGCTGTTTTTCGAAGCTGCCAGTTTGTATTAGGTTTTCATAATTTATGGTGAGAGTCGATGCGTTTGGTCTACCGCTACACTTCCATGACTGATATATATTTGCGGCCTTCTTATTGCCATTTGCAGCGCCCAAGGCAAGGGTCATGTTTGCCTTCTGCTCACTAGAGAAAGACACGGCGACTGAGACGAAACAAAACACACCTTTAAACATTTGCACTGAAGTTGTCAGTTCGCTTTTGGGGTAACAGGTTTTGTGGCAAAAAAGAAAAAAAAAATCATCCGTGCACTTTATTTACGCGAAGACAGCAGCTATCACAGCTTGTTTCCAACTAACACCAAACGCGACATGTTACTTCGGCCGGGGCGCGGCAGGTAATTAAGGCACTAGCTCGATCACGATGTTTTTGTTTATTTCCTTTATTTCGTTCTGAATAACTGAGAGGGAGCCTGTTCGAGGGCGCTGCTTTATAACCCATGTGGGAGCGCAGTCACGAAGTATTCTCGGTATTTCGCGGATATTATTTATCAGTCCGAAAAAAAAAAAAATAGTACACAATCAATACATCGCTGAAAAGCCGCAGTTAGATGTCCCTTGGCTGTGCCTTCAAATGCCTCATCGACAAGTTGATAATTAGGATAGTACGTCTCGAGTTAGGTAATTATATACAATTACCTAATTAAATCTCTGTAAGGAAAGAAATGCTGGTAGCTACTCCGCTGTACTGTAAAAAATCTGCACTGGATATACTTCGAGTAACGCATTGCTCTTTTTTTAAATCCTGGTGCATGATAATTAACTGGGACACCCTGTATATATTTATGCCCTTTGCATGAAAGTTACGATGTTTCCATCCCTAATAAATGTTGTAACTTATTAGAAATGTATTTTTTCATGAGTCGCTAGCATTGTTTACTGGAAAGAGAAGCGATACTCAGACACACGTGATTCACGTGCATTTCACATGCCGTTGATAAAAGGCTTTGCCGAAGGGGTCACTGAAGCCTATAGATTTTTTTCAGGGTCAGAAAAGCACGCAACGCAATTTGAAGTGAGGTTAACATACAGCAACATATTCATTCTCTAGGCATAGGCTTTCCGAAATAGGCATTCCAAAAATATAATAAACATTGTCCGTTGTGCATATTTAAATATATTGTGTATGTGCATGGTGTTTACAGTGGAAATACAAAACAATGTTGAAGCGAGAAAATACGGATGAGGCAGCCGCCGCTAGGGCTCCTAATGCGCCTGTCCTCCTATTGTCAGGATTTGCAGAAATAAAGCGAAAGTATCGACTACAAGCTGTGCACATCCGCGCCAACAATGGTTCAGTAAGGTACGAGCCCTAGTAAAATTTCAAGTGAGAAGGCGAAGGAAAGTCAAAAGAAACCTCAAATGATGTGGGTGACAAAGCTCGGGTAATGACACTTTAGGTGTGTGTGTGGGGGGGAGGGGGAGAAGGCTCGGGCGGTGCGCCCCCCCCCCCCACCCGGTAGTCAGCGCCTATGCTATACAGATAGATGCCATGTTCATACACATTTCTGGATATAGACAAATGCCAGCAATATTTACTTATTTATTTATTTATTTATTTATTTATTTATTTAAGATATATTCAAGGCCCGAAGGCATTACGGAAAGGAGTGGGTGAACATAACAAAAAAGTTGTGCACGATACAAAGACATATGAAACGTGGCGTTTCATGAATGCTGGTTTGGAGGTGTCGGTATTCATGATGGCTGCAACGGTGGCGGGAATGTGGTTCCAATCTTTGCTTGGGCTAGGGATGAATGCATTACTACAAAGTTTAGTACGTGAAGACGGCACACCAACTTTGAAACTGTGGTCACAGCGAGATGGTATGTATGACGGTTGGGTGATGAGCTGTTCTTTCAACAAAGGGTTGTGGCGGTAGATATTATGGAATAGCGAAAGGCGGAAGCATCTATGACGGAAAGAAAGTTCTGGCAAGTGAAGTGTTGTTTTCATTGAGGTAACGCTAGCATGTCGGGAGTAGTTTGATAAGATGAAACGCGCTGCACGATTTTGAATGGTTTCTATGCTGTTTGTGAGTCTAATGTTAGCCGGGTCCCAAATGGCGCATGCGTATTCTAGTTTGGAGCGAACTAATGTTTTGTAGAGAGTTAGTTTCAGTGAAGATCGTGCGGATGAGAAGTTTCGGCGCAAATAGTCCAACATGTGATTGGCATTGCTACATATAATGTCGACATGCATGTGCCAGGAAAGGTTGCTGGTGATGTTTAGTCCAAGGTACTTGTACGATGAGACAACTGAGAGAGGGCTATTATTCAGGAAATATGTATGCAGATTAGTAGTATTGGTACGCTGTGATACGCGCATGCATTTACATTTGCTTAAGTTAAGCTTCATAGACCACTTGTTACACCATAACAGAACGTTATTAATGTCGCCTTGAAGTTTACGAAAATCATTGAGGTCAGTAATTTTATTATATATAACGCAGTCATCAGCAAAAAGCCTAATAGTTACCTTCTACATTACCTTCTTTCTGTCCAGCTACGTGTTATTTGCATATTTCCAATGTTTTGCTCAAGTTACGTGGGGCACCTTACATGCATGTCTACCTTGCATAGTTGCCTACGCCTGTAACGGACCTGGTCTTCTCAATTTACTTTCAGCTTTTCTTCCCCACCAATGCCATAAGTGTCTGTTGCTTATGTCGACTGCTGACCGGTTGATGCTTCAGTCCATTTTAAATCCAAGCGCTTCAGGAAGCTGTACGTTAACTCCGGGTTTCACTGGGTGAGTCCTGGCGCATTCCATTAGGATGTGCTGAGTGGTCTCCGGGTTTTTGATGCAGCATACACATGCCTCACACAGTTGCGCAGTCAGGGATCATTGAATGCTATCGCGTTCCACTCTTAAAGGCGAAGCTTAAGCGTCCTCCAAATTTTTTTTTGTGTTTTGTGAACGCCTTTATAGCGAAGACCACTAAAGAGGATCTGCCTGTACAACGAAATATAAGCGTGCCCAAGGGCTGATTTGCTAGTTTACAGCGAATGCAGGTAGCATTCAGGTAGTAGTAGATTGTTGTTGTGCGACGCGGCGCACGCTCCAAGCGTCTCAAAGCGGTAGCCTGCCTGCCTGCCTGCCTGCCTGCCTGCCTGCCAGCCTGCCAGCCTGCCAGCCTGCCAGCCTGCCTGCCTGCCTGCCTGCCAGCCTGCCAGCCTGCCAGCCTGCCAGCCTGCCAGCCTGCCAGCCTGCCAGCCAGCCAGCCAGCCAGCCTGCCAGCCAGCCAGCCAGCCTGCCTGCCAGCCAGCCAGCCAGCCAGCCAGCCAGCCAGCCAGCCAGCCAGCCAGCCAGCCAGCCTGCCTGCCTGCCTGCCTGCCTGCCTGCCTGCCTGCCTGCCTGCCTGCCTGCCTGCCTGCCTGCCTGCCTGCCTGCCTGCCTGCCTGCCTGCCTGCCTGCCTGCCTGCCTGCCTGCCTGCCTGCCTGCCTGCCTGCCTGCCTGCCTGCCTGCCTGCCTGCCTGCCTGCCTGCCTGCCTGCCTGCCTGCCTGCCTGCCTGCCTGCCTGCCTGCCTGCCTGCCTGCCTGCCTGCCTGCCTGCCTGCCTGCCTGCCTGCCTGCCTGCCTGCCTGCCTGCCTGCCTGCCTGCCTGCCTGCCTGCCTGCCTGCCTGCCTGCCTGCCTGCCTGCCTGCCTGCCTGCCTGCCTGCCTGCCTGCCTGCCTGCCTGCCTGCCTGCCTGCCTGCCTGCCTGCCTGCCTGCCTGCCTGCCTGCCTGCCTGCCTGCCTGCCTGCCTGCCTGCCTGCCTGCCTGCCTGCCTGCCTGCCTGCCTGCCTGCCTGCCTGCCTGCCTGCCTGCCTGCCTGCCTGCCTGCCTGCCTGCCTGCCTGCCTGCCTGCCTGCCTGCCTGCCTGCCTGCCTGCCTGCCTGCCTGCCTGCCTGCCTGCCTGCCTGCCTGCCTGCCTGCCTGCCTGCCTGCCTGCCTGCCTGCCTGCCTGCCTGCCTGCCTGCCTGCCTGCCTGCCTGCCTGCCTGCCTGCCTGCCTGCCTGCCTGCCTGCCTGCCTGCCTGCCTGCCTGCCTGCCTGCCTGCCTGCCTGCCTGCCTGCCTGCCTGCCTGCCTGCCTGCCTGCCTGCCTGCCTGCCTGCCTGCCTGCCTGCCTGCCTGCCTGCCTGCCTGCCTGCCTGCCTGCCTGCCTGCCTGCCTGCCTGCCTGCCTGCCTGCCTGCCTGCCTGCCTGCCTGCCTGCCTGCCTGCCTGCCTGCCTGCCTGCCTGCCTGCCTGCCTGCCTGCCTGCCTGCCTGCCTGCCTGCCTGCCTGCCTGCCTGCCTGCCTGCCTGCCTGCCTGCCTGCCTGCCTGCCTGCCTGCCTGCCTGCCTGCCTGCCTGCCTGCCTGCCTGCCTGCCTGCCTGCCTGCCTGCCTGCCTGCCTGCCTGCCTGCCTGCCTGCCTGCCTGCCTGCCTGCCTGCCTGCCTGCCTGCCTGCCTGCCTGCCTGCCTGCCTGCCTGCCTGCCTGCCTGCCTGCCTGCCTGCCTGCCTGCCTGCCTGCCTGCCTGCCTGCCTGCCTGCCTGCCTGCCTGCCTGCCTGCCTGCCTGCCTGCCTGCCTGCCTGCCTGCCTGCCTGCCTGCCTGCCTGCCTGCCTGCCTGCCTGCCTGCCTGCCTGCCTGCCTGCCTGCCTGCCTGCCTGCCTGCCTGCCTGCCTGCCTGCCTGCCTGCCTGCCTGCCTGCCTGCCTGCCTGCCTGCCTGCCTGCCTGCCTGCCTGCCTGCCTGCCTGCCTGCCTGCCTGCCTGCCTGCCTGCCTGCCTGCCTGCCTGCCTGCCTGCCTGCCTGCCTGCCTGCCTGCCTGCCTGCCTGCCTGCCTGCCTGCCTGCCTGCCTGCCTGCCTGCCTGCCTGCCTGCCTGCCTGCCTGCCTGCCTGCCTGCCTGCCTGCCTGCCTGCCTGCCTGCCTGCCTGCCTGCCTGCCTGCCTGCCTGCCTGCCTGCCTGCCTGCCTGCCTGCCTGCCTGCCTGCCTGCCTGCCTGCCTGCCTGCCTGCCTGCCTGCCTGCCTGCCTGCCTGCCTGCCTGCCTGCCTGCCTGCCTGCCTGCCTGCCTGCCTGCCTGCCTGCCTGCCTGCCTGCCTGCCTGCCTGCCTGCCTGCCTGCCTGCCTGCCTGCCTGCCTGCCTGCCTGCCTGCCTGCCTGCCTGCCTGCCTGCCTGCCTGCCTGCCTGCCTGCCTGCCTGCCTGCCTGCCTGCCTGCCTGCCTGCCTGCCTGCCTGCCTGCCTGCCTGCCTGCCTGCCTGCCTGCCTGCCTGCCTGCCTGCCTGCCTGCCTGCCTGCCTGCCTGCCTGCCTGCCTGCCTGCCTGCCTGCCTGCCTGCCTGCCTGCCTGCCTGCCTGCCTGCCTGCCTGCCTGCCTGCCTGCCTGCCTGCCTGCCTGCCTGCCTGCCTGCCTGCCTGCCTGCCTGCCTGCCTGCCTGCCTGCCTGCCTGCCTGCCTGCCTGCCTGCCTGCCTGCCTGCCTGCCTGCCTGCCTGCCTGCCTGCCTGCCTGCCTGCCTGCCTGCCTGCCTGCCTGCCTGCCTGCCTGCCTGCCTGCCTGCCTGCCTGCCTGCCTGCCTGCCTGCCTGCCTGCCTGCCTGCCTGCCTGCCTGCCTGCCTGCCTGCCTGCCTGCCTGCCTGCCTGCCTGCCTGCCTGCCTGCCTGCCTGCCTGCCTGCCTGCCTGCCTGCCTGCCTGCCTGCCTGCCTGCCTGCCTGCCTGCCTGCCTGCCTGCCTGCCTGCCTGCCTGCCTGCCTGCCTGCCTGCCTGCCTGCCTGCCTGCCTGCCTGCCTGCCTGCCTGCCTGCCTGCCTGCCTGCCTGCCTGCCTGCCTGCCTGCCTGCCTGCCTGCCTGCCTGCCTGCCTGCCTGCCTGCCTGCCTGCCTGCCTGCCTGCCTGCCTGCCTGCCTGCCTGCCTGCCTGCCTGCCTGCCTGCCTGCCTGCCTGCCTGCCTGCCTGCCTGCCTGCCTGCCTGCCTGCCTGCCTGCCTGCCTGCCTGCCTGCCTGCCTGCCTGCCTGCCTGCCTGCCTGCCTGCCTGCCTGCCTGCCTGCCTGCCTGCCTGCCTGCCTGCCTGCCTGCCTGCCTGCCTGCCTGCCTGCCTGCCTGCCTGCCTGCCTGCCTGCCTGCCTGCCTGCCTGCCTGCCTGCCTGCCTGCCTGCCTGCCTGCCTGCCTGCCTGCCTGCCTGCCTGCCTGCCTGCCTGCCTGCCTGCCTGCCTGCCTGCCTGCCTGCCTGCCTGCCTGCCTGCCTGCCTGCCTGCCTGCCTGCCTGCCTGCCTGCCTGCCTGCCTGCCTGCCTGCCTGCCTGCCTGCCTGCCTGCCTGCCTGCCTGCCTGCCTGCCTGCCTGCCTGCCTGCCTGCCTGCCTGCCTGCCTGCCTGCCTGCCTGCCTGCCTGCCTGCCTGCCTGCCTGCCTGCCTGCCTGCCTGCCTGCCTGCCTGCCTGCCTGCCTGCCTGCCTGCCTGCCTGCCTGCCTGCCTGCCTGCCTGCCTGCCTGCCTGCCTGCCTGCCTGCCTGCCTGCCTGCCTGCCTGCCTGCCTGCCTGCCTGCCTGCCTGCCTGCCTGCCTGCCTGCCTGCCTGCCTGCCTGCCTGCCTGCCTGCCTGCCTGCCTGCCTGCCTGCCTGCCTGCCTGCCTGCCTGCCTGCCTGCCTGCCTGCCTGCCTGCCTGCCTGCCTGCCTGCCTGCCTGCCTGCCTGCCTGCCTGCCTGCCTGCCTGCCTGCCTGCCTGCCTGCCTGCCTGCCTGCCTGCCTGCCTGCCTGCCTGCCTGCCTGCCTGCCTGCCTGCCTGCCTGCCTGCCTGCCTGCCTGCCTGCCTGCCTGCCTGCCTGCCTGCCTGCCTGCCTGCCTGCCTGCCTGCCTGCCTGCCTGCCTGCCTGCCTGCCTGCCTGCCTGCCTGCCTGCCTGCCTGCCTGCCTGCCTGCCTGCCTGCCTGCCTGCCTGCCTGCCTGCCTGCCTGCCTGCCTGCCTGCCTGCCTGCCTGCCTGCCTGCCTGCCTGCCTGCCTGCCTGCCTGCCTGCCTGCCTGCCTGCCTGCCTGCCTGCCTGCCTGCCTGCCTGCCTGCCTGCCTGCCTGCCTGCCTGCCTGCCTGCCTGCCTGCCTGCCTGCCTGCCTGCCTGCCTGCCTGCCTGCCTGCCTGCCTGCCTGCCTGCCTGCCTGCCTGCCTGCCTGCCTGCCTGCCTGCCTGCCTGCCTGCCTGCCTGCCTGCCTGCCTGCCTGCCTGCCTGCCTGCCTGCCTGCCTGCCTGCCTGCCTGCCTGCCTGCCTGCCTGCCTGCCTGCCTGCCTGCCTGCCTGCCTGCCTGCCTGCCTGCCTGCCTGCCTGCCTGCCTGCCTGCCTGCCTGCCTGCCTGCCTGCCTGCCTGCCTGCCTGCCTGCCTGCCTGCCTGCCTGCCTGCCTGCCTGCCTGCCTGCCTGCCTGCCTGCCTGCCTGCCTGCCTGCCTGCCTGCCTGCCTGCCTGCCTGCCTGCCTGCCTGCCTGCCTGCCTGCCTGCCTGCCTGCCTGCCTGCCTGCCTGCCTGCCTGCCTGCCTGCCTGCCTGCCTGCCTGCCTGCCTGCCTGCCTGCCTGCCTGCCTGCCTGCCTGCCTGCCTGCCTGCCTGCCTGCCTGCCTGCCTGCCTGCCTGCCTGCCTGCCTGCCTGCCTGCCTGCCTGCCTGCCTGCCTGCCTGCCTGCCTGCCTGCCTGCCTGCCTGCCTGCCTGCCTGCCTGCCTGCCTGCCTGCCTGCCTGCCTGCCTGCCTGCCTGCCTGCCTGCCTGCCTGCCTGCCTGTCTGCCTGTCTGTCTGTCTGTCTGTCTGTCTGTCTGTCTGTCTGTCTGTCTGTCTGTCTGTCTGTCTGTCTGTCTGTCTACTTATTTTTCTTTCATGGTACATACTACAAATATAACACGTACTTGCACAAGGTATTTACATAGTGGCCAAAACAGTCATAGGCATGTCTACATACATCACACAGACACTTCACAGTACAGTTACTACAGTTAACAGTTCTCTAAACGGGGCACAAAAGGACACACTGCATCAACAATGGATACCAGTCTGGTTGGAAGTTTCTTTGATCATAAAAACCTTTCAGTTGTGAAATCATCTGAATGAAATGTGACGGTGAAGGCACAACTGGTTCAGCATACCGATATAACATGCGAGTTTTTCATAAACTGTGCAACGTCATAGGTAGCAGTATGTCAAAAGGAGCATCTTCACATTTACGTATCATAAGATATGATATCATAAGAGGATTTACATCAAGAGCATTTTTTAAAAGTACTGGGATAAAGTTCCAATACAAGATGGTGTTCTTGCTGTCAATAAAGCAGTGGTCTGTAGTTTTCTGTACATTACAGAGAAGAAAGTTAATCGAAGATACAAAATGCACTTCCAGGCTTTAACAGGTAGCGTTTCACTATGCACATTGTAGAAGAATGTTTTGGAGTGTAGAGAAATAGGCCAGTTAGTACAGGCAAGCCTGATTCATCTTTGTGTTAGACGATTAGTATATCGTTTATTTTTTCGAGACTTTCTCACCCATTACTTCGGGTGTTCTTGCAAGTTAATCTCGGTAACTTTTTGCCAAATTTATTAATTTCAGAAAATTTTGCTTCACGTCCATATTTGCAAAGATTCATGCTTGAAGTTCACCTACCTCCGGGTGCGCTTTCTGAAAGTGAAGTCCTCAAATTAATACTTATTCTCTATCTCACGGAAAAATCTGCATAAACATCTAACTGATATGCTAGCTTTTGGAACTTCCGTTATAGCGATCGCTGTAAATCGGCTTGACTTGACACACTCGCATCAGTTTGTAAAACCTTCGCCACAGATGCACTGAGTATGTGCCGCTTTTCAATGAGCGCCTTTCAGGCCAACGTTTTAGCGAGCTTCATGAACGCAGTAGGTATACAAGTACACTCTTCAGTGTACGTGTCGCCAGCTTGGGTTGCTGAACGTGTGCCACTGAGTGTGCGAAAAGCGAGGAAGCAACTGTCAGCGTTCGCAGGCACCGGCACTCCACGCTCGTCTTCTCGGAAGTCACGCACGGACTTCGCGGTCGGTGGTGCAGCTTGTCCAGAACAAAAAAAAAAAAAAAAATTATGGGGCTTTACGTGCTAAAACCTCGATCTGGTTATGAGGCACGCCGTAGTGGGGGACTCCGGAAATTCGGATCACTTTGGGTTCTTTAACGTGCACCTAAATCTAAGTACCCCACGGGTGTTTTCGCATTTCACCACCATCGAAATGCGGCCGCCGTGGCCGGGATTCAATCCCGCTACCACGTGTTTAGCAGCAAAACACCATAGCTACTAAGCAACCGCGGCGGGTCGTGTCCAGAAAGAAGCGCATAGTGGACATATCTTGTACATCCATAGGCCGCCTGATCTCGGCTCGAACCTCCACCTTCCCTCGTCCTCAATAAAGCTTACTTCCTCCTCCTGGAGGAACCCGGTTGCAACACGACGCATTTCTCGGGCATTATGGATTTCGGAGGCCATGCACACGCATCGTGGTGGCGGCGCTAGATGGTGCCGAGTGTTCTTTTGGGAAGCGTGAAAGAGCAGTCCCGCTGCAGTGCACGCCTTATACATACCTCGTTCTGACGGTGGAAATACGTTGTGCCTCTATATTGATTCAATGTTAACGCATTACCGTCGACATTCATCGTGAGATGGGTTCTGCCGCAATCTTTTATTGAACGGCAGCTTGTGTTAACATGCCGCTGCTTTGGCCCAAAATTACACTTCCGTAGATCAGAATATTTTAGTCTCGTAATACCGTTTAGACCAAGCTTGCCTAATCTCCACCCCCGTCGCTAGCTGTAGGCGCAGCCTGTGCTGGGCTGCGAATTTGACGACGCGGCAGCTGACGGCAAAGCCGTGGCGAATTGACACTGACGGCAAGCCTGCGATAAGAACAGACTGAGTGTTGTCATTTTTGTTATTTCTTTCTTTATGCCAGCTCCCGCAATCCCAAGCAAAAGATGGCGGCCCCCTAAAGGCGCTGCAAATTCTGGTTTATATTGACAGCCTTGAGACTTCTCTCTCAACCAAGGAGGCGAGAGACTCAGCGACCAACCGACCAGCACCTAACCCCAGCGAGGTATAGGATAGAAACTTCACTTAAAAAAGAAAAGAAATAAGAGTGCTAGCTTCTTCAAGCTTTCTGAAGGCACGCAGTAGTCAGACCGAGAAGTCTGGCTCCTGCGTTATCTGCGTTATCACGCCGTGCAGAGCATTCACAGCCAAGTGCAGGGCGCTGAGCATCTGTTGACTCGAAGCGTTATCCCGTACGAAACGCCGACAATGCCTGCAGTTTCAGCCAAAATGAATAATAATAAAAAAAAGAGCAAGCAGAGGCTGCAAGCGTGCGAACTGCCAAGTAGATGCTGAACGACGTTCACATAAAAGTTTGCTTCCGATAACACTCAGCCGCCTCATGGCATCGCCACGAAAGCTTTTTAGTTATTGCCTTTTATTGTGTTCGAACACGCCATCGCTTTTCCCCACCTATGGGCCAATGACAACAAATGACAAGGAGGCCCCAACACAAGACCGAACGGCAAGAGTACGTACTCTCTTCTCAAAGGTCGTCTCAACGCGCAGCACTTACTTACCACCACTTTGGTGTGAGCAGCATAAAAGCCAGTGCCATCGCCACTGCACTGAGGTTGATACGCGGCCACTCCATCTCGTGTTCTTTGATCGAGCAGTCATGACTAAAGCTCACTTAATCAGTGCCAGACGTCGACTTTCGTCGGTGGAGGAGAAATAAACAATGCATAGCGGTAGTAGCGACATAAGGGCCGCGGAACTTTCTCAGCTTTCCGTCACAAGCAAAATAAAACTATACTTGGCTCCTTCTGGCGCTGCTCAACTGTTCCTAGACGAGCACTTTGTCATGGTACTGCTGCCTCTGTTTCACTATTTGAAGGCAGGAACACTTGCCAAAGAAGTTTGCAAGACTCTTGAGTAGCTCTTCTGTTCAACTTTCTGTGAAGTGGGGTTAAAATATTTCAAATTCCTGCTAAGCCTTTCTTGCCCCAATATTTCTTTTAACTGCGAGATATTTTTTACCTAGTCGGAGCCAAGGATAGAGCAAAATCAAGCGCAAGGAAGCGCCACTTCTGTCTCAGAGAAATACGGGCCGATCTCGGAGATAACGTATAGCTTGAGAAACCACCGGACATAGTGCAAACACCGGATATAGTGCGAATTAGGGCGACCCGATTGTGCAGTATCGGAGATACTGCAACCAGGCACAGGATCTAGCGCAAAATAAGACGGCCTGATTGGCCGGTATTGGGCACAGTGCAAACGAACACCGGTTATAGGGCAAATTAGGGTGGCGCGTGGCGGCGGGTGATGCACGTGAGCACTGACGTGTGCTCCGACACCAACATGCTGTCGTTGTCATTTCATTGCCTTTGTGTCATTTTGATCGCTAATTTTGCTGTTATGGCATCGTCATCTTTCCGCCGTTTTTACTCCGTTGCTGTCACTGCGTTGTCATATTGTCGCCATCACGTCGTCTTCGAGCCGTCGTCGTCATGCCATTGTCGACATCCCGTGACCATCGCAGTGTCGCCGTCATGCCGCCGCGGTTGTTCCGTCGCCGCCACTTTGTCGTAGCGAGTGCACTGTCGTCAAGCCATTGTCGTCACGCAGGTCAGGCAGTCGTCGTGATTCCACCTTCGTCACTCCCCTGATGCCACCGCCGACACGCCGTCATCGTCGGGCAGTCGTCGTCCCATCGGCATCGTGTTGTCGTCACGCCGTCGAGGTCACGTCGTCACACCATCGTCCCCACTGTTTGCACCCATTTGCGTCGTCTGTACCTTTCATAAATGCTTCGCATGACAGATTGTAATCAAGGATGGTTTCTGTCCAAATTTATTTATTCTTTTTGTACTAGCTGCAACGTTCTTAATGCACTTATTGCTGTGTGGAAAAATCAAAGTCAATAGTAACACCAACATTCTTCGTTTTACTCTAGGACGTCGTCAGTCTCAAGCAACTTCGGCACGTGGCTTGATAATGTTTTTTTCGTGAGTGTGTGGATGTATTCTCTGTGGGCAGCAATAGAGGTGAACGAGTTCTTATTTTTCTTCACGTGGAATGGTGTTTGCTCTTGAAGAGGCTAGTTACTGTAAAAACAAAAACAGAAAAATCCCGCCAAAGTTGCTTAGCGGCTATGGCATGGCGCTACTTTACTCATGGTGGCGGGTTCGATACCGGCCGCAGCGGCCGCATTTCGATGGGGGCGAAATGTAGAAACACTCGTGTACTTACAGGGCGTTTCACGTAACTTGAGCCAAACTTTTAAAAAATACGAAAATGCCACGTAACTGGACCGAACCAACGCAATTTTTTTTGCCGTCACTAAGAGGTACTCAGTTTATTTCTGGCATTCCACCTAATTGCATAATTAGTCAGTTGTTATAATTAGATGAAAAGTGTTAAAGAGAAATTTGTAGAGCAACATGTAAAACTCTCGTACAGCTTTCTGTTGCTGAATACGGGCTACATAAAACTGTTTTTATGTGTGTGAAAGAAGCCTGCGAACACACGCAAAATTGCCGCGCGACTGGCCGCTCGAGGCAGGCGTCTGTGCTCGAGGCTCGAGGCTGGAGTGCCGACACACGATCACCGCTGGTCGCTGTCACCGTAGGCTATCACCGCAATTAAACACGTGTAGCCCAACGAACACCAGTTCCAGTTGCATCCACTTGTGCAGGTCTGTTCTTAAAAACCGTAGCGTCAGTGCCACTCTACTGTTGGCACACTTAATACTCTCGGAAAGAACGCCATGTAGGAATTATGCCCCTGACTTGCTTGACAGCGAAGACACATATACAGGCATTTGTTGGAGCCGTGAATTTACTACTCGCCGTTGGGACTTAGTTGCTATAAATTTCTGCTGTGAAGAGCGAGTTCGGGATTCGAAACGAAATTGTAGTCTACCTTTCACCTATATAGAGCCGGATGCGACACTGTGATCAGTGATTACCACATTCCCGCCGGCAACATTGTTCTAACAGACATAGAGGCTGTCCACAACGACCCAGCCCACTGGTGCAAACAATTCCTGTACGACCTTACCCGGTTCCTGAACTTTGATGGCACAGAAATGGAGCAGATGGCTCAGGCGTTTGTTGCTTTCATTTTCGGTAAGCCTGTCATGATCTTTTTCGGCAACAATAAGGGTAGTAGCGGAAGGAAACAGTAACCACATCTGTTTAGTTTTCCTGAATACTTTCTCTTGTAGCGCATGCTTCTTACAAGGTAAACTTCAAGTATTAGTTTAATACGGTCGACATTTTTTTTGTTCGTTGCTTTCTGAGGGAAGTGCAAAGGCTCCTACTTTACACATTGACATGTAGTAACTAATATCGGTAGTAATGATCCCCATTGCAATTTTACTATTAGCCATATTTTTTAATGTTAGTGGAAATGCCTCAGGGCATACAAGCGTATGGGATGGAGGTGAATAAGGATGATTAAATGAATGAAAAAAGATTTGCGGATCTCATGAAGTCCAAGAGAGATCGATAATGTGGTCCCTGCGTCCACGCAGTGTAATCGCCCGGATTATGCGGCGAAAGCTCCGCTGCTGCGAGGTGCCGGAGCCTCGTCGGTTTTAGTGCAGGCAAACCCTGCACTGAACCTTTATGCACTTGGAATGAACAAGTTCTTTCAGCTTATTCACCAGAGCGTGCTTTCCTGCGAAATGTCCTAGCGCAAAAGAATGAATGGCTGCTCTAGCGTGATATACATGCATATTTTGAATGAGCAAGCCATAACGTGATATATCCTGTCTTTATGACAGCACAGGATCAGAGTTAACACAGGTCAGTGCTGAAGGCCATTTGTAAAAGTGTATTGCCCCTTAGAATTGTAACAGTGGCCTTGGCCACCCAACGCTGCGTGTCGCCTTCATGTCTCTCTCTTGAGAGAACAAAGAACGCGCTGGGCTGGGCCATGACACTGCAATTATTCTATTTCAAATATTCCAAAATTGAGTAAATAATGAGGAAGCAATAGAATGGTGCTAAAGATATGCCTATATTATTCCGACGCTGATTTATGTACTTTGGCTAGCACATTACTACGGTGATGTAAGTGGCTATTTTTGTTTCGAATTGTGTTAATCATTGATTACAACAAACAGATCCCTGGAACTTGCGCAGTGACGTCCACCCCGAAACACCATGGTCTGCTATTGTTCATGCGTTTATTCTGGGTTCAATTTTGCACAAGTTCTTTATTAAACCAGCATATACTGAATACATGTTGACTATTCGTGGTAAGTAAGTTGAGATAGCCGACTTTCGCGTCGGACTTCTAGGTTGCTGCCGTAATTTAAAGAGGAAAGGTGGCCTACAGTTGGTCGAACAAGCGTGTTTCCTGTCTGCTTTATTTTTTTTATTCGTATTGATGTTGTTACATGTAAAAATGTCCATAAGGAGTTTCTATAGCTGATGGCTGCAGGTGAGCCTTTTATACAGAAACGCATTTGATAAGTTTAAAACTATAACTGCAAGCACAACAACACAAACAAGCTTTCAAGCTAGAAAAAAAAGTAAGGTCATTTACAACTGAACCGAACTGAACTGTAACGCTTTCAACAACACAATAATTCCCCATGCACAAGTGCACAGAGACCTTGGAGTTATCTTCACGCACAACATGCAATGGTCCCAGCATATTGATCCCATTAAATCTATAGCCCTTAGAAAATTAGATTACATGAGACGAACATTATCTAAATCGTCAAAACACACTAAATTACTAATGTATAAAGCACTCATTCGCCCTGTATTAGAGTACACTTCATCCGTCTGGAACCCGTATAAAGTTTGCAACATTAACAAAGTTGAATCGGTGCAAAGGAAGGCTGTTCGTTTCATTCGTCATCGCTACGATCGTGATTTTTCGCCCTCATCTGCAATGAATTCTTTGAATTTATCTATTCTATGCACAAGGCGGCATATAGATTCCGTGAAACTATTACATTCACTTATTCACTGATGTTGTCGACTATCCGCTGATGATTACGTTTCTTATGCCAGTGCTCTTCCAACTAGATGTTATCACACCCTCAACCTTTCAAACACAGTTATTTCCCGAGAGTTGTCGACTGTTGGAATGAGTTACCCGGTGCTGTTCGTGAATTGGCGCTGTCTGATTTTGTAGAAGCACTATATAGTGTGATAAGGTTGCTGTTCATTTTTTTATCTATTATGCTCAACTGCCTTTTCTTTGCGTATTGTTGTACTCCACTCCTGGAATAGCCCTGAATATGGCTTAAATTTATTTATATTTGAAAATATAAATAAATAAGAAACTGAAAATAATCATTCACAACCGATCACAAATGTTATAAGTAAAGACAATGAGCAAAACGTGAAGAAGGTGAATGCAAAATAAGTAAAGACAGTTACACAAATAAACAAACAATAGAAATAACGGGTTAATCTTTTCTGATGCTGATAAACATGGCGAATTTCTATGTCAATTCTAATACGTTTCAATAGTAGCATTGTTTTAACGACACGAATTGTGCAGTGTTATGTCACTTCTTACGCATTAAATTTTTCGTCCCCTATTCCTCGATTTGCATGGGCTTGTGACGCCTTCGTTTAATTTTACTCTATTTTTTTTTTTCTGCGAATGCAGCTTTTAGATATGATTGTGCAAGAGGGACACGAGGTGTAGCGGGAATAATGATTGCATTTTCTTGTTTGTTAGAAAGCGAGGATGTCTCAGGGAAACCCTGGGGCTAACAGAAATATTTTTGTACGGGGCTACGCTGCTGCAAATGTTGCTGCCCGAAGAAGACAACACCATTTCCCTGGATGTCGGGAACGGCCTCATCGTGGCGGCGGACGACACTCAGAAACTGCACTTCGTACTTCGATGCTTAATTTGGATCCTCAACGTGTGCGTGGGTGTTCGTGCTCTTCATTATCTGAAGAATAATTACGCAGAGTGCTTATAGTCGATGGATAAAATGATATTACAAATTTCTCGGTCAATGCTGTTAGAAAGAATGACAATAAACATTCCCCCGTGAAAGTAATCAGGGAATGCGCGCCCTGATTTCAATAACCCACTTCATTAAGCATTCAGGTTCCGAGTTAGTAGCCTAAATCATCATACAGTCGGTTAGTGTGTTCATCCATTAGTGTATAAATTAAGCAATGTTGTGGGGTATGTCGTGCTGCCTCTAGTACTGCGAGCATGTTCATGAAGCTTGCATTCATCTTTGGTAATTTTGCACTCTGCCTTTTGCGTTTCTTTCCGCTCCTGTAAGAGGAAGTGACAAGGCCATCAGACTCAAGCGTCAGACTCATCAGGTTCAATGCGCCGAAAGATTGGTTCGATAAACTTGATGATAAAGATGAAAGCGGTTTTCCTAAACTGTTTTCTTGCAGTACATTTTCTAGGTTCCCATCTTTGTGGCTTAGGTGCTCTCTGAATAAAGTCTCGAGATGTTGCTCACTTCTGTTTGAAGTTGAACGGTTGACATTAGAAAAGTTCGGTATGTACGGCACTATGTTAAAGACGCACTAAACCATATGAACGGCGGAGTTTTGTTACACGTTTCTCTTTCTTTTTCTGCTATTACCAGCCCACCACTCACTCCTGTAGGCGCTGCATTTTGCGTACTATAGATTGGGATGTGCTCGTGGGGGCAATTTTAAGCTTTATACCTGCTGTAGCACTGAAAGCCATGCACTATATGTCACAGTTATGCTTGATTCCCATATACACCTTGAAACGAACCTTAAGCCTTCGACTGCCACCAAGAGTTCCCCGAAGAGACGCGCCCCTTTTGTGTAGGCTAGTGTTGCATACTTGACTTGAAGCGCAAGAAAACACTGAAACAGATTAAAGGAAGGCCAAACAAGACTAGCGCTCGTGCTGTCTTTCATCTGTCCCAGTGTTTATTTTCACTTCAAGTCAAGTATGCATTCTGATAAACTCGCCCAAGTTCAGCTGTTATAGGCTACGGTTGGGCACCGCTGCTGGCGGCTCAGATTCTAGGCCCGAGGCTGCAAGAATGCCATCAAATCACGTGGACGCCGGGCCATGCGAGACTGGAGGGGAACGAAAGGGCGAACACCCTACCTCGAGCGCTAATCAACCGAGCGGGGCACAACCAATCGTGTCATCAATCCTCACCATTTACCTTCGTGCCCCTGTGATCCAATTACTGCGACCGACTCGAGATCCAGCGACTCAACCGCGGGATTTATCCTCCCCCTCACAGAAAGCTCAGCACTGAAGAGGCAGTAGCTCTCAGACTTATTCAGACTAACACATTCCCAAACCTACACAGATACAGCAAAATTTACCCACAAACATATCGCGGCATCTGCCCCTGATGCGGCGACACACGCCCTACACACTTTCACATCTCGTGAGGGTGCGGGGGCAAACCTCAACACTTAAAGACGCCTAGTAGGTCATTTGAGCGGTCGGATGTACAGGTGACAGGCGATACCCTGGCGGGACAAGAAGCTCTCGTCCAGCAAGTACGTCGAGCAGCCATGGCCAGCGGAGTCCTGAAATGAGGACACCACCCACTCGCCCTCAAGAGCAACGACTTTGATGGTCCAAATAAATGTTCTCTCTCTCTCTCTCTCTCTCTCTCTGGGCATCGCTTTTACCAATGCCTACGCGTTCCGCATACGGATGACCGATACCGCATCATGTGGCGGTTGCGGCGACGCGGAAAGAATTCGGCATGTTTTTTGCTGCGTATGTCGTATATGTATAAGAGAATTGGCCTTCATGTACGCAATAACCCTAAATGTACGTAATAACCCCAAGCGGGGTCTTGAAGGAATTACAGTGACATAAAGTCGGACGATAAAGAAATTCTGGGCTTTGCGCTGTTTTTATAGGTAAGGGCAGCGACACATGCATCGGTTTCAAAATTAAGAAGCCTTGGTCGAACTCTTTCATGTTCGTCCGATATAGAACAAGGCTGTCTCTCCAAGCTGTGTACTGAAGGCTCCACAGTGCAGCATGCAACACTAGGGAGCGACACGGTTCGCTGCAGCCTGCAAGCGCGCATGGGACAGTCCCCGAGCTCACCGCTTTATATCACGTGAGTGGCAGAGCCACCTGCGTAAACTACATAGAGCAACACATGCGCACAGCAAATGCGAGGTCTTCAGCGTACGCTGTGCGCGTGAGGAAAAAAAAATTAAATAAGATAACTGCGTCCGGTGCGGGAGTACGAGCAACGGAATGGCTCACTCAAACCTGTAGATATATATATGCCCTGTCGAATGCTATTTGAAATCAGCACAGGAAGTTGTCCTGAATTTATGGGACGGATTTCGAGTTTAGGTGTAATAGACTGTTTTCACTCGACCGGTTGCTTCATTTTTATTGCCAGAGGACGCTCCTACGCTTTTATCTCCCAGCGCCGTCCTCTTGGGATGCTAGGAAAATGGGACGACATCAGAAACGACAAGTGAAGCACTTTTGCTTCACTGCTCCTCTAAGTGTTAGACTGAAAATTTTACGAAGCTCAAGCGCGGGAATTTTCGCCCTGCTGTTCTCGACAGGAAATATGCCAAGGCACTGAAAGCATGCGCGCTTGGACATTTTTGGGTCTGTACATGTGAATGTGCATTCCGTCCCTTCAGTTTTGCTTCCATCGTTCACTAGGCTGTGTGCAGCTTCACTGCAAAGTGCTTATAAGCCAATCAAAAAGTAACCAATAAAGGAACGTTATTATCAAACGAGAAAAACGGAAAATATACTTCAGGCTTCCTGGCCACCTTATAGACTGGAAACGAATAGCCAATGTGCTTAAAGCTCTAAAAACAACGTCACTAGCTGCTAAGTAGAACACAGTATTGATGCTGTGCTGTCGGTGGTCTCCGCACTGCGACAAGACCACGCTGAAAATCACAACACCTATAACAAGCACAGGGAAATTGTATTGACCTTGGCAATTGTATATGCTCTCGGGTTAGTGCATGGCTTTATGACGTTGCCGTGTTAGCGTACGGCGCAGCACCGTGTGGCGTTGCGCTGCTAAGCACGAGGTCGCGGGCTGGATTCCCGACTGCAGCGGCCGCAATTTGATGCGGACAAAATGCAGGAACGCCCGCACGTTGAGTGTTCGCTAAAGGATCCAAAGTGGTCACAATAATCCAGAGTCCCCCACTCCGCCGTGCTCATAATCAAATCATGGCTTTAGCACGTGAGAGCTCAGAATTTTTTTTTTTTACCGTTAAAGAGGCCACTAATCAAGGCAGAAAAAAAGCGCAGGGACAGCATTCTCCCTGACTGTATACAGTATGGTCGCAGCACCGGACATTGCGAATGATACAGCGCAGCTGCGCACTGAAACTCAGCTTCCAAGGTAAATGTACCTAGTATCCACGCTTCCATAGAAGCCTGTACCTTCAACACATGACGGTTCATTGGCGGTTCATGGGGCTTAGTTTCACATGCGTGACGAGATAACACTTCCGGTGGAAGAAAAAATTATGTGACGCCATAACCGTTAAAAACAGAAGTGACGTCATGTTTGTTCCCAAGGGCGCGAAATTTGTTTTTGCGGCCTGCGACAACAGATGCATTTTCAAATGCCCCACAATTTGACTCGATGGGCGTTTCCAGCTTTCAGTGCGGAAAGCACTGCCGCAAAAGAGCAACCGTACGGATGTCGAAATCACACGCCTGCACGAATATATTTTCTTTGCAGGCTGACGAAAGCTTTGGGTGTAGCGCGCTGGTTGCATTGTCAGACGCCAAGCCCGTCGACAAGCGCAACCGTACGAAAACAGCCAACGTAAACCATTACCTGGTGGTCGTAACTCACTACTTTTGACTGAAGACGTTAAGAAACGATGAAACCATCCGTGCAACCAGGGTTCAGACGATGCTTGATAAGAAAATCAACATCGCGTGTGAAGGGGCGTATTTATAGGTGAATTTCACGAGCGCGCGTTTCGGCACACTTCAAGAGCTGCATTGCATTGCAAGTGATAGCGGCCTCAACGCCCCCTTTTTTAGTGAACGCTGAAAAAGAGGTGTTTATTGTTAATTTAATTTAATTATGGGGTTTTACGTGCCAAAACCACTTTCTGATTATGAGGCACGCCGTAGTGGAGGACTCCGGAAATTTCGACCACCTGGGGTTCTTTAACGTGCACCTAAATCTAAGCACACGGGTGTCTTCGCATTTCGCCCCCATCGGAATGCGGCCGCTCCCGCGAGCCCGCGACCTCGTGCTCAGCAGCCCAACACCATAGCCACTGAGCAACCATGGCGGGTCTATTTATTGTTAATGAAAGAGTAAAATAGAGTTGCCTTTTCTTTCCTCGCCACGCGTATATAAAGTTGATTAGGAATTTTATTCTTGTTGAACGAATAAAATTGTCTCGCGCTTAAATAAAAAAAGAAGCTTTTTCTTTCACGTCATTTCTTCCTTGCTCACATAGTCTAGCTCCGATAATCACACTTGCTGGCGTCGATTACAATTAATTCTGAACCACTTTTTGCCCGAATCTTCGCAACCTATTTGGACCGGCCTTGCAGTTACTATCAATCATACTGAAAGCAATGAGCAGGAAAGTGCAGTGCGAAACGAAATACATCCTGTTTCCTTCCGCATGGGCAACGGAACCTGAAAGCCCGGGCAGAAAGTCGGGCTCGTGCGAGGGAGAACACGTTTTAAGATGAAGCCACACAAAATACAGCCGCTGAAGTTGTAGTTTGAAAACTATGTATACCGCGTGAAGCTTAAGCACATGAATGTAACCGCAAGGTCGGGATTGTAAAAGTTGTGCGTTTTCACAGAGCAATAAGGACTAGAGCCCCTCTTATTCTTACGACGGGGATAAACTACAAGGTTTTCTTAATATTTTGCTTGTGGATGTGGCAGTAACGTTTGAAAAGCGAAGCGTGCGCGTCGCTGTTTGCGTTGAAGTCACAGAACGTGGAGTCAGCGCCCCTCGCTCCGCTTAGCGTGTTATTTTTTTAATATTCTTTTCTTTCCATTCTTCCGCCGGCTGTTTCCTTTTTAAACAGTAACATATCAGCCACATCTGGAGGCAAGCTATCAACGTCAAGCTTTGGAACGCTCGGATATACCAGGTACGGAGTGGTGAGCTTTGATTCTGAAGGAGTATTTGTTGGGCTAGTTGGTGCTTGCTTGACTACATGTTGTATTGAAAAGGCACAATCCCAAAGAAGACACACAGACACACGGTTACACGCTCTACTAACAACGCTATTCCAAAGACAGCGAGATACAGTATATATACCGTTCCCAATACGCAGGCGCTCCAGCTAGCTCGGGTAGACGGGCGAATATCAGAACTAGCAAGATGATTTGAAACATATAAGGAGAGTATACTCCGCGTGGTACAAAACAATGCAAGTCTGACTTAGAACACCTGACACATTCTAGTTGAAGGAGTTCGTTTCGCACTGGATTCGAAGATTGACGCCTGTCGATGAACGCAACATTGACAAACTGCGGAGCTGCATACGTCCTGCAACAGGTAAAGCACGAAAGGATGACTGAGTAATAGGCAGTGATACCTACAGCTATAGAAATTCTGGAGAACGGTTAACGTTGATTCTTTTTCAGTTCTCAATTGTCTTTGTATTCCTAGGCTTCAGCTCGCACACCGAGTCGCACACGTTGCAACGGTGGGCTGAGTTGCTGTCCACTCCATTCGCTGTTTGACAAAGCATCAACAAAAGCCAAGCAGATTCAGCGCAATGTTGTAACCTAAATGCCGAGAAGCTTGTTTGAGTTGGTTACGTAACAACAGTAGCGGATGGAGCGAGCGCAGCCTGTAGTGGTTAGCTGCCTGTGTCATGGCACAAGCACTTTTTTTTTTCTTTTGTGTAGAACGCTTCCAATAGCTCACGTGCAGTTTTGCCTTCGCTTCTGCCCAGGATCTTTACAACATTAAATCTCGGCTGGCAAGAGCAGGGTTTACAGTGCGCTGAAAGATCCGCAATCAAGTCCTTCAACTTATTAGCGTGTTCCCTCATGCGATCATTGACGTAGCGGATAGTTTGTCCTACATATGACTTTCCACAGGACAGGGGGGTTTCATACACAACGCCGGCGGCGCACCGCAACTAAGGCATGACGGATTTTACTTGGCAGCCTATGTTAGAGCTGTCCAGTATGCGGGAACACATTTGGGCCAGCCCGTTGGTAGCGGTGAACACGACGAACTTGTGATCCGTACCTATTCACCTCTTCTTTCCACTTGTGGCTCATCTTGTGCACATACGGCACGACTTCGGCCTTTCGCCCCTCCCAGCTCTTGCCTCATTCGCTGTCGTTGATGCACCCACTTTTAAGTTTTGTTGTGTCAGAAGCGAACGAGGTTAGCCGGCTTTTGAAAGCCTAATTAACTGCTTATTACCACAACTAACGTGCATTTTTTGTTCACAGGGCCTCTTGAGTGCTGACCCCAAGCAAAACGCGGCTGACGTGTGACGTGTGTGCCAGTGACGTGCCTGTGACGTGCCTGTGACGTGCCTGTGACGTGCCTGTGACGTGTGTCCGTATTTCTTCTTTGTGATTGTGCTTTCGCGCAACAACACGTCGTTGGGTTTTATTTATCCGTTTTAAGTTTACCTTCGTAAACGAACTCTAAAATGGGAATTTACGTTTATGGGCTATGCAATCTGTCTCAGAGAAAAATAGTGAACATACTGTTTCAGAAGTGACACTGGAGACTACTTATTGGGACCGTATATGGAGCAAGTCGCTACATTACTAGCGTAAGCACACGGACGGTGATTTCTGGACGGTGATTCCTGGGTGATACGAGTCGGCCAATGGCTAGCAAAAATGTAATGATTGCAGCGAAGTCCCTTGAAAGCCTTTGGCGAAATTTGGCAGATAATCTGCACGCGTTGTGGGGACCTCGAAGCTAAATTCAGGGCTGGTATTCACGAAACGTAAAAAAAAAAGACCCCAACCACCCCCACCAACACCACCACCAACACCACCACCACCATAACCCCACTTATTCCGTTGTGATTGACCCTCGGCCCGACGACCGTCTCGCTGTCAAGCTGATTGTTAGGATTGTTATGCGAGCACCCGAACTTCGGTATATGTCTAAAAACTGCTTGGGGAACGCCCTGACTACCCTTTCTGGCGAGGCGTAACCAATATCCGATGTTAAATACTAGAAAAATGTAGTAACTGCTTCAGCTATAGCAATGAACGTGATTTAAACAGTTCCACCATGCTGTTATCGAGTTGATCTCGTCGGGTGGATGCTAAGGTCAATGCAGTGTTTACATAGGGTGGTGAAAACCGTGTTCGTAGATAACATATAAACTCACCACTACAAAAAGAGGAGCCGTCAACCCAATACTGTGACTAAACTTTCTTCTCTTATCATCATAACTTAGGTTGTTGTTCATACGAGTCCGCTGATAGAACTTATTTTTTGAAGGTTGCTGAAATGTCCCATTACTGGTGCACGTCGTCTGAAAAATCCTTGAAGAGGAAGACGAAGTGATTCTTTGATAGAACGCTTGTTATTGTGTCTCCGCTTTTCGCTTTGTTTCCCTGCATTTCTGGGAGCTCTCCAAGATCTCCTAGGACTTTCTTGATGTGCAGCCGTCAAGTCGGCTAATGCCCAGGAAGCGTGGAAGTGCGTCAAGCGATACAGACAGCGAGGCCACTGAGATATGTTCGGACAGCTACGACCCGTCGGACGATGACTTCCAGGTCGTGAGGAGTAGATCAGCGAAAAGAAGACTACTGCAAGCATCTTCGTCACCAAGTGCTTCTACCGTGAAGAGTGCACCGCTGCGCTGGCCGCACACTGTGCTCTTTATGCCCGTGGACCCGGCGACCAATTTGCGGCTCCTCAACAGGCAGGTCCTCTCTTCATTACTGGAGAGAATCGCACCAAATGAAATTAAAGACGAGCGAATAAACTCGCGGAAAGATGTCCTGACAGTTGATGTCTTACATCGCAGCGCCCTACAAGACCTACGTAATATAACTGAGATCTACAATGTAAAGGTGCGATCAATGATCCCTACAGGCGGCGATGGTACTGCGGGAGTCATTTATGACGTCGAAGTTGCCATCCCTAATGACGACTTGCCAACGCTGCTAAAGCCAACGACAGAAGGCAATTTCATTACAAGGATTTTCAGACTGGGAAACACATGCTGTGTGAAGATTTTGTTTGAAGGAGACAGCATTCCTTCCCACGTCAAAGTAGGACATGTCCGCCATCCAGTACGACCATTCGTACCGAAGCCCCTCCAGTGCTTCAAGTGTTACAAGATTGCCACGTAAAGCGTGTCTGCGTGAACAAAGTCGTGTGTCCGCGGTGCTCCGAGTCCCATTCAGAAGACGCCTGCAGCACACATGTTCTAAAGTGCCCGAACTGCAGTGGTCCTCACACAGCCTCATCAAAGGATTGCCCGCTGGTGCGGAAGGAATTCGCGATCCTAAAACAAATGGCGCGGGACAATTCAACGCACCGAGAGGCTGCTGACGCTGTTCGGCGACGTCGGCATCGACACCGAAAACGTTCACGAAATTCCGCAACTGCAGACAGAAACACGCCAGCTAACGTCAGAAGGACTGCCGCATCACCGCACAGCGCCACCAAGACAGATACAAGGAAACCAAACAAAGCGGAGAGGCTCGCCCGTGCTGAAGAATGGCCTGAGCTACCGAGGGCACAACTCCCTGCTAAGTTACCTCACACCGCACCGACTTCGACGGCTTCGGCAACTTTTGAAGCTACACGGGCTGATGACCTCCAGGTCATCAACATTCTGCGGTCGCTCATGAATGCCATTCGGGTTATACTTACCAACATGAGATCTTCATCTGCGCAAAGCGCGCTACAGGTGCTGGACACTTTGAATCCGGTACTTGCAGCTCTTGGTTGAAATCATGGCTCTCCAGAAGCCGCCGTTTCGAGATGAAGTCCGGAACGCGTCTATATTTCAGTGGAACGCCAGAGGACTTAAGTCACGTATGACGGACTTTCGACCGTTTGTGTTCACAAATAAGTTCCCAGTCATCGTCATCTGCGAGCCCCTATCAGATAACATCACACTGTCCGGGTATGAATGTTTCCAGTGCGCCACCCACGCAGAATGCAGCAAGATCATCGTATTCATACGAAGTGATCTTACGTATGTCCATCATCAAGTGTCACCTGACCAAGAAAACCCGTACGTATGTCGGACAGTGAAAAAAGGCAAGCTCACTATTACATTAGTTAGAGCCTACATATCGCCCTCAAGTCGGCTGGACTGCGAGCGGTTACGGCGAATCACGACAACGACTCTACAGCCTTTGGTGATTACTGGAGATTTTAATGCCCACCACCAACTCTAGGGAAGTTCTAAGATAAACTCGACAGGCAGAAGATTAGTGTCATTTGCCTCTGAACAAGAACTGTGCTTGTTAAATGATGGAAGCCCCACCTTTCTGCGTGGAACTACCTACTGTAGCTGCCTGGACCTCACCTTTGTTTCACGCTCCTTCACTAGAAAGGTCAGGTGGTTTCCGGATATTGAAACGCGGGGAAGTGACCACCTACCCACTTATCTTTGGATTGAAGGGTTGACGGACTCCAAGTTAGCCGGCGCCACACAATGTGTCGACTGGCCGATGTTGAAATCAATTGTCGAAGACGGCTGTCGCAATGACTTCTCCTCTAGCCTAGACGACATCATAAAGAGTGCCCTGGAGGCTGCCAATCATTCGCTTCCGAGAACGTATACACGCACCAATTACGACATTGAGCTAGAGAAGCTTCGTGCAATTCGTCGCCGTGCAGAGCGGAGATACAGGCGCACGAAGTCTGTACATGACTTGAGGTTGGCCAGAAGAACTCAAAAGAATATTCAACGTCGCATGGACAAACTCGCATCGCAAAGATGGAAGTCATTCTGCGAGTCTTTGGATCCACGAAAACCTTTGTCTCACATATGGAGAACCGTTCGTGGTCTCCGTGGAACCTCTCAGCAGCGCCACCCTTTTTAAGTCTTTGGCCCTTCACCAACAATGCAGCGAGATTGACGTCGCGGTAGCTTTCTGCAGGAGGATTGCTGGTGAAACTAGTTCCGCTGGAACATCGACGTTCCACCAGCCACCGATTTCACGCGACCCCCGCATGGGCTGTCCTTTCTCCATGGAGGAACTCGAAGCTGCACTGGCCTTGTGCAAGGGTTCATCTTCACCAGGACCCGACGGTATAACCTACCGTGCCCTATGTAATCTTGGCAAAGAGGCTCGGAAAGTGCTCCAGCTCTTGTTCAACAGCTCCTGGCAGGCAGGTACGGTTCCCCAGGAATGGAAGACCAATCGCCTAATTCCACTGCTCAAGCCTGGCAAGTCACCTGTAGACATTGCGTCATACCGACCAATTGCGCTTGCCATTTGCATCAGAAAACTAATGGACAGGATAGTTCTAGCACGGCTATAATGGTACCTCGAACATTACCAGGTATATCCAGATGCAGTAGCCGGTTTCAGGCGTGGCCGTTCTTCCATAGACAACGTTATCGACTTGGTGACGTACGTCGAGTACCAGAAGTCCTGCAAAAGATTATCTCCTGCCTTGTTTCTAGATGTTAAAGGAGCGTACGGCAACGTAACGCACGAAGCGATTTTCAACACCTTAGGGGCAGTAGGACTTGGTGGCAAAGTCTATTTTTGGATAAGTAGCTATCTACATAAGAGATCCTTTTTCATACTTACCGAGGATGGCCCAACCTCCCCGCATTACAGTAACCGTGGGGTGCCTCAGGGCGGAGTACAGAGCCCAACGCTCTTCAGTCTAACACTCATTATACTCGCCGACATCCTGCCATGCACCGTTAGGCTCTCCATCTATGACGACGACATTTGCATTTGGACGCCGGGTGTGACGCGACTGCAGCTTCGCGCGTGGCTTCAGAAGGCAGCCACTTTAACATCATCCTACCTTCGAGAACGAGTACTTCCTATACACTCTAAGAACAGTTTACGCCCTTTGGCGTGCCCCTTCTGCCACACAACAATAATCGTCACCTGCCTTGATGCGTTTCCTTTCTTTATCGCTGCGAGCCCGGAACTTTCCAGTAACGAACGGCACGCGCGTTATTAGAAGGGGCACTCCAAAGGGTGTAAACTGTTCTATGCTGAGTGGAATACCGCACATACAAGGCGCACAAGACTGCACAGACTAAACCCGACACTTCAACTCCGACCTCCAGCCGGTCTGCACCGACGTGAAGCGTCTCTTCTGTGTCGGTTATGGCTTGAAGTTGCCTTCACGAATGCTTACTCAGCACTAATTGGAATGGCTGATAGTCCTGCATGTGATGTTTGCGGATTCGAGGAGAACATTGACCACTTATTGTGCCATTGTCCTCAATTTCAAGCACAGACAATCTTTGTCCAACACATCGAGGAAATTAGATGACCGTCCTCTGAGTGAACAGACGTTACTAGAGCACCGTCCCGACAGATCATCGGCTCAGAAGGCAGTGAAGGCACTTTTATGCTTTCTCAGAACTTTCTCAGTGGAGCTCGATGGAACGGCGCTGCCATCTGGCGGCTGTCACAGAAGTGGCGACAGCAGCTGTAAGCGCGCGGGCGGAGAGTTTACAACTGAAGCTAGTCTAGTAACGTTGGGACAACCTATATGCTTGTAAATACACCTACGTTTCACTAATTCTGCCACGTGGCAACACACACACACACGCACACACACACACGCACACACGCACACGCACACGCGCACACGCACACGCACACGCACACGCGCGCACGCGCACGCGCACGCACAGGCACACGCACACACACACATACACACACACACACACACACACACACACACACACACACACACACACGCACAGATATATATATATATATATATATATATATATACACACACAGCGACGTGGGCCAGTGACGAGAATTATATACCGAGAAATGTACGACACAGATGCACTTCGTCAATCCAAGTGCATTTGCAGACTTCACCGCTATATTTGCTGCCCTCTTCGTCTTTTCCTTTGGTGTCTAGAAATATCCTTTCCACAAATTGCGCTGAATATTCAATAAAATGCTATTGCGCTTCATAGGAAGAGCCGTTAGATCTGATGAGCAAATGCCACTGGTTTATGTATCTATTTCATTCAAAGAAGTTGTGTTTGTGCCAGAGCTAACTCGACAGTGTGGGATGGCGGTTATTACGCTATAATTGACATTGCCAGTGGCCATGACATTATCACTGGCGCAAATTTAGCCCGTTGGCGCTATTGTAATTTCTATCGTTGAGATTTGTTTCGGATAGTTGAAATGCATGGCTCTAAAAGCAAGGAAAGCGAACTAGCCTACGCGAATGTCCGATAAACCGCTTTATTTTCTTGAACGCCAAAAATCAAAGAGAACGCTGGTGAAGCAGAGTCTGATGACACGGAATCGCTCGGCGTCTACGCAAGTTGATCTTTATGGTGCCACATCATCATTGATCTAGTCACCGTTATAGAGCGAGTCAATATACTTCAGTTGTTGCGATTAAAAATTTTTATTCGAGGGGGTGTCATATACGAGAATAATCTAAAAGCTGCGCCCAATGCCAGTTTCTAATGGTGTTCTGATCACAGTAGTCTGTAAATGCAGTGTCTTAGAAGGTATGTGCTTTCATAAAGATGGAAGGGCTTGAGTGCTGTAAAGCGCCGTTATCGACTAGAAAATGTTTCGCACACACACAGCTGAGATTTTGTATTATGAATATTGTGCCTTATACATTTTTTCTCACTCCTTTGTTTTCCTTGATTTTACTGTCCGACTTATGCCTTTTATGCGCACAGTCAATAAAGAAAACGCGGGAAGGTCTCGAAGACTTCATCGTTGCGCACGCAGGGCGAAATAAAGCTGCGCGTTTCTGAACATTGATTCAAGTGATGTTCTTTATTATGTTACAAGTATTAGGTGTCAATATTTTGCTTTTATTTTCATTCATTACTGTGGCCATTATAGGTTGCTCACCTTTTGAGTCGTTCTGAGGTTCGTGATTTTAAGCCTCTAGACATAGTAAACCTATTTCCCTCCGATAATTCGATTGAAAGTGTCTTTCTTCACTTTGTTCTATCCCTTCTGAACACTATTTCGTTTTTACGGAAAAGGGCAACAGCGTTTCACCTAGTAAATCGCATGCTATAGATCCAGTGATCAAGATGATTTTCTCTAGCCGGTCCATTGATATGCCATCCTCTGATATGCGTGGAGCTATCTATATCCTTCAAGCTCCATTAACTTTTCTTTAGTTAGCATCAATTGGGCACACCTACTTAAAGCTGTGTGTGCATGGATCAGACAGGGGTATACGTAGAGTATGGCGCAGTCAGTCCTGAGTAAATGACGTATCTTACATTTTCCTGCCTTCGCCTTTCTGATATAAAGATTTACGACTTGATAAAATTAACCATTCCCGCTCTATTTACCAGAACGAGAGGCCATGTAGGTGTTGGTAGAAGACGAAGGATGTTTGTAATCTACGCAGGAGTGCTGACTATCAAGTACTTTTTTCTACTGCTTTCTAATCAACTGTCTCTAGCTTAACTGATTGAGAGAGACAGACCTCAGTTTGGTCAAGGAGAGTTGAGAAATGGCCCACTATCAGACGTTCCCTTTCGTTTTTGTGGCCACAGTAGACGGACAATGATACCATTTTCTGGTATTTGTTCATGTGTGGAAAGTGTCAAAAACAGTGCGTTTGCTTCGAGGGAGCAGATAAATATACAACTTTCTAGAATGGTGCCTCATACTTCGCGCTGCACTTTGATTTACGGCATCTCGCATCATTTGAAACGTCACATTTCCCGCCTATCACACCTGGTCGTCGACAACAAAAGGGTGTCACAAGTGCTTTTACGCCATTTTTTGACGATGTTGGTGGTGACGAAGCCATTGACCATTAATGCACAACGTTACGTGTTTCTAACTGGTACAAGAATTGGTACACGTGTGCGTGAACACGACCCTTTTCGAAGCACAATATTTTCTTACAGGTCGCCACTGGTGTAAGGTCCTCTTAATCGGCTACCATGTGGTTGTGGATCGCAATTGGAGTGCTCATTACTGTCACTTTGCTCACCACTTTGAGGAATGGTGACAAAGACAAGCGTTTGCCGCCTGGTCCGAGTGGCTTGCCAATACTCGGCTATCTTCCGTTCATCAAGGGACCGTATCACGTTGCTTTCAAACAACTGAGCGAAAAATATGGGCCACTTGTAAGGTGAGCGCCTTCAACTTGACAAAACAGAGCAGCAATGACTGAGTGTAACACTGTGTCGGACGATTCATCGTACTTTGTAATTATTGTCGGCACTGTTACTATTTTAGGATGAAAACGTATCACTTGCATAGACGTGATTTCCGTTTGAATAAGTTTACTCTGTGCTCATTTGTACAGTGATTTTTTTTCGCTTGCGTGAGCATATTGCAGTGTCAGTGTCGTGTATTGCATTACAGGTATAAAGCAAGAAAGGAAAATGAGAAGCTTTATAAGCTCTGAAATGCAGTTCAATTTTCCTAAATTAATCATAAGCTATCTGCTTTTATTGATGACGTAGGACAGTAAACGTTCGTTAGCAATAACGTTTCTTTGTATGTTTTCTTTACTTCTGAATGAAGACGCCATCTAAGAATACAAGCACAACTTTTTCGTCAAGGATGCCACAATTTAACGAGCAGTAAATCTTTCATGAAGCCTCATTTCATTACACAAGGTGCTCTGTTTGATTAGCAGCGCTGATATTTCGGTGTTCGCAGGCTCAGGCTCGGATTCAAGGATGTGGTTGTGCTTAACGACCTTCCTTCAATACGGGAGGCGCTTGCAAATCCTGACGTGCTCTATCGCCCCGACAATTTCATCTTCAGAGAACTTGGATACATTGGTAAGATGTTCCATCAATTTAATGCAATTTAGAGCGCAATTGCCCGTACGCTAGCGCAGCTTCTAGTTAAAAAGTTGTGGCTCGTGTGTCTGAAGCCAGTAATCGTATTTTGATAACATTGCATTTCAGCGCGGAACGGCGTCTTATGGCGTGCTTGTTGATCCAACATCATGAGAACCAACCCCCGCAGACAACATTTGTTTAACATTGTATTAAGGACAAAAGAATTTAACGATGTAGTTCACTGGTCGATTGGGAGTTATTTCACTCTGGAGTGCGGTTGACAAGGCATGTTTGTTTGGCGGATATAGTGCAAGGTTGCAAGTCTCGTCGACAAATATTTGAAGAGCTTTACTCTCAATCTATCAATAAAGCATTGTGTCTAATGTTCGTTTAATAAAGAAGATATGCTTTCTTACTAGTGGAGTACACAAAAGCTGATCCAAGTGGATAAAAGGAACTCATCCCAAAACTTCCCCTTTGCGGAGCACTCACCTAAAGCCATCATCGAAGGGTGGTTATATTCCACGCGAAATGGTAGGAATGGCCAGGGAATGGCCCTTCTAGCCCTCACTCGCGATATCGGAGATTTTAGACCCGATATCCCGATGATTGATGCGATGCTCGATGCGATGTTCGATGCTTCAGCACACGCATTCAGCGCAGCTGCATTTGAATTGTCACCATTAAAAACGAGGGAAGAGAGAGAGAGAAATGGAGAGGGAAATGCCGGGAAGTTAACCAAAGACATGACAGGTTAGCTATCCTACACTTGTGGAGGGCGAAGGGAGAAGAACGGATAAGAAGGAAGGATAAAAATATAAGAGCAAGGAAAGTATAGTAAAATGCATGTATTTAGAGAGTGCCGCTGTGAGACTTAAGTTGCGGCGTGCACTTTGATGAGTAAAAGAATGAAGATGCATACTAATGTTCCCATAATGACCTCATGGGAATATGAATGGCGAGTGCAGTGGTCCCTTTGTGGTACCTCGATCACATTATTTAAATACAAGTTCTTCTGATCTCATATATCATAACTCTGGTGGTGATCAATTCGAACAAAAGAGGGAACGAAATAAAGCAACCATATAAAGATTCGACAGCAAGGACACGCATTCCGAACTGTAAGCAAGGAACGTACGAACGAAACACAAAAGAAGTTGTTTCGAAATTGTGATAAAGCCAAGACGGCTTTCCAGGATGGTGCTTTGAAGTGCCAGCAATGACGGATGTGAACATTTTATTCGTGCATGAGCTGTTGCTGGTTTTGGCAATGGATATTAACCCACCGTGCGCATGTTGATCTGATGGCGGAGTTCTTGAATTTTCTTGATACAGGCATCTTAGCAATGAATGGAGAGCAATGGCAAGTGAATCGGAGATATTGCTTTCATGCATTACGAAACCTTGGCTTTGTGAGTACACCTATGGAGAAACATATTCAGGTGAGTTAATGTCGAATAAGGGAGAAAAATGTCTCGACATTGTGGCTAAGGCGAGATATATATTCGTTAATGGGTGCTAGAGATGTTTGCCTGACCATACGCCTAGAATGCTACTCCTGATGACAAAGGTGATGCATGTAAAGATCCAATCACGTACAATGCACATGAAACAACATGCACGACAAACGAAACAAAACAAAACAAAAACAACAAGCACAAGCACACACGGTAACAAGCAACTAAAGCGTGTGGTTCAGTCCAGTCTCTGACAGGACTAACGGCGACTCTGTTGCACGCGCAGCATTCGCAAAGCTGCTCCAAAGTCTAAGAATGTGTTGCATGTCGAAGGAGCTACCACGTAAACTTTAAGCAGGTTTGAGAACTGCTCTTTTGGGGTCTGAACGCACGTTCAGATGCAAAAAACACGATATAAGTCATTGCACACATTATACCCGCTACACTGCGTTGATCGCGTCAATTGTAGGTTGTAAACCATAGATTGGGCAGGCAACGTTTGAACGAATGCCATGTAGACGAATGGCTAAACTTTCTTCCGGACACACATCACGTTCATAACCTGAGGACATATCAAAATTTAAACTGTGGAAACATCACTAGACAAAAACACAGTTACCATTTCGGTTAGGTATCTAGTAAGGAATTATATGTTTGACTTCCGCCTGGTTCCGCGTGGTTCCGGAACAGCGTAGCCTTCGTTGTATTGGAATTCAACCAAGCGAGATCAACATTACCTTTAGGGGACAAAGCATGTGAGTGCAAAAGAGATAAAGAAAGAAAGAATTCAGAAAAAAAGAAGGAAGAAACGAAATAAGGAAAGGAAGAAATGCTAAGTACAATGAGGGGGAGATGCCTTTCTTTTTTTGAAGTACCACTTATCATTGTGACAATTGTAACGCGTGGCTCACGAAATTCTTCCATTTAATAAATTCATTCTGGTTCCTCTCGTTCACTCAAAATTACCGGTTGAGAGAGCTAAATGCTGAATCATTTTTATTCACTTAATTGAATTGTAAATATGGTTATCTTGGGCATGATTTCTGGCTTTTTTAGGTTTTGCGCAATATATCATTTCCCTATTCACATTCGGATTTGCAATATTCTCTTTCTGAACAAGAACAGGTACTTTACATTGAGGAGAGCTTACTTCTTACCAATACAAGGAATTCATCGTAAGCGCCTTCTTTTCTTTATTGTGTTCTTTGCATTTCGATTCACAAGTTTTCACCGTAATCGGCCACATGTACACTATATTTGTACCCCTTTCTCTGAGATTAGCTGCGATCATTCTCAGACACTGGGGAGGCAGCAGAAAATTGCTTTTATATCCATTGTCTAAGGAGATGGTAAGAAAAGACGCGTAGGAAAACTGCGAACAACTGAAACGGTTGCCAATTAGGCGCAGGAAAGAATGCATAAATGGCCCTTTAAACTTCAAAATCTAAACAAATTTTGACGTGTTTCTCTTTTGACGTGATTACAGGCGGAAGTGCTACATCTGGTCGATCTTCTCTCCCCCGAAAAGGGAAAGCATACTATGGTGGCCCTACATCTTGGGTCAAGCTTGGCCAACGTGATTTCGGCACTGATGTTCGGACAGCGCTTTCACTCTGAAGAACCCGGGGGTCGTTTCCTCGAGCGGCTATCCACCAAACTCATGCATAGCGAAAGCTTCTTCTCATTCATGGACTTCTTTCCAGGGATTCGGGCTTTGCTGGCTACAATCCCTAAGACAAGAGTTTACACTATGAAGTGCGTAATGAAGGAGATGGCACAGCTTGTGAAGTGAGTGTTTTGTTGCTATACATTTAGTATAATCGCCTCATTATAGTGAGGGAGAGAGAGAGAGAGGATGTATAGAAAGGCAGAAAGGTTAACCAGTCGTAGTTAGAGTTGGCGACCCTGCACAGTGTTTATTTATGCCGGCTGGTTTGGACAGGGAAAAGGTGAAACAATTCGTACCTTGGACAAAAAAGAGACCAATACAAAGAACGGTACAGATATGTTACAATAAAACTTTGGTTCGGGAGAGTTCGTTCGTTTTGTAAGTGTACACAGGGCTGCGCGTAAAAAAAAACGTACAAATAAAGAACACGTAAAAGAGTAAGATATACAGGGTGTCGCAGCATACTTTAGTCAGAGTTTAAAAATGTGCAAATGCCACGTAGCTGGACAGAACAAAGGTCTTTGCCATCGCTTGGAGATACTCAAACTATTCTTTTTCATTCCGCCTAAGTAGATATTTAGTCTTAATTAGTCAACTTCTCAGATATTATAATTCGATGAAAAGTATCAATGAGAAAATGGCAGAGGGACATGAAAAACTCCCGATACAGTTTTCTGTTCCTCCATACGTGCCACATATAGAAGTGATTTGCCGAGCATGAAAGAAGAACGCGAACACACGCAAAGAGCTTCGAGCGGCAGTCGCGTGGTAATTTCGCGTGCATGAAGATATATATATATATATATATATATAAACGAGAAGGAAGGGGGTTAACCGAGGAGCCCGATATTTATTAGTCATATCATGAGAAGCCAACAACCACTGACACCAAGGACAACATAGGGGAAATTACTTGTGCTTAATAAATGAAATAAAGAAACGATAAATCACTGGAAATTAAAGAGGATGAAAAAACAACTTGCCGCAGGAGGGAACCGAACCCACAACATTCGCATTTCGCGTGCGATGCTCTACCAATTGAGCTACCGCGGCGCTGTTTCCCCATCCACTTTCTTGGGTATTTTTGCGTACTTGTAGAACTCTGGGAGTGTTAGCCAGCGCCACCACTCACAGACCCTGGCGGCGGACGTGGAACGTCCTTTTTGCCGCAGGCGTCACGAGAACGTGATCTTTTTTCGTGAAGGCAACTGGTCAATAAACCCATATATATATATATATATATATATATATATATATATATATATATATATATATATATATATATATATATATATATTCATAAAATAGTATATTCTTGCTCAAAGATAGCCCCGTTACACAGAGTCAACGTTCGTGTCTTAACATTTCGTATGCGAAGTCTGCATTGGCGTCTTACTTCTTTTTTACAGGGATGAAGTAACAAAGCGGGAGGGAAAATTAAACAAGCACGTCGATGTGGACTTCATTGACGGATACTTAAAGAAGATTCAAGGAGAAAGCACTGATCGTCGTTACACTCGTGAGGAACATTATAGTTGCCCCTGTTAAGTGCAAGAAACGATTCACTTTTCGACTGTCGCTATTCATTGGCACGCTTTCAGTGTGCTTCCAAGAATTACTGAAAGCACCATGTGGCACTGGTCCCCAAAAGTTGTCTAGTTAAGAATTTCACGGAAGCTACATTAGTCCGTTGCCAAATTAGCGATATACATTATCTAGAAGGTTCAAGTAAAGTACGCTAATGTGTCGAGGGCTGGATTGGGAAACGAAAGAATCCCGAAGTAGGGGGGGGAGGCATTTCGTTATATAAGATTCGGAAAGAATCTTTAACTCGTGTAACTACCAGTACATCATATAAGGTGCGCCGAGTTTGGTAACCCGAAATTTTTATTGATGGCCTGGAAACTTAACGCATTGCTCGTAGTAACGTTTCTCATAACAATCGAAGAAGTTTCCAGTTGTGAAAAGCGAAGAAAAGCTATAAATTATGAATTAATTACTATAATAATTAGGTTTTCACACAAATAAACTTTCATTGTAGTTTTTCGTACAAGTACATACTGTAAGACCAGTAATAAAGCGGATCAAGCTGTAACTTTCTTGATGTGAAACAGGGGGCATGACGGGGTTATTGGAGAATCTGCTTTCTTTCTACCGTGCTAGTGGCATAGTATGTGAATGGGGGTGGGAAAGGAGGGTGGGGGTTGAGTCGTGGAGGGAAGGTGCATTCTCTGCATTCAGAGGTGGGATTCAGAGTCGCTGCTATCTTGAAAGATGATCATATTAGACAGTTTGTAACATACCAGTCTATTTCGCGAATAAACCGAATGACTCCACTCCAGTGCAAAACCTTCAAGGAAATGTGGCCAACATCTATGGAGCATCGACAAACCCGGTGCGCAGAACCATCCTGTGGTGTCTGTACATCGCAGCCGCAGATCCGGATGGTCACCAGGCCACTTTGCAACGTGAAATCGACGCCATTGTGGGTCACGAGAGGACGCCGCAATGGGAATACCGGCACCGCATGCCATTGACAATGGCTTTCATACTGGAGACGCTGCGCTGGAAGACTATCTCACCCATCAGCGTGCACAGAGTGTGAGTTCGCGGACAGCTCCATTAGGGGAACAGAGAACAGAACATTTCTAAATCTATTTTAAAGGGGCATTAGCTTTAGTTTAAAAGCTTAGCTTCAGAATATAAAGCGCTTCACGTTGCAGACAAATAACTGCTTGTACTGCGAGTACATGCAATTGTTGCTAAATGTTGCTCTGCATGAAATTGATTGCTTTCTTTCAATAAGCCACGTGCAAGTAAGACGTCGTAGGAATGATAGCATGAATGCTCCCACCAACAGAAGTCAGAACGAAAATTGGACCAAAACGATGATTTTCGAAGTGTGTGAATAGCTGAAACGCGTCACGTATGAGGCGTGTGCCACATCCGGGCTCCTCCCTCGCGCTTTCCCGTGGTCACGTGGCGCCTTCTGGCGGGGCCGCCCAGAAGTCCGTCCATAGCCAGTGTCACACACACCCAAGTTAGCATCAAAGACGTTCACTGGAGAGCGGCGCGTACCCCGTGGCACACGTCCAGTGGCACGTAGCCACGCGGCTGGCTCGCATATTTACACTGCCCTACATTCAGGGTCGGCCCACAAGCTGCACTATATCGGGGATCGACCACTATTTTTGGTGGGATAGTTGGATATTTAGATAACTGGATAGCGGGAAGGAAAACTGGGCTGATTATACGAAGGATGATATTCACATTAAAAGTATGCGAGAAGCAGCTCATAAGCTGTTTACCACGCATGTTCTCTCCCAAGACTTTCATCTGTTCTTGCTGGATTGAGATTATTTGTTTTTGCTACTCTTTTACATCACAGCGCAAATAGGGACACCATCCTGAGTGGGTACCACATTCCCGCTGGTACCTTTGTGGTGCCCAACTTGTGGAGCCTTCACAACGACTCTACTCACTGGCGAAGGCCAGAAATATTTGATCCGGCTCGATTCCTGAATGCTGGCGGTACTGAGGTAGAACAGAAGCCACATGCATTCCTGCCTTTCAGCCTTGGTGAGATGACATTGAGTTTTTATGAAAATGAAACAGCATGTCGTATTCGGATAACAGCGCAGGGCATAAAACTGTCTGCTCTCATTGTAAAAAGAACGAGAGCGAGAGAGAGAGAGAGAGAGAGAGAGTACAAATCGCACCGATACAGCAAAATTTAACACTCACTTATCAAAATGGGTTTCAGGGCGTACGAGATTGGAGGGTGTGGTTTTCATACGAACGTCGTTTGATAGAAGAGCGAACTGTATTCTCTACTCTAGTACAGAGCTTTTTCCTAACATATAAACGCATATGAACTTTTGAAAGAATACACCTTCACTCTACACTGACCTTGTGCCGATGATTTGTGTACTTAAGGCAACAGGGGGGAACATAGACGATCCTTTACTTATTTATTTTTGCACAATGAGAACAGAGCGTACTATGCCGTGCGCTGTTTAAATACTGTAACTAACTTAAGCAATCGCCAGAATTTCAAGTTTCTCTGCAAGCTCCAGTGTGTTACATTCATAACGAAAGCATCAAGCATTTAAGTCCTGGCCACTGTTTTGGTTAGCTCCTTGTTACATTTGTGTGCCCATACTTTATAAATTTCTTCTCCTTCGAACGGCAAAAGGAGTTGGAATAAATGAAGCAACATCACTTTCTACAAAATTTTCTCGGAAATGTACTAAGATGGGACCCTGTGTGTTTGGTAATTGTGCTGCGGCTTAATGGGAGCATTACGGCCAAATTTAAAAGAAATTCCGCAACCAGCATTTCTCTCTCTTACTCCAGTGGCACCACTGTTACTCCGCGCGTACTCAGAACTTCCTTGTAAGTTATGTACTTATTCTTGTTTTGTGTGAATATTTCTTTCGCTTTTGCAGATTCTTTTATTTTCAGCTTTAGTTGCAATAACCTAAGATGGTAGGCAGCACCCGTTTCTCCCATGCCCTCAATCTCTTGTCTCATTTTTGCGCTGTTAGCCATATTACGTCGTACTACCACAAACCCGGCTAACGTTCATTTTCCAGCAGGACTACAAGTTACGGTAGGACAATAAATTTCGGAAAATTTTTTTATTAACAACCATTTATCTACGCAAAGTGAGTGCTGCTTTACAGTGAAAATGTTCTCAGATCCTCTAAGCTCTTTCTTAAACTGCACTATCCCCATATTAAGAACGCAACACTCATAGTCGGCGCCAGTGAGGTTTCGGCAAAGCTACCGTGAGTCTGGACCAGTTAAAGAGACCTTGTGATTTCCGCCAAACGCCGTTGATCAGTTGTAATCCAAGTACAAAGAAAAGAAAACAAAAAGTCCCGATCTGTATAAACCCTTGGTAGTCGCAACAAAGTCACAGCGGTAGCTGTGACGGTGCCGTGTAAAGTTTTATACTTAAGAAAGGTTAGCAAAGCATATGCAGTGCGTCTACCATGCGCACCGTGTCTTTGAAACAACAACAACAACAACAACAACAACAACAACAACAACAACAACAACAACAACAACAACAACAACAACAACAACAACAACAACAACAACAACAACAACAACAACAACAACAACAACAACAACAACAACAACAACAACAACAACAACAACAACAACAACAACAACAACAGGGATCCTTCTACCTTTCAAATTTGTAGGAGCACCACTGTGACCACAGTGTCTCCCTTGAGTGCGACGTATAAATAAATTTTGTTCAAGCTGAATTTTTTCCACAGTGCCCCAACCGTCGCATAGACGTGAATGGTATGCGAAGGGAAATGAAGGTCTCGCCGGCTTGGTTGAGGTTTAGCAAGTTTGGCGGCATCCAGCACTACCGACATTCGAAATTCTTTGCGGGCAGGCGCTGTTTCTTTATACTACTTGTCTGTACATACTGTATATTCAGAAAGAAGGCACATCTTCGTCGAGAAATCCATAGCATTCAGAATCTACAATACAAACTCAGTCATTGAAAGAATGTCATTTTCGAACCACACGCGATTGCAGGTATTCTAAGGAGTGCCAAACATGGTCAACAACGCTCCACCGAAGTGCATTGATATTTTGCCAGCGGTGGTATGCGCTCATTGCGGGAACTCAAAGGCGATGAGCTTTCTTTTGTCCATTCACGGCAAAAGCAGAGCACAAGACCTTCTCTTTCGCGTTGTCTTTCTGCATGCCAGGCTTTCTTTTTTCCTTGAAGCGAACATCCCTAAACCGCGCGTTTGGGGCCCTATGCAAAGCGATTGCTATACGAGGAATGACAACGTCGGTTTACTACGGGTATCGCATGCTCGCCCCTATCCGATGCTCTACTCAACATATCCTGCTGTCAACGTAGAAATAAAATGTAGAAAATTGTGCACCACTCATTGACCTGGGATTAGAACCCAGCACTTGTATACCTTGAGAACCCCGTTCCCCCTGCTATAGCGCGCGAGCCCATCAGCATTCGCTCAGAACCGCTTCTTATACATGCGAGAAGCGTAATGGGTCTCTGAGAACGAAGTAGCTGTGATGTCAGTGAGCGAAGCATTGATCACAGGTGTTTTGAAATAGGCGGTAACGACAATGGCCAAACGAGAGCAGCGTGAGGGTTGGCTTGGCGCGGTAGAGAAAAACGATTATTTGACGGCGTATAAGTATTCATTCGCAATTTATAGCGATGCCGACGACGGGGGTAAGCTTCGCCAAAGCCCACAGATTATACAAGTTAAAGAGCATCGCACGCGTACGCGAAATTCCGGTTATGTGCCGGAACATGGTTACAATTAAACACTTAAAAAATCACGTTGCCAGTATAACAAGCTTAAGCATATATAGTTATACAGCTTATATATAACAACGGGCATTTTGTACCTCTACACTCCTCTCAAATACCCTCTTTCTTTCTCACACAAAAACAATTAAAAAACAACTAGCGCAAGCTCCAGTTACAAAACCAACTCTCTTCTTTTCTAGGCAGGCGTGCGTGCCCTGGTGAGACTCTTGCCTTGACGGAAATATTTCTGTACGTGACAACTTTGCTTCAGAAGTTCCGAGTGCTTCCGGAAGAAGGCAAGCCCGTGTCGCTCGCATCTGGCACGGCACCTAGGGCCACTATCGATCATACACAACGACTACAGTTCGTAGCTCGGTGATCAGCAGCAATGTCTGCGTACGTCTAGGCACAGAATACCCCTATGAAGCTGCTGTCTTTATCTAGCCAATAACACGAACAAGGTTATTAAAAAAAATCAAGTTCAATAAAACATCACAAAGAAAGATATCAACCACGGAAGTAAGATAGTTAAGGGCTTGTTGGTAACCATAGATAATGATAACAAACTGGGTAATCGCGAGATAGAAAGACATATTCCAACATAACTCATCTTCCGACGACTGTCGACGTTAATGCGATTAGCACGTAAGCAATGTTACCACCACACCATATTGCCGAGGACATCCCTATTGAGACTCTGCAGTGGAGATTTTCACTGCTTCGGCTATATGCGCCTGTTTGCGGGATCGGCCCTCTTTGCTATGACACTCGCTCGCAAGGGTCGGCCATAGCCATGGTGACATGCCCACCTGTATGATGACGACACAGTGACGACGATGGAAGGACGCAGAAGAAATGCCGTAAACGTCCATGATGGAACGACGGAGGCGATGTGACGAGGATGGCATGACGACAATACGATGATTATTCTGAAATGAAGACAATGGTATAGCGACGACAACGTTATGATGACAGCATCAGAACAATGGGGCGATGACTGTATCACGACATGGCGTGATACAACCACTGCCATTTTGGCCTCTTTGGAATTTTATAACAAAATACGCACATGGTATAGTTACATACTTATTTTCTTAGCTTGCGAGAAATTTTCCGAAGATTTGTCAAAATTATTGTTCAACTTCATCGTCTTAGCTAAAACGGCAAAAAAAAAAAAAAAAAAAAAACTCCTGCTTTCGATGTCAGTCAGAGGCAGTCGTTCAAAAACCAGTCTGGCAATTTTTCAAAAACGTACTGTGGGTGACAAATTTATCTTCCTGTAGGCCAACAGTATTAGTGGCGTAGATTTATAGAAAAAGAATTTTGACGGAGTGCAATGTGGTAGTTTTAGTTTGATAGGCCCTTGAATTTGTAAAATCGGCAAGTCATTAAAACGCTCTTTTCCACCTTTAGCGAAATAATTTTTCTTCTAGAAGCCGTGCTAAAGTTTCACAAAACGAAGATGGATTCCTTTCTAGAGAGACATTTTCTCACCTGACACCAACATTTTGCTGAACATTAATGACAGTCGGTACCTCCTTGGTTTGTCCTTATCTGAAAACACCCAGCGCACAGTACTTCGGGATCTAAAAGAGCCCTATAGCACTGCTGTTGCGATTTTTAATGAATGTTTCCTGAAGCTGTGCGCCAGGCAACTGGTAAGAACTGTTGCCTGCTTTTTTAACTTTAATATCGCGACAAGCTTTTCTGATTGCCTTGCGTTCTGGCGAGGCTGAAATTGACAGTCGATTTCAGATAATGTTCTACAGCCTGCTTCAAAACTTGACTTCAGTATCGGCCTCGACTGTTTCATAAGATTTCCTCTGTTTAACCTACCCAAAGGTGAGCTTGCGAAGTTTTTATGATAACACGCTTTAACGAGAGCCGCATAAGCTTTTAAAGTTTCAGAGCACACTGTGCATTTTCGTTACTTCATATTTTCACAGTGTTTGGTCTGCTGCCCTGAAATAGAAGACAACGTGGCACTTGTAGTTGTGCTAACGCGGTTCGCATTTGCATAGATACGAGTGTCAACGAAATTTGAACGAAGTGTAATAAATAAATAAATAAATAAATAAATAAATAACTAACTAAATAAATAAATAAATAAATAAATAAATAAATAAATAAATAAATAAGTTATTTAGTAATTAATGGCGTACTAAAAAAATTGACACGAGGCTGCACCAACTTCGAAAACATTCTTCATTAGCAGTCCGGCATGACGCCACTAATATAAATCCCTATTCTGTTCTTTGCGCAGTAAAAGCCATTTGAGCTTAGAAGCTTTCGGATATGCCTTGCGCCGTGACAAGCAAGTTCATGGCACGTAGTAGACGCCTGAGTCCTAATGATGACGCCCCCTTGCGGTGCGCATTATCCGCCTTGGTTAAAGCTATTCATTTGGAAGTGACGATTGTAGTGATCGCCACTCCTATCCGAATTTTCTACGAAGGTAACAAGCTGACTCTTCAGTGGAACATAAAGAGCGTTACTGGCACGTTTCGTTATGGCACAACTGCACTCAGAGTCGGCCCAATTATATACGAGCATAACTTGAAATATAACGTGGATGTAGAATAATAAAAGATACCTTTCACGCGTGCTAGGTTTAGCGCACACGTGAGTCTGAGTTCAAAGCCCTTTGCTCGTAAGAGCTGTTTGTCATCAGCCGCGAGATCCTTTGCCAAGTCCCATATGACGACAGCATGGCGCTGGTTCTTAAGAACAGTTGCGTAAATACTTGTTTGTGAATAAATGTTTTGGGGTCTGAACATGGGGCAGTAACAGAACGCTCTGTCGAAGTTGGCATCACGCGATGTAAGAAAAGCTGGAGAACATGTTATGAACCAGAGTTACATTGCCTTATGTAGCTCACAGCCTTACATATCTCACTGAGTTATTCAGTTTTTTTCCGGATGCGATTGAACATTGGAAGACACGGAAGTTGGGAATGCTTTTGGTATTTGCTATTACAAATACACTTTACATAAATAATTTCAAGAATGTATTGTGGTACCAATTCTATGTGCGTACCACGCTTCTTTTTTGTCCTCCACTTAAGAGACCTCTGTAGAGGCTTGACAGCTGTGAGAAATAACAAAATTGTCAATGAAAGAGGATTCTGGCTGGTTTGCTGACGAATAGGCGCTGACGTTGCGTGCGAGACGACCAGCGAAGACGTGGCCCGCGAAGAGCACCGTATTTATGACTCTGCGCCGAAACAATTTTCAAAGCAGAATATCCATAGCGCGCTCATTGCAACATTTCAGAGCTTGGCGTGTTTTCAGTTAACCCCCTACGTGCATTTGTTCACACACGTATGTGTATAGTTCGCCGACATCACACGTTACGTCAATGGCAAATGTGCATCGGTATCACATGGGCGAGCCATTTTCGTGGCAAAGTGATCTATCTTTAATGCAAGCATAGCTGCGCAGGTCAGGCAGTTAGTTAATACCTGCCCTTTTGAGGTATTTACCTAGTGAACGTACTAAGGGCAACGCGCTAAGGTTTCTGAGGCAGCGCTGAACCGGTACATAAATGTACCGGCAGCTGGGCACAGTGTTGTGGCATGTTATGTGGCAGCACATGCTTTTTATGACTTAATACTTCATTACTGTGACTATGGATTGTCAGGGATCAGCATATGTATATCAGTAATGCTGGGGGATATAAGAAGAAAAACAACGTCTGTGCCGAACACGAATTAAAGAAATAAAAATAATCCTGATAGTGTATGTAACTAGGGTCGAAGCCTCCATCACCAGAGACATCTACTTTTGCTTTCTTCGGCTGCGGTTTGATTACCTCGCAGCAGTGAAGTGCTCCAGATTCATTGCCCGCCAAAGAAAGGTACTTTTGTTGCTGCATACGAGGTAAGAAACCACGTTTGTGCTAGTCCTGCATGGTGCGGCGAGCCGTACTCTGAAAGATCGTCAAGTTCGTCATGCACAGCCGTAAGCGCTTTGTGATCAGAATAGGCATGATAAGGCACCGTTGTTGAAAGCGCCTTTACAGTTTTTCCGTCATGCTTCCGACGGATAGAAGCAAGAAGAGACGCGAACTAAACTTAGATTATAAGAACATCTTGGCGGTCTTTTGGGGCTTTTCTGCTAGGGTGAATATCTTCGAAAAAGAAATATTAAACAAATACTAAAAGCACCTACTCACGCAATGAATTGAGGTTTGACGCTTTAGAAAACGTTGATCGAATTTTAAGGCACCCCGTAGTGGGTCACTACAAATGAATTTTGACCACCTGAGCTTCTTCAACGTGCGCCCCATGGCACACGAGCGTTTTTGCATGCCGCTTCCGTAAGAATGCGGCTCAATTCTACAGCCTCGGGCCCAACAATTATGATTGCGGTGGATAAACCAAACAAGGACACAACGACAGGTCGAACACAAATTACCAACTGCGTTCATAGTCTTTGCCACTTCAGATTTAGCAGTGTGTTCGCGCACACAGAAGGCGAAGAAACACGTTATGTGCGCCGACCTCTTTATGGCACGGGGACATTATTACGTGCGCCGATGTACCTGTGTATTCAAACGCATTGAACTCAGTTGCCAGTTTACATTCGTGCTGTCAATGTCTCCTTGTGTGGTTTTGTTTCATTTAAGATCTCGCGCAGGCCATTCGGCTAGCGTAAAGGAAGATTCATTTCGGGTACAATCAATACATAAGAATTGTGGTGATCATAAGGAAAGTACAATGGAAACAGGCTCGCGTCCGCAGAGCACTCTAGCAGCATTGCGTGCGGCATGACCGAGAAGAAAACGCGGCACAGTGATTCAGTCCGAAACAGTGAGGTTAGTGTCGCTTGCACGAACGACGCGCAGTTGCTGGCTCAACGCTCGGTCGCACGCAACCACAAAATTTTGGTCCAATTCTTTAGCTATGTGTGAAGCGGGGATAGTTGTCAATCGATTATAAGGACTATTACATATAGCGACCCCGTGTGAGAAACCAAAAAGAGCATTATTTTATGTCGCGAACAGAATCTAACCAAAAAATTGATCCCGCTACTTGTTCAATTTGTCATTAGTTCAAGAGACTTACATAGTAATATTTCATTTCATTTATTCATTTATTTTCACCTTAAAGGCCTGGAGGCATTACATAAGGGAGGGCTTTAATCCTTGTAACAATGTTAGAAGAAATGTACAGAACAGTAAAGAAACAACAATAAACAAATACAAGCCAGGAACAATTGTGGAAAAAAAGGAACATCGTGTTAGAGTAATGGTAAGTGGGATCAGTAATTAAGCAGTGTGGTTATTTAACATTTCGCGGAACGTTTTACGGTCAGTGCATGACACGATATCTTCTGGGAGATGGTTTCAGTGGGTTATAGCGTCGGGGAAGAATGAAGTGTTCATGGCAGATGATCGGGTGTTAATGTTTGCTATGGGACGACTGTGGCTAAGCGAGAGGATGACCGTAAGGGTGGATTTAACAGGGAATGCCTGGAGTGCGGATGGTAATAGAAGGTGTGAAGCAAGCAGAGACGAGAGATGATCTGGCGGGAAGCAAGTGATGGTAGTTCAAGTGTACGTTTTAGTGCGGTTATGCTGGTATCACGAGAGTAATTGGAAGTTATAAACCGAGCAGCGCAATTTTGTATTGCTTCTATGTCATAGGTTAGATATGATTGGGAAGGATGCCAGATAGATGACGCATATTCTAACTGCGGACGTATGAATGTTAGATATGCTAGCTTTTTTATTTCTGGTGATGCGCCTTTCAGGTTGCGTTTTAAATATCCAAGGGTGCGTGAAGCATTAGAACAGATGGTGTCAATATGAGTTGCCCATGATAGTGTCGATGTCATGTGAACGCCGAGATATTTGTAAGACGGGGCATAATTGATAGGAGCTGAATGTATTGTGTAGGTGTGACTGGTTAAGCTGTGGTTGCGAGTGAATGACAGAGCTTTGCATTTAGTAAGGTTAAGTGGCATGTACCATTTCTCGCACCATACTGCGATGGAATCGAGATCCTGTTGTAGTGCGGTGATTTCATTCGAGCCTTTGATTGGGGAATATAGGACACAGTCATCCACGAAAAGACGTAATTTATTCTTAATGTTAGCATGTAAGTCATTGATGTAGATGAGGAAAAGTAGAGGCGATAAACCAGCGCCCTGTGGCACACCCGATGTTACGCTGCTAAGAGATGAATTATGGTTATTTGCAGAGGTAAACTGTGTGCGCCCTTTTAAGAAGTGTTCAAGCCAGGTAAGCAAGCTATTTGGGATTCCGATAGATGCGAGTTTTTGAAGTAGGTGATTGTGGGAAACGCGGTCGAATGCTTTTGAGTAATCCAAGAAAATGGCATCAATCTGCAAATGTAGGTCCATGAAATGTAGAATGCCATCGGTGAACTCGGCGAGTTGGGTCTCGCATGAAAATAGTTTTCTGAAGCCGTGCTAGTGAGGGTAAAAGAAGTTGATAGATTCCAGGTAAGACATTAGGTTGGATGAGATTATATGTTCTAGAAGTTTAGAAGGAATGCTGGTGAGAGAAATTGGGCGATAATTTATAGCACGGGAGCGGTCGCCAGTCTTGAAGATTGGTACGACAAGGGCCTTTTTCCAGTCGTCGGGCAAGCTTTCAGTCTTTAAGGATTGCGTAAATATTAGATGAAGTACCTGGCTAAAAATGTTACTGGTGTTAACTAGTATTTTGGCGTTAATTCCATCACAACCGGCTGAGGTGGTTAGCTTGAGTGAATTAATGAGGCTACATATGCCATCAGGGTTGATCTTGATGTCTGGCATTAATTTTACTGGGAGTGCTGGTATTGGTTCAATGAGAGTGTCATTAGTGTTGGAGAAAACTGAGGTGAAGTAGTCGTTAAGAGCTGACGCGCATTTCTCAGAGTTAATGAGATTACCATCCGGATCTGTTAGTTCAATCTGTCTAGAATGTGTCTTTACTGAAAGTAAGTGCCAGAATTTGTTGGGGTTTGATCGTAGAATCGTCAGAAGGTCATGATTAAAGAAGTTATCTTTGGCTATCGTCAGCTCCTGAATATATTGGTTAGCACACAGTTCGTATTTTCCCCATGTTTCTGAGTTATTTGTAAGTTTAGCTTTTCGGTAAAGCCTTTTCTTTTTAGTAAGGAGAGCTTTCAGTCGTTTGTTAAACCATTCATTGTTAGAGTCGGATTTCACGAGAACTGTTGGTATGTATCTAGCTTCCAGATTGAGCAATACATTCTTATGAAGTTCCCAGTTGCTATCGACAGTTCTTGATAAGTAAGACTGCTGAAAATCATTAAAAAATTTATGGAGTTCGTTATTTATGGCATCAAAGTCCACCCTTTGGTAATCTTTTATTATTTTTGTTGTGGGTGACTTTTTCTTAAGCGCTATTGTCATGCAGATATGGATGAGGTTGTGATCGCTAAGACCGGGTAGTGTGGTAACGCTCTTTAAGCTATCAGGGCAAGATGTGAGCATAAGGTCAAGGGTGTTATCCCCTCTTGTAGGACATGATATCACCTGATGTAGGTTGAAGTCTAGAATAAGGTCAATAAATTGTTTAGCTTCGGATAACGGTGACCTGTTGGTTACAGAAAGCAGAGGCCAGTTAATGTTAGGGTAATTGAAATCGCCAAAGAGGTGAATAGGTGCGTTAGGGAATTTGTCAGTGATGTCGGTTAGTGCTTTACGGAGTGAATCGCAGAATGACGGATGGCTGTCCGGCGGCCTATAGCACACGCCAAAAATTGTCTTTCCAGCACCATTGTAAGCGCAAGTCCACAATAGCTCGAGGTTATCATCCCGACTGATAAGGGAAGATGAGAAGGTGTTTCTGCTAGCTAATAAAACACCCCCTCCACTCCGGTTATTCCAATCATGGCGATACAGAGCATAGCCGGAATTCGGAGGGAAAATTTCGCTATCTCTTACGTCTCCGTTTAGCCACGTCGCACTTAGTACTATGATGTCGGCATCGATGTCGTGAATGAAACTGCGAAGTTGTTCTCGTTTGGGTAGCAAACTGCGCATGTTAGTGAAAGCTATGTTAAGGAGAGGTAAAGATGAGGGACGATTGTGGGATGAGGTTGAAGTGATAGGCTTCGTTGCCCGTCATTGCACGTTTTCGTGTCTTGTTATTTGGGATGCGCTGTTTCCATGCGCCTTTATGAGTGGTCTCGTAGCCTCAATCAGGCTGTGAGATGTAGGGTCGTAGTGATAGCGCTTATTGTTGACGAGCAACTTGTCTACGTATAGTCTGAACGCACATTTTTGTCGTCGTATGAAACCTAACAATTTAGAACGTGCGATGCGAGTAGCAGGAGCGAAATCTTCACGTATAGCGAAGTTAGTTGCCTTTAGTTTCCGCCCACAGGCCAGAATGTTTTCCTTTGATTTGAAATGAGCCAGCTTGATAATTATCGGGCGTTTTCTTTCAGGACGGTATTTGCCTATGCGATGGGCACGTTCAATAGCGCTTGGTTCTAGATGCATTTCCAGCTTGCTAGCGCAGAAATTGATTATCTTTTCCTCACACTCTTTCCATGTTTCTTTTTCATTGTCTTCCAGTCCGAGGAAAAGCAAGTTATTACGGCGCATTCTGTTGTTTGTGTCAGTGCTCTCGGCTTTTAGCAGCGCTATCTCTTTGATGGCATCATTCTGTCGAGTCGCAATTACTTCGTCCTGATGGTCATTTTCTAGCACAAAAATACGTTTTGTCAGTGCAGCAATTGTGTTGTCCTTGAGAACGTTGGCTTCTCTGAGATCATTTATATTGGTACTTATTACTGAAATTATTTCTTTTAGTTTTTTGATCGTCTGGGAAAGGGATGAAACGGTGTCTCTGTCGGGGCCTGGATTAAGTTCAACATCTCCGGAGAGCAAGAGGATTAGATCGGACAGAAACGCAAAGGCAACAGCTTCATAGTACAGACGTACAAATCTACACCACTTCAAGTCGCAGGGGCACGACACCGCGAAGACGCAACGATTGCCGCTACGAAATTCCTTAGTATTTTGTAAGTAACTAACCTGGAAGGTTAGGAGAGCGATGAGCTGCGTTCAACGGTGTCGTGCCCCAGTAGATCAGCTTTGCCACGCCGATTAAATGCAGCTTGGCTTGACCCTGTGACTGGTGACGTCGCCTTCATAGGGTGTTGCCAGGTGAAAGAAGCTTCTGCTGCTAAAACTGGACTCGTCGTCACAGCTTCGGTGACGAGAGGCGGACGGGTGGCCCAGGGTTGTGGTGGCTTCAGGGAAGGCGATCCGGTTTGGAGAGGGGGTTCCGGGGTAGGGCATGTACCAGCGCAAGACCAGTACGGCAGCATCTGGAAGGTTAGGAAAGCGATGTGCATCCTGCGTTCAACGGTGTCGTGCCCATTGAATTAAATTGGCTTGCAAGTTGAAGCCACGATGGAACAGGAGAAAAAGTACGGAAGGGTCTTAGTGCAGTGCCATTGTTTTGCCAAAAAGATATAATTGTCAAATGAAAGGCCTGTGGTCGCCCTTACGAATACGTGTTATCTTGTCGAAAGGTTCACAGCCGAGCCTACCGTAGCTTGCTTCAGTTTCTTTATTTTAGAGTGTCACGCTACCAATCAGTGATGTTTCGCAAGTGTGTTGGGAAGCACGGTAACAAGCTCTTTGAAAGCTTACGCAGAATTGACGCACATCTTTCAATATGTGTGAAGTGAAACTCTCGTGAAGCGGTTAATCAAATACTTTATAATTTTGTCCGTTTCCTTCCCCCGTCTTTGGCGTAAAGTAAACTGGCGCGCGCACATGTGCCCTGGCGCACCCGTGCTGCCGCGCCATGTGACACGCCGGCGATCGTCTTGGACCGTTCGTTGGCGCGACAGACGTGCGACTGTGGCCTGATGGCTGTAGAGCACCGGCCTGCTGCGCTGGTTCGATCACACCGGCCGGCGCGTTATTGAATTGCTGGTATGTTATTCGGCAAGACAGGAACAGCCGTGATCAGGAAAATCCCGGAGGCTTCGTAAAGAAAGCTTCGCTTTAATGAACGGGACATAATGGCCATTGGTTGAGCAGCTTCCGAATATTTTAGTCACAAAATAATGGTTTATACTTCAAACCGAGATACATTAGGTTCATCGTAATAATTATAGGCGGTGAAATATTACTGTCACGCAAGTTCCATTGTGCGACAACAGAACTGACAACGTACCGGGCTAGTTGGTAAAGGATTATTTATGGTTACGGTAGCCCAAAACAAGATGAGAACAGGGAAGTAAACAGGGCGGGCACTGCACTGTTTAGTGTGGCATTTGGAACTTTGGTGCGAAAATTGATGACATAGAGGTGATATCAATATTTTAATAATAAATGTGCGGAAGAAGAAGAAGAAGAAACTTTATCAATGAATGGTCCGGCAGCTTTTGTTGTGGTGGCCTCAGGTGGTGGCTCGAAGTCCTTGGATCGGGCGGCATCTTCGGCTTGTCGGACGGCCCAGAGCTGGTCTGCCAACTATGAACTTTTGAGAGCCGCCTTTCAGCGGCGGTGGCGCCGACGGAGAAGGTCCCCGGCTGCTGCCGCAGCCGGGGCGGCGTCGGGAAGAAGCGAGCTCGAGGCTTCCCGTACTGTGGCAACGGCCGCGATTACGGACGCGTCGCGAACGGAAGTGCTTTCATTATCGTGGTTGCCGGCTGGTTCCCAGAGCATGTGTCGCAGCGTTGTTCTCTGTCCGCAACCTTTACAGGCATCTGTTGGATATAAACCCGGGTAGCAGTGATGTAAGACGGTGGAGCTATGTAGGTGTGTGTCTGGAGCAAGCGTAAAGTTACGGCCTCATTCCTGTATAATTTATCGTGTGGTGGCGGTAATGTGCGTCTTTCGAGTCTGTAGTGTTGGGTGAGGTCTCTGAACGTGGTCAGGCGATCGCCCCACGCCCATTGTGATTCTTGTTGCTGCATTTCTGTCGTAGTGTCCCGATCCAGCGGATCCGATGCCCCGCTCTAGGGGGCGGAGGCGGCGGCCACATAATCTGCGGCGGCTCGGTGTGTGAGACCTCGAGCCGTGGCGTGGGCCGCCTCGTTGCCCGCGAGCGGTACGTCGGTGTGTGCCGGGATCCAGAGGAGGAAGACCGTAGAATTTTGGGGTTGCGAGGGCGATGACGAGTCGCCGTCGTCACAAATTTGGAGTATGCGGGCCGCTTCCCGCAAGACATGGCCACGCGCGAAGCCGCGGATTGCCGCCTGCGAGTCGCTGATCACGATAGCAGCGTTCGGCACCGCGGCCCGTGCTATGGCTATCGGGGCTTCTTCGGCCGCCTCCGTGTGTCCCGTGGTCACCGCGGTGCTCACGAGGCACTTGCCCGTGCGGTCTACAACAGCGACCGCGTGTGCGTTTCTCCCTCCTGCATATCGCGCAGCGTCTACGTACACCGCCTCGCTGCTGTTGCCAAACTTCTTCTGAAGGTCTCTTGCTCGTTTGTTGCGTCTCCCGGCGTGGTGCATTGGGTGCATGTTTTTGGCAAGCGGCGGGATGATCAGGTGGTCGCAGACCGAGGCCGGAACCGCCGTCTTTTTTAAGTTTTCTTTTTTCTTCTTGCATACGCGCGCACTGATTGCTAGGCGTGATTAATGGTGTATGAAGACATTATTTAGGCAGAAAAGCTGCAGCGGACAATTTTCTTTTTGCGATGTGAAATTTAATTTGAGTTCGTCACCTTTGGCAAACCTCATATTGGCGAAGAAGTTTTCAGATTGTTGTTTTCTGCAAACCCACATTCTATTGTTGAAAACGTAAATATGTAATGTGTGGCTGGCACATAGATAATAACGTTTCTGTTTTCTGTGTTATAATCGTGTTGTACCCTTTTATCGCACGCTAATAGCTATAGTGAAGCGAGCGGAAACACAATGCAGAATCTAACTTGCACCTGAAGTGAATCAGCTTATGGCACACACATGCAAAAAAAAAATAATAATAATAATAATTTTGAGCGTTAGCAACCAGCGCCTCTGCTTGTCCCGGTTTTGGGGAAGGTGCCGTTTTTATGAAATTACGCAATTTTTAGCCAATATTTAATGACAAAGAGTACGGAGGAGAAATGGCCAGAAGAACATCATATAGACTCCTAGCCGCATATTGTACGTCGTAGTATTATTTCTTTAAGATCAATTCCTTTTAAAATGGCTTGGGAAGTTCTTAATATGAAAATGTACGAAAATCACAGAATTTTCGAGCAATCTTTGCACATAAGAGAATGACCTCTGAAAAATTGCTGCACAAACCATAATTTATCACTAACACATTGTCGCACATTGTTTGGGAACTCGACTCTCAACTCTTAAAATCATAGTAACTTCAAGGTGTACGTAACAGTGTGTCGAGAACTGTGGCACGTAAAACAGATGAGAAAACTTTGTCCATAAATGCAGATACAAAACTGCGCGTGCAAGCGCTAGTGGAATGGTTATATCTGCTACAGATGAAGTACATTAGGGCTAATTTTAGGTTGCGCTGCTTGCAGGGTGGCTCTCGCGTGATTTTATTTTTCTCCTCCCTTCGCGCGATAACTTTCGACTCTTTATTATCATTGCGGAAAATTCCGAATGTTTAGACTCACCGACTATGCCTGCTTGGTTGAGGTGCAAGCGAACGAAATTTAAATGCATAAAATTTGTTTTTGATTTCCTTTAGTTTATATCAATTTTTATTTTATTTGCGTAATAGTGCACATATAATGTCCAAGAAGGAGAGGGCTACAGGATTAGCACACGCAAACAAAACCAAAGAGTGAATATATAAAGAACATATGACGTTCACAGAGCACAACAACACAGTAAACACAAATACAACAAAGAGGCGGTTGCAAACCTTGAGAATTCCATTCGCAGAGCTGCAGGCCACGCACGGCGCATTATCCGCCGCAGTAGCCCAAATGGCTGGGGCACGGGGCTCCCGAGCTCGAGGATGCGGCTTCGATCCCGGCCGAGTCGGCCTCATTTAGATGAAGGCGAAATGCAAATAAGCTCGTCTACTCAAATTAAGGCACCCGTTAAAGAAGCCTAGGTCGTTAAAATTAATCCGGAATCCCCCCCCCCCCCCCCCCCCCCCCCGTCATTCCACATAATCAGGTCGTGGTTCTAGTGCGTAAAAAAAAAAAACGTATTTAATTTTTTGTTTCATACTTGACGCATTGACCATCTTGCGATCGAAGCTCCATTTCCAGAATGGTGGCGTAGAGGTAGAACACCCGCCTCGCGTGCAAGAGGTCCGTGGTTCGAATCCCGGTGCCGCGCATTTTTCCACCGGATTAAAAAAGAAAGAAAAAAAAAATCCGCGTGTTGATAAAATTGCATAAAACAGGACTGGAGTGTGGCCTGATCCCGGTGACCAGAACCGGTAACGCACTCCCTCACCAGAGCAGGATTGGCCACCCTGGTGCTGTACTTGGCCACAACCTCCTATATGAACACAACAATCAGAAAAAGTCAACAGTCTTCCAACAAAGTGCTTTTGGTTTATAATAATAAAGTTTCCTCTCGCAGATCTACGCATAGCTCTTATGGTCATTGTTTACATAAACGATTCACAGGCGTCACCTTTGCAACGCAATCAATTGCTTCATAAGAGTTTAAAGGCACTTAACATACTAACCTTTCCTGCTAAACTTCGAATTAGGTCTTTTGCACATCAGTCTACTATAAGCCAATTGATGAAGCGTTGCTCCTGCTACGTTAACATTTTTGTTTCCATTTATTTCTTCAAGCCAATTGGCGCCTGTTGCGTCGCTCTAGTGAAACAAGGCTTAAGAATTCAGAAAGTTGGCAACTATAACCTCACCTAGGCTTCTTTGCGTCAATTGGCTCACACATGTCAGTTCCTAGTCTTCATAATCGAATCGCCGTTTGAGCAACATTTCATTTTATGTCCATGAAGCTGCGATTTCCGAGTAGTCAAGAAAATGACCAAGTGACCATAGTCACCATTGACCACCAGTATTTCGACCACATCTGCAATATCAGAGGAAAAATATTCACCTATAGCAAAATGAACGAAGGATGGCTACCACTGTCGAAGTGACTCGTGATCACTAGTGACTTATTTTTAGCAACCCCAGGTTATAAAACTTGAATCATCCTTCGAATTATTATTTGACATCCATGACACTACAAACTCTAATTGTAACAGAACGCTGAACTGAGCCTATCACTAGTGATCAATAACAACTCTTTACTATCAGGAAGCAATGGTAGTAGAGAAAATGCTAATTCAGTAACATTTTGATAGATGTCAATGACTGCGTGCACGATTGATGGCTACCGCCACCATACCAAAGTGACTCGTAATCGCTAGTGACAAATGCTTAGCACCTCCTAGTTATTGAACTTGCATTGTATTTTGACTCAATTTTAATTTGATACCCATGACTTTAGACTGTAAGAAGTACGCAAACAGAGCTTGTTACTAGTGATCACTAATCACGCTTCACTATCAGGTAGCAATGGTAGCAGACCAAATGCTTAGTGAGCGTAAATGATCATAATTGGATCATTGTTTTAAAGTTTCATTTGACATGCATGACGCTATGCAGGATAAGAGTACAAGAACACCGAACAGAGCTTATCGCTAGTGATCATTAATGGCTTTGCGATGTCAATTAGCAATGTTGACTGATTAAAACTCTCATTTATTGACACGTTTATTTATACCATTCACGGCGTGCATGAATGATGGGGTGGTGGCGGTAAACATTTATTACTTGTGCCTTTTTACAACATTACTTGTGAGGGGGCTCAGGAGCGCGTAGGGTGTCCGGGAGTTTGTGGCCCTCAGTGACCCTCAGAGCCCAGTCCACCAGCCGTATTTGGTCGGCTGGGTTAGAGCTAGACACCGCGGTCTCCCATCCCTCGACGTCGGTGAGTTTCCACTCAGAGGGTGGCTGGAGCTCAGAGCATAAGAACATTATGTGATGAAGTTGGCTCTAGGCGCGCCGCAGAGCGTACATTCCTGTCGATATAGGCCTGGATGAACCAGGGCGAGAAAAGCTGGAGCAAGGAAAGTTTGTGCCTGAAGCTGGCGCCATGGAATTTGTTGGAATTTTCTTAAGGATTTATCTGGGGGAGGATATCTTAACCGCATTTCGCGGTAGTGGAGGGTGATCTCGTGATATTCGACCAATCGGTCCCTGGCGTTATCCAAGTCATCGGGCTGCGTGGCTCGGTTGACGGCTACTCGAGCGATAGAATGGGCCATCTCATTGCCTGGACGGCCTGCGTGCGCGGGCACCCAGATGAGCTTAATTGGTCTGAGGGGGTCGGATGATTGAGAATTTTCAGTGCCGGTTTATGAACTCGGCCTTTCGAGTAGTTGGGGATTGCAGTTTTGGAGTCGCTAAGGATAACCTCGGCAGCGGTGGTTGAGATGGCCAGCGCTATGGCAGCCTCCTCCGCCTCTATGGACGTGCGCGCCTGTATTGTGGCACCTGTGATGTAACCAAGTTGATGTGACACTGCACTTACGGCATAGGCTGGTTTCTGTGGGTAGCTAGCGGCGTTGACACACACAGTGAGGTGATCGTGTTGGTGTTGTTTGTAGAGGGCTTTTACCCTGGTCTGCCTGCGTGCCTCGTGATGCACGGGGTGCATGTTTTTAGGCAGGGGGTGAATAGTGAAGCAGTTTTGTATGTCCGACGGTAATGGACATGTCTGATGGGCCTTGGAAGTCGGGATTAGTCCTAGTTGGTCCAGGATGTGCCAACCTGTGGTGGTAGAGGAGAGCCTCTCAATTTGGGCTGTGCGATGGGCTTCTGTGAGCTCATCAAATGTGTTATGTACCCCCATGCGAAGAAGGCGCTCGTTTGGCGTGTGCCTGGGGAGGTTAAGTGCTGTCTTATACGCTTGACGTATAAGGGCATCCACTTTTTCCGTTTCCACCCGGTTGAGATGTAGGTATGGAAGCGAGTATACTACTCTGCTTATGACAAAGGCCTGCACTAACTTTCTCAAGTCAGGCTCTCTGGTCCCATTGTGTCTATTGGCTATCCGCTTAATCAGGCGCATAGTGTGATGTACTGTGGTGGTGAGTTTGTTCAAGGTCGCCGCATGTCTGCCGTTGTTCTGCATGACCATGCCAAGCACTCGTAGCTGTGTGACCTCTGGAATGGAGCACGTCCTCATGTGGCTACGGATGCTGGGGGTTGGAGTTGGGTCTGTGCGACTCTTCGGGGCGTGAAGAACAAGCAGTTCCGACTTGGTGGGGGAGCACGCGAGACCTATTGCCATAGCTCGCTCTACCACCACATCGGCCCCTGCTTGCAAGGTCGCCTCCATGTCGCCTATGCTGCCTGTAGTGGTCCACAAGGTAATGTCATCTGCATACACGGAGTGCGAGAGGTTGGGAATATTTGCCAGGTCTATGGCCATGGGAATGAGAGTAAGGTTGAAGAGGAGTGGCGAAAGCACTGACCCTTGCGGTGTGCCTCTGCTATCCAGTTGGAGCTTGTCTTTTGTCAGTTCTCCCGCAGTAACGACCGCAGTCTTGGCCTGTAGGAAACACATGGAAGCGACCATATTCCAACATACATAAAGATTAGAGGAGTTGAGCAACGCTCCTCTACTGTCTTGCGTACAGTTGATTGGGCAAAGTCTAAGAAGGATATGGATGACGCATGCCGGGAAGGCCTTCCACACACTATCAAAGATGGAATCGCAGGTGCATTGAAAACATCCATGTGCTCGCTCACCAGGTCAGCAAGGCGAACAGACTTGGATATGGAACTGGAGAAGGTGCGTGCGGCACGCCGACAGGCGGAGAGGAGGTATCGGCGTACGAAGTGCGTCTTGGATCTGAGGGCTTCACGACGCATACAGAAGAAAGTCCAGAGTCGTATGGATAAATTGGAAGACAAGCGATGGAAAACTTTCTGTCAGTCGCTTGATCCCCGAAAATCGCTCTCGCACATAAGGAGAACGGTTAGGGGTCTTCGCTCATCTCCGCATCAAAGGAAGCCCTTTGCTGCTCTGGCCCTCCCCCAACTCCGCTCGGAACTTCAAGTGGCTGAAGAGTTCTGTGCACGGGTTGCTGGGTCCGTGGGCATCATTACTGACGCAGCATTGATTGCAATCCCTGAGGCACGTGTACCAGAAATGAACGTGCCCTTTTCACTCGAAGAGCTCGATGCTGCGTTGGCAATCTGCAGGCGTTCTTCGTCACCAGGACCTGATGGCATCACGTATGCTGCCCTATGCCACCTTGGACATGACGCACGTGATGAGCTGCTCAGCTACTACAATGAGTCTTGGCAGAACGGCGCCGTTCCTAGACAATGGAAAACGAGCCGCTTGATCGCCATTCTGAAACCTGGAAAGTCTCCGCTTGAGCTCTCATCATATCGTACAATTGCGCTTTCGAGCTGCGTCGGTAAAGTGATGGAAAGAATGATTCTTGCTCGCTTGGAATGGTACCTAGAGCCATTCAAGATCTATCCGGACGCCATGACGGGCTTTCGTCGAAGTCGCTCGTCCATTGACAACGTCATTGACATCGTAACTTCGGTCCAAAATCAAGAAAGCCTTAAGCGCCTATCAGTGGAACTTTTCCTAGATATAAAAGGAGCGTGCGACAACGTGGCCCATGAGGCCATACTGAACTCACTTGAGGCTGTTGGAGTTGGTGGCTGGATGTATCAATGGATTCGGGACTATTTGACTGAGAGGTGCTTTTTGTTACAGACTGAAGACGGCCCAACATCGGAACATTACATCTGCCGTGGTGTGCCGCAGGGAGGAGTGTTGAGCCCAATTCTGTTCAACATCGTCTTGGTAGGACTAGCGGAGTACCTACCGCGGTCAGTTCATGTCTCAATATACGCCGACGACATTTGCATCTGGGCTTCTGCGGTGACTCACCCTCAGGTACGAGCCAGGCTTCAGCGGGTGGCAACCATGACGGCGTCTTATCTCCGAGAACAAGGCCTCAGCTTGTCTACTGAAAAGTGCGCACTGGTTAACTTTACGCGCAAACAAATGTCATCGTATCCTGTTTCTATCAATGGTCAAGCTGTATCCTAAGCTAAGACACATCGCTTTCTGGGCGTAATCATTGACAGCAACCTCTCGTAGAGCCCTCACTGCGTCTATCTAAAAAATAAATTAGTTGCCATTGCTCAGGAGCAATGGAGTACACCAGTCCGTTCTATAATGCAGCTCTACAGGGTACTGTTTCTCGGACTCCTACGTTACAGCCTACCAGTGTTGTCAAATGCATGCAAGACGAACTTTCGCGCTTTGGAAAGCATACAAGGTCAATCCCTGCGCACGTGTTTAGGGCTGCCTCGGTGCACGTCAACAGCACCAACAATTGCCATCGCTGGGGACCATATTATCCAGACACACGTAGCTGTCGACTCTCTCAGAGCGCACATTCACCATCTGTCAAGGATCCCCGACCATCATTTGGGCTCCCTACCAGCCGAGAGACCTCAAGCGACCTTTTCAAGAGTGATTAACGCTCATAAAGACTCCATAGCGTCATATTTTGCACCGGCGCCGAAGCCTTTATCTCTCCTGTGGTGCCTACGACAGCCTCAAGTGAATTTTGCTATTCCTGGAATTACAAAAAAAGTCCGTATCATCCATCGCCGGCTCTGAAGGAACTTACGCTCCTATTACTGCACCAGACGGATCATGACCACATGCATATATATACCGATGGTTCGACCCCCGTACCAGCTCAACAGCCGCATTCGTCGTTCCAGCCAAGAAGGTTACAGTCAAATTCAAATTGTCGGATACGACTACATCTACATCGGCAGAGCTTGCAGCTCTCCATGCCGCTATGATGTACGTCAGCGAAGAGGTCAAGCTGTATGGGTCGTATTTTGTGACTCTAAGGCAGCCCTTCACAGCATCAAGTCTGCATTACGTCATAGAACTTACGAGCAGATGACATCTGACGTCAGGGAAGTGCACCAACATGCTCTGGAAAGAGGGCACACCATCATATTTCAATGGATTCCTGCTCACTGTGGCATCATCGGCAACAACCTAGCTGACAAGGCTGCCCGGTCTGCCCACGAAGTTACCCAGACGCGTTCAATACCTTTGGTGAGGTCGGACGCTGCCAGGGAACTTCGCCTACATGCACGCAAAAAGTCGCAAGATCTTTGGAGTTTAAGTGGCTCAAATTGCCGATTATATACACTGGACCCCACGCTACTGCTACAACTGCCATCTAGCCTTTCCCGTGGCGAAGCAACCTTACTGTACCGCTTGTGGCTGGGAGTAGCGTTCACGAACTCATACTCCCATTGTTTGGGAATAGCCGAGAGCCCGATGTGCGATTCCTGTGGGTGCGAGGAGACCATCGAGCACGTATTGTGTACCTGCCCCCGCTACGATGTACAACGCCTCTCTCTGCGGGAAACTTTACACCGACTGGACTTAAGACCGTTAAAGGAGTCAAAGATATTCGGACCGTGGCCATACCCGTCACTGGCACGAAAAGCGAATGGTGCATTAGTGCAAAACTTGAAGTGCACCGGCTTAAGAGACCGTTTATAGTGTCCCTGCGCATAGTGTCCGGCCCACACGCACTCAGTGCTCCCTTTCTCCTCTTTTCCTCTTTCTATTACCCTTTGCCCCACCCACAGTGTAGGGTAGCAAACCGGATGCTCTTCTGGTTGACCTCCCTGCCTTTCCTGTCCTTGCTTTCTCTCTCTCTCTCTCTCTCTAGTAGCCGACAAACTGCTGCTGAAAAAGCCTCTGTCCTCCCTAGATCCCTAGGGGAGGGAAAACTCCTGTCCAATCTTAGCCCAATCGGACCGTCCACAGTCGTTGGGGCGCAGTCGACCCGCCTTTGAGGGGGAGGGCTCACACACACACGTACGCACTTTGGATTCCCAGAACCCGAGTTCAGCGGGTCCTCGTAGCCAGGTGGTCACACCTGACCCCAGCCGGCGCCTCTTAATTTAAGAGCTGACTTTCCCCGGTAGTCGCCACGAGTGTCAGCAGACTGTGACGAATCCTAGGGCCCGAGGAAAAACGTGCCGCAAAGCACCCTTTTGTTAGAGAAGCTCTTCTTGCTGCAAATAGACCATGAAGGCAGGGCAAATCAACCAACAATACACGGGCCGCCAAACGTGGCCAGCCCTGCTGCCGTCGCCGATTCTCCGAACGAGGCGCATGGTGGGTTAACGCTGCCGTGGTCTCCAATTCTCCGAAGGAAGTTCATGGTTGGTTAGCGCTGTCGTCGTCGCCAGATCTCTGAAGGATGCCACCACTGCAGGACGATCAACATTACTACAGCTGGCCGGGAAGGGTTCTGCAGGTTAGCACCCCCGCAGGCCGACCGTAACAAAGCACAAAGAACGATAACAATGTCCTTTGAGGCAATATTGTAGTTACAAACCGTAGTGGGGAATCCGTTATTTTTGCACCACGAGAGTGGAGATTGCTCATACAGTAAACGGGCAAACTATCAGTATGCGGTAGTTCCGTCAATAGCATGCCTTCGCAGTTATCTGTGTCATTCTTGTTCACGCACTAATGGTATTCGGAAAAGGTGCTATCGGAACTGATACAGACACTGATAAACGAAATAGGTTAATCAATTTCTGTAAAATACATGTCTCATAAATGTTAATGATAGCATGCTCGTGCGTTGTCGTAGTTGTAAAGTGTGACCTTCTAAGTGAACTTCGATATGTGGATTACAAAATTGGACTGATTATACGTTAGGATATTGTGAGCGCAACCAATGCCTGACTCCCTTCTCCTTACCCGCTACCCCAAATATGCCTCGAGCCAGGGTCTAAATATATTGTGGGAATTTATGAGCTATTCTTTGTCATCTGTGCATGATCATCATCATGTGGCGTTCATATGGGGTTCTTCATCATCGCTTGTGGGGCCGGCTCTCGAGTGTGATCCGTGCTGTGGGCGTGGTCGGTTCACCGCATCTTTGACGCGGAATAAACGTCGTGATAACTGCTGCGTCACAAGTGGTGGAGTGTGCTCTTCGGTCCTCCCTCCTCTGACTCCCCGCTCAACCTCCTGAAGATTCGATCGGGTCGCCGATTGTGCCAGCTTTCCGCCAGCATGTCGCAGGACGAGCCAACAGGCACTTTTACTTCCACCATTTCGGCCTCGGCTACCCTAGCCTCTATGTATTGGGTTGTCAGTGGGCACCAGCATGATCCCCATCTGTTTGCTGGATTTCGCGGTGACGACGTCGAGGATTGGCCGGATGACTCTGACCGAGTGAGTTCGGCTAACCGTTGGGACGATGCGTCCAAGCTACCTCACGTCGCCTTTTATCTGACAGGAGGAGCGAAGACTTGGTTTTTCAACCATGAGGTTGATTTAATGAACTGGGGCGCTTTCAAACAGCAGCTCCGCCAAATCTTCGGCACACCGGCTGTTCGTTCCGCCCTCGCAAAAAAGACGCTCGACAGCCGCAAGCAACAACTCGGGGAATCTTATACGTCGTACATCGAGGATGTGCTTGCTCTTTGTCGACGCGTGAACACGGCCATGACCGAATCTGACAGGGTTCGCCACATCCTCAAAGGCATCGGAGCTATTGCTTTCAATGCTTTAGCCATCAAGAACCCCGCTACCATCGCTGATATCGTCGCTACTTGCCAGCGCCTTGACCAACTCGAATCAGTACGGTTGCAGCCAGACACCACTGAAAACACTACCGCCGACGACCCTACGTTACGAGCAATTATTGCACGTGAATTATGTACGCGCAATAATTCGAGAAGAGCCACAGTATCTTGGCGTAGCCGCAGGGCCTATGCCTTCTCGTACCTCGGCTACCAATCTACGAGACGTTAGCAAAAAGGAATCGGCGTCCATGGCTGGTGCAGCGTACACGGACCCTCTAACTCCTACGACCCCACCAACGTACGCACAAGTAGCCGCAGTTCATCCAGTCATCGTTCCACCGATGCCTCCAAAACCAACACCGGCCCACATGGCCTGCATGACACCAGCGCACCTACCCAAACCAGCAATCCGCAGTGGCGTCCTCCTCGTCCCATCTGCTACTACTGCGGCTATGGTGGCCACATAGCACGCTTTTGGCGCAAGCGCCAGCAAGACGAGCGTCGCGGATATGACCTATACGAACGGGATGACTTTTCGCCCGGAGCTACTTTCCAACGTCTAGGGAGCTTCCATGACCAACGCCGTCCTTACGGCCGCTCTCCATCGCCTACTGTAACATCCGAGACGGCTCAGACGTACCGTCCTGGGAGACACCGCTCGCCGTCACCCCTTCGCCGCTCTACGTCCCCCCGGAAACCTGCTTCTGAATTCGCCGAGCGTCGTCCGGAAAACTGAAAGATGCAGCTTTCGGAGGAAAAGCTGCATCGAACGACAGGACAGAAATTCCTCCATCGCGTCCGTGCAATATGATATTGGTTGTAGTAGAAGGTGTACAAGTAGAAGCTTTAATAGACACTGGTGCTAGTGTTTCAGACATTCAACGTGAATTGTGTTCGCGACTTCGGAAAGTTACGACCCCCTATGATGGACCTACGCTACTCGCTGCTCAAGGGTCCGCCATTCGACCTATCGCCATGTGCACTGCTCCTATTTCCATCGATGGGCTTCTGCATTACGTACAATTTGCAGTGCTAAGTTCGTGTGCCCAGCAGCTCATATTGGGATGGAATTTTCTTTCTACGGCTTCCACCTCCATCTGCTGCGGGCAACGCGTTCTCCACATGACCGACACGATCTATTCACTTCATGCAGATGGCGCACCACTTCACTTGCTTGCGGCAGAAGATAACATGCGACCTCCTCGGTATTAAAGCAACGTTGCCTTCACGCCTGACGTCATTGACTGCGGCGACGTGCTCGTATTACCTTCTGCACGCTGTCTCGCAGAAGGGATAACCTTTGTATCAGGGCTGGTTCGGTTTGATCATGGCTCTGCAGTTCTCTACGCTACAAACACGACATCCGAAAAGATTCTCATCCTTAAAGGCACTACATTGGCTTGCGCCGCTGAATCGGAGTCTATATCGGTTGTTTCCGTTAAACCAGGTTCCTCTTAAGTTCCTTGTACCGGACGGGCCGCATCTCCTTCAGCTCTTGCAGCTGCCATCAGTTCCGACCTGACACCTTCGCAGTCACAACAATTGCTTGCTTTGCTCCAACAACATGAAGCTTCGTTTGACGCGCATTCAGCTTCGTTGGGAAAGACTTCGATTACGACGCGTCGGATAGAGGCAGATGGTACATCCATCGTGCGCCGTAGACCACATCGCGTATCGCTAGCCGAGAGGAAAGTCATTGACGAGAACGTCACCGACATGCTTCAACGGAACATAATACGCCCCTCTGCTAGTCCTTGGTCTTCCCCCGTTGTTTTGGTTCGAAAAAAAAGACGGCTCTGTTCGATTTTGTGTCGACTACCGAGCACTTAACAAGATCACACGCAAGGATGTATACCCTATGCCGCGAAGGCCTTGGATTCCTTACAGGGTGCTGAGTACTTCTCCAGCATCGATCTGCGTTCCGGCTACTGGCAGATACCTATGCATGAGGACGATAAAGAGAAAACAGCGTTTTCAACACCAGATGGGCTCTACGAGTTTAATGTCATGCCATTCGGCCTCTGTGATGCGCCCGCAACGTTCGAGCGCATGATTGAAACCGTTCTTCGTGGCCTGAAGTGGAAGACTTGCTTGTGCTACCTGAACGATATTGTTGTTTTCTCGTCAACCTTATCTCAGCACCTGCAACGTCTGGATGAAGTTCTCACGCGCCTTGGCAACGCTGGACTTCAGCTAAACACCAAGAAATGCCATTTTGCGAGCAAGACGATCAAGGTACTAGGTCACATTGTGAGCAAAGATGGCATTCGTCTTGACCCTGACAAGGTTTCCGCAGTTCAGCACTTCCCTCGTCCCGAAAACACCAAATATTTGCGTAGTTTCTTAAGCCCCGCTTCCTATTTTAGCCGATTCATACGAGGCTTCGCCTCAATAGCGTCACCCCTGCACAAATTACTGGGCTCTAATGTTCCCTTTGTGTGGTCTCCCGAATGTGAATCTGCGTTCGCCCATCCGAAGCGCGCTCTCACATCTGAACCAGTACTACGCCATTTTGATGAAGCAGCTCCTACCCTCCTGCATACGGATGCTAGTGAGAGATAGTGATCTAAGGGAAGGAAGGACGCTTGGTTCTAGTGATCACGGCATTGGTGGCATTCTCCTACAGCGAGACGACAGTTTAGTTGAGAGGGTCGCCGCGTACGCAAGTCGCGTTCTCACAAACGCCGAAAAGAATTACACTATCACGGAGCAGGAATGCCTAGCTATCATTTGGTCTGTGCAGAAGTTTCAACCTTACCTTCACGGCCGCCATTTTACGATCGTTACAGACCATCATGCATGATGCTCGCTTTCACCGCTGAAGAACTTGTCTGGATGACTTGATCAGTGGATTCTTTGTCGGCAAGAATACGACTTTATTACCTACAAGTGCGGAAAAAAAACACGAGAACGTCACCGACATGCTTCAACGGAACATAATACGCCCCTCTGCTAGTCCTTGGTCTTCCCCCGTTGTTTTGGTTCGAAAAAAAGACGGCTCTGTTCGATTTTGTGTCGAACAGAAGATGCAGACGTGCTTTCTCGCTGTCCGCTTCCTACGACACCATGCAATGAACCTCAAACTATCATCCGTGACAAGCTTTCGCACGATCCCTCCTCACATGGTTTCTTGTTGGCCACTGTCGACGAGATGCCTCCACACGACAACAAATCTTTCCAATCTCATCAACTTGCCGACTCTTACTGTCGGCGCATCATAGACCACCTTCAAGGAGCTTCGCGCCCGCCTAACGCCCGCCTCAGTCGACAGCTGACGCAATTTAAGATTGACAACCACGTCCGGTACCGTCATGTCTATCCCCCTGACGGTCAACGCTGGATTCCTGTCCTGCCACACTCTCTGCGTGCTCATGTCCTGCAGGCTTCTCCCGACGACATGACTGCTGGTCATCTTGGTTTCCAGAAAAACCTATGACCGCATCAAAGGTCGCTTCTACTGGCCTGGATTGTCCGCCAGTGTAGCGAGGTATGTCGTTTCCTGCGCCCTATGTCAGCGTCGAAAGCTCCCTACATCATCTCCAAGCGGGCAACTGCAACCGGTTCCTTGTCCGTCGCAACCATTTGAGGTCGTTGGCATTGACCTGTATGGTCCTTTTCCTGTGACTCTCACCGGTAAACGATGGATTGTGACAGCCGTTGGTCACTTGACACGCTACGCCTAAACAACTTGTGTGAGTTCTGCCTCAGCCTCTGAAGTTGCTGAATTCACACTTCAATCCTTAATACTGCTTCACGGTGCTCCTCGCGTCCTCCTGAGCGACCGTGGGAAAGCATTCCTCTCGCAACTACTAGACGAAGTACTCAGAGCTTCCGGAACCACCCACAAGACTACCTCCAGTCACCATCCGCAAACCAACGGCCTCACAGAGCGATTTCATCGCACGCTGTCAGACATGCTATCCATGTACATCGAACCGGATCACAGAAACTGGGACGCAATTTCGCTATTCGTGACTTTTGCATAAAATACCGCCGTTCAACGTACGACCGGTTACTCGCTATTCTACCTTGTCTATGGTCGTTCGCCCTCTTCCTGTCTTGAAGTCTCTTTCTTCGGGCCAACTGTCCATCAATGTCCATCCTCCTGTGAAGAACATGTGCCCGCATTCTGCGTTGTCACCAGCTCGCCCGCATCAACACCGAAGCACGGCAACAGGACCGCAAGCAGCATTACGACGCCTCTCATCGCGTCGTGTGCTTCCGCCTTGGAGAGGAAGTGCTTCGCCGGACTCCAGTTCGTACTCCTGGCTTGTGTAACAAGTTGCAGCTTCGGTTCATCGGCCCCTACGAGTCTTCGAGCAGACTTCTCCGGTTAACTATCGCGTGGTACCAGTTATTGTTCCACATAACCGCCGCTGCCGCGCCGCTGATATTGTCTACGTTTCCCGTATGAAGCCTTTCACGAGGCGTTTGCCGCCCCTTTGAATTGCGGCCAGTATGGCCGCTCTCGCGTGAGGGGACATTAGTGTGGGAATTTATAAGCTATTGTTAGTCATCTGTACATGATCATCATCATGTGGGGTTCATATGGGATTCTTCTTCATCATCGCTTGTGGGGCTGGCTCTAGAGTGTGATCCGTGCTGTGGGCGTTGTCGGTTTGCCGCATCTTTGACGCGGCATAAACGTCGTGATAACTGCTGCGTCACAATATATTATATATTTTGTAATTTGTATTATTTTACATATAAATTTTATGAAAGTGCTTTTTAAGGTTAACATAATTTTTAAGATAGTCCGGGGCAAATACAAATATAATTACAGCGCTGGATTACTCGAAAAGGCCGACATTGCTTGCACAATAAAGCGGAATGCTCGATTGACTAATTAACAAAATGTTACTAATTATAATTAGAAATAATTTACTTCACGGCACATATCAAAAACCACATCAGGCATCAATGCTGCCGGATTCGATACCCTCACTATGTAATGAACGCGAAGAAATGAAGCTGAGGAACCCGATTTTTATCAGTCATATTATAAGAACCCAACACCAAGGACAGCATAGCGAAAATTACTTGTAGTTATTAATTGATCTAAATGGGTAGTAAATTATAGGAAATGAAAGTTGATGAAAAAACAACTGAACGCAGTTAGGATACGAATGTGGCCTGTGTGTTTTTATTTTATTCATGATATCAAGTTATACCTACATCTTTTGTTCATGCCGTTTCATGAAGCCTCTACTCTGAAATCATTTGTGTATCACCATAGATAGCTTCAGGTAGCATGTGTGGATCTATTGACTAGTTGCCTTCACCGAAAAGGTTCACATACATGTGACGCCTTCGGCAGAAAGGATGTTCCACATGCGCCGCCTGGGCGCTGGCTAACACTCCCAGGGTTAGTTCTAGTAGATAAACATAAATACCCTGTACGTGGTGGGACAACGACGCCGCAGTTGCTCAATTAGTAAGAGCATCGGACACGTAATGCGAAAACGTGGATTCATATCGCAGCTGCGGCCAGTTCTTTTTTTCATCCACTTTCATTCCCGTTAATTTGTTGTTTTTTAATTCAATTACAGAATACAAGTAATTTCCCCTATGTTGTTCTTGGTGTGTTTCTTTGTTGGCTTCTTATGAAATGACTAATAAAACTCGAGCCCCACGGTTTCCTTTCTTTTAGACCAAATGATGATAGATGAAGACGGAAAAGATAGCCTGGGTAGCGATCATAAACGTTTAACCTAAAGATTTGGGACAGATACTAACGCAAAACGCGAACCAATAGCATCAGACTTTCTAAAAGTCAATAAAAAGCAAATAACAAAGATTGCAAGAAGCGTAGAGTGGAAAATGGAGGCATATCCTGCAACAGTCTGGGAATATAAGGAACCGGTAGACTTTATGCAGAATGAGATAATACAGACAAGGAAAAAGACTGCTGGATAGGAAAGAGGAAACCACGTAAGTGGTAGAACAAGGAAAGAAAGCAAGCTATAGAAGAGCGTAAGCAGGTGTCTAGGGATCAACGAGAAACCAAAAAGTTGGGATTATACGAAGAAGAGTTGCTCCTTAGATGGAACAAGTAGCCTGAGAAGAAAAGGGTGGTGAGCGAGCTTGTGCAAGAGAAAATTAAATACACAAGTGAACGTTGGGTGCATAACATTTGTAAAAGAGACAAAGGCGCACAAAAAGATTCTGGAACAATGTAACAGCACTGGGAGCTCTAACTAAAAATTTTCAGACGGCTATAAGGGATGAAGACGGTAACATCTTCGAAGGAGATAATGCGCTGCGGTATATCAGAGACTTTATTAGGGATAACTTCGGTGCAAAAGCAAGCGTAGTTCACACTCAAACAGATCCTGCATCAACATGGAAGCCTGAGAGAATAAAATTTACCATATAAAGCTTTTAGTGGAAAGGAGCAGAAGAAAATGTCTTTAATAAGAGCCTCGCAGGACTGGGCGAAATCAACAACCTCAGTCCGAAGAGCAAAGCACTGCTGACTACTCCCATTGAATAAGTCATTAAAACGAGGAAAGTTCCAGTTGGAACGGCGTGAAAGCATGATTAACCTGACCTACAAAGGCAAAGGCGATAAGAATAGGACGAGCTCGTACAGGCCAGTTACAGTAATGTCGGTGCTATATAAAATGGTAATGCAAGCTATAAAATTAAAGCTGTCGAAATGGGCGGAAATAAATGGTGCACTGGGGGAACTATAGAATGGGTTCAGATCAGGCAGACGCTTAGAGGATGTTTTCGTTCTAACTCAGGGCATAGAAGTTTCAGTATCTCAGAATAGACCGTTATGGATAGCATTTCTAAACATTAAGAGAGCCTACGACAACGTAGACAGAGAGTTGTTATGGGATATTCTTAAGCACGAAGGCATGGAGGACGATTTCAGGGAGCTGCTGAGGGAGATATATAGAAACATTGTATGGGAAGGTCGAAAAGGTAATTATGTGGTGCAAGTTTACCATGGACTGAAGCAAGCATATCCTCTGTCTACATTGTTGTTCGATCTTTATGTTAAGAGCACAGAATCACAACTGGACAACAGCCAATTAGGATTTGATTTATCGTGCACCTATAATGGACAAATGGTGCAACAGAAGGTCCCTTGATTGATGTATGCATATGACATAGTGCTACTATCGGACAATGCAAGATATTTACAGGTACTTGCAATTATGTGTGGCAACATAGCGACAAGTTTGGGCCTTAAGTATAGCACAGAGAAATTGGGAATTATGATGTTTAATAGAAGAGACGAGTAATAACGCGGTTTCAATTCAACAGCAAGTCATGCCCATAGTCAAGCAATATAAATACCTCGGCGTATGCATAAACGAAGGAAAGACTTACTCAAGCGCCCACCACGATAATATGAAAATAAAAGGGAATCGGAATGTAGTAATGATGAAACATAGAGTACTTTGTGGCCACAATAAATATAAAATGCTGCGTGCAATCTGCAAGGAGTAATGGTGCCAGCGCTAACGCTCGCGAATGCCATTCTGTGCTTAAAATCGGATATCTTGTCGCGATTGGAGGTTAACAAAAGATCGGTAGGCCGGTTGGCCTTTGGGACACCACGACAAAACAACAAAGGAGGCAGTGCAAGGTGATATGGTTTAGGGTAGCCGACCAGACGCAATTCTGGTTAACATCCCTGCTTTCTCTCTTTATTTGCTCCTCCTTTTCCTCCTCCTGCTCAAGTGCTTGCAGCAAAAATGCACCAGGGTTCCTTCTATCTCTCTGAGCGATGAAGAGATAGTTTTCCTTAAAGGTTGAGTAGAAAGTAGAAAGCACAAGTAGAAAGAGATAGTGCAAATTATGTCTCTAAAGTTAAAGCATTTTGTACATAGCACATGCGCCGGCTGTTTGGTGTTCTAAGGTTGATCCGTTGCAGGCGCGTCCTGCACTGAGTGATAACATTTGTAAGAGGGTGAAACGCGGTCACCCGATAAAGATAAACAAGTACATGTGACAATATTTAGCCTCCTCTCTACCACGGGAGGACAATCCTGAGATAGCGGTGAGCTCAGGGCTAACTGCATTGGCCTGCCACTTTTTTTCTGTGAGGATTTCACGACGACGACCAGTGACACCAAATACCGATAACAATTCGCTGCTGTTTCTTTTAGTGTGACGACCTGGAGAAAGCAGCAGTACGCTTCGAAAGATTTTTCGTATTCCAGCATCCATGGACATGAACGTTGGGAGAGTACAGAACTTCATTTCATACGTGAGTATTGAAAACTATATTACCCGGAACTTCATTATACTGCTTAGCTTTCATTAACTCGAAATTGCCCACTAAACAAGTTTTCCTCGCAGTGCTCATTCTCAGCACAGCCGTAAATCGCAGTGGCTCTCGCACTTCAGCGTGGGTTGTTCACCTTCATCAATAGGTCTAGTGCAAAATTTTCGCCTCCGTCGCTAGCATGCTTCGATGCTATTTCGTAGAAGCCCATTCCAGCGATCGCTGTAATAATGCACATGCAGAAAGTAAAGTTGACATCTACCTCGATATATTTTCTAACGTTTTAGTTTACTTTCTAGTTCGCCCCCCTCCCCCATTTTTCTCGTTCTTATTCAGACATTTCAGGAAATGCCTACGAAGAGAGGCAAAAGGAGACACTCTGTCTCCTGACTGGGCCTGCTCTTCATTGTGCATTTTGAACAGGTATAGCAAAGTAGAACACGAAACAAACAATATGGTACGTACAAAGAAGATTGGGCACATCATCAACAACAAAATAAACAATAAAGCACACAAACCATTTCTTTTCTTTAAGCCACACACAATGATTGTGTTAGTTATACATCAATGCATGTCAAACACCTGACACATGTATACATAGAAGCAAGCAATTAGCAAAATACAACGAAATATTCACAAATGTGGTAATACAGATTTGCACCTAATTTGGTACCCATGGCACGAGACAATACGTTGTTGTACAGATTCTATTTACATACAGATAGTCGATTTCTTAATACTCGGCCAAAGTTCTTCCTACATAGTTGTAATATGTTACTGGTTCATTTTGCATATTTTATGACTTCAAGATGTTTATAACATAGTGAGATAATTTGGTTATTTATTTACTGCATTTCATAGTTTGTGCGGCATATTGGCTGGAAAAGTGCTACAGAACGCAAATATGCAAAATATTTCTGCTCAGGAAGATATGATACAACAGTTCGGAATCTTGCTTTATATTCCGAAATACTAGCTAGCACTGCTAGTTGATGTTCATAACAATATAAATAGGGCACCACATTATGCGCACAAAATAGTGCCACATCGTGTTGGGTTGTAGGGTGTATTAGGCGTAGAGCAAGCTTTTGCAGAGATAACAGTTTGTCGGCATCCATTTTGTCCCAGCTTCGATTGCAAGACCAAAATGCAGTACATCACTTGAGAATGAATAAGTGAAAAATGCAGCCGCCTTTTAACCCTACCCTGAGGAAGATGTACGCACCAAATTAGGCAAACGGACCTTGATATTTTAACTCGAACGTTATCTACATAGCCAGAACAACCCGGATCACTTGGGAGACATAGTAGAAGAAATTCACGCGAGTGCGCCTGTGGGATGATTTCATTATAAGATTGCAAAGAAATGTAACTTGCTAGCTAATTTTTCGGCCGGAAGAGCATAAATTTTGTTTTCTTTATGTTTATAATTCTACCTGATTGGCTACAAGCCATGTTTTTGAAGTTTGAAGTTTATTTCTTTCTTTGTTACACAAAGAGGAAACAAGAGCTAAAGGCTATATGGCCTGACAGGGGCTCTTGCTCCTAAGCGCGTCCGGCTTACATGATAATTCAATGTACGAAAAAAGCAAATATAACAAGAACAAGCAAGTACGATGTAGACAATACAAATAAACAAGATAGTTTGCCCATTATACGATGTTCGTGTAACCCGCGATTTGATTTTTCCTCTGCATATTGTAAATTTACGCTATGAAAAAAACTTCATCATCTGCATACATGACAAAATGTGAAGTGAAATGAATATTTACTATGTCGTTTAGTTAAAGAATGAATAGCAAAGGGCCGAGGATTCACTCATGCGGACACCACGCTTGATAATACCTAAGTCAGATTTAATATCATGAATCGTTGTATACTGTCCTCTAGTGCTCAGGTAGCTTTTCATTAGAGCAAATGCAGTTTCACGTGTACCAAAAACGTCGAGTTTCCTAACCAAAATATTATGCTTTAAGGAATCAAACACCTTGCGGAAATCAAGAAAGATCCCCGCAGTGTTGTTTTCCTTTAATATTATTAAGTATGTGATTCTTGATGTGTGGTAGTGCTGTCTGAGTCGACCTCCCAAACTGAAATTCGTGCGGTTGCTCAAAAATCACATTGTTTTTTTAATATATGAGTATAGTGTCTGTTATGTTAAACATTCAGCAACATTAGAAAAATTAGGCAGTATGGATATTTGAAGGTCATTATTTATTCATCTTTGTTTGCTCCTTTAAAAATTGCTCTTACAGAGGCTATTTTCAAATCATCTGGAAAAATACCAGTCAGAAAAATTCGATTGAAGATTTAAGTGAATGGCTCCTTAATCGAATCAATAACTACTTTAATTGGAGCAGTAGTAATAACATCATCGCCTGGAGAACTTTTGTTCATCAGAAAGCCTATGCCAGACCCCACTTCGAGTTAACTAACAAGATAAAAAAGATATAAAAAAGACAGAGTTAGGTAGTGAACTGTGAATATAACACTTGGCAAGTTTAATATCAATCATCTCTGCCATATTACCTATTGAGCCGGTATCCTGAAAATGCAAGTTAAACTAACCTGGTGACTTGCCAATCTAGTGAACATAATTTATATTTAACTACACGGGGATGGTAGCTTTCTTCCTACCTATCAAATCATTAACCAAATCCTAAATCAACATTGAGTTATTTAACATTTTGGATAACTCATAGGCATAAAAATCTCTTCTTGCTTTCTTCAGGTTCACGTTCAATTTGTTTTTAATTTTTTATATGCTAAAAGGTCTCCTGGTTCTTAAGCGTACAAAAAATGTGGAAGCAGCTCATTTTTCATCTTTATTCGCTTAAGGAGCGCTACTGCAACCCATTATTCTTTTGCTTTCTTGTGTTTCTTTACTATTACATATGGAAAGGTGATATCCTAATTGCAAGCACTTTTGTCTATAAACAAGTTTTACGCCTTCGTGTGGTCAGTTACTTGGTAGCTGTCATCCCAGTTGCAGTCAAGCATTAACGAATGAAAGTAGTGAATGTTTGTATCATTTATATCTCTTCCCAGGTAGCTTGGTGGGTCGTGTCATCCAGTCATTTTCAGTAGCGCAAACAACGGCAAGTGGTCACTTACACCAAAGGAATATACTCCAGTCGAAGCAGTTTCCGCCAACAAATTTGGGAAACAGACATGTATAGGCGTTTCTAATGTCCGACGTATCCTAGTGGAATCACTAATATTTTCACACTAATACAAAAACATAATTTCCAGTATTTTTATATGGGAGGGTTTATTTTTAAAAATTTCTAGGTTTAGGTCACCATAAAACAACGCAAACCACTTGTTGGAAGACGCACGTCGAATAAGGGTTTCCATATAATCAAGAAATGTATCAGTATTGCCATCACGGGTCGGTATGCAAGTATTATTGCGATCTTACAATGTATCACATTAACTACTTTATAATTAGTGCATACTGTGCAACCATCATACCAAATTTCACAAGCAAGGCTTTGTTTAATATACAGCTATACAACCCCACCACGTTTTCCACTCCGAAAGACAGATGCATTGTTGTATCCTTCAAGGTTAAGTACTTCAGCGCTAAAAGAAAACCAAGCTTCTGTGAAACCCATAATGTCAAAATGAAAGCATAAATGTACTAATTCACTTTCGATTTCCTCACTCTCATTCCTCATACGGTGCACGTTGAGGTGATAGAAGAAAAATTAGGGTTCAGGAAGGAAATCAGCATTCTTTGTTTATTTATTAAAAGACTCGGCGTTGTGATACACGGAATTGTTCCTAAAAAAATGAGAAGGTCACTTAGGAAAGGTTTCACACGGTGTTGTTTAAGTCATATTCACATGGAATTCCGAACGCACGTGCTGCGGTTTCCTTCCTGACAAAAATTTTTCGATCGGACGACCAGAAAAATTTGTAACTCAGCTCACTGACCTTAGTCTTTGCCTTCCCAAGAATTTTTTCGTTTAAGGCAGTCAGGTTATCGAAAACGTGAATGTCATCGTTTCTTCTCCTTAGTTCGACACGTTTCGCAATCCATGCATCTTTCACAGATACCAGACCAAACCTCTCAATATAACCGGGGTTTTCCCCTGATGTGGCGGCAATCTGTGCATGCGCTCAACGTCACAGTGGGACAGGGAAGATAGATCGAGCTTCTTTCTAAGGTCATTAACTTTCGACAGGACATCTTGCTTAATGACAAGCACGCGATGAATTTCTAGGTACAAGCGGCGTCTGTATTGCTGAAGGACATTTAGCTCCTGGTTTAGCCTGATAATTTCTTTTTGTCGGGATTGGTTTCATCCATGTCTACTCTTTTGCGAAGGCTTTTAATCTCCTTGCTGAGTCTTTCACTGATTTCTCGAAGCATGTCATGCGTATCCGACATGTGCTGAACGTATTGCTCAATACTCGTCACAGTCTGTTGTAATTCATCAACCTTTACGACAAAATCAGCCAGTCGCTTGTTTATTTGTGTCAATTGTTTGCTCAGGCTTTCGAACCAAACCGGCTGATCAGCCTTATAGCTGTTACAGGCTGGGGGCACGCAGCAGGTCTGACATTTTATAGCTTTCTTAGCTTTCTTGCTCTTCCTTGTGTGGATGCGTCCATTTATTTCCATGAATTCTCCAATGTGATGTCATTAATGACATTCAGCACATGTAATAAAATCCTCGCTTTCAGAAAACATTGATTACACGTCTCATAAATCCTAACAGTCTTCATCTTCCAAGAACTGCAGACACTGTAAACACTGTAAACACTGTGAAGGGAAGCAATAGCAGCAGGAGCGGCGGTAAGACGGCAGTAGAACCGTTCATAGCAAAAATTCGAATAACAAACAAACCTGCGCATAGGGAAGAAGACAGTCAGGTGATGTACGTAGAACTGTCCACCGCCACTGCTGCCAGAAGTGTACTTGATTCCCACGCGGCGCCGAGCTTATATCAGGATCAAGGGTCATGTCACTGATTTTTCTAGGAAGGCGGCACTGCAGGAGTCTTTACGAGATGCGTGGATGGCGGCCGATTTCGGTAGATTCTGCGAATAGGCAAGAAGACAATCAGGCGATGTACGTAGAACCGCCCGCTGCCACTGCTGCCTGAAGTGTCGAATAGATGCCAAACAATTCGGCCTCTCAATACCAGCTATTGTAAGCCCCTGCTTAATTTAGTTGGTAGAACAAACTTGGTTACGCCGTAATGCCTGGTAGGATAATTGGACCGGGAGCAATGTTACTTTGGTAGTCAGCGCAGCTGCTTTTGTGAGATCTGTGTCGGTTTGCTCCATAGGTATTTTCTATACAGTCAGACAGATTCCAGTTTTCCCTTCCACGATTCTTCTTGTACATTGTGGATTTAGACAAAGCAAACTGGGTAATGCTACACAGGGGCCGAGGCATGAAAAACACGCCTGAGGGTGCACTCATACCGAGAAATCTTGTGGACATTACCCCTTTGGTAGTCTGTTGAACTTCGCTGCAACATACTAGCGTATTGTAATCGACCCCACTTTCAAAAACTACATTTCAAAAAATAGACCTAGTTTCGACAAGGTTTTGTAGCAATGTCAAAACGGCCGTTCCTCCTAATAGCATAGGTATTTTTGAAGCTGAGTCGGCCTACTGTAGGGGCGCTATAGCAGCGTTTTTGTCTTGACCAAAAGACTACTATAAAGCAGCAGCAAAGTTACGAATGAGTGCCGTAATTGTCTCTTTTATTATAAAGAAGTAGGCTAGCGATATTGGCATTTGAAACTTGTTTAGATGCGACTAATCTTTTGAAATATATCTTTTTGAAAATGTTGTCCACTGAGTCAGGCTGGTGTATTGCGGTGAAGTTCAAGAAATTGCCGACGGGACTATGTCTAAAATTCCTGGACATGGGTATAGTATGTGTACCGACAAGTATAAGTATAAAGTAGAAAATATTCAAAATAAATCAGGATAGCACGGTAGCTGTACCCAGTGGCCAAAAAAATCAGGTCTTGTGTTTGCACGCAACGGTAAAAACAAACAAAAGACGTTTGCTTTCTTTTTTGCTTAACCTTCTAGTTTTTTATCTAGTTTCCCCTCTTTCTTAAACGTCCATGTCCGGACACGTCTGTGCCATTATTAGACACGATCGGGCAAGCTTTCGCCAAAACCCAGAGCACGTGTGTTGCATTTCAAAAGAATTCATACTGCAGAAACCGAGACTACCACGCGAGAGGTACACTCTCACTGTCTACGTCTATTCATAAGAATATGTGCCAAGTTGTTCATAGGATGCTTAGAAGAATTTACTCTATTTTTTAAGTTGTGGGTACACAGGAGATATATTATAGGGGATGCCAGCCACTTCTGTTCTTCTCTGAGCCATGCAAGAAGTAGTTGTCAAGGGTTTCTTCAAAAAATGGAAATCATGCGACGAATACTTAAGGATCAACGTAAAAAAAATATGAGGAATGCAGTTGAGCATAGCTCACACAAAGTTCACAGAGAAGTGGCACAGAGTTGTCTGTTTCCCCTTGGTAGAGGAACTTCTATCGTCGACATAGCACTGCACATGGCAAGTCTTAGCACGTAATTATTACGTTATTCGTATAGTCGACGAGAGATTCAAGATCGCGTTGTGGAAATGTGAAGGAGTAAATACAACCGAATGTACCGAAACCGCATAGGTGTATTTTCAAGCAACGTGATGTTTGTAGAATTAGAGCAAAAAAAAAAATATTATTTTTATATGCAGTGGCAATTCAGCAGCACGAGATAAAGTGTGCCGCCCGGAAACAAGACCGAAACAGAAGGGTCCTTTCCTGGATGCGACTGTCAGCTGCGCTATATTTCATCTGCACTATTACTTACGGCGCGCACAAGAGAGATGTAACGCGAGCGCTGACTCACAAATGAAAGTTTATTGCTTACAAACTGTCATACAAATAGAAAAGCTAAAATATGCGTACACCCACAAACCACACATTCCTTCAACTAAAAGCGAAACAAGATAGAAGAGCGGTAAAACAAGATACTGGGATATTTTTAACGGTTGGATACATTAAAAAAAAAGTATCTTTTTTCAGAGGCCTACCTTTCTTCATTTAAGATGGCTACCTAATCAATAAATATGGTGGCAGGTGCGTAAACCAGGCGTCATTCGCACTACACAACAAGGAAGAATGTTTTTTAGAAGTATCTAACTGTTGAAAATATCCCACTATCTTTTTTTGCACCTATTCTGTCTTGTTTCGTTTTTGGTTGAGGAAATGTATGGTGCGCGGCTGCATGCATGTATGTGTTTTTCTATGTATAAGGCTGTTTGTAAGTAATAATCATTTAGTCGTGAGTCAGCGCTCGTGTTACATCTCTCTTCTTTGTCCGTGTTTGATGCGAGCGCTGTAAGAAATAGTGCAGATGTGCCGATTCACCCAGCTAGCTGCCGCGTTGCATTTAAACGCTCCACAAGCTACAAAGCTCTCTGTCGACACACTGCCCACAACATATCTTATGATTGTCATGGAAGATGTACAGAAGCGAAATCACAGAAGCGAAAGATATATACAGAAGCGAAAGCATACCTATGCCTCCTTGCGCAATCACCTCGCCGCTGTAATAGCTCTTCATTTGGACAGAAACTGTTTATAAGACAGCAGATTCCACTAATTTATTGTGTCATTCATAGCGCCCTCTTAAACAGCAACAAAAATACTTTATTTACATATATTTTTGAGGTTTCTTTGTATCGAATGTGTACTGACTGCCCGACAAGTACAGGTGACATGGCGACTGCGTTGTGACCTTGTAGGTTTTATGGACTGATTGGCTGTAAAAAAAAATTACGGAGCGTTACGTGCCAAAAGCAGATCTGATTATGAGGTACGGCGTAGTGAGGGACTCCGGAAGTTTGGACCACTTGGGGTTCTTTTACGTGCAACTAAATCTAAGCACACGGGTGTTTTCGCATTGGCTGTGACACGTTCTTTAGCTTGGTCTTTCTTTCCATCGAGCGCCCGTGGTTTCGTGTAGTGCTTTACGGAACTTTGTTTGCTGACGACGGAGTGCGCTTTCTTGAACGGTCGCCTTCAGATGTGCAGTAAAAGCTATGACGGATGTTCGTGTCATAGCTCGTAACAGCAGCGGGGCTGTGAGGTTGGCGTGCTTGTCGGGCTGCCGGTATCGCAACGAAGCCCTGACGTGAAGTCGACGTGGTGGGTGGTAATTAACGCAAGTGTGCCTGTTATCATTCGGTGGCTCAACCGGCGTGTGAGTTTCAAAAGCTCAGTGAGAGGTAGGAGTTCTGTCAAAGGACTGGAAATCTGTGTTTACCGAAGCAGGACGTTCCCAGGATGATGACGACGATGGTAGGCCGTACTTGCTCACGAAGCCGAAGTTCTAAAGGTCCAAAGGAAGATTTTGTGAGCTGTCTACGGTTGCAGGGAATAGTTACGATGGTGACGAAGAAAACGATGATGATAATAACAATGACGAGCAGGGGGGGAGGCATGGTTTTAATTAACACCCAAGCAGCACGGCAACTTTGTAAAACATTTGCCATTTTCAGATATTTGAATGGGGATCTTGCTGGATGGTGTTTACTACTTGGCTTACTATCATCATCGCTGCTATGCTGGCGATTAACAGCTTTCGTGAGAAAAACGTAGGACAGAAGAATAAGCTTACGGCGCCTGGCCCTGGGGGAGTGCCTATTCTCGGCTATCTTCCATTCCTACGAAAGCCCTACCACACAACCTTCAAGGAACTAAGCAAACAGTACGGACCCATAATAAAGTAAGTATACTGTCGATGACCTTTTTTTTTTTGCTCGCTGATAAGAGGGAGAAATTGATAAACGGTTTATTAATATGTGGCGCAATATTCTTTTTCGTCCAGCTAAGGTGGTACTTAACGGTTGTAAAACGTGGACCTAATGGTTTCGCATGGTTGACGATTGAAGATTTTTAGTATTTACAGACGTTTCTCTCAGTTTTAGCCACCGTTTATTATCTTAACATGTCGAAGGAGCAAGTGAGGAGCAAAACACAGCCGCCGGCCATCTGTAATCGCAACGACGCGCGAACGCTGCCATATGTGAGTTGTTCTTCCTCAAGTATGGCACGCGCCCGTTGAGGGGAGGGGGGAGGGGGGGGGGCAGGCGTAACCTAGCAAAGAACCGAACCATAAGAAAGGTTTATAATAACTAAATTTAATTGTGAAGAATAATGTCGCAAAATACAGAGTGATATATGAAGGGACACAGCAGTGGAGGGCACCGGATTAATTTTGACCAGCTGGAATTCGTTTAAAGCAAAACTAAAGCTAAGAACACAGGCGTTGTTGCATCTCACCCACATCGAAAAGCGACCGCCGCGGCAAGGAATTTAACCGGTTACCTCGTGCTCAGCAATAAGGGGGATTCGCCCAAATTGGGTCACTGCGTGGAGTGCGTTGTCCAACTACTACACTACATGTTTCGCAGGAATTGCTTTGAATTCTAAAAGTAATGTAGCCACATGACTCACCGACGTAAGTATAGCAGTACAACCAAAACACTATCGCCGCGGATAATATATGAGTAGTTACTTTAATAGATGTGCCATCCTGGTTGCAATTTCCCATATATACGCTGGTATACTCTTCACATACAAGAAGCGGCTGAAAGATTATGTGGACGCGTGTCTCATACTTCGTTGATCTTCAAACTTGCGCCCCTCGTGAAAACTTGCGCATTCCTACCGGCAATTCGACACAAGCATCGGAGGGACACTCAGAGTTGGAGGACAAGAAAAAGCCTCATTAAATCTTTCTGATGGGAAAAGTGGAGCTGTGCGCATGTCTCCGCCAGTAACAGTTACAGAAATACTTCCATAGGCTATCACAGATGAACATTTATACTTGTACACTGATACGCAGGGTTAAATGCTCGGGTTTATTGGCAGTCTGATCGAGGAAGTTCTAAAACGACATGCACGTAGGAGAAGAGCCAAGGGGATATTTAACAACCATAGAAAATAAGATGCTTTAGTAGACTGTAAGAGATACGTGTTCGTCTGTCACCGCTCTTCAGAGTTAAGCTCAGATGATGTAGTGTCCGTAAAACACGTGGAGAAATTGTCGAGATGTCTCCCTGGACTCTTAGATGGTGTTTTAAAGAAATTCGCGGCCCGCAGTGCGTATTATTACGCATAAGCATCACTAAAGATGACAAATGTCGAGTCATATTACGTCTAATGAGATTTCACACTTCCCGCCAATGACTGATGACAGGCAGGGATCGCAAGTTATATGACAGTCTTATGCTAGTGCTAGCAGTTTGAGAAGCGGACTGCTTAAGAACATCACTGTTTTGACTATTTCACTAATTTAAGCAGTGATATAGACTTAATATTCTATCCTTAATTTATTACGGACAAGCAATTTCTCTCTTTTTCGGAACGTACTTGCAGAAAAAAGAAAAACGGCCATTTAGAGCAGAATATGGCCGTCTACCACAATCTGAAGCCAGAACAGGCGACATTTGCTTGAGACAGTGAAGTCTTACGCTGGTCGTCAATGCACTGCAAAATTTTCAGGATTCGGCTTGGCTGCAAGGATGTGCTGATACTGAACGATTTCGCATCCATCAAGGAGGGACTGTCAAATCCAGATGTGCTATATCGGCCCAATGATTTTATATTTCGTCACCTTGGAATAGAAGGTATGGCGATATCGACAGATAGCTATCTTTTGCAGCTGTCTATATACCTTGCTTAGAATATCTGAATGTCATTTTTGCTTGACACAAGGCATCGCATCTATCAACGGAGAATCATGGCAAGTGAACAGGAGGTACTGCTTTCACGTGTTGAGAAACCTTGGCTTTGCAAGGAAGTCTATGGAGAAGCATATCCAAGTAAGATTTGTCATTTTCGAATTGCATATAGCGTTAAGTGAGAGAGTCGAAAGTATTAAAATATACAGCATGTTTGACGTGAAGGAAGAACTCTTGCGTAAGACTGAGTGTGAATGACAGATGTCTTATTATTTGCACGTTAGTTATTGCTCTTATTAGGTTACACGTTCATCTTGTGTGGTGTGCACTCTCGTTGAGAAAGGAAATGTCGCCTCATCCGTACAGTCATATAATCATGATGGGCAGAGTGACGCCTGTCATTCATATTATAACCTCATAGTGTTAATAACCACTATGACCACTGTGACTACTGTAGTTAGAACGCACGCATTCGCTCAAGTTCTATCGTTTGCTTAAGAGGAAGCTTTAGCTGGGTGGAGCCCAACTCAGACGCGGCCCATTCAAATACGTGCAAAACGCAAGAACGCTTTTCTGAGATAACCCCTCGACTGTTTTAATGAAATTTGTTGTATTTGAGAGAGAAAGTTAACTTCTAGTGTCTGTTGGAAGCGGAATATCGATTTATGGTTTGAATTTTGTTAGAAATATTTTCAAAAATTCGGGAGTGCAAAAAAATGGAAGCACGAAGTTTACAAATTAATAGCACCGCGTCAAGAACAGATATCACGGTTCTGTAAATGGCATCCATTAGATCATTCAAAGCGGACAAATTCAGTGTGTCAATGTATATCTTACGTAAATTTGTTACGTTGTTCAGAAGGGTTCGGCAGAAGCTGTATTTCCATATTATCGATTTTTTTAGATTCGTGTGTAACATATCACTTTTGTTCGCTTTAGATGTACTATCAGATGGAATTCACTGAATTGTGATACCATTTTTGCTTGCCGAGTTAGTTAGTAGTAAACTTGATAGTTCCGTTTCCTGAAAATTTTCGATTTTTGCGAATGTTTAGTAAAAAATTTACAGCATAAATAAAAAATTCGAAACCAACAGTCACTAGATTTTAAGTTTTTCTTTTAAATGCAACAAACCTCACGAAATTTGGTGCAGTTAATGCCGAGAGAAACGATTTCTCCTTTTACATGTATCTAGATAGGAACACCGGAACTAAAGCTTCCTCTTAAGGCGTGTTAAGTGAGCAGATTATCCAATCTTGCTCACTTAACATTCATCTAACGCCCTTTTCAAATAAGGGAATTAGTTCAACAACATCTCGCCAGAGAACCATTCAGTGTTGTGAGTAAAGCCAATTCTAAAAGGTATTGTGGAAGAAAGACAGAATTTTCACTAATGTTTATTATTTGTTTTTTACTTTTCTCCACCAAAACCTAAACATTATACATTTTCTTAAAGCCCAGCGGTGTTATATGTGGTCGAAATGTGGCCATCATGCATCATACTAGAAGTGCAACAGAAATGCTAATTTCTGTATTGAAATAAAATCTAAGAATGAAGTTGTCTCTTCATTTCTAGAGAAACATTCTTGCAATACTTAGGAGATTATTACTCAACAGAAAAATAAATAAGAAACAAACACCCGATTGCAGCGGATACCCGATTTTGAGTCTTTTAAGAAATTATAGACGAAATGCCCGTCATATTCCACTCAGAAGTATTTCATGGTTAGAGTGAGAGTCATAACGATATGTTCTGGCTTGGAAAAACAATATTTACGGAACTGAGCTACAACGAACCAGGCACCAATCATCCTAGTTGTCCGACGCCAGGCTTAACACTTTCAACAGCCCCAGGGCATCTTATCTTAATCTGCCTTCTATGTTATTTCTGATACCGCATTTCCTAAGCGCCTCGCGGACCAAGTGTGCCCCGTGAGCTTTCGGAGCTGGCACAATGTTACGAATCTTCCTACATCCGGGGTGCTGTTCTGGACATTGGAAAACATCGTTATGCCATCGAATTGTTGGCGTGCCCGCTCTTTGAGGTAATCAGCGATGGCTAGATAGCGAATTCAACAACATGGCCGAATTTGAAAGTGTCCAGAATAACGTCTCCGCAGCGACTTGTGAATTGATAGCAACTTATAATGAAAACAATAGTTTGTCACTATTGTTGTCTGGGCTCCGCAATCAAATCTAACAAGCATGCCATCTTTTAGGAACTTATTTCGAAAAAAAGTGCACCTTATAGTATAGTAAATACGGCAAGCGAAGCCAAAATAATTGGCAGGAGAGTATAGGGCTCCAAATGATTAAAGACCAGACGCGGGCACCCTATTTTTGACAGTAGACTGAGTTATGCAAATGCCAAACAAAGTGGTGCTAACGAGTGCGCCCTTGCGTTGTTTACACGAGCATGTGACGTAAGGCGCTACCTATGGCGCATGTTTATCAGAAGTTCCGGCTGTTGTCAATAATTCGGAAACTATATGCTTAATTTGTTTCTGCATCCTCCCGTCAGACCAATTCCACTGAAGCTAAACAGGAAATCTTGCTCATAGAGCTGTTTTATTTCTCCTTTCTTTCTTGTGTAACTTGCAACATTATAGATGATTACGACCGATAACAATTTATTTTGTCTCTCATCCAATGCTAGGAAGAGGCGCAGTGCTTTATAGCTGTGCTTGCATCAGGCAAGCAGCAGCCCATGTTGGTGGCCCATGCGCTCGCTTCCAGCGTGGCTAACAACATCTCAGCTCTGATTTTCGGTGAACGCTACGAGCTGGGTGATCCAAAAGGTCGCTACGTCGAGGGCATGCTGAGCAAGTTGCTGCGCGAAGCACACTTCTTTTCCCCCACAGATTTTCTACCTGCACTTCGCTTTGTGGCTGCGCGGCTGCCAGGGACGCAGTTGTATGCCATGAAATATGTCCTGCAAGAGCTCGCTCAATTTATCAGGTGAGTTCATTTACAAAGTTAAAGCCTTTTTAGGTTAATAGCTTATCGCAGAACAAGGAAAAGAAAGGGAAATCAGGCTAAAGAACACCGAAGGCACAAACTGACAATTTCAGGTCAAAGTCAGCACAACAAGCTTAATGCCATGTGTCTCGTCTCCTTTGTCTGTGTCGCCTTTTGCGCTCTTTTGCTGTCGTGAATACCTTCGACGGAAACGCGCCAGCTGTCATATCCCAGTTTTGCTTTGCATGGCATAACGCCTGCATTAGTTCTGGGTCCTCTAGACGGAAAAATTTTTCGAGCCTGGCACCGTGACTTGCTGTTCTAGAGGCATATCCTACGCCACAGTCGTTAAGGCAAAAAAACAAGTAAAAAGCTGAAAAAAGGAGAATTTCGCTCAATTCGGGAATTTGTATCCTGTCTCTTTATTTTTTACCCTGTTGCGGCCTCAGCCTGTGCGACTTTGAGGAAGCAGAAAGGAAGTTCAACAGAGCACTCAGTGCGACGATAATTAGCCATCCTCTAGTTGTAATTAGAAGGCATGCAGCGCTGACAGGATGCCTTGTACAATCATGCGGCCCCACACTACTGTGGTACTCAGCATCTGAGCGTTGCCATTCAGAAGGCGTGTCAGCACCATGCTTTCTTGGTGGGTTGTGGGATTCACGTGCAGTAGGATAGCAATTACTGCAATGGTAAAGTATTCGCGGTGTTTAAGTTTTCTTTCTCAAACAATAACAGCAAAAAATAGAAAATTCCCAGCACCGAAAACATTGCTTCTCGAGCAGACATGTGTAAGAACCCCGCGAATCTGGACCTGAGATAAATAGCTCGAGTAATTTGTACGTCGTGTATTGCAGAAAAGAAGTGCAGGAACGTGGAGCCACTATGGAGGAACATGCGGACAAGGATTTCATAGACGGATACTTGAGGAAGATTGAAGAATACAAAGGGAAAGATTCTCACTTTACTCGTAAGTTCTCATAAGCGTCAAGTATAGTTGAGCGCTAAATGCAATAAGTGATAATGTGGAGTGTAGAATGACATTAGAAATCATGGCACATACGATCGATTTCTACGAGAAGAATAAGTTGAGAACCGACGCACACAACGTAACGTGCGTAGCACAGCAATACCGGCATGAACTGGCGAAGCGAATTCAACAATGTGCTTGTGCATGTGCACCTTACGAACGACTTAACATAGTTAGCGATGTATACAGTGCTGCGAAAGGTTAAGTTTTTACCATACTTTAACTGTTCAACCATGTTCATCGCGTCCAAGCACCAATTAGTTCAGTCGAGCGGAAAAGGGCTTTCTAGTAGGAAATTACATCGGTATTCTACCAGAGATTTGTATTACTTGCCTATTCGAGAAAATTAAAGGTCAACGTAGACGCGATGCCCTTCGCTTGACCTCTCTGTGTTTCAACATTACCGGTCTTCATCATTCTGTTCATTCCAGCAGCAACCAGTACATAAGTTGCGACAGCGGATAGGTGTCGAGCTTACAGTTAGTCCTTTATAACTATTTCATCACATCTCACCCACTTTTCTGAGTTCTTGACCTCGCTTACCCTAGAATCGTGCAGAGCCAAATTGCGTTCTATGGTTGCAATCGTGCGTCTCTATTTTTTCATGATAAAGGAAATGTCCGTGCGTTTGTTTTGTTATGTTGCAGGTCGAGCTAAGTTCAAAGTGGACGACTGGTTCTTGTTGAACATTACTAAAAAGCAAGTGTGGTCCTATCGTTACTTCGTAGCCGCTCCATAGGGAAAAAATTAAATTCTAGGGTTTTACGTGCCAAACAACTATCTGATTATGCGGCACCCCGTAGCGGATGTGTCTTGATTAATTTTGACCCCCTAGGGTTCCTTCACGTGCACCCAATGCACGGTACGTGAGCGTATTTGCATGGGCGTCCAGGATCAAACCCGTCACCACAAGCTCAACAGCGCAACGCCATAGTCAATAGGCTACCGCGGAATATGTAGGGAATAAGGGACATACTCAATACTTCCATGAGGCACGCCGATCAACGTATGTGAGCATCCGAGTTTAATCGCAGTGTCAGCGCTCGTGGGCAGCACAGTCAACTTCTACAGCGCAGCTACGAACACTGTGCGAAGTGCTGTCCTGTGGAACCTCTACATAGCGGCCAGTGACCCCGACGGCCAGCAAGCACGCGTGCAGCGCGAAATCGACGCCGCGATTGGACGCGAGGCGGCGCCCGCCTGGGAGGACAGGCGTCGCACGCCGTTCACTATGGCGTGCATTCTGGAGGCGCTCCGCTGGAGGACCACGGCGCCTCTCGGCGTGCAGAGGGCGTAAGTGCATTAATGTAAAAAGTGTCGATGACGTTGAGATTAGAATTGCGGCGCCAGTACTTTCTTAGCTTACCCGCTAAGTACTTAGAGAAAATGGAAAGAGATTGCAGGGATGTTACCCAGAAACGCGCCTGTTTGGCTGCCCCATACGTGAGCAGGGTAACAGGGCATAACGAGAATCAAAAAGAGGAAGCAAAGATGCACAGAATGTGTGCACGCACGCGGACAGCTCAAAGAAAAAATCTGAGAACGGAAGGATGTTGCGGGCTATACTGAATGGTGCACTGCCCAAGTAGCCACCTGTATTTTGCTGTAATTCTTTCTGAGCACCTTTCTGAGCATTGTTTAGCACCTTGTATGTTGTAGAGCTTTGCGTGATCAAAACATTGTCGAACAATGCGCATTTAAGCCCAGTTGTTGGGGCGTCCGAACGAATTCAAAGTGCAGAGATAAGTCTACTAGACGCACGTCAGCTCGCTGAGCTACCTTGCGCTGAGAAAAGGCAACAAAAATAATGATAAATACAAGTGCGGTTAAGCCACCGAAGCGTTTCCCGTTAGTGGACCTAGACCGACACAGTATGTTCAGCCAAGGATCTTACATTGGTTTACATGAAGTATTGTGCCTGTTAAAGCTGCATACTGAGTTTAAAAGAAAAAGAAATAATGCAATTTCTTACCTCCTACGACAGTCACAAGTAAATTGTTATATAATAGATGCGGATATTTGTTTATCGCTTAAACAATGCAGGTGATGTAGACAACTGCAGTATGCATCTTTACATTACAGCGCAGGCCGCGACACGGAAATCTGCGGGTACTACGTTACTGCTGGTACAATGGTTGTTGCAAATCTGTGGAGCCTTCATAACGACCCCGTCCACTGGAGCGAGCCGCTCAAGTATGACCCGACGCGATTCCTCAACGCTGACGGCACCGAGGTGGAAGAAAAGCCAGCGGCGTTTCTTCCTTTTGGAGCGGGTAAGGCCCCATTGTGACAGGCATTTCATAACGGAATCCAAACAGCCGTGTCACCCGTGTTTCTTATAAGTGATGCCGTACTATAATATGCCAACGCGCGCGGCACGCCACTGCTACAGAAAGCCAGCGGGGCACCGCCAAAGTTAAGCAAACATTGTGCTAAATGCAGTATCTGAGCGTTATGACGATAAATTATTGCGTGATCTAACCCCAATGTGTGAATCTATGGGAAGCGAAACATAAGTAAAGCGGTTAATAAAGGCTCTACAGCTAACGGCGATGCGTAAAATTGAACCCAGTCGCACATACTGAGTGGCAAAATCTACGTAAATAAAGTAAACCGAACAATTCCTTACATACATTTCACCATTCCATTAACAGATCGATGTGCTTTAGAGATGCTAGTGAGCCAACACAATACATGTTAATCAGGACTGCATAAAGCCAGCAGGCGATGAAGCCAAGGAAAGCATAAGGGTAATTCACCTTAGTTGAAACCGAGTATAATATACTGAAGAAAAGAGAAATGAAAGTGGACCAAAAGATAACTTGTCCCCGGTGGGAACCCAACCGACAACCTTCGCGTTAATCGTTCGCAACACGCGTTAGAAACTTCCGCAGTTGCTATTGTGCTGTTGTGTCGTGTGGGCTCAGTCTCCACCAGCAACAAGTAATCGTTTCGTCCCCTTTTAGTTCCCCTGTTCTTGATTACTTTATACATTTCAATTTCAACGACAGTTAATAATCCCTATGCTTTCCTTGCTTCATTGCCTACATGGTTTACGTGATAGTGATTAATAAAAATTGAGCCCCTATGTTTCCCTTCTCTTCGCCATTATATGTTGAAGTTTTATGTGAAGTAATATTTTTTTGTTACCCAGAATAGAACAAGACATACGTGGTCAGCATAGAAGGTTTTTACAAGCCACTTCGTGGGTACCGTCATATAATGCTTTTATGTGTATAAACAAGTATATTAGGCTAGACAGCTGTCTGCATAGTGCACAGCTGCTAATGTTGCACCGTTCAAGTGCTATTGCGTCGTAATCATGTCCCACAGTGATAGTATTGTCATTTGCTACAATAATTTTTTCTAAACACAATATCAGCAGCACACGTCTAGCTAGCTGCTACGGTCAGGAAAGGTCTGGGAGGGACCGCAAGGAAAGCGTCTGAAAAAGTGTATACACTTTCTTAAGACTCCGTGAGTGCTTGTGATGAATGCACACTGCAAAACCACTCACCAGTTGGAAAGCGATATCATGGCGTCGTCAAATGCTAAGAATTGAACAGTTAAAGTAGGCGGGACATCAATAATTCCTTAATTGAAAATTCATCGCCCTTCACATCTTGGCCACTGGACAAACACAGCAAGTAAATGATTACTGAGATACACAAACACTCTGCGCATGCAGACTGACTTTTAATTGACGTCGGATGATTCTTCCTGCGTTACATGCATTGCACGCTTTCTTTTTTTGTCGCCGTCGTTTGTTCATTCGCAGGAAGGCGACAGTGTCCGGGGGAAACATTGGCCCTGATGGAGGTGTTCCTGTACGTGGCTACAACGCTTCAGAGGTTCAGGGTTCTTCCCGAAGAAGGCAAAACCATCTCCCTCGCCACTGCGCCCGCGGTGATCTCTGTCGTGAATGATATGCAAGGACTGCGTTTTATACCGCGATGGTGAACAGCGTGCTTGCACGTGATTATTACTTATATATCTGAGAATTTAATACGTTCTTATAGACCAATCTAGAGCAAACTAAAGGAAGTTGTTTAGATTTGCTGTGCACTAGATGTAATGTAAGCAAAATATGCTTATAGATCTGTTATAAAAATAGAGCCGATGCATGCAAAGCAACAAAGAAAGAGAGTTTACGAGGAAGTCAAGCCCGAAACCGCGATTGACAAAAATGGAGCTAAGCAAATTATACAGCTCCACGACTTCGATGGCGTTCGGTCAGTACAATTTAAGAGTGATCAGTACAACAAATAACTTGCGAAAGAAGAAAAATTATGTGAGAAATGCTGCTTTCGAGGTGGTTTGATAAGTGAGATCATCAGATCATCACGTCTCACATAACTACTGAATAACATGATCTGCGCAGATCAGGACATTCAGTAGTTATGTGACGCATGATGATGTGCTTTAGCTCTGACAATGTGCGCTGTGGCAATGTTGTTTCCAATGTTTCTGCGCAGCAACTGCTGCTCGCGTAATTTTTTTCCGCAGTAAAGCTCTGTGGAAGTTCGGCGACTGTACTCTGTGTATTCTTTCTGTGTCCCATCCTCAAAACTCAGCTTTAAAACCATGCTCCACCAAGCATAGTTATTAGAGCAAATAATTTAGATACCGTCTGTTGCTTCATTGCGTAATTTCGTAGAGAACACAGCCGGCAAAAGGCACATTATCAGATGCAGTACATCTGGGGCTGCATAAAAGCCAGTTGGTTGTACGACTGCCTTCTTTTTTGCATAGGGTTCGCCAAGAAAGCTTCGCCTTCATCTATCGACTACCAATTTCGAGAAAGCCACTGGCAAAATTTACGAACTTTGCTGCCGAATTGAAAGGAAGAGTAGCGTAAGTAACGCACGTTCCGCGGGAAAGGTAGATGAATCAGAAATGACTACTCGTTTAGCCTGAAGCTTCACGCTACCACGTTGGAAGATGACGTAATTTCTGTGGAAAGAAAGCCTGCGCGATACCTAGCCAAAAACCGCTTCCATGGTTGAAAAATAAAAAGACAGAAGAAACGTTCACAAGGTGTAAGTAAGAAACATGGATAACACATGAAGATTTGTTGCCGTCGCTGTTGTGTATTTTTGTGTACTCACTGCTGAGGAACGCATTTACTCAGCAAACTTCTATTCTTCCTTTGACTCTCGCAAAATCTGACGAATAAGCGACCCAACAACATGCCTTCTTCTTTAGTGCTGTGCGCAAACACCGTTCCACCACTTCCATTAACCGCTGCAGACATTGACATGACCTGTCGCCGTGACACAAACATGCGGGCCCGCCTAGAGAAAAGTTGCGTTTTTCTGAGCGCTCGTTCGCGCTGGAGGACGAAGTCTAGGAAGACAAGAAGAGCCCATCCGTTGGAAAACAAGAGATAACTAGATGGTCATTTATGTGAGCAAACGCCACATTATCCCTTAGCGGGTTTTTGCCCTGCTCGGAATTGCAGCCTCCAATTGTTCGGGTTGCCATATAGATATGATGGTGTCCTTGCCTCACACGTATGCGTTGGTATCTTTGCGCGAAACAATGAGGCCAGTGCTAAAGAGTCCGCCGCTCCTGAAGTGCGGCGTATCACAGTATCTGTAGTGTATACATATTTGAAAACTGTTGAAGCTAGTGAATGAAAATAAACATTACGTATTTCAAACAAGTTCCGGTAACAGCTACGCACACCCATTTAATAATATTCGCGGGTTCCCAAAAATAATGGACTCTTTCTATTGATGAACACTTGAAGTAAGAGATTCTAAAACGTTGGCAGAGCTGGACCCGGGATCTACTGATGCGTTCCAGGTAGAAGTAAAAGATTATGTATTAAGCAACATAACAGCTTTTTGGCAAACATCGACGTGAGCTGGTTAAGACGCTGAAAACAACAACAATTATATTGGAATGGTGCCCTCTGCCAGACCACTTTGCCGACGTTTACTGCACGAGTTAACAGCACAGAATGTCGTATTTTATGGCGCACGTGAAGATAAAGGGCACCGACTTACATAATGCATCATACACGCGTCGTTAAGTTGACCTTTCTGTGGCCAAGGTGACCACCTGACGTCACAGAACAAATGTCCTGGTATTATCTATAGAGCCTATCAGGTAGTCATTTCGTGGAGGAAACCGTTCGAGCGAACAACGGAAAACATATGCCGGTGTTGCCTTGCTAAAACGCCTGCGGTAATTGTACCTGTACTTATTGCTGTCGAAAGTTTGTTCGGGATAGTCTTCTTACTGCCCAAGAATGTTGAGTGCGTAGGAGCGTAAAATTTTGTTCCCGATTGAAGGGAATATTTTACTGTTAGATACAGATGCAAAAGAAAAAAATGAGAGAAATAAGGCTCATGCATTAAAAATGATGAAACTAAGTGGTACCCTCACTATACGTCCTAACCCTTCCCGCCCCCCACCCCACCTCTAACTGCGAGAAGTAGACCATATTCTACCTGGTATTAGAATTAATGTTTCACTCCCGCAAAATGTCTTCATTTGATGCCAATCCTACGGGAAAATTGGAAGGCGATTTAACCTCTACTTGAAGCCAATGAAATACAAAGCCTTCCTGAGTTGGGGATTTCATAGTGGTGGAGTTACTGAGCATCGCACTTTATCGCATCCCTTTTCGCATAAGTAGGGTAGGAGCAGCCTTACACAAAAATGTTTACAGCGAAGCTGTCTGCCTTTAGTTGGTCGGCGTTTTTCGCGGGGTGCTCAGCCAAAGAAACAGTACCGCCACCTAGTGGCCGCGGATACTCAGACAGACCTCAAACGGCAGCTGGAAAAGGGCTTTGTGTTTGGGTTTCTGCTAAGAGAAATATGCTTTCTTGTATAATCGAATTGCAATGCCATATAATCAAATTACAATCCCATGCTATCAATTCTGCAGGTTGTGTCTCAGTCTTTACAAATTTTTTGACACATTTCACGTTGAGGAATTAAATTAGATCAATGATGCACTTGCGCTAAGCGGAGAGCCTACAAGATAGAGGTTGTGTGTTGTAGTTTCGCAAACGTGCGTGCGCGCGTGCCGAACATGTGCATGCAATGTATCTGCCCTTGATACGTGGGCGCTCTGCCCGTTTCATCTCTGGCACAGCGTGTGCTGAGACTACAAACGACATTGTAGCTATAATAGGGGCGTTTGGAATCTATTCCTTTTATAAAACAAACACCGTCGTAGTCAGTGAACACACAAAGACAGAGAACAGCGCAAAAGCCTCGAGCTTCTCAACCGTCATCCTTTTGCATGAGCGGCACACACTGCTTCTCCATGTATCGATAATATTTTTCACCACATTCACTTCCCTCTCCGGAAAAGAGCCATCCTGGCGACTTAGGAACAGGACACGACAGCAGGGTTATATTAGAGCTTTAGCCAGTCTATATGCGCGATCTCACGCCCTCGGCGTAGTAGATCTGAAGATGGCTCAAGCGGCTCGGTGACGTAATTCACCGGGGAAGTTTGCTTGACAACACGGTAAGGGCCGTGGTACTTTGAAAGAAGTTTCGTCGACTGACCGGGGCTGGTTGACGGGATCCAGAGCCATACAAGTGAGTCGGAGGTACAAGACATTGGAGCCTTGTAGACAGCGTGATGGTGTTTCTGGCGTCGCTGATCAGCAGTGGTGAGGGAGCGAGCAATCTGGCGACACTGTCCAGCGTATCTAGCGCTTTGAGAGACTGTCGTTGACTCACTCACGTCAGGGTGGTACGGAAGGATGTTGTCTAGCGTGCAGGAAGCCCCGTGTCCGTAAAGTAAGAAGTACGGAGAGGTGGTCTGCGTAGCAGTGTTATGGGCGTATGTAACAAAGGGAAGAACACGGTCCCTATTTGAGTGGTCGGAAGCGACGAACATTGCCACCATATCGCCCAATGTTCCATTACATCTTTCTGTCAAACCGTTCGTTTGAGGATGGTAGGCAGTGGTAGTTCGGTGAAGTACGTGGCATTGCTTCAGAACCGCTTTGACAACGTCCGACAGAAAGACACGCCCTCGGTCGCTAAGCAGCTCACGTAGTGCACCATGCCGTAGAATGATGCGCTCTAAAATGGAGGAGGCGACGTCACTTGCCGATACAGATAGCAACGGCGAAGTCTCAGCGTATCGCGTGAGATGGTCGATGTCAACGATTATCCAGTGGTTGCCAGCAGGAGTGATGGGAAGAGGTCCGTATAAGTCCATGCCGACGCGGTCAAAAGTGTGCGCAGGATATGTCAGCTGTAGAAGAGCGGTTGAACGTCAGGGAGGCTTCTTACAGCACTGGCAAGCGAGACAAGAACGTATGTAGCGGCGAACGAAGAGGTATGTACATTCCGCGCCAATAGTAGTAGAGGCGAAGTCGGGTGTAAGTTTTCAATGCTCCGGCATGTGCGCATTGTGCGTCAGCGTGGAAGGCGGCGCATATGTCAGAACGCAGTCTATATGTACTTATATATATATATGCCTGAGTAGTTCCCGTGAGAGCGTCTCTCAGAAAGGTTTTTCAAGTCAGGTCCTTAGTTGCATGATACTTCGCAAGATTATCTCGCAAGAAGGCAATTTTACAGCGGTCCAGACGAATAACCAGAATCATTGCGGTATTATGCAACTTTAAAACAGCGTCACCGAATCCTAACACACACCAGAGAGTTTACGTTATTTGGCTTAACTACAGAACACCAGCTTACCTCTTCGACAAAACTTGACAGAACAGATCTACGGCAAGGCAACACAGATTTACTTTCCAGTGGTTGTTAAGCACATGAAAAAACTAAAGTGCACTACTAAAGATGTAGTCATCTTGTTCGAGCACTGCATAGTTAGGCTATAAAACGAATGAACACCTTTTTCAGCTTCGTGATACTTCAGTAATAGTGCACTGTTAACGGTTAATGCAAATGGTAGGGAGCGATCAGCGCTCAAACGAAACATATCATGTATACATACTAACATCTATCGATCAATGCGATATTTCTTAAGTTTTCCACTACAGCGAGAGTAGTGTGGTATGTTGGTTTCCATGTTGGATGCTATCAGCCTTTGGAAGGAGTTAATTCTTAGTACGTAGTGGTCGTTTTGTTTCATAACACCCATTAGGATTACTGAATTAACACAAAAGGTATGTCTGTTCATTCCAATAAAATAAACCAAACAGATGATTTGCCGCCCGACCATCTTTTGCCGCCAACGCATTTATATGGCAATCGTGATCCCACGTGCAATTATCGTATGGTACTTGACTTCATTTGAAACAATTGATACTGGACCGTTGTTTTCTAAAAAGGAAAGAAGTCGGCGTTAGGTGGTAGGATAGTCCCAGTAGTGGTTCAGTGGATATGGCGTGTTGCTGCTGAGCATGCGGTCGCGTGACCGATTCCTGCTCATGGCGGCTGAATTTTTATGGGGACCAAATGCAAGAACGCTTGAGCACTCACATATAGGCGCAACCTCAAAGAACGCCAGGTGTCCAAAATTAACGCTGAACCCTCCACCACAGTGCTTCTAATTTCCGCAGTGTTCCTTTGGGATGTTAGATGTCATGAGTCTGTCAATAAAGGATGATAGAAAGTTTCTCACACATTATTTTCAAACATCCACCCCGGCTCCGACGAAAACTTTCACCCACTCTATGGCCAATGTATCAAGAATAAGCGAATGGGCGCACGCCTGAATCAATACAGCCACCGTCGTAGCATAGTGGCTCTGGCGTTACGCTGCTACGAATCAGGGCGCGGGGCTGAATCCCGGCCGCAGCGGCTACATTTCGATGGGGACGAAATGCAAAACTCCCACGTACCATTCATTGGGTGCTCGTTAAAGAACCCAACGTGGTCAAAATTAATCCAGAGTCCCCCACCACGCTGTGTCTCAAAATGATATCGTGGTTTTCGCACGTAAACCCCAGAATAAAATATTTTTTTGTAGAATAACTGTTCACTACTTCACTGTCAGTTTTCTTCTGAGGTAAGAGCCTGCTTTGTGACAAGGCTTCACCAGAAGTGGACGTTCGCAGGCTTCAGCTCGGAATTAAGGACGTTGTGGTGCTGAACGACGTAGCAGTCGTTCGAGAGCCGCTCTCAAATCCCGACCTACTGTATGGACCGAGCAATTTCATGTTCAGCTATCTTGGGGTGAAAGGCACGAGCGCAGAAAGTCTATATTTTACTTTTTGTTGTCGCACTTTTCTGTTTTAGCCTCTTTTGTAAGATTATTGCTTATACGCTTCTTCGAAGGTCACCATTCTCACGCCGCGTTAACTTTCTCGATTTTTTTTTTGCTTAAACAGGCACTGCTGGCATAAAAGGCGAAGCGTGGCTTGTGAACTGAAGGTATTGCTTTTACATATTCAGAAAACAAGACAGAAATCTGTGGAAGAACACATTCATGTGAGCCACCCTGCTTCCAGTTACGAGAGTATAACATCAGGGATGTTTCATGTTATGTAACGATACAAAAAGATGGTACAATCAAACATGCATAGAAACCAGCAGAAATATGACTATTTATAATTTATAGTCTTTCGCCCCGACTGCACGTGAATCTAAAGCCTGAAGAATACATGTTGTGACAACTATTTGTCAACAGGATGACATCTCCACCCCGATTTTCTGAGATGAAGTACGAGACGCAGCCTTTTGTAAACTTGCTGAGGTGCTACTATATGCGACACAAATTTAGACTCATCGATATAAAGTCGGCGCTGTACCCTTTCGTCATTTTCCTTAAGACATTACGATCCAAAGAAACGATCCCACGGGTTTATCGAGATCAAAAGTTATGGCGGTATGATTCTGTAATACTCGTGGGCGTTCTGGTTTTCTTGCTGCCTCTTGTGGTCCTTGGTGTTCTATCAAACCGTTTGTTTCTCACAGGCTTGCGCGTTCTTAAACGATGATGAACCAACTACCCCATCAACAAGTTTTGACTTATCATTTTTTACTTTTACACATGCTTTCAGGAGGAACTATTATGTTTCATGGACCTTCTTGTATATCGAGGAAGAGGCAGCCCATTCTGATAGCCAAACCACTCGCGGCCAGCGTGGCCAACAAAATGTCAGCGCTGGTGCTTGGGTGCGGCATGAACTGGACGATGCCAAAAGCCCCTTCTTCGTAGGGCTGCTCAGCACGTTACTTCGCTGTGCAAACATTTTCTGCGTCATGGACTTCCTGCCGATGCTTCGCGCGCTAGCCTCTTACATCCCATACACGAGGGCGTGCATCATGAATTATGTCATGGCGGAGCTCGTGAGGTGGACGTAGTGTTCTCAGACAGTTGCGCGATAGACGCGTTTCGTGGCCTGAAATAAACCTGTAGCTCGTGTGGCGAAAAGCGGTGACTTTATTCTTTTAACGCGCAACAAAGAAGTTGTTTGCTTGCTAGTTATAATAGAGAGAAAGCTGTCTAGACATTTGTGCAAGTTTTCCGCAGCAGATCGATACCTACAAAGGTATGGGTCCCTCCATATGGCCCGTCTGTATTCATGCGTACTTCTACTCATTTGAGTATTCAGTTTGGTTTCGTATTTCAGCGTAGTTTTGGACTACGAAAATGCAGCACGGTGGGTCTTGCTAGTCTGTGAAAAAATATTTGCTTTGGTCAGGGTTATTGACTCTTTTCAGTTACCTAAGGAGACATATTTCTTCCCTTGCATATCAATGGAAGCATCATAAGAGTCAATTAGTGAAGTCGTCTAAACGCAAGTCTGATTAAATGGTAAATGCTAACTAATAATTATCATATGTGTTTCCAGTGGAAGGAACTGTTGGCAGAATGCCCCGAAAAATTATAGCGATTCATGAAAAGCCACTGCTGCTACGATTTTCAAGGAATGTTACCATACGTCCCGTGACGCCACTCGATCGTGGCAGCATAAGCACATTTGTTGAGTTGGGAGAAATAACGAGACTTACTAATGCGTGAATAACTACTTTGCTAAAAGGGATGTTTCTTTTATTTCAGGGATGCAAGTAATGAACGAGATGGAATCAATGAGAATTACGCAGAAAAAGATTTCATTGACGGGTACTTGAGGAAGATTCAGGAAAACAAGGGAACGAATTCTCATTACATAGGTAGTTAAAAGCAATGGACAGTTATCTGGTGTTGTTACGGGATCTTCACTGTCTCGCTACTATACTAAGCATACTAGTCAACGATACGGCTGCCACTAAAACGGTGACAATATGTTACTATCATGCATTTCTTTCTGCAATACGCTCCGTTGAGTGTCATTCCCAAATATTCCAGAAATACGGAAGCTTCCCCAGGGCACTCTGCTGTCAAATGGCATCGTAAGATATGACCAGGGTTGATGCACCACTACACGAGTGCTTTCGGGATCTGCTTGCGAAAACCTTTTGTTAGCATTGAGTAACGTGCTCGTACGCTTGATAAGGCGTCGACGAGTACTCGTTTTTTTCTCTCTTATTTTTGTAGTTGCATACTTTTTCGGGTGGGTTACTAAATTTCTTTAAATATAATGGAGCCAATTAGAAGCTGTTTATTACTGGTAATGAGTCTTGTAAGTTGTAAGAGTCTGACACCTAGATGCCGGGAAAGGGACGACATGGGTTATCTGAAAACCAGACGCGGTGGTTAATGGCGTTCTGCTCCTGAGCTCGAGGTCACGGGTTCTATTCCCGGCCGTGGGAACCCCATTCCGATGACGGCTCAAGTGTAAAACAACGGGGAAAACAAAACTCGCGTACAGATGTCTAAGTGTACGTTTGCAGAACGCCATGCAGCGTCAATATTATTAAGGAGTGCTAAGCGCTCCACCACGGCACCTCATAGCTGGCGTTTTGTTTTTGTACGTAAAATACCATGATCTGATCAGCTTGACTGAAGGTCTGAAACAGCCGTTTAGTAGTACAGACGGACGGACGAACAGACAACCAAGGCAGTGGGCAGGCCATTGGTCGGTTCAGTTTGTGAGCGGACGCTGAGGCAAGCATTTCGGTAAATGTTAAATGCATCACTTCCGGTGCTATAGAGATCAAGGGCCACTTTGAGTTTGGCGATCAAAGCAATCCCGAGGTTGGTCTTACCGCGATGTCCTGACGCTCCTTTTCTTCTGAGCAAAAAGAGTAGCCGCGCATGAGTCAGCTTTCTAAGGATATTGAAGGATGGGTAAATGGTATGATGGCAACGGGTAAGCCTAAGTTCCCTGGGAAAACAGATGCGCTCTGTAAGCGAAGAATCGCCTTCATGCTGAAGAAAACAAAAACCCAGAAACATGGACTTTTATCCTAGGGAAATATCTGGAAGGCAGCTTCTACGGTCCCTCAACTAATTTCGTGCGGACGGTGATCGCTATTGTGGAACCTGTACATCGCTGCCAGCGATCAGGTTCATGGAGGCTCGCGTGCAACATGAAATCGACTCCATCGCGGATCGACAGAGGGCGCCTGTGTGGAAGGACCGGGTGCACACGCTGTACAACATGGCATTTATTCTGGAGACTATACGCTGGAGGAATCCTACACCTCTCAGCCTGCACAGGGAGTGAGTGGGTCACCGATTGACGAAGCGATAGAAATTTACGAAGTGCCTATAGACTTCAAGTGTCCCAGAAAACTGAAAGAATGCAAACATTACCATAATGCACAAAAAGGGAGACGTTAAAGAATAAAAAAATTATAGGCCCACTAGCTTGCTCCCAGAATTATATAAAATTTTCACCAAGATAATCTTCAGTAGAATAAGGGCAACACTGGACTTTAGTCAACCAAGGAAACAGGCAGGTTTCAGGAAGGGATTCTACAGCATTAATGAGAAGGTAGCTGTAGTCGTAATCAAACTTAATAAAAAGTATAGATTAAAGGTAGTACAAGCCTACGCTCCAACATCCCGTCACAATGATGAGGAAGTAGATCAGTTTTATGAAGATGTTGAATTAGCGAAGAGAAAAGTGCAAACTCAGTATACTGTAGTAATTGGCGACTTCAACGCAAAAGTGGGGAAAAAGCATGCTGGTGAACGAGCAATTCGCAACTACGGCGTCGATTCTAGGAACGCTAGAGGAGAGATGCTGGTAGAATTCGAAGAAAGGAATAAGCTTCGAATAATGGACACCTTTTTCAGGAAGCGTAGCAACAGAAAGTGTACCTGGGAGAAATGAAATTGACTTCATACTTCTCGCTGATTCCAGTATAGTCCAGGATGTAGAAGTGATATGTAGGGTAAAGTGCAGTGATCATAGGTTAGTGAGGGCTACCATTCACCTCTATTTGAAGAAAGAAAGAGCGAAATTGGTCAAGAACAAATAGGTCAACCTAGAGGCAGTAGCCTGGTACTTGCAAACAAATATACAGCCTTAGAACAGAGATATGATGATCACATAGATCTAATGAATGAAACCGTAACTAGGCTGGTTTCAGAGGCAGCAATTGAAGTGGGAGGCAAGGCACCAAGGCAACCATAGGCAAGCTCTCCCAAGTAACAAAGGACCTAATAAAGAAACGACAAAGAATGAAAGTGTCCAACTCAAGAGATAAGATAGAATTCGCGGAACTGTCAAAACTGATCAACAAGGCGAAAAAAGTGATAGTCGAAACTATAACGTGAGAAAGACTGAAGAAGCAGTATAAGATGGACGCAGCCTGAAATCAGTGAGATAAAAACTTGGCATAGGACAAACCACGGTGTATGCACTGAAAGATAAGCAGTGTTATCTCATCAGAAATCTCAAAGATATAGTAAAAGAAGCGGAAAAATTCTAGGCTGACCTGTACGGTACCCAGAGGAGTCAGAATACCTCAATTAGAAACAGTAATGAACAGGATACATAAACTCCTCGTATAACTAGGGATGAAGTCAGAAGGGTCTTGCAGGACATGAAACGAGGAAGAGGGGCAGGAGAAGATTGACTAACAGTCGGTTTAATCAAAGATGGAGGAGACATCATGCTTGGAAAACTGGCGGCTCTTTATACGAAGTGTCTATTGACTGCAAGGGTCCCAGAAAACTGGAAGAATGCCATCATTATACTCATCCACAAAAAGGGAGACGTTAAGAATTGAAAAATAATAGGTCCGTTAGCTTACTCCCAGTATTATATAAAATATTTACCAAAATAATCTCCAATAGAATAAGGGCAACACTGGACTTCAGTCAACCAAGGGAACAGCTTGACTTCAGGAAGGGATACTCTACAATGGATCACATCCATGTCATTAATCAGGTTATCGGGAAATCCGCAAAGTACAATAAGCCTCTATATATGGCTTTCATAGACTACGAAAAGGTATTTGACTCAGTAGAGATACCAGCTGTGATAGAGACATTTCGTAATCAAGGAGTACAGAACGCTTACTTAAATACCTTGGAAAATATCTACACAGGTTCTACAGCTACCTTAATGCTACACAAAAAAAAAGCAGGAAGATACCTATAAAGAAAGGGGTCAGGCCGGGAGACTCAATCTCTCCAGTGCTATTCACTGCGTGATTATTCTCTGCGTGCAGGCATAACGTTAAGAGACAGAAAGAGAGCGGTTTGGATCAGAGAGCAAACGGGTATAGCCGATATTCTAATTGACATTAAGAGAAAAAATGGAGTTGGGCAGGCCATGTAATGTGCCCGTTAGATAACCGTTGTACCATTAGTGTTACAGAATGGGTACCAAGAGAAGGGAAACGCAGTGGAGGATGGCAGAACACTAGGTGGAGCGATGAAATTAGGAAATTCGCGGGCGCTAGTTGGAATCGGTTGGCGCAGGACAGGGGTAATTGGAGATTGCAGGGAGAGGCCTTCGTCTTGCAGTCGACGTAAAACAGGCTGCTGATAATGATGAGGTCATGTAAAGCGTGGGGTTGATAACCAGGTTACCATTAGAGTTACAGAATGGGTGCCAAGGGAAGGGAAGCGCATTCAAAGACGGTAGTATGTTAGGTGGGGTGATGAAATGAGGAAATTTGCAGACGAAAGCTTGAATCAACTAGCGCAAGACAGGTGTAATTGGAGATCGTTGAGAGAGGCCTTCGTCCTGCACTGGAAATAAAAAAAAACACGATGATGATAATGATGATGAAGAATATTTTTTTGCTACGGAGCATTTTAGCGCTGTTATTTAAAGCTTGCACCTTTGAGAAGCTGCACAATTTTTAACGAAAAAATAACGCCACGCTTTTTTTAATACCTGTACTATCTTGTACGTACTTCATAGAAGAAGTATGTAGTTTACGAATACACTTGCCTAAAAATAAATTTGAAACAACTTGAAGATGTGTGCCAAGAACGAACAACATACACATCTGCGTGGCCTAATGGCGTCTCTGGAGACGCAGGTTTTGCTTATGGAAAGCTGCCTAATCTAAGGCTATATAGCAGTGCGAACAAGAAAGGTGTCATTATTTTTGTGGAAGACAGTAACGAACCTATGTCTCAGGAATGTGTATTCGGACTTCCACATGCCTCCCGGCCGCCCTGCCTCACTCCCTCCGCGCGCCGCGCTCACACAGTTCTGTTCCTTCCTGCATCACTTGAAATATGTTCTTTCTGTTCTTCAGGCGAAAGACCTAATGAAAACTCGTGCTGGGGCTTGCTGTTGAGAAATAAATGAGGAAGAAGTATCTGTACGGCCGCACAAAGCCTTGCTATTGGAGCCTCGATTTGGCTGCCTGAAGACAAACACATACCGGAGCGAACGTTCGCGACAGGATTAGGCATTTGTCTGCTTCAGCAAAAGTATTCGGAAACGACTTAGCGCATCCTAATGTAATGTGAACAAAGTTTCCCAGCAAGAATAAGTAGGAAATGCACACCTTCCGGAAGCGATCGGTATAAAAGCGGATGGACTAGTCAGCAGTCGAGGTGAGCAAGAGACATTTACAATATGTGAAAAAAAAAAAAACGATTTGGGATCAGAATCGGAATGGTTCCAGTCATAGGGAACTGCTCAATGTAAATATAGATGTTTTGATGAAAAAACGAAAAGGTGTAGCAGCGATAAGCACAATGCTATACACCTATATGCACGTATTCCGTCATACTTTATTAGCTCAAGCAGGCTAGAGGACCATTTGTCATCACCCCCTTTGAACGGGGGATGCCAAAAAAGATCATTAGCACCATTATCATCATAAACATCGTCATCATCATCAACAACAACAAAAACAACATGTTAGGGAGCAAGCACTGTTTTAAATATGACTTGCGTGAAGGTTCCCTACTTGCTGTCGCCGCCGTAACTGCGCGTGCTTGTTCTTTGTGTCGGTCTTGTAATCGCCTGCGTGCGCCCGAAAGCTTGTGAAATACTGCCACAACGGTTCGGCGAATGCTGATTATGGCACCTCAAAATAATGTGTAAATGATGCATAATAGTGCTTAATAGTGATGCATAATGATGCATAATAGTGATTTTTTATTGCGGAGCTGTTATCTGGATTTAATGTGTATGATTACATGCATTTATCTCAACTAGAATTGCCAAAGTTAAGTTATCAGGAAGCGCATATGGGCAATAATAACGAAGTGCTTCATAATTGGGGAAATAAGTGTCCAACATTTAATACTTGTCTCGCGTCAGCCGCCGGCATGCGCGATTTCTTTAGTATGCGTATATATATCCCCAGTGCGAATGGGATAAGCCATTGTAGAAATGTTTGTTTAGCGACTGTTTTGTTTCCTGCCTTGCAGAGCAGGGTGTCACAGAATCATCGGGGGCTATGATATCTGTGCCGGTGCATTACTTGTACCAAACATGTGGAGTCCTAACAACGACTCTGCAGATTGGAATAACCCGTCCCAGCTTGACCCCCCATGTTTCCTACGGAACGGTGGTGGGCGAGAAACTATCAGCCTTTATTCCTTTCAGTGTGGATGCGAGTTAACAAGCTTGGAACAATTCGTTAAATATAGGCGTGTGTAGGAATGGTACCGAGGCTCAACAAGGTAGCGCATAGCGGCATCACTCCCTGTCAGCTGGTTGCAAGGTTGATCTTATTTTCAGGTCGCATAAAGTAATAGCCAAGGTCAAATAAAATAGGAAAGCGCGGCAATCAGGAAATATGGCTGAACGACCTAGAAACTAAAGATGTATCCTTAGAATATGAAATAAAGCATCTGAAAACAATGAAAGCGCATTGTGGAACAAGTGACGGAATTAATAAAAGCTATATAGCGATACAGATACGGATGCAAATTGCTAAGCTACAATATAACTGACTCCTTCATCCAAGTGATTGACGGAAAGCGTGCAAGGACTTCTTAGGTACTTTTACGCATGCTTGGCATGCATTTGTGATTCAGTGAAATGATGAGACAGGTCGTGCTACTCTATGTTTTATTCCGAGGAATTCGCTTCTACGTTTCCACCAACAGCCGCGTAGAAATATGCTGACTTGAAGTGTCATTATATTAGCACCACATGACATCCACCGGGCTGCGATAGTGTAGTCTTTTCACTCTCAGCTAGCAACTCCTGCTCACCAGTTAAGAGTAAGCTTTAGCTATATGGAGTTCCTATCTGAATACATGGAAATGCAGAAATCGCAAGTACCCAGTTTACAACTCTGCAACTGAGCAAATAAAATAACACGATACTATAATACTGTAAGTTGCACCTAATAAAGATCTTAAGCGGACACAAATTAATGTAGTACACGCTGCTCTGAAGTATACCACTAATTTTGATTACAAGTTTTCATTACCTTCGTAAACATTGTAACAATATTGTACAAGCTGTAAGTGGATAGATCACATTCGTCCGCTTGAGATACTCCATACACTAATGTAGTAGTACCAATGTAGTTGTAGTACCTCCACACGACAGTGAAATTTTGTAGAATGGCCAAACGGGCAGATGTTTGAATGTGCGTCTTCAAGAGCACAGTAATAAAGTGGGCAATATTTCCACAGACGGCCATCTGGCGGCCCATTGTAAAGGTGTGTTGCACAACCACCTTGCCATCCCCTGCTCGATAAGACGGTCATTTTGTACCGGCACCGCAAAGACCCGACAAGAGAAATCAAGGAAGCATATGAGATTGCACGGGCAGGTGATCCATGCATCAGCAGGGCGTCTGTGGCATTATCAACCAGAGAGCTTGAATTCATGGCATGACGGCATGTGGCGTTTTTGTTAAGTTTTTATGTCCTTCTTTCCCTTAGCAGAATCATTTGCGTATATATGCTCTTCCGCTGTGTTGAAAGTTAGCACTTGTCCTGTCCAGTCTTTGTCGATCGTCCTTCCCGCGCTATTTTTCTAATGTAACTATGTGTTACCAACCAGCACACGCCTATACTTTTCTGAAGAACTTTGGTCAGTGGGTATAGTAGGCGTGTTCCGCTCTTCAATGAATTTCATTGGTGCCAACTTGGGTGCCAACTATATGTGTGCCACTGGCAATGCACCACTCTGCAATGACAAAAAAGATTCCTTAAATTTCTCCGAGGCTGAGCGGAATCAAATCCACGTCATAAGTTCGCCTCAAGGACAGCAAACCGACGCTTTAGCAGGCTGCGCCACAAATGCACGGGCCATGTGCTGCTTTTCAGTGAACGCCTTTCACGCCATCGCTTTGGCGAGCTGCACCATGAATGCACTGGGTACATGCCGCTCTAAAATGAAACTCTCGCCAAGTTGTGTCACTGAGTATGTGCTACTGGGTGTGCAGAATTCGAGAGAAAAATTATCAGCGTTCACAGACACACACAGACTTCTCGGCCGCACCCCTAGGTGGCGCAGCATGTCAAGAAAGAAGCACCAGAAAGGGGCGCAGTTGCCGCGTGACGCGCTTTTAAGCATTCGCCCTGCATCGGTGCGCCATGCATTTTGGAAGCCACGCGCAGGCTTCGTAGCAGCGGCGCTAGATGGCACCGTGTGTTTTTAGGAAAGCGTGAAAAAGGAGTCTCGTTGGAGTACAGGCCTCATACATAACGTATATACTCGTGTAATGGCCGCATCCATGTATGAGCCGCACCCTTGATTTTTGAGAAGGTTGGCGGTGTTATCTGTTGTGTGGTACGACAATTCCGAAGCTTTTTTTTCAATCATTGGAAAAACAAGGCTGCCGTGCCGAGTTTTCGGCGCTTCCGGTTAGCAACAGCACAGCCTACGTGATTTAACGGCTGCCTCCGACAGGCTGTCGTCGCTGGTCTCTAGGGCGTCAACATTTATTTCAGCTGGCAGGAGACGCACTACGGGAATAGCCAGATTTTCAAGGGAAAGAAACGGAGATGTATACAAAAATTCTAGATAAAAACATGCATAGCATACGTGAATAACTTAAGCAGGCTAGGCGATTATTTTCACTGCCCCGTTTCAAAAGGGGATGCCAAATAATAATAATAATAATAATAATAATAATAATAATAATAATAATAATAATAATAATAATAATAATAATAATCAAGATTAGCCAGAGCCAGCACAAGCGACTACAGTTGTTTAATAAAGAGAAATACCACCGAAACTGGTAACGAAAAGCAATGTCTCTTTTTCTCCGTGTGATGCACGGCCGCACCCCTCTATTTCACACCAAATCTCGAAAAAAAAAGTACCTGTGGCCATTAGACGGGTATGTACGGTAACTCGTTTCGATGGTGGTAATTGTTGCTATCTTGAATCAATGCTAAACGTGTTACCATCGACAGTCATCGTGATATGCATTCTGCCAGTTTTTTAGGTGCTAGCGGAATGTCGTGAATAACACCTAATATTCAAGAAGAGGGAACGAGAGGAATTTATTAGCGGAAAGGCAGAGAAGTAAGCCTAAGCTGTTGCTTACTCTGGCCTGCTACACATTACTGGGGAATGGGGACGGGGAATGGGACGGCGAAAGAGATGGTCATATTCAAACGTTCTAGTTTTTCTCAATAGACTATGCTGACTGTAAACAGATTGGACGTCATTGAGAGAGAAAAGCGTTTTGCGACATCACGTATCGTTTCTTGCTTGCGAGTTTACAAAACAGCGGCAACATTTGCATCATTGAAGTTTAAAACAAGATTTCGAGGCCTTTTTCTTTCAGTCGTTACAGATCACACAGAGATCAGAAGGAATCTTTCTCTTAATGTATCGCCCATTGAAAAGCTGTCAAAAAATTTTTAGACGTCTTGTAGAAAAACGCCAAAGTGCAATAGGCGTACTCTGGTTACAGGCACCATGTATGATATGGTAACAAAATTTTACCATATGCTACCCGATTCTAAGCGTTGAACACCGGGTATCACAATACCTTATTCCCTGCTATCGTTTCGTCTTGCACTGTAGCAGTTCAAGGTCCCTTAAGTGGGGCCTATTTCTATTTACTTAAGGTCGTTAACTCGCTCTTATCACATGGAAATGCGCAGAAAAACAAAGTAATGGCGTCTGTAGATAAGAATGCAGGCAGGCTAGGTCGGGCTCCACTGTGGTTGCCTCTACGTCTGAGAAAAGGACGACGCGGGTTATGCGGTGCCTGCCAGACTTAGGCCAGACTTGCAGATTTTGATATGACACACATTGCTTTTCAGGAATTCTTTCCCAAGGTAAGTACATTCTTCTGCTATAAATCAACTGCACGTAACAGGCACGTAATTTTTCACAGTGTGTCTCTGATATAGCTACATTTGCACAGAATTAAACTGATTGCTGATGCAGGGGAATTTTGCATAACACAGCGGCATTGTTAATCTCTGCTGTTGCGTGGAATTTTGACAGAAGCGCAATGAAAACTGAAATGATAAAGTTAGCTAGGAACGACGGGAGTGTCCACACACAAGTTCACATTGGCACCGTTACACGAACTAATGTCAGGCTTCAAGCTACCCTCGTTAATGAAACGGAAAGATTGCCATCCACCTGCCGATAGTCTGAAAAACAGCCTTTAACATCTTGATGCTTGCGATGCCACACGAGAGCCTTGTTCACAATGGATTAAGAAGCAGGACGGGTGTGAGGCTATGTGCGGTGGACTATATGGCGTAACGTGTGGGCGTATTATCAGGTGAAGTTTTTCGTCGTTTCGATGCAAACTACATGCAGTTGTCTGGATATGTAGCGACTGAAGATGAAAGCGTTAACTCAACTTTATTTCACTTATGAGGACGCGTGCGTCTTGCCAAAGCATCTAAGGACCCGTTGTTTCAGCATGTTCCACAAGGGCGCTGGTGGCCCCGCTGTACTTGTTCACTTCGTACCATTTTTCGCCATGATTCTTCCCGATGAGACGAGATATCGCCAGGCTCTCGACGTCAACCGGCCATAACAATGTTGCTAGCTTGCTCGGGAGAATTGCTGATAGATTGTTACGGAGAATTGAATTTGCCACCAAACTGTCATTTGAGGTGAATAGTAGGGCAGGGTATGCCGAGATTGACGTCCGGGCAAAGTTTAGAATTTGTGAGTTAATTACGGCGTCTGGAGAAAAAAAACCAAACCCTTTTCGACTGCTCAAAGGCGTTATAAAAGCCTTATACGCGTGCTGATTTCGCTCATGACTCCTCACACAGGGTACATGCCAACAACAAATTATTTCGCAACATATGTTCTTTAAATTTAACAGGGTGTAGTTCAAGAGTTCCAGTAGTTACGTACTTCGTGCTTACGCATTGATGTAAACATTTGAGCGCAGGAGGTCAACGTTAAATAAACACCTTGACTTCGAGCTTAGTCATGATAAGAAGAGTGTGGGTTCTTTAATGTTGTTTGCTGGCTAGGCTCCGCAAGCGAATACCTTCAATAGACATGTACAGACCATGATAACATCCGTTTAGCCTATTGCCATGACGTACCAGATCTAAGCTCATTGCGCGCCATCATCTCTCGGCTGGAAAGTGGAGCTCTACAGAAGCAATTTCTAGGGCACTTGGAAAAAATTGCTTGGCTTCGATTATTATGGTACAAAGAAGCTGAAGATACAGTTTTGCTGCGCAAAGAGCTTTGTAAGCTTGCGTAAAACATGGACGTGCACTTTCAGAGCTAAGAGACACAGACACAGATAAAGGTTTTTATTGCGTGTCAAGGAACCTTTTCGTAGCACGTCCCCAAAGTTCATTGATAGAGACCGCCAATTGCCTTTATATCATTGTTGGAGCTACCCTTACACAAACCTACACTTGCAAATGCGAGTGGCCATGAGGTTCTGCTGTGGAGCTCAAGGTCACAGGCTCGATTTCCGGCCATGGCTGCCGCATTCTGAAGGCGGCGGAATGCAGAAATGTGTTCTGTCTACATTTCGCTGCAAGCTTTTAGCTGGTCCCAGGTAGTTTACAATAATTCAGAGCACCTCACGGTTTTTCTTTGGGAAGACAAACCCCATAATTTTGGTTTCGAAATCTTATTCAGAAAGAAGTGAACTCTAGGGACATTTACAAACATGTGTGTTGCTTTGGAACATTAAACTGCACAAGTTGATTTGGCCTTTATGTGGGAGTCACGTATTTTTTGTTGGTTAAAGACTTCTCACGAAGACTGTTCTCCAAATTTTAATTTAGTCATTGCTTGGTTGCTTCTTGCATTTCAGGTTGCTGCTTGGGAAGGCAACTGGTCAGTAATTTTGGCCTGCTTGGCTGTCATACTTGGTGGGCTGCTAACGATAAAGAACTTTGCTTCAAAGAACCCACGCGCAAAGGACAAACGCTTGCCACCTGGCCCAAGAGGCATTCCACTACTTGGCTATCTTCCATTCATATGGAAACCGTACCACGTGGTGTTCCAAGAGCTGAGTGAGAAATATGGACCAATCATAAGGTGCTCTTTCTTTACTCACATACTTCGACAGTGATCAGCTACAACACATCCTCCGAATAATGCCAAAATCCATCCAATGACTGCTTGAAACCAAAAGTAGCTCCCCAAGAAGTTAGGCACACCTAGTAGGTCAAACTGTGTCGGGTTATGAAGGTGGTCGCGCAATTCATTTATTGACACCATCTCTATTATTTATTTAGCTGAGCGACAGCGCCTACGGAATGGCTGCATGAACAACAGCAAACTTGTCGCAAAAACAGCGACTTGGACTGGCACGCGAATGTTTTCCGCAGCTGTCAGCTATACGCAGCATGCTCGATTTCTCTTTGCAGCGCAAACCGGGGGCAGCAAATCAATCATGGATTTTTGCATGGCTCACTCACAGGATTGCTCCTCCTTCAGGAAATTGTGTCCTCTGAAGCGATAACTATTTGACCTTGTTAAACAAAACAAGAAAGCTTATTGTCTCATACATTGAGGCTGTATGCAAGGTATAAGACTCAACAAAATGTGCTACATTTGACAACGGAAGTGCACAATCAATTTCACTCGATCTTGCACTTCTGACACCAAATACTCTGCCCTTGCTGATATCAATGAACCGGCTTTGTGCGATAGGTCGGCAGGACTTAGCGCAATGTGAGAATGTCCATCCGCGAAAGAGGAAAGGCTACCGATAATAAGGAATGCGCTGAGCTCGTAAATGACCTCCTAGGGAATTAGGTTCCGCGTTCGCTTAACGAAAGCATGGCAGTGTGACACCGCATCATTAAAACTTGACGTTTGCAGACTTCAGCTCGGAATCAAGGATGTCGTCGTACTGAACGACGTGGCGTCCGTTCGAGAAGGACTCTCGAATTCTGACGTCCTCTATCGATCCAACGATTTCGTCTTTAATTACCTCGACGTGAATGGTACGAGACTCGATACATTCGTGTGTCCTCATCCTCATTACTGTAGTTTAATTGCGTGTGTCTTGAAACTGTGCTGGCTGCAGTACACGAAATTCGATGTCACAACTCTTAAAATCTTTTTCTAAACAGGCATTGCTGCATTGAACGGCGAAGCATGGCTTGTCAACAGAAGATATTGCTTTCACGTATTGAGAAACCTGGGTTTTGCCAAGAAATCTATGGAGGAACATATTCACGTAAGAAAGTCGGTGGAGCGGTTTCTTGGTGTCATTTTCTTTATTTTTCTCTTATTTGTGAGTACTTAAATCTCAAGCCATAACCTCACAACCTCTTTGAGCTTGAAGTGATGCTGGCGTGTGTATCATTGTGCCTTTTGTTTCAATATTCAGGAAGAATTAGAATGCTTCCTGCAGTTTCTGGCATCAGGCAAAGGACAACCAATGCGGATAGCTCAGCCACTCGCAGCCAGTGTTGCCAACAACATCTCGGCACTGGTTTTTGGGCGGCGCTATGACTTGGAGGATCCCAAGGGTCGCTATTTCGAGGGTCTGCTCAGCATGTTTTTGCGCAACGCAGACTTCTTCTGTGTCATGGATTTTCTTCCCGTGGTTCGCACACTGGCTTCTTACATTCCAAACTCGAAGTTGCGCATCATGAACTACGTAATGAAGGAGCTGACGCAGCATGTCAGGTGAGCAGGCTGATGTCAGCGAAGTTAGTCTAATTGGGGAGGAGATGTCCAGAAGGGAATAGAAAAACACCTTTACGAGTGGTGGTAAAAACACCCTCATGCCCAACTAGTGCCGGCGGATGTTGTCTCGTAAAATGCGAGGGAGAGAGCTGGAGTCCGCCGTAAACAATAGAGCTGACACGAACGTAGTACGCAAAAACGGTTCAATCAGCCAAGAATAGCAACACTTAAATGACCCTATACGTGCTTCCTTGTCTTTTACTGTATCTGAGTTATTCGCAATTTGTTGCCGACTTCAGTGCATTAGTATGCGCGTATGCGCTTCATTGGACACCAAATTACTTCAAATTAATGGTTGTTTGCATGTAAGAGTGGAGCATATTCACGTGGTGCAACATACATACACACATACATACATACATACATACATACATACATACATACATACATACACACACACACACACACACACACACGCACACACACACACACACACACACACACACACACACACATATATATATATATATATATATATATATATATATATATATATATATATATATATATATATATATGGGGAAAGTCGCTCCACTGACCGTAATGGATAAATAAGTGAACCAATGATAACGGCGAGCTTGTGCATCTCATCTTGCTAAATACACTTGGCCCGTTGAAAAATTCTGTCACTATATATATATATATATATATATATATATGGTATCCCAGCTAACGTTAGCCAAGCTCTTAAAAGTGACCAGTGACGTAGCGCACCTGGCGATGTTTTCCACAATTGAACATTTTGAATAAATTTTTCATAACTGAATCAAGTAATTTTTAATTATTGAATTGAGTACGTGAACTTCGACAGAAAAGTAATAATTGTGTTTTAAGACACCCGATTTTGTTGTTTTCAGTCTATGTCTCGCGTAAGTATTTTTTCCGCGCTATAAAAAAAGGGAACGCGCTAAATATGAAACTAGCCGGATGATTACGCATTCGCGCGCCCCGACACCAGCGGTCCCAAGCGTCACTCGGGAGAATCACCTCTGCTCAGCGCAAATCTCGAAGGCCACGGCTCAATGTCTTTGTCCTCCCCCTCAATGCCACGGTGCATTGCACTGGCTTCGCGCTTCACGCGAAAAAAGTAGCTCCCAGTTTGCGGTGACTAACGCCAATACCAATGCCTCGCCCCTCTCACGTGGACACCGAGCCAGGCAAAAGAGACGCAACAAGAAATAAACGGAAACATCTGTATCGCAAAGGTTCTTTAGGAAAGTCCGAGAGTTGAGGGAACGCTTCTATTTATTGTTTTGTGGCCTAATCGACTAAACATACACTGGAATTCCCAGATTTATTTCGTAATGGGTACATGGCCGCTGAACTGCCTATAGCACTAGAGGCGTTGTTGTTTCAGCAGACTAGGCATAATTTTTTAAGTGTTCTTTCGACAATGCATACAAAGAGAGTACGTCACGCATGTTTTGCGCATCCCAGCGACACGACCAGAGCTCAGAAAACGACGCCATGCCGCAAGGCTTATGGCAGTATTATGGCGTACTACTATAGCGAGCGTAAACATAGGTATCGCCAGAGACAGTTGGCAATCGCTCTCATTTGCCACTTCAAATATTACAGCACTCTCCCGCTCTTTACAACACCGACACCCACCAAAAACGTCTTGGTAATAGGCAACAAGCTGGTTCAGCCGTATTTCGTAGCAGTTGACTTCAACTTCCCCCTTCCCAAACATTTTCTTTCTTTCTCGTCATAAAAATGCAGGAAGCATCAAAACTATGCAGTGAAAATTGCCGTTCAATATACTTGTTTGCTAAGAGAGCAAATTTGAATGTCAGGTGGGCTCAGAGTAGTTTTCCAGCTGCGGGCCTTAATTTCAGCGGAAAGTATTATTACTAAAGTGACTCACAAAACACCCTGCCATGACTTCAGAGCGTATTCGGCGATTTTAATGGAGTGAAGGCGTTGCGTCTTGGTTTTTAGCCACGCTCATTCACGGATGCACTAATTTCCTCGACGTTCCAGGCAGAAATAACAATGTCTCTTCTTTATTAAAACGTAATGCTTTCACATACGAGTGCTTGGACCTCCAGGCACAATACTACAGTACCGGGAATTGCACGTAACGATTTCACAGAAATCAGTTGATCATGGCACTTTACATTTCAGAGACGCAGTTAAAGAGCATGAAGAAAACATGGACTACTACGCGGAGAGAGACTTCATTGATGGATACCTGAGGAAGATAAAGGAAAACAAGGGAACTGATTGTCACTATACGAGTAAGTTGTCACTATTCCTTTTGAGCCTTACGCCAAAAGGAATAATGTGCCAGTGTATTTGACAACATATCACCCTCGCCTGACGAGTTTTCGTCGAACTTTGTACTACAAGTAAGTGTACGAGTAGCCATCGGAAGAAGGATAAAGAGGTGCGCGTGTCAATATTAACTTGTATTTTTTGTAGGGTTAATATATTTTACCTGAGCATACTATCTTCCTCTTCACGCCTACCAAAGTTATTGTGTATTATTCACAATAATTTGGCAATCGTAAATTTGCCCTATGCTTTTGGAGCCGAAGAAGAACTTGTTAAAACAAAACCGCTTATACGCAGTGGCACGAAAATAGTTTTTACGCTATCAGTACAGAATAATTCTTATGTGTTATAGAGTTTGGTGGTAATGAGGGGAGCAAATGTAAGCAAAGAGGCAGCCCCGGGTAGCCTGCACGCCCGTGTGTCTGTGTGGCAACACACACACACACAGACACGCGCACGCATGCTATTGCAATCTGTTAATGTTGAGTTCGTAATAATTAACGTAACGAATAACAACAAATGTCTTCTTGTTGTAGAAATGGCTTTGACGCTTGTTTCAGTGAAATATCTGGAAGGTAACGCGATCAACTTCTATGGCCCATCAACCAATCCTGTGCGGACGGTCATCCTGTGGAACCTGTACATCGCTGCCAGTGACCCCGATGGCCAGCAGGCGCGCGTGCAGCGAGAAATCGACTCCGTCGTGGGCCGCCAGAGGGCGCCGGAGTGGCAGGACCGCCTGCGCATGCCGTACACCATGGCCTCCATTCTGGAGACGTTGCGTTGGAGGACTTCGTCGCCTCTCAGCCTGCACCGGGTGTAAGTGTGACGCTAGGCCAGCGCAGCTTCAAGGGAGCCCTTTAGGGTCATTAGGAGCAGTAGGAGGGGCGCTGCATTGTGGAGGCGGGTTTAGGTCAAACAGTTCCCGCAATTGCCCCGCCCGTGCCCCAGCTACCCAATGCCGTAAAGCATGAATACAAGGTGTACATAGTAAATGAGAGTACCGACTGGGTAGTGTTTAGGCTTATACTCAGGCGAATGGTGAGCCACGCAAGCAGTCTAGTAGGGAGGCTTGAGAGGAAAGAGCGCACAAAGAGCACGCTAGCTGGTGTGCGTGTCAGTTACGCACTGTTTAATTTACCCTCTGTTATTTCCACTTGCGCGTGTTCTGACTTGCTTCAGTGACGTCACGCAAACCATAACGCATAATACAATAGAAGGCTAAACAAGTTGGTATGAAGTTATTATTAAAAGCACGCCTTGAAACACCAGCACAAGAGGTGTAAAAGTACAGTGCCAACGTGAATTGCAATATCTGAAAGGTCGCAACATATAAGGAGAAAGCTGTTTTCCTAGTGAAATTTCGTTCTTCGACTCGACTATTTATCGTGATGCCATTTTATAATGCTTCTTTTACCACTGCGATGTTCTGGGGCTCGTGATATATTTTCACGCTTCTTTTCTGGAGGGAAGCAGCCGACACAACTTCTTGGGGCGAACATCTCTTTATAATTTATGCCACTAAGAAAGAAAAAAAAACAGCACTACACTGTCGGAGCATCCTCTAGTGAAAGGGCAGTAGACAACCTTTACAGCGGGCATGCATAACCATTCCGAATTGAACACAGTTCTTCGAGAATGACAAGTCATGCAGTTCGAGGACAATCGAATACCGACTTACACACCTGTTACCGAAATTACCATGGCACGCATTACAAGGCGCCCATTTGAGCAGTTGCTCGTTTGGAAGTATATCTCTGTTTAATACTATATGTTCAGTTGGTGCTGTCAACAATTGGAAAAAAAAGATAAGAAACGGAAAATCAGGAACGTTTACATTTTGCTGTCCAAAAGATTATCAAACGAGCAGCAGCTGTTGGAATTACCCTTTGCTCGAATGCTGAATGAGTGGGAAGAGTCAGGGAAACAAATGAGCTTTTGTTAGTAACCACCGTATGAAGCCAACAGGCCATAAAGTCAGGAGAAGCATAAAGCGTACCACCTTCGTTGTCAATATATGTGCCAGTATTCTGAAAAAAAAAAATTATATATATATATATATATATATATATATATATATATATATATATATATATATATATATATAATACTTAAGCACTAATACGAGTTTTTGAAGTAGGAGAAGTGTATGCGTGTTAGAAAAGGTTACCTACATGAAATCACTGTTTAGGGAAACACCGTGTACAGTAACCCAACGCAGATTTACGTCACTAAATCTCGAGATTTCTTTGCAGCATTTATAAGTTTTACAGGGAGCATTCATTCGCGCCATAACATACATGCCTCATAAAGGAAATTCAATGCCTGCATGAAATGAGACTTTAGAATGGCGCAAAGCTTGCCGAACCGATATAGGGATATAGTTAGGCGGGAAAATTTCGGATTACGCAAGGTTTCGATATTACCTTTCCTGTGAATGAAGAGTACACGTGCAGCAACAGGCCCACGAGTATTTCCTACTAACACATAGTCACGCACGCGCTATGGATCGGTAGCATTTTTGCAGCCCAAAACAGGAACAAATCATTTGCAGATAAACCGAGAATTAATTGATGCTGGGTTGCATATTTTTTTTTTAGTGAAGGCTCATCGCGAAAAATTGATTCCTTCAGCGAAATGCAACAAGAGTCCTTCTGCATTATCTCTCTGCTTACACCAATCAAGCACTCATTATTTAGAGATTTAAAGCCACAGCGCAAAAGAGCACTAATTTATCGCCTAATCTAATTTAGAAACGTCAAAATGGCGTCTCCTGGCTCCTGATTTCTTCTTGTTCAATTCATAATGCAAAAATTGTCAATACGCTGATACGCAATTAACCCTATCATTACCCCTACTTCTATCTGTGAAGAGGGAGAGAAATTTTGTATAGAAAATGCAGGGTTTAGCCAGTGTATTTCCGCCTACATGCAACTTTGCAGGCATTTGGACGAAGGAGACTAAAGGCCCTAGAAGAACGTGGGTAGAAAAAAAAAAGAAACGAATGCAAGTCGTGTGATGGAATCAGCAGTAAAGTAAGTGCAGCAACTGTCCGATGCGAAAAAAAAATTAAATTCTGAGGTTCCACATGCCAAAACGACGGTATGATCATGGGGCATGTTGTAGTGAAGGGCTCCAGATTAATTTCGACCACCTGGAGATTTTTAACCTGTCCCAAATGAACGGGAAATGGGCGTTCTTGCACCTCACCCCCATTGAAAAGCGGACGCCGCAGCCGGGATACGATCCTGCAGCCTGGTGCTATAGCAGCGCAGCACCATAGCCGCTAAGCCATCCCGGCGGGTCCCGGTGCGATGAAGGTAGACGGTAAATGTAAAATAAAATGAAATAAAATAAAATAAAAGCAGTTTTGATGAACCGACGTGCGTAACGCATAGTTCAGACAGCAAAGCAATCGAGGCAATATACAAGAACAAGTCCAGGGCTTATGCGTCATCTGTGAACATGCGACGCCTTTATACCCCTCCCCTTCTGCATCCATCGCGACTGCCTACACCCAGCGAGTTCTTTTGAACATGACTTCACTTTCATATTACAGTGCGGGGCGTGACACAGTAATCGGTGGATACCATGTTCCTGCTGGTACTTTAGTCGTACCGAACATGTGGAGTCTGAACAACGATCCGGCAATCTGGCGGAACCCATCCCAGTTTGACCCAACACGTTTCCTTAACACAGATGGCACAGAGGTGGATGAAAAGCCGTTGGCCTTCATACCTTTCAGTGTGGGTAAGGACACAACTCTATGAACTTTGGTTAGCATACTAGCAGGGACTCTATAAGTTGTTGCCAGGGATGCTCTAAACGATAAAATCGAAACTGAAAGTAATGGTCTTTTTCCTACATTTGCGCGCTACGCAGTACCGCCGTAATGTCCAATCGGGGCGGATTATTTGGTGCGCGTGCGTGCGTGCGTGTTTATGTATGACATAGGGAGAGATAGACGAGAGAAGGGATGCTAACATAAAAGTTAGGAGACAACTGAGTGTGAATGAGTACGTGCTCACAGCTACAAGTAAGTGTTCATAGCGCATTAAAATGTGACCGCACACTCCAGGAGTTTGCAAGAACAGCAGTAGCGTTCTTGCAGCTCTGTATACTGATGAAGCCTGGCAACATGCTTCCAGGAACTACCGTTGTGTTCATGGACGATTGATTACCCGCTTAGGCTAGCACAGAGAGCGAGTACCTAGATGTTAAAGGACCTATGTGGGTTTAAACCTTACAGCAAAGGCCGACATATTGACGAAATAGACGATACCTGAAACATGGCTTATAGGGTTGTTGCTGTGGCCTCGTCGAATGATAGTGCCATCATTGTCCTTTTGTTTCTGTTTGAGTTGTTGCTTACTCCATGACTACTACTCTTGTAGTAGTATATGAATTTCCAACAATACTCTCTGACAACGCATTTATTTTTACGGTCCCCCCCCCCCCCCCTGATTTTGTCTTCGTAATGCTCGTTTCACAGGAAGGAGGGCGTGCCCGGGTGAAACTCTGGCTCTTATGGAAGTCTTCCTATACGTGACCACGGTGCTCCAGAAGTTCAAGGTCCTTCCTGAAGAAGGAAAAAATATCTCCCTCGACATTGAGCGTGCTCTCCTGACCGTGGTCGACGATACGCAAGGGCTTCGCTTCTTATCACGATGAGCTAAAACTCTTAAACGGTCGCAATTGATCTCGTGATGGCGACTTAGGATTTAAATAGGAGCAGTTGACAGAAATATGGCATAATATCCGAATTTTCTGCGTCAGGGCTCTCTATTCATTTGTATTTTATTCGTGCTCAAACGGCCGGATAAAGAATGGTTTCACCTCTTAACAGTATCTTCGCAACCATGTTTTGCAGAGTTCTGTATCCGGCGTAGTTTTATTTATAAAGAGCGTCCCAACTATCACGCACCAATATATAAAGTTATCCAAATGCCACGTAGCTGGAAAGAACCAAGCTAATGTATGCCGTCCCTTGAAAATACTCAGACGATCTTTTTGCAGTTTGCCTAATTACATAATTACTTTTAATTTTTTAATCAACTACTCAAATGTTATAAATAAATGAAACGTCTGAATGAGAAAATTGTAGAGCAACATGAAAAAATCCCGATAGAGCTTTCTATTGCTCAGTACGTAGCACATAAAATTTGCTACATAAAAGTTATAGGAAAGCCGGTGCCATACGTTCATAAACTTTCCCACAACTCGAAGAATGTCACTAATAAGTTTGGTGGGCCAGTTGCTTTCTAGGCACCACGCAAGTTGGCTGGACTGTGTACGCGCAAAGGCGCGTTGACAAAAAGTCAGGATGCCAGAAAAACCACACTAGGCCATACGTGAAATGTACGACGGGCGTTATATACGAGGTACTGCTGAAATGTGGGAAGTCCTACGTGGGCCAAAGGGGGAGATGCGTCAATGACCAGGCACGGGACCAAGAATTGTGTATAATAAACAAGGGTAATGAGCATTTGTGCACGCATTGCATGGCTGACTTGGCAGGCAGATGTCAGCACTACTGCGTGATATTAAGATAATTGGCTGGAGTAGGGATGCGTTAGCAAGATAACTTTTTGAGGCATATCACATAAAAGAGAGAGGCACGAGTTGCAGTAGTGATACGTCTGTTTTTCTGTTTGACAACGAGATGTAGCTGTTAAGATGCGTCACTGTATTTGCTCTAGACAACACTGAGGTACACATGCGCATTTGTTGATTCTCGCTTCTCTAGTGTAAGAATAAAATGAGTTGAAGTTCAGCACAAGACATATTGTTTCCTACTTGTCTTCCTAAGTCTTTATTTTCCTGTTGGCGCAACGATGTATTCATTAGATCTCAGCCAACTCGCCCAGCAACAAGTCCTACCAAAAAAAGAAAAAAAAACACACAACAACAAAAACAACGTTTCAGTGACAATGTCAAAAAAAAAAAGGGGGCGCTGATATACCCGTATTCAATTATTGGTTATTGTCTTACTGCTGTGTGTAACTATAAATACCTCGACATAAAATCACTGTGCACCTCCGGTGGAATGACCACATCGCTTGAAAAGAAAGCCACGAGGAACGTTGCGTACATCAGGATACACTAGTCAACACAAGAAATGTAAGATTATTGGCGCAGAACTGGTAGTTGGGCGAGTTGCTAAGTATTCATCGTGAAATTTATGGCACGCTAGAAATTTCACCGTGAAGATTATTGGATCATAGAAAATATAATCTTCTAGTCTTAGAATACGCCTTCATGGATTGGCATCCGTTCACTGGGAAAAATATTAATCAACTTGAGAGCCTACAGAAAAAATCTACTAGTTTTATTTGGCTTGCGTAATCGCCAGATTTCAGCCAGTGCTCTGCTTAGGACAGGGAACATGGGATCCTTAAAATTACGACGATATCGCGAAAGAATAAAATCTATGTATCTGCTCTATCTTGATAAGCTGGGCATGGAGTCTAGTGCATACACAGACAAAAAATTTGGGCAGCTCCGCACTAGTGGCGCAAAGACTGGGCAAACAGCGAAGGTGGCGGCCCCACCAATAGGTTATTCTTCGATCGGCTAAGTTTATGCGTGGTTATGATTGGAGACTCGGCCAACTCTTCTGCGTAGTCATGCTTCGAGACTCGGTCAAGTTTTCTGCGTTGTGTTGTCGTTAGCCCCCCAAAGGGACACTCGGTCATTAATGTATGTACCATGTTATTTTTCAGTAATTTCTTTTGTCGGCATCTCCCATGGATTTCCGACCTTGCCACTGAAAGTTCTTCCCGACTCGCAAGCATGGATCGTTTTGTTCGCGCGTCTGGTTGCACGCACGCTTTCGCTCGGTAACACGAGCACGCAACTCCGATTCTTCTGCAACTCGCTGACGTTTTGCCGTCGCTTCACGGGCGCGATGTTTGGGACTGGACCGAAGTCGTCACACCCGTTCTCGAGTAGCGGCGCGGCGGCTTTCGCCCCGCGCATCCTCTTATTCAGGAGTGACGCTCTTCTTCTGTCGCCCCATCCCTTCCTTCGTCGGAGACCCGCCTGTTTTGTCGGCGCGTCGGCGGAGCGGAGCTGCTTTTATACCCTCATGGTGACGTCACGGCTTAGATCCGCATCTGCGCATGCGCGACCTCCGTACGGCACGGCGAGGGAAAGCTACGGTGAAGCGGTGCGAGCACGCGCGATGACGTCATCGCCTGGTGAGGTTTTGCTGCGGACGTTCGCCGACCTAACCACTAGCTTAACTCTTCCCCTCCCGTGGGGAAAATATGTGTCTTTGTAGGTAACGCCAGATCTATTTTCTGAAAATATATACTGCAGTGAATATGTTATGTAATACGTAAACAAAAAGAAGAATGAATTCACTTTTCATGCATAAAAGCTTTATTAACGAGATAAAAGCCATAAAAAGGTATAAATTGCCAGCCTCGAGGTTGTGGGATACGATTGAAGAAAGTTTCTAAGGACACGCTTGTATCTACTAAGAAAAAATATGTAACAAAAATGATGATATACAAAATGGATTGCCGTCTAATAGGCGGTATCTATGAAAATCATTTTTTTTTATTAAACAGGGGCCCTATAACGTAACCCTATTCCAATATGTTTTTGTTCCAATCTCATGACGTTAAATTTACGCAACCGCCAACGCAAGCAACGCAACGCAAGCAACGCAAGTCACTTTTGTTTGCTTTCAAAACGAATACGATTGCCTACATTGAGCGGTTTTTGCTCTCTGATTGGCTGATAAGAGGCGATGAGCACGTGGAGTGGAAAGGGTTTGTATGGGGCCGGGCCAGCACACTGAAAAAAGATAACCGAACGAAGACGGAGGTGCCGGCGTCTGCGATTGGTCCGCTTTCCCTTACTTAGCTTGCCATGGCTTGTCTAATATCGCAGCGACATGTAACTGGCAATTACAAATTCCGCTAAAACCAACCCTCAGCAAAGAAGACTTCGCATAGCGATGTTATATGCTCGCCGAAAAGGTTGAGTAACATTATACGGCCACGCAAAATGTTTTGTTATACGCAAATAAACCCACGCTCTCCTCCGGCAGGTGCGAGTAGCCAGTGCGTGGGCGATCGGCGGCAGCCATCTTCTATTTCATTCGGAACGGGGCATTCTCCGGCTATTGAGAAAAAAATCCAGTTTATTTCGGCATATAAATGCATCTTTAACGCGCACACGTCACTTTGACGCAATGAGTTTTTGCGGTTGTGTGACGTCGAGTGACAGACAGGTGAAGTAGATGCAGCCTGAAACCTTTTGACCAATGGCGGAGGTTAATGGGAAAGAGGCGTCTAATCAGAAATAATTATTTTGCTATTGTTCGGGTGAATTATGCATAATCAGTGTGTACACGTCATGTCAGAATGGGAACAGTCCCGGTTTTCGTGACGTCGCATGACAGACAGGCGAAGTGGGGGTGGTCCAAAAATGTTTTTGACCAATCGTGGAGGGCTGATTGCTACAAGTGGAATAGAAAAGTTTGGAATAGCTTTACGTTTAGCGCCCCAGGTTTCTTCCTCTTTCCGCCTCATGGTTCCGCTGCACCCTGTTCTCCGCCTTCCTCCTCGAGTCTTTCATCCACGCTGCGCTCCACGTTCGCTTTCACCTTTCGCTGTGCTCGTTCACTCGGCTACGCTCGCCGCAGGAACGGGCGCCTAAGAGCTGCGCTCCAAAACGTATGCTGCAACTGATTTCCTTGAACGAGGCTGTTATATCGGAGATATGCGGAGCATTACGTGGGGCCATCGCGTAGCAGCGAAAACCAGAGTTTCAGGTGCACTAGAGTAACGTCGCTAAATTGTTCTGTTTAAGCACTACACGTACGCGCCAGCATGAAAAATAACCACGGTGTGGCAAAGCAGTACGGCTTCGCTGCGACACGGACACGCTACGCGATTAATTAGTACAAATTAGTAGGCTCCCATTTCAAATTGTGTAGTTATCGAAGCGATAGTATCTCAATATCAGCGTCTGAAGGAAAAAGACATTTCCGAGGCGAGCGCAGTGCTGGCCAGTTAAAATGCAGGATACTTCAACTATAGGGAAACATGCAAACCTGTTTTACACTCGTGCAAGAAGTGAGTTAACGTTAATATACGCATAAGTAGATTATTTTCTTGCGTAAGCGTACACAACAGCCATCTATAGGCGGTGATATGGAGGGAGCGGGAAGTAATAATTTACGATCAGGCCATGAACCACAATCCAAACGTACACAAGGTTTAAAATTGCGCGTTATTATTGTAAACAGATCCTACGGTTTCTTTTTTCTCATTTCTTGTTTCTACGGCAAGTGGCACGGCTAAGCGAAGTAGCAGTCACCTTGCGCATATCTGGAAGGTAATATGGCTTACAGAAGCTTTCGGAACGTAAAAGTAGCGAAAAGCTTCGCCACTGTAGCCAAGTCGCTCATACCAAAATACGAGTATAGGTTTCCCAATATGATCAAAGGCTCGGTTTCAGATTAGCTCACTCTCTAGACTGAAGATAGCGTGCAAACGAAAAAAAGCGCTCGATCGCCGCGCACTTACGCACATGCACAGCGGCAACAGCTGATAGAGCTGATCAGCTCGTTGCTGTAGGCACCGAACTGCGCAGGTGAACTTTCGGCAATCCTAGCGTCGCCGGCGTGATGTATCCGACATCGCGGGCCGTTGCCTCACATGCTCGGAACGCCGGACTATAAATCTGCGCTTTAAAAGTGAATCAAAATAGTAAAAACATGCCTGCACTTTTCTGACAACCCACCAATCCACGAGTATTTCGCATCCACGACCAATGGGTCCCCGAACACATCCGTACGGAATCTCGTACGGCTTCCCCCGTCACTCCGGAATCTTTGCACACACAGCGTGACCATCCACCTTTCGTATACCGACTAAAATGACGTTCTCTGCATCCACCACTCGCTTTCCTTCTACAAAACAGCGTAGACTGAAATCACACTGCAAGATAATAATCAAATACAGCGGAAGCGGGGACGCGGACACCTTTGTGCATCAGCCATGCTGCACAGTGCAGCCAGACGTCGCCGCACCCCGTGACGTTCATTTTATTGGCGGATGTGGATGCTGTGAGCAACTGTGTAATCATGTGAGCAACCGTGCTACGACATAACTTCTTGGCATTGACGTTGTCGATTTTTTCAACCTTGTTTTCCACCAATCACCTTATCTCGCGACGCATCCTCTAAAGTGGGCATGCGCCACGTTTTAAGCTTATGCACCTCTTCCACGGTGTGAGCAGGTTGGCTAAAAACAACACGCTCGTAATCGTTGGAGGCTTCAACGCCAAGGATCCTAGCTGGGGATACAAGACCACCGATAAAAAGGGTACGACAGTCAAGGAGGCGGCTGACAACATAAACTGCCAACGCTTAACGGACCCAGAGGTCCCCACCAGGGGCGCTATAACGTAAAACTATTCCAAACGTTTCTATTCCAATTCTGCTATCAGCCCTCCACGATTGGTCAAAAACTTTCTTCACCCCCACTTCACCTGTCTGTCACGCGACGTCACGAAAACCGCGATACCTCCCCATCTGATATGATGTGTACACACTGATTATGCACGATTTGACAGAAAAAAGAAAAACAGTTATTTCTTATTCGACCCCTTTTCGCCATTAGCCCTCGGCTATTGGTAAGAAGGTTTCGGGCTGCACCCACTTCACCTGCCTGTCACGCGACGTCACAAAACCGCAAGAACTCACCGCGTCAAAGTGACGTGTAAGCGATAAAGATGCATTATTATGCCGAACAAAACTGAATTTTCTTCGGAATAGCCGTAGGCTGCCCCGTTCCGAAAGGAATAGAAGATGGCTGCCGCCGATCGCTCAGACGCTGGCTACTCGCACCTGCCGGAGAGCATGAGTGTACTTGCGTAGAATAAAACTTCTTGAGTGGCTGTGTAACGTTTTCAAACACTTTCGGCACGTTTACCCCCTCATTCTGCCAACTCTTCTTTGCTGAGGGTCCGCTTTAGCGTCATTCTTGAGCTTCCGTTGCATGCCGCCGCTATTTTCGACCAGCCACCGCAAGCTAAGTAAGGGAAAGCCGACCAACCCTATTCGCCGGCACCACCCTCTTCATGTGGTTATCGACTTTCAGTGCAGTGGCTCGGCCCCATCGAATCCCTCTCCACTTGAGCGTTCTCCTCGCCTCTTGTCAGCCAATTAGATACGACAAACCGCTCAGTGTAGGCAATGTTATTCGTTTTTCAAGCAAACAAAAGTGACCTCCTATGAACGAGGAGAGCGTTTGATTGGTCTGTTCAGACAACCCTGCGGGTGACCGCCCGGTGCTTGCGTTGGCGGTTACGCAAATTTGACGCCAGGAGATTGGAATAGAAACATATTGGAATAGTTTTACGTTATAGGGCCCCAGGATGGGAAATAGCGTCCAGGAGGACACCAGCCCTGACCTCACCTTCGTAAGAAGAGCGAGACAGGCGGTCTGGGAAAATATGCTGGAAAGCCTGGGTAGTGATCATTACATTATCAAGGCGCAAATCGGAATGGCTCACGTACAGCGTCGGATAGGCACAGCAAAAATAACGGATTGGGATGCCTTTAGACAAGCCTGTGATGGACATCCGCTGGGCGCGATACTGTCAATCGAGGAATGGGGGAATATGCTGAAGGAAAGGCAAAGCGAGTACACCAAGGAGATTGACCGCACAGAGCAAATACCGGAGGTTGACTCTAGACTGCTTCGGCTATGGGAGGCAAGACAGAGCCTGACCAAAAGGTGGATGAGACAGAAGTTTAATAGGAAGCTAAAGCTGAAGATTGCGGAAATTACGCAAAAGACAGAAGAGTATGCGGAACAATTGGCGAGAGCAAATTGGCAGCAATTTAGCAATTCCTTAAGCGGAACCCTGAGTACCGCCCGAACGTGGAGCATACTCAAAGCACTCCTGGACCCGACTAAAACCAAGTCGGAGAACAACAAGGCCATACAGAGGCTGGTTCACCAGTTTCAGAGCTCAGAGTATGAGCTCATAGAAAGAGTAAGGCACAAGTGCTTCGGGGACGGTGACCCAGCAGCGTACACGGAGTGCTACAAGGGGAAAGAAAATTCTGGTCTGGACAGGCCTATAACCAAAGAAGAAGTATACGCAGCAATAAGAAATACCACTAGGAATACGGCTGCAGGCGCAGACAAGATAAAAAACGCGCTGATTCGCAACCTCAGTGATGGGCTGGTAGTCGAACTTACTGACTATCTCAACAAGCACTGGGCGGAGGAGACAGTACCCGAGGAGTGGAAGCATTCGGAGGTAGTGATAATTGCAAAACCTGGCAAAAAACTGCAAGTAGAAAATCTTAGACCAATCTCTCGCACGTCATGCTTAGGCAAGCTGTACGAGCGGGTGGTTACAATGAGGCTACAAAATTATATGGAGGACAACGAGCTGTACCCCCCCAGAATGTTTGGATTCCGCGCTAATTTATCGACGCAAGACGTGCTCCTCCAGCTCAAGGAGGAGGTGCTCAGCAACGTCCCACGAAACAGCGAACGCGTCATCATGGCACTGGACATTACAGGAGCCTTCGACAATGTCAGCCACGAAGCCATACTCACAGGAGTGGATAGACTGAACTGTGGCAGAAGGATTCATGGCTACGTCAAGGCCTTCCTCTCTAACCGGACAGCAACAATCGGTCAGGGAGCAGTCAGATCAGAGAAGTTTCGCACCCCAAACAAGGGAACTCCTCAGGGGTCGGTCATCTCCCCCATCCTCTTCAACGTCGCAATGATCGGGCTAACAAGACAACTCGAACAACTTGAAGGCATACGGCACGCCATTTACGCTGACGACATCACGGTATGGGTGAACCGGGGATCACTCAGAGAAAAAGAAGAGTGCCTGCAAAAAGCGGCCACCTGCGTAGAAACCTACGTTAGGGCTAGGAGCCTCACCTGCTCGAAGGAGAAGTGCGAGCTCCTAAGGGCGTGGCGAGGCAAACAAAATCGAACGGTCCCTACAAGCGATGAGCTCAGCCTCAACGTATATCTCGCGGGACAACGCATTCCGGAGAAGACCACCATTCGGATCCTGGGGATGTGGCTTCAGTCCAATCAACGGTGCAATCGTACTCTGACACTGCTGAAGACTGCCACCATGCAGGTAGCCCGTATGATCAACAGTGTATCTAGCAAGAGACACGGTATGAAGGAGAGCGACACACTTAGGCTAGTCACGAGCCTCGTGGTTAGCAGAGTGGTGTATAGCCTTCCCTACCACAAATGCATCAAGCAAGAAGAAGAACAAGCGGACGCCATACTGCGAAAGGCGTACAAAACTGCGCTTCACCTGCCGCAGCGCACATCGACCGAGAAACTGCTGGCCCAGGGACTGTACAATACCTTCAGTGAACTAAGAGAAGCACTACTATACTCTCAGGCACGGAGGTTGATGCAGACCCCCACGGGAAGGGTGCTCCTGCGAAGATATGGCGGCGGCAACATGATCCAAGAGATCGAACGTACCGAGGCCATTCCGGACAAGTATCGCAGTACACTGCGAGTCGCACCGATACCCAAGAATATGGACCGGAACCTGCACAAGGCGCGTAGAGAAGCAAGAGCGGAGTAAGTGCAGAGAACCTTGGCGAACAAGGACAACACAAGGTATAAGGACGCGGCAACGTTCGTCAAAGACGGAAGACACAACAGCAGAGCAGTGGCGTCGGTGGTTAATTCGGACCTCAAGGAGATCACCAGCGCATCACTACAGGACTGCACGGTAGTCGAGGCCGAAGAGGCAGCTGTGGCTCTGGCAGCACTGGAGGGCTATCGATCTGGCAGGTCCCTAACAATAATAACAGACTCTCAAGCAGCATGCCGTAATTATACAAACGGCAGAATCGGGCGCAGAGCACGCCACATACTCTGCTCATGCGACCCGGGAAACAAAGTTCAGCATACCATAATCTGGGTACCAGGGCACACTGGCATAACAGGGAACCAAGAGGCGGATAGGATAGCTAGAGGGCATACCAACCGGGCGTCCGACACATCCAGCCTTGAGGAACCCGAGTCAGTACCCATGGGCTACTCAGATATCCTAAATTATTATAAAGGGGTCAGACTGAAGTACCCACCCCCGGATAAGGATCTAAGCTGAGAGGATGCTGTTGCATGGCGACAACTGCAGACGGGTACTTTCCCGAATCTAAACCTTCTGAATAAAATTTTCCCTACACAATATGAGGCTAAGTGCCCATGGTGCGGAGAGAAACCAGATCTGTACCACATATCATGGGCCTGTCAAAATATTGAGTCCCCAACTATCTATAAAATTAAAAACTCGAGTGCGAACAGTGGGAGAGTATGCTTTCCAGCGTAAGCTTGAACGGCCAAAAGCGCCTAGTAGAGCGAGCTCGCGGGTTGGCCATACTCAGTGGAGCCTTGGACTAGGGCACCAACCCTGTGATTGCAGACAGAAGAATCCATCAGAAGATGGAAGAGGCCGTCTGAAGCCACGAAGATCTCTTTTCTAGAGCCCAATAAATGTTTTCCGATCCGATCCGATAAGCTTATGAGCATCATTGTCATGTTATCCTTCTTTGTGGTGCATACGCTATTCTCACGAATACGACAAAGAATAATTGCATGCAAACATACCACCATCTCTTCAGGAATTTTTTTTCTTCTTCCTATCACGTATGTGGCTCCTGCCCACTATGGGATATTGGCAAAGAAATAGATGGGTTATTCCAACTAAGGATGAATAAATTTCTGATATTTAAATTGGTTGCTATAATCTTCCGTCTACTACAGTATTGCTTCGTCGGTCCTTCGAAACTTATGCGCTGACGCTGCTGCTCTATGAGTCTGTATGGAGCGGAAAGCCTTGCACTAATTGCAGAACACTTTATTTCCGTGCAATACGTTTCATTTCGTGAACGCCGGTGACGCGCAAGCGAATGGGCGCTATGGCGCACACGACGCTATCGGTTCGCCTAGGCGCCTACACTGTTCGTATGGCAGATCGTATTCAAGATAGGGCTCGTGCTGCCGCACCATACGCAGCAGCCGCCAGACTAGAAGGCCCCATGGGAAACATTCGCTTACTATCTAAATTACTCAGCATGAGGTCGGCGCGCACAGGCAACGATGAGCACTGCAGACTCGATGACCGCGGACACTCGCTGTCGAAACGCTTGCGGGAGGAATCGCGGCAGCAGCAGCCGCCAGCGAAGTGATCTTCGTCGCAAAGTGAGCGGTGAGAACACAGCGCACGCAAAGCTGCGAGCCCTCAGCCCTTTTATAGCCTGCGCCCCCAAAGCAGATCGCTTTCAACGTAAAGCGCGCGCGTAACCGTACCCTAGGATAGTGACACGTGTACTTATCTTTATCGAGCGACCTTGTTGCGCCGCCTAACAAATGTTATCGCACAGCGCAGGGCGCGCCTGCATGTAAAAGAAGTTTCTGGAATGTTATCGATGGTTCCGTCCACTGTCTTTCACCGCAACTTGTGTAATCTGATTGCATGTATGCGTGACGCGAATAGTGTAGAACTTTGTGGAAGACACGCGGGTCCCAGCGGTTAAGCTGGAACATTCGACGACTGATCTATAAAAGCTGACGCGCTTGACCCGCTGATCAGATGTTCGACGATCGCCGACCGTGTTCGCCGCTATCTTTGTGCTATAAGGGTAGCCTGTTTTGTGGGCACAGGTTCGCCCAATAAAAGTTAGTTTTCACGTTCACAGTATTGCTACTGTGTTATTCAACGTCAGCACCACGTGACATCTGGTGGAGGTGTTTTACGTTCATGTACCGGACGCTCCCGACTAGCCGTAATCCAAGCCCGGACCGCAAAGACAACACCAGCGCCGTCCCGGAACATCGAGCAAGCCGCCGGCTACAGCAGCTGCCCCCGGAACATGGCATTCTACCAGAGACGACCAAGAAGATCGTCAGAGAAGTTCGTCCAGAGATGACCAAGAAGACAGCCCCAATGGCAGCCGGAGCAGCGCCAATAGTTCTGCAGCAGCCCAGGGAGCCACCGACGTTCCGCGGTTCCACATTTGAGGACCCGGAAAGCTGGCTGGAGACGTATGAGAGGGTCGCTACGTTTAACAGTTGGGACAGCGACGACAAGCTGCGGCATGTCTATTTCGCATTGGAAGACGCCGCCAGGACCTGGTTTCAGAAACCACCTTAACGACGTGGGACCTGTTCCAAAGCGTTTACAAGCGTCGTGCGAAAAGAGCGAGCCCAAGCACTACTAGAAACCAGAGTGCAGCTGCCAAACGAGACGATCGCGATGTTCACGGAGGAGATGGCCCGTCTTTTCCGGCACGCCGACCCGGAAATGTCGGAGGAGAAAAAAGTCCGCTTCCTGATGCGGGGCGTCAAGCAAGAATTTTTCGCCGGACTTATTCGTAACCCGCCAAAGATCGTAGCTGAGTTTTCTGCAGAGGCATCGACGATCGAGAAAACTCTGGAGATGCGCACCCGGCAATATAACCGCGAAGGGCTCACGCCGCAGTACGCCATCCAAGGACTGGGTTCCGACGACCTGCAAGAGACCATCAGGGCCATCGTGCGCGAAGAACTGCGCAAGGTCCTGCCTTCGTCGCCGCCTCAAGTGGCCTCGATCGCCGACATCGTGAAAGATGAGGTTCAGCGATAGCTTAGAGTTCTTGAGGTGCAACCTCAGTTACCACAGCCACAGCCAGGAGCGATGACCTACGCCGCCGTCGCACGCCGTCAAGGCCCCCTCAGCGACCGCGCCAGGGCCCTGTAACGCCGCAATTCCGTCGTCCGTCGCCGCCAGCACGCCCACCCGTCGCCCAGCGCACCTACGCGAGGTAGAGGGACATTTGGCGAGCCCCCGACCACCACCCGCTCTGCTATCACTGCGGAGAAGCCGGCCATGTGTATCGCCGATGCCCATACCGCGACTTGGGACTGAGAGGCTTCGCCGTCAACGCGCCGCGCCCACAGCTTGGAGAGCGCCCACGTGACATCGCTGACTACCTCGCCGCTACTCAATGGAGCCCTCGACGACCGTCTCGTTCGCCGTCACCAGGCCGCTACCTGTCGCCGCAGCGCCGACCATCCACCGTCCCAGCGCGGGGCCGCTCTGCGAGCCCATATCCGGAAAACTAAAAGCAGCAACCGGTGGAGGTGCGGTTGCTGTTCCTCGAACTGACGAAGATCCTCCGCCGCCGACGAAGACGATGAAGAAACCATCTCGACGACCTAATGACGACACGCCGCCGTCCCGACGAAGTCAGGAAGCCAAGACTACACCGACGAAAGACGACTTGACGACGCGACGTTCCAGCTTCAGTTCAACACGACGCAGCCGTGATCCGACGCCAAGACCCAACTGCAACGCCAGACAAAGAACCACCGACCTCGACGTGCTTCTCGACGGCCACGCAGTCCCTGCCTTAGTCGACACAGGGGCCGATTACTCCGTAATGAGTGGACACATCGCCGCCCAGTTGAAGAAGGTTAAGACTGCATAGGAGGACCCCCAAATTCGGACCGCTGGAGGACACCTCATTACGCCGACTGGAATCTGCACGGCAAGAATTACCATTCATGACCGGACTTACCCTGCCACCTTCGTTATCCTCCAACAGTGTTCACGAGACGTCATTCTTGGCATGGACTTCCGAACCAACACGTCTCAATCATCGACCTGAAGTCGAAATCAACAACGCTTTCGCAAGATCAAGCGATACTATCGGAGAGCTTCCGTTGTCACCACACCTTGAGTGTGCTGGAAGATCAAGTGAGGATCCCGCCGTGTTCCAGCATTGTTATTTCCGTCGGCACCGAAACACCCGCTGACGTAGAGGGCGTCATCGAGGGCGACCAGCATCTACTACTCGACCGTGAAATTTGCATCGCAAGAGGGATCGCTCGACTCCACGGAGGGAAAGTGGAAGTGATGCTAACCAACTTCAGCCAAGAGTTCAAGCACATCAACAAGGGCACGACGATCGCGTACATCGAGGACATTCTGGAAACCAGTAATGCGTTTGTTCTCTCGGATTCCGCCGCATCTACCCCGACGACCATGGTTCCCGAACCAGACTGCGACATTATTCCAAGTCTCCCAGTGATTGCTCATAAGTCTGCTCCGACGACACAAAGGCTGCTTTTCGACGTCATGGAGGATTCGACAAACACCAGTCGCCAAGCATCGCATAATCACCGAAGAGTGCGTTCGACCACTCCGCCAGAGCCCTTACCGAGTTTCGCCGCGAGAACAGGCAGCTATAAGAGAACAAGTCGACGAAATGTTGCGCGATGACCTCATCCAGCCGTCGAAAAGCCCGCGGGCATCCCCTGTTGTCCTGGTGAAGAAAAAGGACGGAACCCTGCGTTTCTGCGTCGATTATCGTCGTCTGAACAAGATAACGAAGAAGGATGTATACCCCCTACCACGGATAGACGACACATTGGATCGGCTCTGGAACGCTAAATACTTCTCGTCGATGGACCTCAAGTCTGGGTATCGGCCAATAGAAGTGGACGAAAGAGATCGCGAAAAGACCGCCTTCATCACTCCAGACGGCCTCTACCAGTTCAAGGTTATGCCAATTTGACTGTGCTCGGCGCCTGCAACGTTCCAGCGCGTGATGGACACGGTTTTAGCAGGATTGAAGTGGCAGACCTGTCTCGTTTACTTGGATGACGTCGTTGTCGTCGCCGGAAATTTCGACGATCACCTTAGGCGGCTTGCAACAATACTAGAGGCCATAACGTCATCAGGGCTCACTCTGAAGCCAGAAAAGTGCCGCTTCGCTTACGATGAGCTTCTGTTCCTAGGCCACGTCATCAGCAAGTCTGAAGTCCGCCCCGACCCGCAGAAGACAGCTGCCATCGCAATGTTCCCGCAGCCCATCGACAAGAAGGCAGTGCGCAGATTTCTTGGCATGTGTGCCTACTACAGGCGATTTGTCAAGGACTTTTCACGCATCGCTGAGCCGCTAACGCATCTAACCAAATCTGATGTCGAGTTCAAGTGGCAAACGCCGCAGGCCGACGCATTTCAAGAACTAAAACGAAGCATGCAGTCGCCGCCGGAACTTGCACATTTCGACGAAGACGCCGATACCGAAATCCACACTGACGCCAGTAGCCTATGTCTCGGTGCCGTTCTAGTCCAGAAGAAAGACAGCCATGAACGGGTCATATGTTATGCTAGCCGGTCGCTGTCAAAAGCGGAAGGCAATTATTCTAACACTGAAAAGGAATGCCTCGCCATCATTTGGGCAACAGCAAAATTCTGCCCTTACATATATGGCAGGCCATTCAAAGTCGTCACAGACCATCACGCTTTGTGTTGGCTAGCTAACTTAAAGGACCCTTAAGGACGGCTGGCGCGGTGGAGCCTCAGACTACAAGAATACGACATCACTGTAACCTACAAGTCCGGACAAAAACACTCAGATGCCGATTGCCTATCACGCGCCCCCATTGACCCGCCGCCGCAAGATGACGAGGATGACGACGCCTTCCTTGGAATAATAAGTGCGGAAGATTTCACTGAACAGCAACGAACAGACCCGGAGCTAAAAGGCCTCGTTGAGTATTTGGAAGGGCACACCGACGTTGTCCCTAGGGCCTTTAAGCGCGGATTATCTTCGTTCACGCTTCAAAACAACCTACTCGTGAAGAACTTCTCACCAGTCCGCGCCAACTACCTTCTTGTTGTTCCGTCGGCGCTGCGTCCAGAAGTACTGCACGCCCTACATGACGATCCGACCGCTGGGTACCTCGGTTTCTCCCGGACGCTATCGAGGATACAAGAAAGGTATTACTGGTGGCGCCTAACCGCCGATGTCACCCGTTACGTCAAGACATTCCGCGACTATCAGTGACGCAAGACACCACCGACAAGGCCAGCAGGATTACTACAGCCGATCAAGCCTCCTTACCGACCTTTTCAGCAGATCGGGATAGACTTGTTGGGACCGTTTCCGACATCAGCTTCCGGAAATAAGTGGATCGTCGTGGCGACAGACTATCTCACCCGCTTCGCTAGAAACTAAAGCTCTACCGAAAGGCAGCGCAGCCGAAGTGGCGAATTTTTTCGTCGAGAACATCCTGCTGCGACATGGTGCTCCAGAAGTCCTCATCACCGACAGAGGAACGGCTTTTACAGCACAGCTCACCCAAGCCATTCTGCAATACAGCCAGACAAGCCACAGGAGGACAACTGCCTACCACCCGCAGACGAACGGTCTCACGGAGCGCCTCAACAAGACCCTCGCCGACATGCTAGCAATGTACGTCGACGTCGAGCACAAGACGTGGCACGCGGTCCTGCCGTACGTAACCTTTGCTTACAACACGGCAGTGCAAGAAACAACACAGATCACGCCGTTTGAGCTGGTTTACGGCAGGAACCCGACGACGACGCTCGACGCCATGCTGCCGCACGTCACTGACGAAGAGAATGTTGACCTCGCTAGCTATCTCCTGCGCGCCGAAGAAGCCCGACCGCTCGCCCGCCTACGGATCGAGAACCAGCAGCGTACCGACAGCCGACACTACAACCACCGACGACGCTTCGTCGAGTACCAGCCCGGCGACCGTGTTTCGGTTTGGACACCGATACGCCGACGAGGACTCAGTGAGAAACTACTTCGACGCTATTTCGGACCCTACAAGGTCATTCGACGTATTGGCGCACTGGACTATGAGGTCGTGCCAGACGGCATTTCGCAATCTCAGCGGCGCCGCGCACGATCTGAAGTGGTCCACGTGGTGCGTCTTAAACCCCTTTTCGGACGCTGACGAACTTTCCTTATTTTGTTTTCTTTGCTACGAGTGCTTCTTTATTACTTTCGTTTGTTTGCAGCATCGGGTCGATGCTTTCTTTAAGAGGGGGGTATTGAAACGTGTACTTATCTTTATCGGGCGACCACGTTTCGCCGCCTAACAAATGTTATCCCACAGCGCAGGACACGCCTGCATGTAAAAGAAGTTTCTGGAATGTTATCGATGGTTCCGTCCACTGTCTTTCACCGCAACTTGTGTAATCTGATTGCATGTATGCGCGACGCGAATAGTGTAGAACTTAGTGGAAGACGCGCGGGTCCCAGCGGTTAAGCTGGAACACTTGATGACTGATCTATAAACGCCGACACGCTTGACCCACTGATCAGATTTTCGACGATCGCCGACCGTGTTCGCCGCTATCGTTGTGCTATAAGTGTAGCCTGTTTTGTGGGCACTGGTTCGCCCAATAAAAGCTAGTTTTGTCGTTCACAGTATTGCTACTGTGTTATTCAACGTCACCACCACGTGACAATAGTATACCACTGGCAGGGTGGTACCGTTCAGTACCGCATTGGGCACGGTGGTAAAGGGAGCGTTCTTGCATTCTTCCCTCGTGGCAGCTATAGGCGCTGCACGGGGTTTGGAACGCGTTGCTTGAGGAAGTGGCGCTCGAAGTACCGCTTGGGTTCCGCGTGCGGGTAAGGCATGGTGGTAAGGGGGAGCACCCCCCATAACAGAGTGCAATATAGTGCCCCAAATAACCACCTCCCAATGCAGGCTAACGTATTCTTGAATAGTAAGCGGGGTTGTTTCTTAATAAATTTTTGCCTATTCATTAACAGCAAACATTTCAGCAGCAAAATTTCAGGCATATGCGGGTCAGAGTTCTTGTTCAGAATGTTAGTTTAAAGAGTGTCATCATGATCATCATCAGCCTAGTTACGCCCACTGCAGGGCAAAGGTCTCTCCCATGCTTCTTCAACTCCCCCGGTCATGTACTAATTGTGGCCATGTTGTCCCTGCAAACGTCTTAATGTCATCCGCCCACCTAACTTTCTGCCGCCCCCTACTACGCTTCCCTTCCCTTGGAATCCAGTCCGTAACCCTTAATGACCACTGGTTATCTTCCCTCCTCATTACATGTCCGGCCCCTGTCCATTTCTTTTTCTTGATTTCAACTAAGATGTCATTTACCCGCGTTTGTTCCCTCACCCAATCTGCTCTTTTCTTATCCCTTAACGTTACACCTATCATTCTTCTTTCCATAGGTCGTTGCGTCCTCCTCAATTTCAGCAGAACCCTTCTCGTAAACCTCCAGGTTTCTGCCCCGTAGGTGAGTACTGGTAAGACACAGCTGTTATACACTTTCCTCTTGAGGGATAGTGGCAACCTGCTGTTCATGATTTGAGAATGCCTGCCAAACGCACCCCAGCCCATTCTTATTCTTCTGGTTATTTCAGTCTCATGATCCGGGTCCGTGGTCACTACCTGCCCTAAGTAGATGTATTCCCTTACGACTTCCAGTGCCTCGCTACCTATCGTAAACTGCTGTTCTCTTCCGAGACTGTTAAACATTACTTTAGTTTTCTGTAGATTAATTTTCAGACCCACCCTTCTGCTTTGCCTCTCCAGGTCAGTGAGCATGCATTGTAATTGGTCTCCTGAGTTACTAAGCAAGGCAATATCATCAGCGAATCGCAAGTTGCTAAGGTATTCTCCATCAACTTTTATCCCCAATTCTTCCCACTCCAGGTCTCGAATACCTCCTGTAAACATGCTGTGAATAGCATTGGAGATATCGTATCTCCCTGTCTGACGCCTTTCTTTATTGGGATTTTGTTGCTTTCTTTGTGGAGGATTACGGTGGCTGTGGAACCGCTATAGATATCTTCCAGTATCTTTACATATGGCTCATCTACACCCTGATTCCGTAGTGCCTTCATGACTGCTGAGGTTTCGACTGAATCAAATGCTTTTTCGTAATCAATGAAGGCTATATATAAGGGTTGGTTATATTCCGCACATTTCTCTATCACCTGATTGATAGTGTGAATATGGATAATTGTTGAGCAGCCTTTACGGAATCCTGCCTGGTCCTTTGGTTGACAGAAGTCTAAAGTATTCCTGATTCTATTTGCGATTACCTTAGTAAATACTTTGTTGGCAACGGACAGTAAGCTGATCGGTCTATAATTTTTCAAGTCTTTGGCGTCCCCTTTCTTATGGATTAGGATTATGTTTGCGTTCTTCCAACATTCCGGTACGTTCGAGGTCATGAGGCATTGGGTATATAGGGCGGCCAATCTTTCTAGGACAGTGTTCCCACCATCCTTCAACAAATCTGCTGTTACCTGATCCTCCCCAGCTGCCTTCCCCCTTTGCATAGCTCCTAAGGCGTTCTTTACCTCTTCCGGTGTTACTTGTGGGATTTCAAGTTCCTCTAGACTATTCTCTCTCACCGTATCGTCGTGGGTGTTACTGGTACTGTATAAATCTCTGTAACACTCTTCAGCCACTTGAGCTATCTCATCCATATTAGTAACGATATTGCCGGCTTTGTCTCTTAACGCACACATCTGATTCTTGCCTATTCCTAGTTTCTTCTTCACTGCTTTTAGGCTTCCTCCGTTCCTGAGAGCCTGTTCAATTCTATCCATATTATAGTTCCTTATGTCCACTGTCTTACGCTTGTTGATTAACTTAGAGAGTTCTGCCAGTTCTATTCTAGCTGTAGGGTTAGAGGCTTTCATGCATTGGCGTTTCTTGATCAGATCTTTCGTCTCCTGCGATAGCTTACTGGTTTCCTGTTTAACGGCGTTACCACCGACTTTTATTGCGCACTGTTTAATGATGGCCATAAGATTGTCGTTCATTACTTCAACACTATGGTCCTCTTCCTGGGTTAAAGCCGAATACTTGTTCTGTAGCTTGATCCGCAATTCCTCTAGTTTCCCTCTTACCGCTAAGTCATTGATTGGCTTCTTATGTACCAGTTTCTTCCGTTCCCTCCTCAAGTCAAGGCTAATTCGAGTTCTTACTATCCTATGGTCACTGCAGCGCACCTTGGCGAGCACGTCTACATCTTGTATGATGCCAGGGTTCGCGCAGAGTATGAAGTCGATTTCATTTCTCGTCTCCCCATTCGGGCTCCTCCACGTCCACTTTCGGCTAACCCGCTTGCGGAAAAAGGTATTCATTATCCGCATATTATTCTGTTCTGCAAACTTTACTAATAACTCTCCTCTGCTATTCCTAGAGCCTGTGCCATATTCCCCCACTGACTTGTCTCCGGCCTGCTTTTTGCCTACCCTGGTATTGAAATCGCCCATCAGTATACTGTATTTTGTTTTGACTTTACCCATCGCCGATTCCACGTCTTCATAGAAGCTTTCGACTTCCTGGTCATCATGACTAGATGTAGGGGCGTAGACCTGTACTACCTTCATTTTGTACCTCTTATTAAGTTTCACAGCAAGACATGCCACTCTCTCGTTAATGCTATAGAATTCCTGTATGTTACCAGCTATGTTCTTATTAATCAGGAATCCGACTCCTAGTTCTCGTCTCTCTGCTAAGCCCCGGTAGCACAGGACGTGCCCGCTTTTGAGCACTGTGTATGCTTCTTTTGGCCTCCTAACTTCACTGAGCCCTATTATATCCCATTTACTGCCCTCTAATTCCTCCAATAGCACTGCTAGGCTCGCCTCACTAGATAACGTTCTAGCGTTAAACGTTGCCAGGTTCATATTCCAATGGCGGCGGAGTGTAAATGACGCTTAACAATTTGTATCCTCAAATTTCTGCGTTGTCGTTGCCCATGTGCTAATCAACTGTGCAGACGAAATTTGCAGACAAACCGGAGCCATCACAGAGGCCCAGGCGCTTTCCTCGTTCGCTTGCTTGGCGGCTTCAGACAAACCGCGGATTTCACGAGGTGACCAGTTATGCTTGGGCGTAGAACAGTTGCGCGATAGCTCCGTGGCTAGCGCTCTCGACTCCAAAATTAGTATCATCATCATCAGCAGCATATTTTATGTCTACTGCAGGACGAAGGCATCTCCCTGTTATCTGCAATTACCCCTGTACTGCGCCAACCGATTCCAACTGGCGCCCGCGAATTGCTTAACTTCATCGCCCGGCCTACTCTTGTGCCGTCCTCGACTGCGCTTCTATTCTTTTGGCAACCAGTCTGTAGGGGGAAGAAGAAGAAGCGCCGAGCAGTGCAGACGTGGAAGCATCGGCTCCGTTCTTTTTCCATGCTCCGCTCGCCAATTTTGAGAGTACAACGAAAACAAGCATACCACTGAATCGACTGACGCCAAGATTCGAGGGGGGGCTCGTATTTTCACAATTTTACGGAACCTTTTCTGCCCCTACACGCGGAGTTGAGCTTAGCGGAGCTAAGCTTAGTGAAGAGTAGGGCCTTTGTTGGGCCTAGTAAGCCCACCTGCCCGCTGACATGGCGGATAAAAACATGGAAGATGAAGATTTTGCTGGAAATGAAGGAAACAATGCTCATGACGACTTCGGCTGGCAAGTAGTGGCTGGCCGAAGATCACGAGCTAGCACAAAGGCTGTGGATGAGGAGAGCACATTGCCACGTAATCAGCGAGAGTATGGCGTCAAGAAAACCGCCATCGGTGGAATGGTTAACAATCGGATTATCAAAGCTTCGAGGATGCCTCAACTGCCTGAGGAGCAAAAAAATATCATTATACGACCTCGAGGAGGGCTCATTTTGAACAAGGTGAGCACCACCATGACTGGTTCCGCAGTCATCGAGGCGTCCGGCCTAATGGAAGAGGAGGCCCGTGAAGATGTTGTGTGCCCAAACTTCACTCAAAATATCATCGTAGTCAGCACACCTAAGGCCGAAGATGATGCGAAGTACGTTAGAATCAATTCTTTCAATATTATGGAAGCAGAATACGAGGTTAATGCATACGAAGCGGCACCACATGCCACATGCAAAGGCGTCATCCGAAGAGTGGACATCAGAGACTCGCAAGCTATGATAAGAAATATCGTACATGACTTGAACCCGCTTGCGCTGGCTGCTAAGCGCGTCAAGACGTCGGGATTGGTCATTGTACTTTTCGGTGGACTCAAAGTGCTCAATGTTGTCAAGTATGGATCCACAATAGTGAGATGCTACCTTTACACGAAGCAATTCGACGTCCGCTTCACCTGCGGAAAGGTCGGGCACCGCTCTGATGTGTGTCCAACACCTGACTGTTCAGTGCAGGGGATGTGGAACTCGCAACCCAGGAGATGAACATGTGTGTGTACCTAAGTGCAAATTTTGTGAAGGCGATCACCCTACTGGTGACAAGTTTTGTAAGCAAAGATTTTAAATCCCTTACGTCGTACGACTCTGTCGAAGAGAGCGCAACAGGACTCGGCCGTCAACAAGAGCGCAGTCGGAGGCGCAACAGCTGGCGCCCAACCATCGCCCCGAGGACAGGGAGCACTCACGCTCCAAGAATCGCACCAGATCCAGGCATCGTTCACTATCCAGGGAGAGAAGGCGCTCCAAGTCAAGGGAAGCGCAGGTGCGCTTCGTGCAAAGGGACTCAATACCTGGCGAGAAGACGCCAGGAACCACCTGGGCTGACAAAGTAAAAGGTATGGCGAGGGTTGCTGGGGGCGCATCGGCTGCTGTGGGAGATGACAATGATGCGAGGATAGAGCAGTTAATTAAAGAAGTAACTTCTTTAAGAAAAGCTAATAAAGAATTGGCCAGGCAGGTAGTAGAGCTTCGTAAAAAAGAGCAGTCGAACCCTGCTAGAGTAGAGATAGACAGACACGAAAGCAAAAGCAACGATCCAGGGGAATCCAGCTCCCCTGCCCCTAAAAAGAGGGCGGTGAGTTCCGAGGATGATTCAGTCTTCTCAGCACTCAGTGAAATAAAAGAGGCAAATAAAGCGATAAGAAAGACAGTGGAAACGACCAACTTTAAAGTGGACAAATTGTGGAAATGGAGGCTAATGGCGAAGAAAAGACTTAGGAAAATTGAGGTGCGAGGGGATGACGACGATGAGTATCTGCCATCGGAGGCGGATAGTATAAAGTCCATTCCTGGATTGTCAGGGGACATCACAAAGAGGAAAATAGCGGGTAATAGAAAGGCAGCCTCACCTAATAACAATGGACAGTAATCATGGATTTAACATGTGGCAATGTAATTGTCTTGGGTTCCAACACAAAAAAGCAGCACTGCAACAGGTGATCAGGTCATCTGAGGCCAGGCCAAAGGTAATTATGCTGCAGGAAACCTTAGCGGACGAAATTATGCTCCCTGGGTACAAAGTTATATGTAGAGACAAAAAATGGGGAGGGGGTTGGCGACCCTCATTGACAAAAAGTTGCCATACATTGAGCATGATATTCACCTTAGACATTCCAGGTTTGAAGTTATTCTAGTTGAGATAATACTTAAGAGGAACAGAGGTAAGACGCAAAGCATTTTCTGCTTGAATATTTACAGCAGTCCTAACGACATGAGACAGAGGTTTAGAGCACTCTTCAACAAGGTGCTTTCGGTTGCCAAAAACTCCCCTCTCATTATTGGAGGGGACTTTAATGCTCCCTATCACACATGGGGATATACTTGGAACACAAAGACGGGAGAGGAGCTATGGAGTCTTGCCATGGATCTGGGCTTATGCTTGATTACTGATCCGGCGTATCCCACCCGTTGTGGCATGTCCACAAGCAGGAACTTCACACCAAATCCAACTTTTGTAAACAACTCAAGAGGAGCCAATTGGGAAAATTCAAACTTGGATCTCGGCAGCGATCATTACATCCTACACATAACCATACGCATACCGAGACAGGAAACTAGAATCTTCAAATTCACTGATTGGGATCAGTTCAGAAAAATCAGGGCGAACAGAAGGAAAGTGGGGCCTCTAGATGCCGAGCAGCAGCCCCTTCATACATGGGTGATCCAGCTCAGAGAGGACGTCAAGGAGGCCACTAAAGAAATCAGGACAGAGGAAAATATTGAGGCTATGGACAGCAGGCTGGCGCATCTGATTGAGGCCAAACAGGCTATACTACAGAGATAGAAAACGCAGACACTTAACAGAAGGCTAACGAAAAAAATAGTGCAATTAAACAGAGAAATTGATGATCACTCGAAGACTCTCGTGAAGCAACAGTGGGATGAGATCTGTAATTCGGCTGATGGTAGACGCAAACATGGAGGTAGCTGGAACCTCCTCAAGCACTTGCTCAATGAGAATGAAACAAAGACAAGCAAGAGAGCAGCTATAGATAAATTGGTTCATCAGGAAAGCCAAGATAAAACACAGAGGGATATCATGCATAGTCTCACAGCCAAATATCTCCCACTTAAACAACCAAACGAAGGAGACGAGAGCCCCAAATATACGGGATGCATATGTGAAGAACTTGACTGGGACTTCAGTGAGAGTAAAGTGAGGGCGGCTCTTCATAGTCTTAATGGTAGATCGGCGGTTGTACCTGACTGGATAACTAACAAGATATTAAGAAATCTAGATGATGAATAAATTTCTTATCTAACCGAACACTTCAGTGAATGTTGGAGAAAAGGGGTATACTCAGAGGAATGGAGGGTGGCCGATACTATCCTCACACCAAAGCCAGGCAAACAACTCACTCTGGACAACCTATTTCCTTAACGTGATGTCTAGGCAAAACTATATCAAGTCCCATACAACTTGATCGGCTTTCGTCCCGGGCTGTCAACTCAGGATGCTATGCTGCTGATCAAACACCACATTTTTTCAGGCCAGCCCAGTGCATACGAAAGCTCTTTTGGGATTGGATGTGGAAAAAGCTTTTGATCGTATAAAGCATAAGGCAATACTTCGCGTTCTCTCGGAGATGGGTTTAGGTAAGAGACTTTTTAACATGATTAAGGACTTTCTTAGAAATAGAACTGCACAACTCATGCTGGGTTCTTGAGCTTAGTGCACTCTGAAAGGATGTGTGCTAGTTTGCCTTTTGATCGTGTGCAAAATGGGCATGAAGTGTCATGCTCTGTTAAGAACATCTTGTGCAAGAGCACGGGATGATCTAGCGACCCCGCTTGCGTGCGTCGCACGATCGTTTGCTGCATTCGGCTGAGTTGCGAATGTGTACGGGGAAGCCTACATCTGCCGCTTCTGTACATTTGGGTGATTTCTTTGTAACTTGTCACGTGGTGCGGTAGCTCTGGCTCGTCCTCGGCCCGGATTGACAGTTCTCGGGCATAGTGGTCGGCGAGTGCGTTGCCTTCCACTTGCGAGTGAGCAGGGACCCACACGAGCTCAACGGCCCGTCCCGGTGATTTACATTTGGTGAGGATCGCTAGTGCCGCGGGAGAGATGTTCCCCTTGCGATAGCTTGCGTAGGCGGTCTGGGAGTCTGTGACCAAGGTCCTCACTCCCGGTTGTGCGAGTGCGAGGGCCACGGCCACTTCTTCTGCTTCGGCCGTATTCGTCGTCCGTATCGACGCGCCTGTGACCGTGTTATCGATGGTGGTGACGACCGCCGTTGCTCTGGTTCCGTGCTTGGGAAGCGAGGCGTCCGCGTAGAGAACCTCGGGGTCCTCTTCCAGCTGTCGAGCCAGTGCCTTGGCTCGCGCAGAGCGTCTATCGTCGTTTCTCCCTGGCTGCATGTTCCAGGGGAGGGGCTTGATCTTAATAATGTCTCTCCACGTTGTGGGGAGTGGCTCCGTTGTCGGTTGCTGTTCAATGTGCCATCCTATCTTGCGTAGGACGGCCCGACCGTGCTCTGTCCGGCTCAGTCTTACTCTCTGGTGGGATAGGTGTGCTTCCACCAGCTCTTCCACCGTGTTGCGGGCACCCATTTCCAGCAGCTTCTGCGACGACGAGTAGACTGGGATGCCCATGGCGAGTTTGACTGCTTTCCTTATCGTCGTGTTCAGCGTCTCGCAGTTCACCTTCGCAAGCTGGAGGTACGGGGCGGAGTACGTTACGCGTGACACGTTGAATGCCTGCACCAGTCTTCTTCTTTGATCCTTGCGTTCCGTTTAGTAACTCTCCGGATCGTACTCAGGACCTGCTCTGATGTGGTCTTGATTTTGTTGACGGCTGCGTGCGCCTTGCCGTCGTTGCGCAACAGCAGGCCCAGTATCCGGATCTACTGCGTTGGCTTGATCTCTGTGCCGTCGATGGTGATAATTATGTTCGGCGGCGGCTCTTTCTTTGGTCTTCTTGGCTGTACCATGAGCAGCTCCGATTTCTGTGGAGCGCAGATCAGGCAGCAGGTCATGGCATACTCGCGGACGGTCATTGCCGCTCTCTGCAAGGCTTCCTCCGCCCAGGCATCGGACCCCACGCGGTTCGTCCACACCGTTATATCGTCGTCATCCAGAATATAATATCGAAAGGAGAAAGGCGAGAGCTAAAGCACTCTTGCAGGAAATAGAGCAGCGGTACCAACTGGCAGCTATAGTTGGTGCTGCCTGGGTGAAAGGTAAAGAAGCATATACGGCCATTGTATCAAATTATCAAGACAAGGTGCAAGACCCTCTCACTATTTTTACCAAGGACCCCATGGTGGCGGAACAAGCAGCAATTGCGCTAGCCATCAGGAGTAATAAGTGGGCCTGTATTTACAGTGATTCGAAATCCGCTATAAAGTGTTTTGGTAAAGGCTACGTAGCTGGAGTTCCAGCTAAATTTTTCAAAACATTGGGATTATGAGAACTGAAATCCGGTGGTTTCCTGCGCATATGGGGAAAGTGGACGAGACTCGGGTACACCTCAATGAAGTTTCTCATGACTTGGCACGAGGACTTCCTAACCGTGTCAGTCATGACCGAGCCGTTCACCATCAAGCCAGGGAATGTAGAGATCATTTAATAACATAGACTGACGTTACCAAACATTACTATTTAGGACGCAGACAATTCCCATTGCCACAATAAAAAGTGAACAGGGCTCAGGCGGTCTCACTGGGCTTATTGCAAACGGGTACATATCCCACACCGTACACCGGTAATAAAATATATCCAGAGAGGGAGATTAAGATGGACTGCAACGATTGTAATGGCATCATTGGAATGAGACATATGCTGGCTGGGTGTCCCGCGACTCTCCTCAACCTCGTTGAAGAATGGACACACAGCGGGAGAAAAGGATTCAAAGCCCATTGTTTCAGGGCCAACTAAGGGCAGTCCAGAGGGCCCACGATGTCGCTGAAAGGCTTGGCCTGACAGTGCCAACGTGGGAGTGGCCCGCCTTGGCTTAAGAAGTCGACCCTCTGGACCTCATTACAATGAAAATGTTCACACACACACCCAGTCTGTAACCCTAATGGTCCACCCGTTATCTGACCTGCGTATTACATGACCTATCCAGCTCCATTTTTTCTCTTTATGTCAATTAGAATATCGGCAATACCCGTTTGCTCTCTGATCCAAACCGCTCTCTTTCTATCATTCAAGGTTATGCCTAGCATTCTTCATTCCATCGCTTTTTGATCAGTCCTTGACAGTTTCTATAAAAAAGCGCTAAAGACTGTCAAGATGAACCAACTCGCCCACATCAAGGTATTGTCCTTAACTTGTTCTCAAGCTTCTTTGTCAGTCTCCAAGTTTCTGCCCCATATTTCAGCACCGGTAAAATGCACGGATTGTACATCTTCCTTTCCAATGATAATGATAAGCTTCCAGTCAGGAGCTTACAATGTCTGCCGTATGCGCTCCAAGCCATTTTTATTCTTCTGTGAATTTCCTTTTCATGATCAGGGTTCCCTGTGAGTAACTGACCTTGGTTAACGTACTCCTTGACAGACTCTAGAGGATGACTGGCGATCCTGAACTCTTGTTCCCTTGCCCGGCTATTCATGATTATTTTTGTCTTCTGCATATTAACGTTCAACCCCACTCTTACACTCTCTCTGTTTAGGTCCTCAATCATTTGTTGACTCCAAAATACTTGATAGGAAATCACAACAATGACTAAAATGCACATTGCTCCACTGACATGGGTTCAGAGCGCAGTGGAGAAGTTTCCTTTTTCTTCACGCTATGCCAATGGCGAAGCTGGGGATGATGAGGTGATCAGACGACGACACAAAGAAGTCGCTGTGGGTCGTCGATGACGAGAACGGTCGCTGTCAGCGTAGCGGAATGAACGGACGGACGGACAAGGCAAACCAAATTTCGAGCGCTAAACTGCGGTCGCAGTATAAATCGCACTGCTCATTGGAAAGAGTTGGTGTAATGGTGGTGAAATATTTGAGCCGCAGAACACGATGTTAACGTAAATAGCAATAATTCTACAGAAACGATTACTTTATTTCTGCACACAGTCAACAGCTGGCGTTTGTTCTGATGATAAAACAAACACTGCTTGTCTCATAAATCAGAATTTGTGCTGCGTTACGACCGCCATGCGCCGTCCTTTATTGCAGGCAATCTTCTGAGGCAAGTGTGGAGTATGTTAGGAATGTCTCTGTTCCTGTGCAGGGGGGGGGGGGGGGGGGGAGAAAGAGATAGCGACCAAGGACCTCTGTAACAGGTGGTGGGGGCTTCTACATCCAATCTTAGTGCCAAGCTGCGTAGTACAACTCCCTTAAACGGTTCGAAATCCTAAGCACACTGTGAGACCAGAGTCTTGGACATGAAGCTTCGTGGTCTGCATGACTTGCTCGTTAATGTAAGTGCTCCTTTAGTGCGCCTGTATATATCAGATCAAATGTTATCAAAGTGGAATGTGAGGTGCTACAAGAATCCGTTCTCGGGTCAATTTTATTTTTGATATACCTTTATTTCTGGTCAAAAACCGTTCCTCGTGGTCGTCTTCTAACATCCAGTTGTTCAATGACGATTTCGTTATAATTCGAGAAATTAAAAAATAGACTGATTATTCTGCTCTTAAAACTGATTTAGATCCAATATCTGAATGGTGCAACACCTAGCTAATGGCGTTATATAGCGTTGTGGTACACACGAGTCAATAAGAAATAATCAATTAAAATAATATGCCTTACCAGAATACCTTCGGACTCAGAATTTGTAGAAACTTCAGGCCACTTACATTACTCCGAACTAGAGCACTGCATACAGGATATATAATTAGTAACAGTAACCGCACGTTTGGCTTCATACGTCGTAACTATTCCAAAATGCCATCTTCTCTTACGGTAATGCTGTATAAAAGATTATTATAGTTCGGTCTAAACTGGAATCCGCATAACAGTTTAGGACTCCAGCTAAGAAAAAATCATTACACCACTAGAGCTACTCCAAGACAATTCGGTTCGTTTTATTCTAACTATAAAAGAAGCCTTAGCATAAATTCCATAAAAGCTATCCTATCCCTTCCACACCAGTTATGTCGGCGTAAGGTTTCGCGGCTATGCTTATTTTATAAGCTATGCCATCACACCTCTCTCCGTGGTGCCTTAATTACTCGTCCACCAAATATGTCACACCGCGTCGATCATCAGTCCTAAGTGGGAATTGAATCATGCAACCCTAAGTGCCTTTCCCCAGTCTTTTATTCCCGTGCACGACCCTGAATTGGAACCGGCTTCCGCAGAAATCGGTGTCATCTGTGACAATAAACATGTTCTCGATGCTTTAGCTGACATTGCATAACTAGGCGCAATTTCGTCGTGTAATAACGACACTCACCGTATTCTGTTTATATTTATTACGAGGTTTTGGGCTACCACTCCTCCCTATAATATCATATGGCCGGAGGGCAGATAAATAAATCAAAGTAAATATGGTTGTAACCAGGACTGTAACCCAGGTTGTAACCCAGGTTGTAACCCAGGTTGTAACCCATGTTGTAACCAGGGAGCACGCTTGGAACGCGTCTAACGCTTACGGTGCGCTCGTTTGACCGAGCCTTCAAGTGGGTTTGATTTGTATATGTAGCTTTCTTTAATGTAGTTGGTATTGTCAGAACTGCAACCATGTGCTTTTCTATTCCACGGTGAAAGTGTCATGGGACAAGTAAGCCGGTTGCATAACAGCTTTCATAACAGACCGGCCAACCCTTACGCCGTTAAAGTGCGGAGTAGCGCGTCCTTCACAACTGTGGGAAAAAGGTGAACATGCACGAATATTTCACGCTTTTACAGTATACTTTACCTTGCTTGCGACGAGTGTAATTCTTCTGGGGCGCATTGTTCTCTAACACACTATCATCATCTTGTATCTCTGTCATCCTGAGTTCGTTGGTCTCGAACAAGGTAATACTGTGGCTATTTTATGTCCGCATTCCTTCCGTTTTTATGCTGTATTGATGCATGCCAGTGTCCTGCGTCTAGAGGCCATCGAGCTTACCGCGAATTTCCGCCTACTTCCGTTTCCCTGCAAAGGTCATTTAAGCGGACAGTGACCAGACCTTGGAGGGGGCACTACTGGTTTCCGTTAGCCTTCCCCCTCTGAACTATTCCACCTCCCAAACTTGCCTATCAATTTTGGTTTCTATCCCCAGCGCCCACGATGCGTCTTTCGCTGCAGCTTTTCTATGGTCTCCATAGCCGTGTTGCCTTTTCCTTTCATTCCGTCTCTCTTCCGATACGAATACTTTCTATCAGGTCCCCTTGGAGGATTATACAGGCGCTCTGTTCTGGTGACGTTGAACGCTTGCTGAACAGTCGAACCTACTTCCTCCTCTTCTACATCCTGCATTTTGTCTTCAGCCCTGTTAATAAATTTTATACCTTCAGATGTTCGCTTGGGAAACAACCTGGCTGGTCTCGGCGTTGTGGCTGGCGCCTATACTCGTGAGTATTCTGTTCATCGTGCGACTCACAGCGGGACAACAACGAGACGATTGCAAGCGTCTGCCTCCAGGCCCAAAGGGTGTACCAATACTCGGCTACATTCCATTCATGCGGAAGCCGTTTCACGTCATTTTCCATGAGCTCAGCAAAGTGCACGGACCGATTGTTGGGTAGGTGTTTCCTAATCCGGCGTAAGGAGTAGCACTCCATTAGCACATCGCTGCACCCACAGAGTTTACACAACGTCTTAGCGAAACGCATTGCGAGATTTCGGAACTTTTAACGAGAATAACGGGGAAGCCATCATCTACTTTCTATGCGATATTTCTCATGTTGAGATTCCCTCTGAACCAATGGCACCGAATTGTTTTTAGCATAAAAAGTAGACTGTCAAATGGTGTAGTGCATGGTATATAAATACGCAGTAAATAATATGTACGTTATATACCTAGATCATGATAGTATATGTTACTCTCTCTCTCTCTCTCTCTATATATATATATATCTATATATATATATATATATATATATATATATATAGCCTTTTATATGTGTACGTTACATGTACACGAGTATCACAGTTGTGCAAGAGCATGTACAGCAGCATATGTGCAAGGCACTATAACTGTTATGGAATCAAAGAGTAGCCAACGCCGCATATTGTGCGCCAACGCCTCTCTAACATGTCAATAAAATAAAGACATGGAGAAAAACGCAGCTGCAGGGATCTATCTGTGTTGTGAGCTCTCTGCGTCACTTTGTGTGGGTGCTTTCTGAAGGCAACGGATAAAACGACTCGAAATGCTTATAATCCTGATATACATGATGTCTTACCGGCTATAGTGACTCCAGATTTCAGCACGTGGCTCGCCAAATAACCAGTCAATGAGAACGGAATCATAGGTGCTTCCGAATCGCAGTGTCCCTTGATTGACGGTCCCTTTAGGTGCTGAACGTAGCTACGACGATTCTTAAACGCAATGTCCAATTTCATAAGCACTTTGCACTAGCCTCTCAGCGGTGACAACCACAATGGTTCCTTTCTCTGCGATTATTTACGAGTTACCATACAACATGCACCACAGCAAGGTCTCATGAGGTGGCCCCAATAGGCATGCCGGATGGCCTAAGTCTTTTCGAAAGTGCGTGATCGCGCAGAAAACTTGAACTTGAATAAACCTGCACCGCGGAGCGAGTGCAGAGGAAAAAATACAGATCCGGAGCATGTGGAGAAAGAGGAGGCGTAGTGCGTCAGCGGCAGAGCGAAATTGCGTTCATAAAGTGCAGGTGCAACCTTAAAACATTGGCTTTAAGAGTTGGCATAGCGTTCCAGCTCAGCTCCCAGCACATCTCATAGACGCACATTATTGATGGCTTGCACAAGTGACATATTGGAGAACCGTCGTGGTGGGAAGATGCGTCTGTGACGTCACGTGCTAGCTATCTACAGTTACGGTATAAAGTTGGACATCTGCAAACTACCATAAGCACATTTGTAAGTATGGGTATGCAGTAATTCAGGAGTTGAAAGAAAAGCAAATCAACAACACAGCGATTTCCTCTTCTTCCCCTTCTAATTGCATCCTGTGGACGTGTCTGTTCTCGCACTGTGGTCGTTTATCCGAACGGCACGAGTAACGGCCTCTGTGTGTCCCAACATCTGTCCCTAAAGAAGGAAAGCGAGCAAGACGTAGTCATTGTTTCTTCCTACAGTTCGGAATGTTGTAAAACAGTCTAAAAACACAACATGGTTATATTGCGCTCAGTTTTACACAGACGATATTAAGGAAGGACAGGACGTGGACGGACGTAGCGCAAACTACCAACTGTTTAATACTCTTTAATACAAGGAGATATGGCACGGGGGGGGGGGGGGGGTATGAAAGATATGACAAGTTGACGACATGTGATCATAGTTCGGGTTAGGCATACATTGTTCACTTGCACCCGTTCGCCCTGGCAAACTCGACCTCAGCTTTGATAAGCGCGATGGACGGAGGGCTTAAGCACATTTCTTTTTCTTTAGCTATCGCAAGCGCCTCCCATATTTCTCGCTCCGTTTTTGTTTTCCATGTGCCAATGACTGTGGTGCTTTATACCCCCCCCCCCCCCCACCCCGCGCCATATCTCCTTGTATATAAGCGCATTCTTTAACAGTATTAAACAGTTGGTAGTTTGCGCTACGTCTGTCCACGTCCTGTCCTTCCTTAATATCGTCTGCGTAAAACTGAGCGCAATATAAGCATGAACGTTCACCAACTAGCCCCCTTCCTTGCTTTACTAAAAACACAACATTTGCAGGCTTCGCCTTGGGTCCAAGGATGTGGTAGTGCTAAACGACCTGGCGTCAATCCGGGAAGGACTGGCAAATCCCGACGTGCTCTACAGGCCAGACGATTTCATCTTTCGTTACCTCGGAGTCAGAGGTTAACTAGCACTATCTACCATTGCATTTGCGCGCTTCTATTTTTTTTTTGTCTTGCAGCGCTGCAGACCTGAGATTATTCCTCGTCGATTTTATAGAAAGTACTAACTTTATGGCTGGTTGTTTTTCACAGGTATTTTAACTATGAACGGAGAACCATGGCAAGTGAACAGAAGGTATACCTTTCATGTACTGAGGAACCTTGGATTTGCCAAGAAATCTATGGAGGAACATATCCGAGTAAGAAGCTATGTACCGACATGCCAAATAAACTGTCTTAATCATAGTTAGACTAGTTAAGGAAGTTGGTAGGTACAGATTTGGAGAACAAACAGTGCTCGGCACAATACAAAAGGCAAAAAGATATAGAACTGCATTTTAGGTTTTAATTGGGTTAGTCTGCCCCTGACCATAGTCAGTTGCACTTCGCTTCTCGAAGAGGCAGGATGGGTGGCGAGTGAGCTCCTCAAAAATACTTTGCGATGTGGTGAACACAGCTTAAGTAATGGATCCGAGACCTCACAGAGGTGCGACGTAGAGCAAATGCATTTCTCTCTTATTTAAATAAACCATACTGAAAAATTTTAGTGCTGTTTGTTTTCAGATATATTCATAAGAAAACATTCCATGTACTGTGAGGAGCTTTTTTTTTTCAGCAATTAGGTCTGAGGCATGCAAGGCTGAGCCAAGATACCGTCCCTAACAACCCCTCGGCACACTGCACATAGAGCCGAGTATATTTAACTTTATATCGTCTCTGGCTTCTTGGGCAATTTATTTCGGTATTTGTAAATAGCGCTGCCACAATTACGGCCAGCAGGATCAAAGAGGACATAGTGTCATATGGTACACATGTCCCCCTCCACCTTGATACGTTTGAGTTTGAGTTTGAATTTAACACTGGACACGTCAGTGACATGTCCAGTGTTAATACTTCAAGTCAATGCCTGTGGGACAGACAACGCGAAATTTGTTACCTTTGCAGATGAAATACTAAAAAAAATTTAGGAATGAAAACGGAGAATTATTTATTGCAGCATACTATGCATAAGGATCCGCTCTAGGCCCTATCGTGAAAGATGCTAATACGTCTACGCATTAAGCACACACTCAAAGCTCGCATAACACTTTAAGAAGGAGCTCAGAAAGACAGAAAGCTGAACTAGTTGACAAGGATTTATAATGCAAAAAAAGGGTAAGGCTTGCAGACTCGGACCCAGGAGAAGTGGACGTTCGTGTTGTCCACTTCTCTTGTCTTGTGTCTGTGTCTGCACGCCTTACCCTTTTTTGCATTAAGAAGGAGCTTTAAACTTCTGGACATCTTACAAATATATGTAACGAACCGCACAATATAGGACGGTACGGTACGGTACCATGTTTGTGTCCGTCCGCAAACTCCTGCTCGCGTCACACAAGTCGGCAGGATAAGGACCTGACAGACACCTTATCGAACTCACATCATCATGCAAGTACTCAACACCACGGCGTGAACCCGGAGCGGACAGCTCCACCACCGACACCAACCAGCATCATGACCGCATCACCGAACGCCTTGGACATACCGAAGCACATCGTATCAGCGGACGATGGGCCCGTGGAAGACTGGTTTCGCCTCCTTGAGCGCCACGCATCCTCTGCATCATGGTTGGAACAGGATATGGTCGCCAACTTCAATGACTATGTCACCGGTGCGACATTTCGCTTCTACCTAACGCATATATTTGATAACGATGAATCATGGGAGAAAATCAAGGAAGAGATGATCGGTAGATTTAAGGTGTACGCTCCAGACTCTCTCATTATCCAACAGCTGGAAACATTATATTTGGGTTGCCGCAGTCCCCACAGTCTCCACGTAGCAATCATATTAAATTCCAACCAAAGTCCCGTATGACCAAATCGTCGACAACGTTCCCATGTAGTTATCCTTCCTGGAAGAGGGACACGCTCACACCGTTGTTTTGTACGCGCGGCCTGCCACCAGGTTTCTCGTTACGTGACACTTCAACGGCTGTCAAAAAACGCCCCATCTCAAGCGCAGCTGTTACTTATGCCGATGAAACGAAGTCAACTTGCTTACTGCCAGGACGAAATCAGAATACAAGTGCCAGCACCAACGGGCATACCTTTCAAGGTGAAGTCAATTTGGAGTCATATACATCTAGAGATCTATCTACTTCGCGACTCTCAAGCCTTCTGCGTACTACACTTCAACAAGATGCTACCAGTGCAGAATCGTCGTACACGCAGAGCAGCATCACGCACTGCGGAATTCCTGAAACCCCCATTTCTCATGTCGCTGCGGCAGCCTCGGAAAAGCCTTCTGAGAAGGCTGCCACACTGTACTCGCCACCAGACAAATCCCACCAAAAGGAGCACTACTCATTCATCCCTACGTCAATTAGCACCAGTAATCAAAAGCATATTCCGATAGATACGCTACCTCAACAACTGTCGCAACATCACAAGGATCAACGTCCACAATTTCAGGAACAACTTCAGCGACCGAGAAGACAACTTCGACACGGACGACGACGGAGAGCGTTGCCGAAAGCACAGATGCAACAAGAAAAACGTCATTGCGCAAGGCAACTAAACCCGAGGCGAATGCAACGCATATGACATTTTGCAAGAAAGAAACGTTGCCGAACACACCTTCAGCACCACCTATCAAGGCTGCTCCCACGCCAAGGATTCCTGCGACAACTATGTGCACAAGGACAAAAAAGACAGACGTTTTCCAGGCGTATGTCGTCTTAATGACCCAGTCCACCGAAGGTCCGAGCAGGAGACACCTGAGTTCCCACAGCTTCCATGCATCGAAAATTTCCTTCATCGGGGCATTCATATGTCGTCCGCAGTGCAACAGCCAGCCTCGGACACCTGAGCACTGCTGGACGTCGCCAGACTGCCAGACTGACATTGTCCATATGTGAGGACATTATGACGCTATCATCCGCCCTTGTATCTACGACTCTCTCGGCGGGAGGGGCAAGCGTGTGACGAACAGCACAATAGGACGGTATGGTGCAATAGTGGAGAAAGAGGTAGACGAAGAATAAAGACAGTGTTCCGTCGACTATGTTTGTCTCCGTCCGCAACCTCCTGCTCGCGTCACATATATATCAATGTAGAAATGATTTCGCTCAGCCTTCACTAAAATGATTTTTCATGTGATTACATAAAATACACTCTTCCAGAGTTGGAAGCAGATCCTGGATTTAGGCTTTTAAACTTTTTTTGCAACGGTTACCGAAAATATGACCATCTTTTAAAAACAGAAACGATAGATATTGAACAGTCTCATTACTTTCGTTGTTGTTTTTCCAGCTTTCTTGTTCTTGCTTTAGTGTACACCAGCACTGAGACCTCAGTGACGTTCTTGGGCACATTAAATAAATTATTGATTGATTGATTGATTGATTGATTGATTGATTGATTGATTGATTGATTGATTGATTGATTGATTGATTGATTGATTGATTGATTGATTGATTGATTGATTGATATTCAAACTTCCTATGAAACGGGGCGCCGATAATAGTCCCCTACAGTGTTCGTCCTAATCAGGTATTATACATATGTATAGCGGTCGAGAATTATGCCTGTCACCATAAACAGCCATATCGGTGGCTTATGGCGCCGCCAACAGGCGACTAGGGGAAAGGTTTGAGAGCTACTAGAGTTTGCAAGCGGAAGAACTATACAAATGTCGAACCATGCCTACAGTCGAGTGAAGAAAGCTTAAACAGCCCCTGTAGTTGCCGCTAGCATCTGTAAAGCTTGTTGCGTACGCCTGATGTCGGGAAGATAAGCGGCCGCTTCGGATCGGAGGCCATGCGCTCTTATAAATGCGGTGTACGTATTGAATAATGAGATATGACTTGGCCTGAAGCTGAAGTTTCTTCTTATTCCTGTCTCATGTATTCAGGAAGAGGTGCAGGACTTCACCGATTACTTGTTGACAAAGAACGGTCGACCGACGTTGGTGGGACAGACTGTCGCGGCCAGCGTGGCCAACAACATCTCGGCGCTGGTGTTCGGGAGGCGGTATAACCGGAAAGATCCCGAAGGTCGCTTCATCGAGAAACTTCTCACCAGCTTTCTGCGCCACTCAAGCTTCCTATCGCTCGTGGATTTCCTGCCAGCAATTCGGTTCATCACTGCGTACATTCCGAACACGAGAACGTACATCACGAATAACCTCTTTAAAGAATTCGCTCAGCTCGTGAGGTGAGTCCGTGAGGCAAGTCTCACAACGTGCGGAACTTCGGTAAGCTACAAAATACGCAACAAGAACGACGGGCTTAAAGTTCACGCTCTAGCTCCTCTTTATATTCTGAGCATTGGACAGCGTGCCCTCAGCCCTAGGTAAATTAAATTCTGGGTTTTAGATGCCAAAACTACAATATGGTGAGGAGGCATCCCGTAGCGGGGGACTCCGGATTAATTTTTACCACCTGGAATTCTTTACCGTACAGCCAATGCACCATTCTCTTGCGTTTTTGCATTTCGTCCCCATAGAAATGAGGCGCCGTGGTCGGGATTAGAGCCCACGCCCTCGGGCTTAGCACCCAAACCCCAAAGTCAATACGCCACCACGGTGGGTATCGGCCCTATAGTTAACAGTTTGTCGATAAAGAAGGGTAAGGTTTGTCCTGAAAGTACCCAGCACGGTACCTAATGAACTTCGAGAACCTTCCCAGAAACAAAAACAAAAGCGGCATAGCAAGTGAAAATACTTTCAAATCCGTCACGTCATACTAAAACAACCATATAGTTTCCTACAGTAATTAAAGAGGAAACTCTGGCTCTGCAATCGTTGAGCCACCATGGGAATGATGGGTAGTAGATGGATTTGTCTGATCTTCGTGCTTATGGACTGAGACTTTCTTATGGCTCCTTTTATTACGCTTTATCTGCCTTCGTTTTCCTAACTTTCAGCGAAAGTTATACTTTTCTAAATCAAGAACACAGCGAACACGCACAATCGCTACTAATTGCTGCGGTTCAGCCTGTTAGGTAGCCAAATCGAAACGCGCTGGCTTGCCCGCGAGAAATTTATAACGACACAGTCTTAACTCCTAATGCCTTTCCTCACCTTCTCTCGCTCACCCCAAACACACCATTCCATGCCACATACATGCAAATATACATATTCCACCACCTTATAAAAAGATGTACCCTATACATCCCATCCTACACAGGAGGAAAAGGACCAAGGCCCTGCAAGGAAAATTTTCCAATTCACCCGACGTGCTCTTTGTCGACGTTGCCGAAAATAGCACCGGTTCGTCATATCCCCTCTCAGTAATCAATTCGCAGGGCCAGTTACCTACGGCCGCCTCTGTCCATGCTTCCTCTCCGGAGGAGGCGGAGGAAGCGGCCATAGCCCTGGCTTAAGCTATTCCAAATTCCTTCGTCATTGTCATAGACTCAAAACCAGTCATCCGCAAGTTCGGAGTGGGCAGGGTTTCGCGGCCAGCCTTCTCCCTAATTCTCTCTCACCCGCCCACACAAGACATAGGCCTCATTTTGACCCCAGCACAGGCGGGTCTCCCCCGCAACGATATGGCTCACACCAGTACCCGAGGATTAACGGACCGGGTGCAGGCATTAGCCGAGTCGCAAATCGTTGCCTTCGAGACGCCGCTTTCCGCGCGTGATCGCCTTCTTAGATTTTCACGACATCAGTGCACATTATACAGTTGGTCGTCTGCCGTTTCCTTCGTTGGCGTGTAATTCTCCGCACAAACGCGAGATGCTGTGGCAACAGCTACGACTCGCACCTTTCTCTACCCTCACCTTCTTCACGGCATTCACCCCCCTCTCCACACCGCACCTCCCTGCCGCTTCTGCTCAGCAGCCAAGGCAAATCTCAACCACATTATGTGGCGATGCCCTCATCACCCGTTACTCCCTTAATAATTTCATAACTAGTGAGGAGCAGTGGGGGTCTGCCTTGCACAGCTCCAGGCTCGACGTTCAGAAGGCCATCCTGGAGTGCGCTTAGAGGGTGGTAAAGGCCTCGTCAAGTAGACCCCTCCCACCCTCTACCCTTCAGCCCCTTTACCTTTAAAAAGGATAAATGAAGTTGATGCTACTGCTGCTGTAAGTGCATTCTACGCCGCTTGTCGATGCATGCGTCCATGGCGTTCACGAGCTTGACGGTTTGGTATCAGTGCTGGCCTCTTTCAAGGCATTTTAAGAAGGTACAGTCTAACCAAAGAATGCGTTCATATTGTTTAGTAGCAAGTGATCTGATTTGTACGTCTGTGCCCATTGTTGTGAAGGAGAACAAAGTGTAGCATGGGCGCTATAACGTAAAGTTATTCCAAACTTTTTCCTCTCCACGATTGGTCAAAAAGTTTTCGGGCCACCCCATTTCGCCTGTCTTTCACGCGACGTCCTGAAAACCCCGAAAACTGATATGTTCTGATATGATGCACGCGCACTGATTATGCATGATTAGAACAAAACGAAATAAAAATAATTATTTCTGATTCGTCGCCTTTTTCGCCATTTGCCCTCTGCTACTGGCGAAAGGTTTTCGGGCTGCGCCCACTTTGCCTGACTGTCACGCGATGTCACAAAAGCAAGAAAACTCACCTCGCCAAAGTGACATGCACGCGTTAAAGACGCATTAATATGGCGAACGAAATTGATTTTTTTTTCTGAGTGGCTGGAGACTGCCCTGTTCTGAAAGGAATAAAAGATGGCTGCCCGCCAATCACTCTGGCACCGGCCACTCGGAGCTGCCGGGGAGCATGGATTTATTTGCATGTAATAGAAATTTTTGCGTGGCAGTATAACGTTATCGAGCTCTTTCGGAACAAATACGACATCGCTCTGGCAGCTATTCTTGGCTGAGGATCCGTTCTAACGGCATCTTTAACATTCCGCTACACGCCGCCGCGATTTTCGACCAGCCAAACAAGCTAAGTAACGGAGAAGCGGACTAATCGCAGACTCTGGCATTACCCTCTTCGTCTGGTTATATACTTTCACTGTGCTGGCTCGGCTCCATCGGAACCCTCTGCACTTCAGTGTGCGTCTCGCCTCTTGTCAGCCAATTTGAAAGAAAGTCTGCTCAATCTAGGCAGTGGTATTCGCTTTGAAAGTAAAAAAAAAAAAGTGACCGCCTATAAACGAGGAGCGCGCTTGATTGTGCTTTTCAAACAACGCTGTGGGTTACCGCCCAATGCTTACGTGGGTCGTTACGTAAGTTTGGTGTTAGGAGATTGGAATAAAAAGAGATTAGAATAGTTTTACGTTATCGGGCGCATGGTTTCAATATCGGACTTCTATGCGAGATGTCCTGTGTTCAAATCCTGCCATCGCACAATAATATTGTTGTTTCCGTAATTATTCTTGAGGCAGCACTTTGTTGAAAATTACGAATTTCCAAAGTCAGGTTGCTCCTAGTAATTATTCTATGAAAGCAATGACGCTGTGGTTCGTGAGATTCGAAATCGGTAATTTGCGCTTTCGGTTTGAATTTTTAGGCCTAACCCTTGAACTGGTAGATTATTATGACGTGGCGGATTTCAAAGTATTCTCACTTGCTTTGGGCGCTTTTCGTTTTGGATTCTGGGACAGTTCCTGCCCAGGCACTGCGTATAGGCGAGCAGAGAAGTATCAGCGCAGCCTACATCTTGGGTCGCCTGCTTGAAAGCCGCGGATGGTTACATGTATGCCGTAAAGAACGAATTAGCAATGCACCCTAATGTAGAGCTTTCAAGATCAACAGAAAAAAAAAAGACTGCAGAATAAAACAAAGGTATTTTTTGTGCATTTCTGGCACACTGTACATCCCCAGGTGCGGCAGCGGCGCATGGTATACAAAGTGACCTATGGCAGCGCTGCAAGCGTTGAAGAACAGCCCTTGCTACGCCGCATCTTATGAAGCCGGTCAAATGTGTCAAGGGGACACATAGCTGTTCACTGTCCTATAGTCTAGCGGGAGGGAAGACAATGTAGGCATGCGTTGCTCGCCATGCATTTGATCTCTTCGCAAAAGCTGCTGCCTACATTTTTTTATTTTTTTATCTTCTATGTTCTAACTTTCGAAGTACTATTCTGTAGTTGGCACGTTTTCTTTTGTCAGGATGCTTTCTATGTCTACTTGTATCGTGACATGCGTCAGGAAAAATCATGGTTTCATTTTCTGGCACTGCCGATGAAATTTGTTGGTAAAGCCATATCCTTCGTTTGTCTGTTCCCTACTTCGCCGTATGCTGCTATTTATAAATACAGGTACTTATTGCAGTGTCATGTTTACATAATATTGCGTGTAAATCAAACTATATGTACTTATATTCTGAACCATACAAATAATCAATGAGTGTATCCTGCATCAGTCGGACGACTCTGATGTCCGATATTGTGGAAAGATGTAAATCGCCTTTAACGTTTACGCATTTGAATATTGTCACGATCCACCCCGGGTCGTGAACAAGGGCGGGCTTGTGGCACCCTCCGTTAGACGGACGCACCGCAGCGTGGTGGTGCTGAACGATGACTGACCGGCGAGCAGCCGCGCTCGGCGGTGTTTATTGCGGTGCGGTGACTAATGTTGCCTGCCGAGTTTTAGCAGGCCACCGAGCCTGGCGGCGAACGAACATTATGCCTGGGGGGCGTCACATGCTTGCTACAAATATGCAGTCAGCACGTCGAAAATGTGACGTCTTTTGTATGTTTTTACATGAATTTGAGTCTTCTTTCTCGGTTATAATGCTGAGACATAGTACAATGATCATGACACTATACATTTGGACGGATACAGGGATGTTTACTTGAATAGGAAATCGGGAAGGGGTGGCGATGTTTGCATGTTTGTAAACTTGTCTATTAGCTGCGACTTCCTAGATTATTTTTCATGGTCCACAGGTGATATTGAAGTTATTTGTTTAAAATGCGACAAATTTCTGTTTGCTGTGGTGTATAGACCAACTGATGGTAATTTGATAGAGTTTTTCAAGTGTCCAGATGCTGCTTTTTCGTTTGTTAATGCAAATATACACTTTAATTTTAGGAGGTGACTTAAACATCGATATGGTTGTAAAATCTACTAAGCAAAGTGAATTATCTGCAGTCCTAGATTCTCATTTTTTGTTTAATGTAATAACCACCCCTACGCGTATTACTGCAAACAGCGCAACACTTATAGACCTTTTCATTACCAACCTATCACTTGATGACCTATTTTCTGGTACCATTAATTTGACCCTTAGCGACCATTCGCCCATTTATTTAGTCACTGACGCGTATCATACGGCAAAATACATCACTGCGAAAACAATATATCAGGAAATCAACACGGTTGCACTGTCTCAGTTCCGAGATGAAGTCGTCACGACTGGTTGGAACGAGCTTCTTGCGTGCTGATACCGCATATGAGCATTTCGTTGAATTTTTTCCCTCTCTCTATCAACGATATTTCCCTTACAAAGAAATATCGAAGCCAGAACATGCACGTAAACCTTGGATATCAGTAAGTCAATTAAGAATGATACGTACAAAAAACAGGCTGCACCAGGTGTTGAAAAATCGCCATTTAGATGCACTAAAAATGTTTAAGACTTACAGAAACAATCTTGCCAAAATATTAATGCAAGCCAAACGTAATTATTACTTTACTCTCTTCGATGGCATCATAGACACCAAACAAATGTGGAATACCTTAAACACAATTATATTTTTACACAAACAAGCGCCCCGCACCGACGAAATTAAAATTGACAAAAATGTATTTAAGTGAGAAACGTTGAACAATAAATTTAATGGCCACTTTAGTTGCAGTACTCAAGATGGAATGGGATTTAAGGCCACAGTACCCACGATGGGAATGCTGTACGTTATTTACCAACGTCAATAAGACCCTCGATATTTATTTACCCCACAGAACAATCTGAGGTAACCAATGTTTTTATGAAACTTAAAAAAAGCAAAAGCCAAGACATTGAGGGCATAAAAATGGAACCGGTTATTTTTGTCGTCGATTTATTAGTACCTTGTTTGACTCAAATATATAATCTTGTTTTAAGCACAGGTCTGTTCCCTCAGCGTATGAAAAAGGCCAAGGTCGCGGTACTTTACAAAAGTGGTGACAAAAATGAAATGAGTAACTACAGGCCAATATCGGTACTGCCAATATTTTCAAAGGCTGTGCAAAAAATTATTTTCCCTAGACTTTCAAAATTTTTGGACATGCATTCAATGATTACAGCGGCACAATACGGTTTCAAGTCAGGTGTATCGACACAGACAGCACTTCTACATCATAAGGAGGTCATACTCGGCAACGTTGAAGCAAGAAAGCTCACGCTAGGCGTATTCGTAGATTTTACAAAAGCGTTTGATGGGATTGATCACCACACTTTGTTATAAAAATTGCCCTAATATGGCATCAGAGGCATTACACTGGACTTAATAAAGAGCTATCTTAGCGATCGGTACCAGTGTGTGTCAATAAATAGGGGAATATCTATGACCAAAAAAATCAAACTTGGGTTACCGCCGCGAAGTATATTAGGTCCTCTTTTATTTAACCTTTATATTAATGATATTGTAAACATAAATCGATCAATACCATACATTATCTATGCAGATGACACGAGCTTAGTTTTTACAGGAACAAACGTAGATGAGTTGATTCAAGCAGCTAATGTAACTTTAGACATATTATCCGAATGGTCTTGTCGTAATTTGCTACAAATCAACAGCTCTAAAACAAAGGCCGTTCTTTTGCGCGCGAAAGGAACGGCTTGCACATACGCGCATAAACTGCTACTAAATAATTTTGAAATTGAACTTTCAGAGACTGTCAAAACTTTAGGTATTATCTTTCATCAACAGATGCTGTGGGATTCTCACATTGAAGAATTATGTATTAAGCTAAGAAAAGCCCTAGGTATGCCAAGAAGGTATCAGTCGTTTCTGCCGGTTCCCCAGAAACTTCATATTTTTAATGTGCTTTTTAGTTCCGACCTACGCTACCGCCAGTTGGTATGGGCACCTGGAACTCAAAAATCAAAGAAAAGGTTATATACACTTCAGAAATGTGCATTGCTGGCTGTTGCATATTTTGGCTATAGAGATCATACATCTCGTTTACTTGTGAAGTTTAAGGTTTCAAAATACAGTGCTGCCTATGAACATCAATCATTGTTGTCATTGAGGTCTCAAATTCGTAGAAATAGACTAAACTTAAGAGGTTTGGCTCATTTGCAGCCGAACATAACATTGCGTCGCACCCAAAATTCTGAACACTGGCACATCCCCCGAACACGAGCGAATTACGGACTCCAACTGTTAAAATTCACCATTCCACACGTACTCAATATGTTCTAGCTTACAGAAGATCACTTACACGTCCTTTCAGGAAGGGAGCTATTCAACATGTTCACATAATCCGCTACAAGCCTAGAAAAATTCTGTCGAAATAAAGCACTCCTTTCTGCTTACAGTATGTCTTACTCTTATGTTCTCCTGCAGTAATTTTCTCGTCTTTGGTTTTGGTTTTTTGTGCGTGAATGATTGATGTACTTGTAGTCACCCAAGGGCGCATATAATTATGTCTACTTGACAATTATCGTACAAGTTTTATTTATTTCTTTTGTTTATTTTTCTATCATACGTTAATACTGTGTGAAGTTTGCTGTGCTGTCGTCATGCTGTTTTGTACAGATGGGAGGTGGGGCTAGCCAAGCTGCATCAGCGCAGATTTTTTCCCACTTTCCACACCACAACTGTTCTGTGTAAAACACATTGTACGGTTGGTGGTGAAAAATAAACTTCTACTTCAACTTCAACTTCCTAGCATGTCTGCTAGCATACAACTTGACATATGCAGTTTCCGCAATGAGGTCAAGCTGCACGGTTGGCAATAATGAACTTCTTTCAGTTGGCGATCTGCTGACTTTATACTTTCTGTCTCTCAGGGAGGAGGTGGAAAAACGAGAAGGAAACATGGAAATGCACTTGGACCGGGACTTCCTGGATGGATACTTGAGGAAGATTCAAGAGCATGAAGGCACCGAATCCCACTATTCTAGTAAGTAACTATAGACCTGGGTCAAATAACATTGCCGCCTTACGCGGTTACTCTAGATGAGGCGTAATACAGTGCAACGAGTAGAACTGCGAAGAGGTCACGTCATTGTAGGTAATATTGTCTTCGTAATAGTATTGAAGATAGTCATCAAGTTAGTGAAGCGGTCATTTGATTAGGCAATCTAACTATAAGAGGATGGTTGTTTGGTTGATTTGGATTTGCTTGAGCGCCAGAAATATTGCTAGGCATTGAAGTTCTCTGCGGTAAAGCGGTCATTTTCAGAATATATATGTTGAGCCCTTACTAACCGAATGCAACAAAGCAAAACGGACGTGTACTAGAACACGGCGTGCCTAAATCAGTTTTAGTTCCCCATCTCACTAAAAGTTGGTCGAAGTATTCGCATGGTCTTTTAAACTTTTACATAAATTGAAAAACTACGTAGACTTCTCCGTCATACTATTGTGAAGCCAAGCGGAAGCCACTTCAGAGGTGTATGCGCCATTTCTTCTTGCTTGGGGTTCTAAACTAAAGAAAAATTCTCGGGGAAATAATTAAATGAAAGGTGGTATTACAGCCATTGTAGTCATCACTGAACATGACCATTGCGATAAACCCTACATGATGCATGTACTGTTCACCTTTATATGCGCACGTGTGACCGTAATCTTGGAAACTTCTGAGAATACACGCTGCTGTGTTCATGTGATAGCATAATAATAATTCCGCATAATAATAATTATTCTGTTCCGCGTATGTTGTATTGTAAAAATATGTATCGCAACTTTTTCACTGCACATTTTGGCAAAAACCAAGTGGCTTTGTGGCCTACAATCAACTCATTCTTATTATACCTCGCACTCAACACTCAGGAACTTACCTCTGGCGGGTGCTGTTGCCCATCGTGTACGTAGAGGGTACTAACGCTCGGTCGGGCTAGAATCTCTCCCTGTTACAACGATCAGTTCGCGTGTTCGTGGCGCATAAGCGTGTAGTCGCCTGGAATGACGAGCCTCCACGCGCATGAGTGTTCAGCGCAGTTGCGTGACCAGCGCAGTGTCGCTTCATTGCACGAGAATCGCAATATATTGACAGAGTCATTTGCTATTCATTTGGTATTGAGATACTAGCGATCAATTTGTTCGTTGCCTTTTAACGTTTGAGGAAAGGAGTGTCAACAATACTGCTAATTCATTGAATGAATTCAACAACGAAATATTAGTATGTTGAGCAGTACCCATCGACTCTTCTAATTTACTCTCATGTCTATTGTCAGTGTGCCGACATCTCTTTATGCTCGTTAGAAAGTACACTTTGGTTACAGAGCCACGAAAACGTCCAATGAATTATCTTGCTCCCCACACTGCAATACTTATAAAATATATGTTGTCTTACTTCTATGCACCATAAAGAAGAGTCTTCTTTGTCTTGACGTGAGCTTGCTGCTCATTGCAGCACGCTACTTGGAAGGTACCACAATCAACCTGTACGGCGCGTCAACCAACACCGTAAGGAGCACCATACTCTGGAACCTGTATATTGCTGCCAATGATCCAGATGGCCACCAGAAACAACTGCAGCGTGAGATTGACAACGTCGTAGGCCACAAGAGATCGCCTCAGTGGCAAGACAGGTACAGCATGCCGTTCACGATGGCTTCCATACTGGAGACTCTGCGCTGGAGAACTATGGCCCCCATCAGCATACACCGGGCGTGAGTTACTACCGAGTTTTAGTACAACGTATGGCCCCGCTGGCGTTGACCACGTCACAAAACTTCTTCCGCCAACGCGGTGTTGCGGTGCCCATTTGGCAGACGGAACTCAAGACATCTTTGCGGCAGCAATAATGTATTTTGACCGGACTAGTGGCGTAAGAACAAGTTCGTTACAAAAGCAATAAAAGACCATCGCTACAACCCTATAAAAAATATAACGCCCCATAAATCCCATAAACTATAATGCTATGTGACATGTATGAGCATACGGGCTTTTATATACGTTATTGTATGTTTCATGTAAGATTAGTTGATATGGGGTTATGAGGCATACGGGTTTTCTCATCCTTGCTCTCTTATTTGAGGTGTTGCGATTGCGAGAACGGCCCATGAGAAATAACGAATCCGGTTCAGTGGGGATCAGTGCGCCCTGGCTTCCTTTGTATATTGTGTGTTTTGGCACAGTATAGTGAGCCTGTTGGTGTGAAGCTTCTAAGAATGGCCTACTAATTATGCAGTTAAGAAATAGTAGTTGTTACGATGTCTTCAGAATTCCGGTGCGCCCTGTTAAACTTGTTGGAGATGTAATTGCTAAGCAACTAGCTCATGTAATCAACCTTTGCATTTCATATGGGATATTCCCTCGTAAACTGCAGAAGGCCTAAGTTTGTGCCTTGCTTTATAAGGGGGACAGATATGAGCTAGCGAATGACAGACCGATTTCAATTCTACCTATACTTTCCAAAACTTTCGAGGAAGCTCTTTATTCTTGGTTGGCTCCTTTTACCGATAAACACAACATAATCACAGAATCTCAATTTGACTTTCGTAAAAACTATTCCATGCAACTGGCCCTCCTTAATCAAAAAGAATATATGCTGCAACATAGTGAGGACAGAACGTATAAATTAGGGATCTTTATAGACTTCACGAAGGCATTTTATTCGCTTAATATAAATCTGTCCACCCAGAAATCTGTCCACCCAGAAATTGTGGCTCGTTAAATTCTCCAATCTTACCTTAGCCACCGCCAGCAATATGTTTCTATCGATAACACTATATTTTCATATAAATGCACATCGTCTGTAGTGCCGCAAGTTGATATCTTAGGACCATACCTTTTTTCAATATATAAAAAAAATGATGTATAGTGGACCCAAATGTTAAATATAATATTTATGCCAACGACACGAGCCTGTTTGTAGCCGAAGATGAGTGGGACAGGTTATTCCAACGAGGAAACCAGGTTATTCTTAAGTTGACCGAATAAGCATCGTGTAATAGGCTAGCAATCAATGTTTCCAATAAGCATGAAGTTGTATTTCAGGCAAAAAGCAAGCACTTTGCACAACTCAGTCCACTCGTATTAAATGGAAGCCCTATTGAAGTAGTTAATAACATCAAAAACTATTGGTGTTGCATTTACTGAACATACGTCACGGCGCTCACATACTGATTATATCGCTGACAAGGCAATTCTTGCATTACGACCATCACGACGTGGGAGCGGCCCGCTGCGTGCTGAAGCGCGTTCCGAAGGAGCAGAATAAAGTTTTGCCATACCATACCAGGACCTATTACGAACAAAGAGTAGGCTTTCAGTTTATCACTCTTTATTTATGTCTTACATCGAATAATATTTTCTCGTGTGACTCGTGTGGAGAACCACCACTTCTACAAACATTTTAAAACTCAAAAGACTTCAAAACAAAATAATAACAGTAATTGCTAATGCCACTCCCAATCATCCGACTCGGCCCTTACTTAAGAAGTGTGGCCTAATTAGTTTGGGCCCCCTCTATTATTTTAAGCTCTCTTATGCGCTACGAAATGAAACGAAAAAAAAATATTCATTATTTACGCTTTCTATGTAACTTAAACGTAAACGCAGATGCATATAACACTAGACGTTTCGAATATTGGGAAATGTGTCCCATCAGAACTAATTATGGTGAAGACAGGATATATTTTATCATTCCTAGAATATTAAATAATTTTTAAGAACAAAACTTACATATAGAGTATTTTACACTCCACCAACTTAGGCTGTATTATATGAAGCGGTGATTTTATACTTCATTCTATTATCTGCGTAAGCTCTTTGCGTGTGCATAGTAAAATGTTTATTTGTGTACCTTGAAATGAATCATGTGAAATTTTATAGCAGATATTTATTGTAGCTGTTTTGTACTTCTCTTACATGTGATTATAGCGTGCACATTGGCCGATTTCAGTGAATTGAATGCATGTAGTTCACCACCTGATGTACGTACATCCAATAGATACGTGACCTAATGCTGACCCATGTCAAAGATACAGGTAGTGAGAGCTTCGTCAAGCTGCCTAAAAGCAACTTTTTCTTTCACTGCTCATGCTCAGTATTGCACATGAAATAAACTTCCACTTGTAGATAAGTGTAAACATGCTCTCATATTATTTTTTTCTTTTTATTAGCCGCTCTATGTTTGCTAACGTTCAACTGAAGTTAAGAGTTTGACGAAAGTTCCCCTGGCCGAATACAAACGTAGTACGATAACAAGCACGACATATTGTGAACAAGGTTTCCGCAGGAGAGTCGAAGCGTCACAATTTTATTTTTCACTTTACTTTTTAAAAGTACTATTCTGTACAGTGTCCTTTCTTTCGTTCCATTGTTCACTCAGCAGTCTTCAACTTCGTTTTACGCTTTTTTGTTGGTTTCTGCGCCAGATGTTAGCATCGGTAGAATGCAATTATTTCGCACTTTGCCTTTCGAGGAAAGCGGTAAGCTGCCGCTCACGACTTCCTAATGCCTGCCACATTCGTCTGATTTATCTAACGCTAAGAGACAGGAAGACAGTGGTGTTATTAGAGAACAAAGGGACACAGCAGATAATATAGCTAATTTTCAGAGGACGAAATGAAGTTAAACAAGCTATGTAACGCGTAGGCCAGATAACGGGTGGTGTATTATAGATTCTTCTCACGGAGCACGTTGCTCAGGAGCAACGAGATGGCGCTTTCGGCAGCGGGGTGCACGTTGCCTCAGCGAAAGCTAACGAATACAACATGATTTGAATGCCTGCCCTGCTTCTGTGCGATAAGCCGTCGGAAAAGGAACTGGATGTTCGCTAACACTTTGTGCTCTATTTATGCTGCAGAATGTAGAACGGCAGAGGGAAGATGTGTGCAGTAGCTGGCTGCAAAAACAGTGGCTGTGTGTCATATCAAGAAATGAAATGAATCTGTGGCACCAAGTTCATGGACCGCTGTACTGCCTGTGTTGCCGGCCCTTCGAGATACACGGCTTTGCCCGAGGATAAACAAATTCACTTATCCGACAACGGTGTGTCACTAAATTCCAAAGAAATGACTTTAAAGACGGAATGTCGGCCAGAGCGAATACCACTCGTTACGCAGTAACAAAGACAATAGCGCCGCTTCCTGGCATAAGAAGTCTCTCGCACGTTATTTACACACATCCACTCCGACGAAAACTCTCGCCCAATCTATCGCCAACGTATCAAGAATAAGTGAACGGGCGCACACTTGAATCGATGCTCTCGAAGCATGGGTGACGGTGACTACACTGACAGCGCAAGAATTCGATGAGGATAGCTGTAAGGGCTTGTTGGTACAGCATATCTTCTTTTGTTGCAGCGCAAGCCGAACAAGGAGATGTGTGTGTGTCTGATGTGCCTTTCTGTTGACCTTGTTTAGCTTGCGCTACAACAAAATAAGCACACGATTGTTCGAGGCTGAACATTTCGCTACAGTCCATATAGAGTAGACGAGTGACTAGCGATAATCTATCTTTGCTACAAACAATTCCAAAATACACAGCATCTACGTTCCAAGCCTTGTGCGCAGCAAGAACTAATCTATCGCAGCTGAGCACACCCGCGAGCGATTGCAGCAAGAAAAAAGAAAACAATCGGATAGCGACCGCACCAATGAATTATACCAAGTCAGAAAGATGGCAATCCGCTACTTCAACGTATTAGCCAAATTCACAAGTGGAACGTCTGGACAGCTTGTAATATACATTTCTAGGCCCACTTCTAGTATCAGCACCGTACACGCTGCTCGCGCCGTTTGGCGAAGGCGTAATGAAAGCATTTGCATGCCCTCTGAAGCTGTGGCGAAAGCTTCGTTTTCGTCCACACAGTCACCTCTACAATATCCGCCGAAATAGAGCGGCACCTGCGTCATGTACATCCCTTGTAAGCACGGAGGCAGCTGAGGCAAGCATGTTTGATCACGTGATCAAACATGGCGGCACCCACGGTATCGCCATGGAAAGGGTGTATAGTTAGAGAATGGGTGCTAATGGATGGGAAGCGCAACTGTGCACGGCCGAAAATTAGGGGATGAACTTAGGAAATCTGTAGACATAGGATCGTGTCAGCTGGCGCAAGACAGGGGTAACTGACCATCTTTGAGACAAGTTTTTGTATCGCAGAGTACATAAAATAGGTTAACAATGATGATGACGATGATGATGACAATTGCCTTTTCTTGTTCCATTGTTTGACTAAGTGGAAAGGGGTAGCCGACATCAAGCTATTCCACGAGGTATAGAATATAACCCTGCTCGCTTGAGAAGTCAAGTAGGATCTTAAGGCAACGCTACGCGCTGTAATATCTCGCACTCTATTTTGGGAATGCACGCTAAAACCTACGCAATAACTGTGTCATGGGTATACATTCACACATCTCTCATTGAAATTACCTAGACCCATTATATACCTGCAGTAGATGAGCTAAAGATGTTGCTCCGTACTCACGAAAAATTGGTACGCTAGAATTGTTTGTAAGGGCAAATTCCAAGCAATCCCAGCGCTCAATATATGTTATGAGCGAAGGCCACCAGCCAATGTGAGTGATCACTTACGAGAGAAAGGCTTTGTGAAATCAGTCCGTGCTTCTCTTCCATGCGATTCTTCTAAAGCTTATTGCACTTCGCGATTTCCTTTAACTGCAGCGCAGGTCGGGACACTGTCATTGGAGGGTATCACATTCCCGCTGGCACCTTAATTGTGCCAAACCTATGGGCCGTCCATAATGATCCTGCCTGCTGGCTTAACCCATCCAAGTACGACCCCACGCGATTCCTCAGCACTGACGGCACGAAACTGAACGAGAGGCCTCGGGCGTTCATGCCTTTCAGTCTGGGTGAGTAGGAATTTTATCTTCGGAATAGCTACTTGACAGCACTAATACTACGTTTGAACGTAGAATTAGTGCTGTAACTCCAGGCGCTCGATATTGATGACTTGCGTAACTTTATACTCAATGGACAACGGACACAGCGTAAAAAAGCCAAGGACACGAGAGAGCGCTGGACATACAGCGCTGTACACAGCGCTGTATTCAAGGCTTGCACATAGATACAAGAGCGCAGAGTCCGCGAAGTATTAATAGAAATGTGCACGTAGCGACACTACGCGTCTACTCGAATAGCAACTCTCTGGAATAGCAGAATGCACTCGCGTTCCGTTTAATCTGCTAGGTATGCATAAGCGGCAAGCGAGTAAGTGGAATGGTAACATTAAGATGTTGATATCAATTTCTTCTCATCATGGCAAGCATTAAGAAATTCGCATTCCCGTGATAAACTCGTCGTCTTCGTCTGCTGCTGCTGCCGGTTTAGCAATGACGGACGTCTCAAAGCAAGCACTGCACACAATTTAAACAACTTTGACGACCAACCTCTGGCGGACGAGATAATCGTCCTACATTGACATGACTATACATCTTCTCCGAAGACTGACAAAGCATTGTTATCATATTTGCGATCCACGAGACTTAGTGAACGCCTATACTACTTCCTCTTTTTATTTTCGCTCTTTCCTACTCCCTTCTTTACAACCCCCTCTTCTTCGATCAACGTGCAGGTTACCAAACCAGAGACTTCCTTCTGGTTAACATCCGAGCCTTTTCTCTCTCTCTCTCTCTCTTCGACGTTAAATAAGTACTGCCGTGCCATTTCGACTTATCATATATTCAATTTTTTCCCTCAGTAAGTGAAGTTTCAAGCCCTATGTAGACCCTATAAAACATACTGACAAGTGTCATAGCGTCCTGAATAATTCAGAAGAACCACTGTTTTCTTTTTCTTTTTAAGAATCAGTTTCAGAATTTCGTATGCAGGAGTGGATGCAGCATGACGTCTTGGCACAGTGTCATGACGTCATCTCTTGCTTGATGCGATCCTTGTGGCTATCATGCGCGAGCGCAGCTAGAAGAAACTAGCGCAGCCCTCATTATTTTTTGTTATGACGAATGTTAATTTATTTCTTGTTATTGCTACATGGCGTTAGTGAATTTCTGTGTGTGTCAGGAGTTCACAATAATGCCGATGACTGCAGGTCCAACGTATGGCCTGCCCCCCCCCCCCCCTCCCTCCCCACAACCAACTATACAATCAAATTAAAATATATTATATTTCTTAGCCTTCACACTTGCCAAATGCCATCCTTTCATTTGCTTTGAGTGTGTGGTAGAGCTGCACAAAATTTCAACACATGTCCCCAGTACTCCTTTAAGAGAGCACAAATCAACTTGAAATGAGCACAACTGAAGAACGGATTAAACTGCAACGTTAAAACCGGTCAATGTGGTAAGAATTTTAGTACAGTAGAAATCCTGAATTTAGCAAGCGTTTGATACATTAGTCTGATAAATTTAGATTCTAATTAATGTATTCCCGCTGGGATCAAGAAACACATTTCTTAATATTTGCAGGTGGAAAGCTAAAGCGTATACCTTACATTGCGTGTGTAGGTGGTACATACGTGGTCCGATGTTTAGCATAGTTCGAATGCCACAGCAGCGAGAGGCACTGCGAAGACACTAAGTGTAATCCACACGCATATATCTTATATACACGTACAGTTGACGACGTACGACAACGTACAGTCGTCAAAACGAAGTTGAGAGCGAACTAAATCAAGATAACTGATCAGAATTTAGGCCCTGAATAGCAGACCAATTATAATTTTGCTAGAACGAATAGAATAATGCTTTGTATGGGACGGCAACGTACTTCGCCTCTTCATAAATGGCTTTATTTAGGAACGAAAGAATTTGTGACAACCCTGTTAAATGTTGTTTCCCTCTCATAGAGCTGTCGCATTATCCTTTGTGCTATATTTGTAAAGCTGACTTATCTTCCTGAATTCAGTAGACACTTATCTCGACAACATGCAAAAAAGGCGACAGATGGTTGATATTGTTAAAGTAAGTGTTTGTTGAATTCCCGGAATGTATGAGCCAACTAGAGCAGCTGAAAGCCATTGATTTATTCCTCTCTGTCAAACGTACAGTCAGCATCAAAAGTTTAAGGATTGAAAGAAAGCTGAATATTTCTACAGTCTGGGCGTTCAGACTGGTATTCGGATTTATTTATTTATTTATTTATTTATTTATTTATTTATTTATTTATTTATTTAATGAAGGGTGCCGAAAGCGAAGTCGGAGAACATCAGAGGGAGCTGTGAGATAGAGAAGAAGAATAAAGTTAGAAATGGCGATCTGATGTTTGATCTATTTGATAAGTGCGGGCTTATTATATTTATTCATTTATTTATTTTTATTTATTTACAGAATACCTGGCTATGGGGGGGGGGGGGGGGATCACCTGGAAAGCATTATCATAAGGAGGACAGCTAGAGAAACATGTGTTAAATTGTACGCAGAAATAAGCAATAAATAGATAAAGCAAAGTATGACAAAGTAAGGCGTACACCGGCCAAGTAAAACTTAAAGACAGGACGTCTTTCTTTGTCATGTCTCAGCCCAACAAGACGGCTTCCGTCCAACTCTCGATTACATAAAGCAAAGTAACATCGAGGTGGAACGTAAGATCAGTTAAATGGACTCTGAAGCGATCTTGAAGGTACTTTACAAACGTAGTGAGTCGTTATCACAGGTCCTTGTGATCATTAATTGACACAACTAAGTGTTCTGCGTAAAGCGTGTAATTTATTATACGGTTTTAAAAATGTACATCGCTACCGATCGCAGCGCGCCACTATGCTGAGTTTTCAGCCGCCCCTGACCAGGTGACGCGAAGTGGCCATATGATGCCAGTAGGGCGAGCTTTCCGATTGGTTGCCAAGGGTGCGCAACCGATAATTTTTCCAGCTTTATGGCGAACAAATGTTGTTCGTAATAGTTGGAATGTTAATTTGCTTCTATAAAAAAGAAAGTAACAGAAAGAGAATGCACAAGAACAATTTATCACTATACTCAAGCCCTTCCAGCACACAGCAAGTGCAGTCGGCTTGTGTTACAACATGCTCCATGTTGAAGAGAGCTCAGCGCTCAGTGTTGGTGTCGATCTTTGTTTTCGCGAGCCCCATGGTTCCCCTTGTTACGTTGTGGGCTGCAAACGTAGCAACTGGCAACACGTAAAGCTGCGACGCCGTGTCCCTCTGCAAGGCCGCAGACGAGCGGAGCAGCTCTACAGCGCACTTGGCTGTCCGTATCCGAGCGGTGCCAGAATGAGCGTGTTTGTGGCCGCCTATTTGCGCTGGAGGATTACTACCCCAATAGAGCATTATCACAAGTCCAGTATTCGGGTAAACACAAGCGCAAGCGGAGTGGGCCTGCGCGTTCCACGAGATAAACGGAGTTGCAAATACAGTTTATTCCTATCCTATCCTATCCAAACGTGAATGGTCTTCATGGTGCAGCCATCTGGTGGCACAGAGCTCAAGCAAACGAAGAACCAATATAAGAATAACGAGGTGTATTCTACTTTGCTGCTGGCGTAAAATCTTGGCAGGAGCGTAATCGTGAACATGTTTTTCTTAATGTTTAAAATGTTTTACACTTGGTTACAGCAATATTAGCTCTCTGTTTGGCTGGTAAAGCTCGGCGTCACCAGGTAGTTGGACCATCCAGGCCGATCGGGCCGCTCACGCACGTCTACGCTAAAGCTCCATCACAGCAATTGTACGTATCATGAGGGGGCTTTAGTTTATGCCTCCACCCATGCGTCAAAACGCCCAGCTCCTCTGTGGTTACCGGAATACCGTACTAGCTCGGCGCTACAACAGAACGTTCACAACGTATGCTGCTTCGATAGCTCCCGCTTGGGATCGACTGCCAGGCGGCTGGCGGAGAGGTTGGAGAGGCTTCGCGCGCTGGCTCCAAGACACGGAGCAAGAAATATTTAGGAGTGGAAACTCCGCTGTTTGCGGCGACCAGTAAAGGTCACAAGCCCGCGGATATGTTTTCATGCTGGCGGCACCTGGCGGCATGGGAAGAAATTACCGCCGTTTTGGTTGCCAGGGCAACCGGTTGAGCGTGTTGCCCCCGTTCGGCCGCGCGCGCCTGACTTCTACCACGGAGTGGCCGGAGCTGCCGGAGCCGCCGAGCCGCCTGCCGGGCGCTGCTTTTTTTTTTTTTTTTTTTCCGCTGCGGCTTCTACGACGCGCCGCATGGTGCCGCCACTGTATACGGTAGCGTCGGCGCATGCAACAATTGTGACTTTATCTGATCGCCCGCGCCCGCTCGCGCTGACGGGAGTTTCACCTCCTATATGTCTTACTCCGTGCTCCAAGACAACCGGAAGTGGACGAGACGGCGTCCCGTCCCGACGCAGATCCAGTGAAGGCGGAGCTCTGCCTAGATCACTCGGCGAACGAGTTGAGGAGGAAACGCATGGCTGTCGAGGAGGGCAACTTGTATTCCTCCGTAGCTCTTCTGATATGAGACGCTTCACACAAATTGTGGTGCGGATGATTAACTTTAGCTGTACCCTACGCGTCTACCAAATTTGTCCGAACTGTTCCAGGGACCCTTTATGAGGAAGCTTTAACTCGGCTGAACTCTCATGCCGCCTATTAAAATACATGTACAACGCAGAAACGCTTTTCTGAGATAACCACTTGGCCGATTTTAATGAAATTTATTGCATTTGAGATAGAGAAAGTTGAGTTCTAGTGATTATTGGAAGCGCAATTTCGATAGAGCCTGAATGTTTCAAAAGGAATTTTCAAAAATTGGTAACGAAAAGCGGGAAATGAAATGTCATCGTTTCTACTATGGGCTGCTGAGCACGAGGTCGCTGCGCGGGATCGAATCGATGGGATTGAAATGAGAAAACATCCGTGTATTTAGATTTAGGTACACGTTAAAGAACCGTAGGTGGTCCAAATTTCCGAAGCCCCCCACTACGGCGTGCCTCATAATGAGATCGTGGTTTTGGCACGTAAAACGTCATATATTAATTTTCTTTAATTTAATAAGTTCGATTTGTTTTTATATATTTGCAGAAAAGCACCATTGCACATGAACAGAATGGCGCCCTTGTGCACGTGAACAAGATAGCGCTGCAGCGTTTCGCCCGCTGCCGTCACTAATCGCTCGCAAATTGAACGTTTTCTCAAATCCAACGTGCCACCGGTAAGTGGAAGCAAAAGCAAATGCCAACCGTGCATTGGCTCTTGCCTCCGTTTGCCGGAGTATACCGATGGTATATGGATATCTGTGGGAATGGCAAGCTGACTTCAATATGCACTTCAGTGAAAGCATCACTGCCTTCTCTTCTCGTTACAGGAAGACGCGCATGCCCAGGTGAATCTCTGGCTCTTATGGAAATTTTCCTATACGTGACCACGGTGCTCCAAAAGTTCAAGGTGCTTCCGAAACATGGCACTACACTCTCTTTCGATATTCAGCACGTCCTCATCTCCGCGCCGAACGACGCGCAAGCCTTGCGTTTCATCTCACGTTGAATATCTAGCGGCACTGCTTTGAAGGTTTCGTGAGAAACTGTAGGAAAAGTTCCATTAAATGTTACTGGTGAATCTGATTTGTCATTTTCATTTCATTTTCATTTTTAACTTGTACTTTCAGCTAGTCACTTAGTCAAAGTCAAAGTATTCTATTTAGGCATCAAAACAGTTGCCTAGGAGGCAGACATAAAGACATAAGTTCGGAGACTTTAATCAGAAGTCTCAGAACTTTCGGCTATAGGGCCACAGTGGTGACCAGTGGTGGCGTCTATAGAGCCGGTCAATGCAGAGATAAATAAAATTGAATGGAAATAAATGTGTACACCTAAATGATAGTAGTGGGCGTAGACTGAAATGTTACTTGAATAATTTGACATGCTTCATTGAAAGAATTTCTCTATTTTTTCCTTTTTTTGCGTTTGCCTACTGGAATAAAGTTCAGTAAATGAGCAAAATAAGTACATTAGGATTTTAATTTAGCTTTTACTGCATAGTCTCCGTGAGGATATCGATTTGAAGTATTAATAAACGTTCGTGGTGGCAAAGAAGCTTCCTTACTTTTACCGATAGCACGTATGTTTTTAATATTTTTTCCTCAGTCATTTTACCTGTACAAAGCAGCTATCCACAAGAGATTAAGCTGGTCTGGCAAAGGCCACCGTTTCTTTACGAAGCGCCCTTTCTTTTGCTGGTGTGTCGTGTGTCGGACTCTAGAATTTTCATGCTTATGTGTTGACTTTTGTGCAAAGTGTTCACGCTTGGAATGCGTATACGAGTGGAGAAGCATACACCGGTTAGTGCAGCATTGTCAAGAATAGCACAGCGCTCTATACAGCGCTGAAAGGGCTCGTGATGTTTCCTGTTGCTCTACGTCCTGTGTGTTGTGCTATTTCATGCTTGAAGGTGTTTCCGTACGTTTTAAGAGTTACGAAAACAGACGACTCGTGTAAGTTGAAGTTAAGGCCCATTTCAATAGAGTGAGACATAAGATGTTGCGCGAACTCGCGTTTTAAAATCTACCCCATTTTTATTTATATATTCTGCGATCGCAGCCATGCAACTTTCATTCCCTGCATTTTCTGGGTATGTTATTTGGGAACAATAATCACTGCGGCACTGTTTACTCCTTAAAGACGAGTTACATCAGCAGATCGAGAGTTACGTAAAAGATGGCGTTTGGCGACAAACGGGCCCCAACCTAATCGTTCGTTAGTCGCCGCCGACAATCTTCCATCACCGCCTGCTGAAAGATAACGCGCCCCGACAAGTGGTTACGAGGGCCACGTGATGTCAGCATAAGTTAGTTCACCACCAGGTAGTTGAAGATGGCTAAAAATGCCAAAGAAAGTTATCAGTCTTAAAAAACAAGGCAGTTATGAGGCTTTCCTTAGCTTCACGCTCGTCCGTGAGGTCACCGTTTGAGGCTTTGAACTTTGATGGTGTATCCAGAGTTACACCAAGTTCTCTGCTTGGACGAGAATTCGGAAGCAAACAGCGCTAAAAACGAGACAAAACAAGAAATGGCTTTACAAAACGGGAGGACGCATCATACTAACCTGAATACCAACTGAAAGGCGTATTTCGTGAAAGCTGGCTTATGAACCTCATACGGACAAAAAAGAGGAACGAAAACAAGGTAAAGAATGCCTGAAAGGTCGAGGAGCTGTAGGTGGTGATGGGACCTTAGCTTGCGCGACCGGGGCTGACCAAGTTTGCTGCCGTATACCATTGATAAGCTCATGAACAAGGCAATGAGGGACGAGAAAACGAGCTTTATGCTATACAGCTATTTACATGCAGCGGTTTCGATGCCGAAAAGCTGGCGAAAGCTCTGCGGGCCTGGCGAGCTTGGGTAAAGTCCGGAAGATTTCGAAGCGTCTTCTGATGCGGCTGCTCGAAGCGTCGCGCTTTCCTCACGTGATGGTGAGGTTTCCGATTCGTTGGTGCTGTTTCGGACGAAGTGGCCTGATGGCGTAACTGCCATGAAGCCGGCTCCAGGGAACAAGCACTCTCAGATGCATGCGCAATGGAGTCTTTGCGGGGAAGACGGCTAGCATGTGAGCCGGCCGTCATCGGAAGGACCGCTGCCGGCCGCTGGGCAGTCGAAAGGCCCTGCAGGCCGAATGCGGCCCGCGTGCTGTAGTTTGGAGACCCCTGCCTTAAATCGTTTCAACCTCTTTAAGTACGAACATTAACAAAGTGTAGCAGATATTGTGTCCGCAATACATCGAATTTTTAATCTATTCAAAAGTGAGATAAAGAAGCAGGAAGCAAGTGTTCCCGGCCACTCCACTTGATCTTGCGTGCATTTCCAACTGCTTACGTTGGTATTTGAGCGTTCCACTAAGTAAAAGATGCTCACAGAACGTCATGAGATACCAGTACTGTCGCGCTAATTGAGGACTGACTCCCCCACATTAACCGTATGTACTTTCCCTGATGTCTTTTAAATGAAGCAGCATTCGATTACTGTGTATATAGTTATCGCAAAAAAAAAAAAAAAACACTTGCTTTGATAAAATAAAGTTAAAGTCCTTCTAAGCCTCCCCTGCTGTTCGACGCTTGTGGTATTTGTTTATTTGCTTATTGATACTGTTAGCCTTAAAAGGGGCCATTACAGGAGTGTAACTGCAAATAGTAAGAGCTGTCAAAAATAATTACATGCACATCAACAAAATAAAAGACAACGGATATAAGGTTGCACTACCCATTTCTCATACAATAACAGCCGCAATAAGCCAAGCACAAGGGAGTCGTCGTGACCACTGCACGGCTTATAGAAGAATTTGATCAAGAACACTGGACGAAATAACAAACAAGACGATCCGAAATCTCGATGAAGCCTCTCTAGAACAACTTACCAAGTATATGAACGAATGCTGGCAATCCGGTACAATACCACAACAATAGAAAACGGCCCAGATCATTCTAATACCTAAACCAGGCAAGCGGCTATATATGTATACAGTTGCAGAACCTGAGACCCATTTCACTCACGTCCTGTGTGAGCAAACTCATGGAGCACGTTGTCCTAACGAGACTGACTAACTATATCGAGGATAACGACGTTCTCCCCCCTACAATGTTGGGCTTCCGGAGAAATTTGTCCACACTGGATGCAATGCTCCAACTTAAGCATCAAATTATAGATAACACAAGTCGGAACATCAAAGCTATCCTAGGATTGGACCTAAAGAAAGCGTTTGATAGTGTTAACCACGAAACAATACTGAACAGAATAAATGAGCTAGGCTTAGGCCAGCTAGTATACACGTATATACGAGACTTCCTTACTAACAGAAAGGCACACATTAAGATAGGAGACCTTAACTCCGAAGAACTACAGATCGAAAGCGCAGGTACGCCCCAAGGTTCAGTAATATCACCGATGATGTTTAACCTGGCTCTTAGCGGATTACCAGCAAAGCTATAGAAAATCGATGGCCTCAATCATACCATCTACGCTGACGGTATCACCCTCTGGGTGAGCGATGGCAACGATGTACAGGTTGAAAACACGTTACAACGTGCAATAGAAGCAGTTGAACAATACCTAGCAAAAACCGGACTGGCGTGTTCGGCAGAGAAATCTGAGTTCCTCATTTATGTACCATCGTGACGTGGCTGAAAACCACGCAACTACGAGGAAAGAAACAATCCACAAATTCACCTAACTATGGCAGATGGTACGCCATACCCAAGGTTGACAAGACCAGAGCATTGGGCCTCATCATTGAAAATAACGGCTACAAGGGAGAGACCATACGCAAATTAGACAATATAACATCTCAAATCATGCGGCTACTTAAACGAATAGCCCACAGGCATAGTGCAATGAAAGAAGGCAATCTGCTTAAACTAGTCCAAGCGTTCGTAATAAGCAGAATAGTACACGTGGCATCGTACCTACGATAGTACTCGTCAGAAAAATACGAATTAGACTGCTTAATCAGAAAAATCTACAAGCAAGCAATCGTACTCTCCGTCACCACCAGCAACGATAGACTTTTGCAGCTAGGTCTCCACAATACACTGGATGAGCTAATCGAGGCACAACGAATAGTACAATATGAACGCCTGTCTAAAACTAAAACAGGTAGGCAGATATTCGATCGCCTAGGTATAAAGTATCATACCCAACATGGCGTCAAAGTAGATATGTCCAGACAGATCAGAGACATGATAACCATCCCTCCAATACCCAAGAATATTCATCCTACCCACCATCCGGGTAGACGGGAAAGCAGAGCACACAGTATACAGACGAAATTCGGTAACAGCAAGGACACCACATTTGTAGACGCAGCTAGATACGGACACAAGCGCGCCTACACAGCAGTGGTGATAATATACGAGGGAAAATGTACGACGAGCGCTACAGTCAACACGCTACACGCAGAGACCGCAGAGTAAATAGCTATTGCGCTAGCCATGGCACAAACACAAGCGGGCATAATCATCAGTGATTCCCAGACGGCCATACGAAACTTCGCCAATGGTCGAATCTCCTCTGAGGCACTACGACTCCTAAAATTAGCTAATAACCACGACAAAAGTGTCGATCTCATCTGGACACCCGCTCACACACTACCAGACGGTAGCGATGAGGTGGTGCATCGCATGGCTTGAGAGCTTAGGAACCGAGCCTCGGTTAGCCCCGCCTCACCGACTACCGATGAGTGGGAGTGGGAAGGTCGAATGACCAGATTTCACGAAATTACACAACACCATAAATTGCAGAAGCGTACATTCCCGCCGCCGCACCCAAAATTAAGCAAAAACCAGTCTGTCGAATGGCGGCAGTTACAAACCAGATCCTGTCCGAGTCCAGCTATTATGCACCTAATGCACCCAGATTTATAAACGACGGACAAGTGTAGACATTGCAACTCTAGAGCCATCCTGGAGCATATGTACGGCTATAATACAGTATAACGGTGGTGCAGCCTTAAACAGCGACAGCCTCCGCGTGTGCAGGGAGTCTGCGTTGCTCAGCTCGGACCTGCAGCACCAACTCTGGGCCGTCCAGCGAGCCGAGGAAGCCGCCAAGGGCCAACAACCCTTGGCTGAAATCTAGGCGGGGTCCACGCCCACCCCACCAAATCGCAGGGCACTGAATAAATTTATTTGAATGAATGAAGAACGCTGCGCGGCCTCCATAAACAAATGCACCTAACTCATTTAGATATGTTTTAAACGAAAGGGAGGAAACCAATGAATCGGGAAGCAAGTTTCATTCCTTAATTTCCCTAAGAGAGAAACTATTTAAAAGCGTCATTACACGTTAATGGTGGTTCCATATACACGCTATGTGTGTGAGTGAAGTGCTCATTTGGTGATAATTTAAAAAAGAATCTTACCCGTTAATTTTAAGTTCGTTGCGAATGATGACAAAGAAAAATTTTAGTCCGTCAACTGTTGTCCTTATTTCATAAGCAGGAAGGTTTGCGTTGCGCGGCACACTTCAGCAGGGGAGTGACAGTGGCAATATTTGGCGAAGATAAATCTAGCAGCCAGACGCTGGACTCGATCTAATTTGTAACGGTTTGTCACCGTGTGATAGTGCTATACTACCTTAGTGTATTCTAGAATGGGTCTTATTACGGTCTTATAAGCGAAGTTTCCCCCTAAGTTATACGCGTGTAATCAGCTGGTCGTGCGAATTTCTAGTGGGCGCACGCGGTGGATGCTACAGACGCCAAATTGACAAGTAGGCCTTGCCTTCCCTCTATCTGTCTCTCTTTCTCTGTCTTTCTATCGTCTTCTTTTTTCTCCTTTTCATTATTATTATTATTATTATTATTATTATTATTATTATTATTATTATTATTATTATTATTTTTGCTAGGGCGCTTCAGGTAATTCCACAAGCATCGTCTCCTGGTTTCGCTTCGATAAACATGAGCGGATCAATTTCCAGAGCCAGAAAAAACAGCGATGATCTGCATAATTGAATATATAATCGTGAGGCCTTTGTTGTTCCCCACGAGCAATATGGTATTTCACGCAACGGACGTTGTTCAGGCAGATGAGTACAAGGCCGCCAGATCAAGGCAGCAATGATGACAGCTTCTGCTTTGGGCGGTGGCTGTGCGGGGAGAAAAAGCAATGCCGTTCCTTCGTTTTTATTTTTTCATTTTTATTGTAGTTTGCCAGCGTCATTATTTCCGCCTTTTGTTGATGTGGTGCTGTATAAAGACGTGTGCCTTATCCTTAGAGGGGGAAAAAGAAGCAGTACTTATAATAAAGAAACACTCTTGTCAGCACTGATTCTCGATCCTATTTGGTCCAGAGAGGATAGCTAGTAGCCCAGGTGAGAGCATTGTCCTACGTGATCGCTAAGACAGGCACGTCAGCGCTTTGAGGCTGGGCGAATCAGACATTGTTGGCCATTTCTGGCATGGTGTTCTAACGCATGGTGTCTGCTATTAGTTGCTTACCGGAGCAAAACTGTTAATCCCAGACATCATAGAGAGTTGTTCGTAAAACTTAGTCGAAGTAACCCCGCCATTAGGCGAGGCAATGAACGAGAGAGAGAGAGATGGAAAGAAGGAACGGTGGCAGCACTTTTGGGATATTTTTTCAACGTCCCTTGCGGTTTATTGAAGACGTTACTTAGCAACGATGCCCAAAAGTGTTCTGAATACCAGCACCGTTCTCGAAATATAAATGACTGAACTATAGGAGAAGGAACATGTAGCCTATCTTGTCTGTGCAAAGTTTACATGTTACATTTAGGAAAACATAAGATGAAGAGAAATACGCCACCTCTTTGTGCATCGTCTTCATCTATGGCTACGTGTACATGAGAAGACGTCTACGTACGTACGCCGAAGACGCTGCTCAAGTCTACCAGTAAAGAAGACCACAGCCAGCCGAGAAAAATGAAGCTAATGACGGTGCCTATCAAGGGACTGCCATCCACACTGACATGGAATGGGACTAAGCCTTACAGAGGGAAACACGGCGATGCTGACCTGTCATGGAAACATAAGGCATTAAACAACTGTGTTCTTCCAGTACAAATGTTCACTAGCCTTTGCAGAGCTCGAACTGCTGGCGATCAAGATGGTACCTGATTCATGGGAGTTATCCATAATTCTACCCTCTGGCGAGACAGTGTACGCTGATTGTTTTCACCCTATAAGGTTACTATTCGGCTAACCAAAAATACGCACGACCGCGTAGTCCGTCAATACGTTTGCAAGAAGATCGTAGAAGAAACTGGGAGCCGGGTTTTGGTAGATTGCGTGCCGGGCCTCGCGGGCAACCAACGCAATGATACTGTCCATGCAGTGGCGAGCGACTTGATGCATTCTCACTCTTCCGATGCAGTACCAACCGCTCTTACCCCTCCTCTGCCGAGATATCCAGGTTGTGAGCGGGCTAAAGCTCCTGCCGCCCGGTACATGAGGCTACGGGACACAGTGGCACCTAGCGAATGCCGGTTACCGAAAGGCCTCCCGAGAGGTGCACAAATGCTCATTCACAAATCCCGCAGTGGCTTTCCGTTCACCGAAGACGTGCTCGACACGGGGCGGTCTTCCGTGCCTGTGGTGAAGCGCGCATCACTTCAGGCCAAAATTCACGTCACGCAATCGCAACCCCCCAAGGTCATGTGCTCGACTTGGCAAAAGGGACTCCCGCCCAATATTCGCCACATGCTCTGGGATCGCCCAGGACTCCAAGACGCCCGTAACCACCAAACTCTGCAGAACTCTGGAGGAGTAGATCGATCCGCCTGCAGTGCTGCCCAGGGCTGCCCTCCATGTGGGACTTCGCCCAGGAGACTGGCGAGGCCTGCTGTTGTTGTCCCCGGAGGTTCTCAGGAGCGTCTCATCTTCGGCGGCGATGTTCACCCTCGCTCCTCTGCTTTACACCCTACCCATCTTCTTGAACCCCAGCATAGTACACACAGACAACCTATTTTGAATGAATTTTATTCGTTCATTCATTATTGGGCACCGCGAATAGGTGGTGTCCAAAACCCGACGTCTAGACGTGTTTCCGGCTCCCAAAATCACTTCTTCCGCATTCAACGAGCAAAAGCATAGCCTTTAACGTTCGTATTTTCACTCTAGAGGGCGCCCACCTATTGACCCGGGTTGCTGTGAAATAAGTTGTGCTGTTTTATTTGACAAGCGTTCATATTATTATCTGCAGTTAAAATGTGCAAATGTGGAAAAAGTAGCCAGCTGCGCACGGCGCGAACGCCCGAAGCAGGTACTTAGCGATAGTTGCTGGCTTATACATGTATTTGTTCTATAACGCATCGACCGAACATGCGGCATGATGATTCGTGGTCGTATTGCGCCATTAGACCATGTTCTTTTTTTTTTTCATGCGTAGTAATCTATATAGAGTCGGTCAAAAAATATCATGTGAAGCAAGAAAAACCCTTTCCCAATACAGAGCCACAATGCGCAGCACAGTTTAAGCCCAGCGTGCGTGCGGTTGATAGCTACTATCCGAAGTACAATGACAAACGATCCATTGTCCACAATAACAATAGGCGCGTCGGCGCAAAACATTCCTCCATCCGCCATGGCTATTGCCCCTACGTCATACGTAGAAAGAAGGCGTAAACCAAGGGTGGAAGTGCCTAAACCTAAATATGCTAAAAGGAGGATAGCAACCACTAGGTGGTGCCCTGGTAAACACCTGACCACTACGCTATGCCTACGTTCGCCTCCTGTAAGAGGCCAATGGCGTGGCTCAACACAGGGATCGCTGTGGTTGGTAAACCAACATTATACATCAGTTGCAGAAGGGTTAAAAACTTAGGTTGTTGTACACTTTGAATTTTATTTCGAGGATCTTATTCTACATAAGCTTTGTGCATCTGCATCACCTCTTTGGCCTGCAAAACCATGATACCTAACCGGACCATAGCGTGAGTATGAAAGGTGACTAAACAGGACCCACATCGAGAGGATGCGCCATTCATGTGGTAATTACGCATGCTTGCGCAGCCGGCCCCCCTCGGCTTCGTATGAAGGCAGTAACGCGTCGGTTATGTCGCGCCGGGCATCGCACGAACAAATTAAACGGAACTTCCTCCAACGGGAACTGTCGAATGTATGTGCAGCATCATATGGCTGTTGGCGTGGTTATTAACGCATACGTTCGGCAAAGTAAATATGTCCCTCTCTCTGTTCGTACTCCTCACGCATATATAAATAAATAACGCGTACTACACCAGCATACCCCCTCCCCCTTCCTGCATAATATTACCACGCATAACAAATTCCGCACTACGCCGACCACTATAGAATGCTGGACATATCTTGAAAAGTTGCTGCCTAAGGAGAGTTTCGCTTAGTGTTTTTTTCTCAGTAAGTGCCGATAAAATCGGTCGATTGACCACTTTCACATTGTACAAGCCGCAAGGGAAGGCTAAAAAATATAACTTAAGGTTTTACGCATCAAAACCGCGACGTCATTATTAGGAACGCCGTAGTGGGGGCTCGGGCCTAAATGTATGTGCATCAAGGGATCAAAGCCCGGTTTTTTTGTTCGGGTCTTCTTCGCCCTGTGCACGACGCTCTCAACCGTTTTGTGGAAATTGTGTCTGCCCAAATAGCCGTCGCATTCTTTTCATGTGATCCCCGTTGGATATTACTGCTTTGCAGAAAAAAGAAGCAATGCAGATGCGCAATGCTTATGTACAGTATATAAGGTCCTCCAAATAAGTTTCAAAATGTACCAACAAGCTAAGTTTTCAACCCTTCTGCAACTTATGTATAATCTTGGTGTACCAAATACAGTGATCCCTGTATTGAGCCTATCCCTGCCTATGTTGGCCTCTTACAGGAGGCCAACATAGGCACACTGTAGTAGACTTAAGATTCGTGAGAACTACGCCGGTGGATGGCGCAAACATTCTAATGCTTGGCGACATGCACAGCGGTTGATGATTGGTGTCGCATGTTTGCGGAGCCAGGAGAATCTCTGACGTCTGACTGTGTAGTAACTGCTGCACCCAAAGGCTACACAGTGGTTTCCTGACGACCTTGCAGAATGTGACATGACATAAATCTTTCGGAGAACTAGCTAAAACATCGCCAAATCATTTGACACCACGCGACAGCAACGCATTCAAGCAGCCCCGTGGCGGCTCGCACCAGCCACGCAGGAGGAAAGGCTCGCGGCGAAGCGGTTGCCAGATATTTCATTGTCACCCAATGAAAAGGGTTGGGCCTGAACAATACGCATGTGCCAGGCAGTGCGAAAACAAGCAAATGAAATACGGGCGGTAAATCATCCATCAAGATACAAGACATCAGCGTCATACAACACGACGCGTTAAAATTACTGGACGCCTTCCCCCCAAAAAATACAGCGGCGCATCGGCACCCGTGTTGACTTTCACGGTCTTTCGTCAATAGTGCGCGGTTACTTTAGTCCCCTAAAAGCAGGTCGAGTCAGAAGTAGGACTCAGACAGCCGGACCTGACCGCATTTACACGAGTTCATGCACTAAATGGGTGCAGAGAGAGAGATAGAGAGATAGAGAACGAGAGGGAGATTAGCCAGTGTAGACCGGCTGGCCACCCTGTACTGGGGTAAGAGGTAATGGAAATTAAATATCATAGAAAAAAGACACAAGCAAAACGAAAAAAACAATTGCAGGGACACCTAATACTGCTTACCTGGGGAATGCGAAAGCATTGGAGACATTTTGGTGAAATGTTCTCGATTGATGCTATTGGCATGCATTAAAGATCTTTCTGCTGATTCGGTGTGCGTTTTCGAATATATTTGCCACAGACCGGCTCATTTTATACATTTATGACGTAGCATCGAGAGTCCATCGCAGCAGACCCAGCAGCGATGAAATGCGAAAAGCACGTGACGCGGTGGAGGCGGCGCGCTCATTTTATACATTCAAAAGGCGACACCACCTCATCCCCATTGGCGGCGCTGTCACATGCCCAGTGATGCACGCAGTAGGCGACACCTTTATTTAGCCAGAACCATGGAGCCGCCGTGGCGTCGGGGATGAGTGTAAGTCTCGCATCCCGGCAGCCCGGGTTTGATTGCCACCGAGACCGAAATATGCCAAATCTTATTTTAAGAGCCATTAATTTACTTTGTTTACAGGACCAAGAAAGTGCTACTGCAGTTTACGTTATACCATCCTTACAGGTAGAATACGCATGTCGGCTAGGACGCATGTCGACACCAACACTAGCGGAATTAGTGACAATCCTCCAAGCCTTACTTTATCAAAACATATGAGACACCAAAAAAGTGGGTAATTTGTACGGACTCCTCATCGGCTTTAGCGTGTCTTGAACATATTGATGACAACCAACCACACGCACGAATAACATACGCAGTATTGAAATGTTTAACACGGGCTACTGAAAGACAACATAACGTGATATTACAGTCGGTCCCAGGACATGCTGGTATAGCAGGCAACGAATTAGCGCACTCGTTGGCAAAATCGGCCCATAAAAAGGCAGAAATTCAACTCATCCCTTGAACACGAATGGGCACGCAACGCATATTAAGAGAACTAAAGAAGGACTTGTGTATGACAACCTGGTTCAATGAACATAATAAGGAAGGGATTGTTTACGAAGGGGACCCTCAATTCAAACACCGGCCGGATGCAGAACTTTCGAAAAGTACCGAGACACTAATTCATCAACTGCCACCTTGGGACAGCTTATACCAAATATTTTCTATATCGAATAAAACGGGCTTCTTTCCCGGCTTGCTGCTGTTGCCACGACGATGAGTATGTTCGTGATCTCCTCCTCGAATGTCCTATATACGCGACGCAACGACGGCAGCTAGAAGCTCTCCACTCCATTAATACCCACCGACCTTTCTCGCTCGCAAAATTGCTGGGCCCATGGCCATCGAAAATAGCATAGCGAAAAGCACTGAATGCATTTGAACATTCTTACGAATATACAGGCATCCTTAAGAAATGCTGGACATCGCACTAAATAGACGCACGATGTAACTACAACTTGCTTTCAGTATTCCTAATTATTAGTGATCTTGTATTACGTGCAATACTCTTTTATATTCTGTGCTGAAACTCATTTTTGACTGTCATATTCTTTGCGTGTATTATTTTAATTTTGTAATTCCTCATCTGTTCACATGCTCACCCCAGCCTACATCGCGACCGCCTGTGTAACTTTGTTTATGTCTTCGTGTACAAACTTAATATAGTGCGACTAGCCTTTGCCTTTTATATGTATATGTTCGTGGATCTATAGAACTGCATGTTTTGGATTTCTAACCCTGTGACGTCGTTTCTTTTTATCTTCCTCCTAGATAACTTTTATAAATTGTTATTTCTGCTATGAGAAAGAAGTAGCTATCAACATTATAGGGCGAATGCAGGTCTTTCTTTTGTTTTCATTTCAATAAAAAACAAGACCTCCCTGAGAAATTTGACGTCAGCCGAGCGTTTTTACGTGTCTTAAATTGTTGCGCCTTCGCCCATTTTTGGTAGTATCCATCGGTGACGCCACCGACTACAACGAGTTTTCGTGTAATAGGGCACAGAGTACTTTCGCATTAAAAACTTGGTCGAGATCAATGCGGCAGCTTGCTACTTGGCGAGAGAGAACACAGTGCGTTCCTTTCGTCGTTGCTGACTGGGAACCACCGACCCGACCTGTCAGCGTTCACATGCGCGTTGCTGGTGTATCGCGTAGAGTCCCTACCCTGCGCAGTCGAGCTGACACCAGCTGCCTCGATTCTTGCTCAGTCCAACTGGATACCGTTTACATGAACACCACTTGCAAATATCAGCCTGGCATGTTGACTCGACATGTTTTCTGTCGCACCCTGTAGGCAGCGCATTGTGTTGTTGTTGTCTTCGTCTATGCGCTGCGCTAAATCTAGCGTGTGGATTTGGATCTGGCATGTTAATATGTAAAATGTGGCTTTCCCGTTGGGCATTTGATTTCAGTGAAAACTTTTATGCAGAACATGTGTGTTTGGCCACCACTAAGGCCACTCGAAAGCAATTTGAGTGCTCTGTCTCATTTTGCTCCAAGGGGTATATGAACGTCGGCCGGCTCACGCTCACGCACAGGCACGCAACCATTCACCGCATATGCAGACATGACCGTATATAGACGTGTAGGTATTCCCATTCAAATGTCCATAAGGGACACGGTTGCAGCCAAGAAAGTAGATCGAATCAAAGGATACAAAATACAACCAAAATGGTTCCATACGAGAAGGAAACGAAAGCAAGAAGTAGCCGATAGCAAACACATTGTTATTTCCTCATGATCTCATTTCGTGTTGCTTATTGGCAACTCCAGAGAGGTGCTGACGAAACGGCTATGCGCGCTAGTTCTTGTTGCCGACCCAGCATTCTGTGCAAGAGCTTGCGTCGGCAACAGGTTTCCTTTTATTCGGGGTCAAGCGGCTTTCATCGCCAATTTTTGCGCTTACGCAACACACTGCGTTTTTTATGTTTTTTTTATCTGGAAACATCTCACTCTAACCATAGTGATGGGCGTTAAAAGCCGGTTTCGCGCTGTCTTGTAGGCAGCAATGTCTGCGCACCATTCCGATTTTCCAGAGAGGACTTTTTCTTGTTTCTTTACCGGATTCAATAGTAATAGCCTGTCCGGTTGTTCATCGTTTTAAGGTGTTGTTCTCATCAAGTGCAGGTACTCAGGTATTGTTATGAGTGAAAGCATGAAGCTATGCATATAACATAGGCCTAATTCATTATCTCCCGTCTTTCTTTGTGAGCCTGCTGACCAAACCACTGCGCAATGCTTCTACCTGTTCTTCATTTTGTAAGCACGACCACAGGACAATTGCGAGCTTGTGAAAAGGGGTTCATGCAAAAGGCCATGGTTATAGCTGTGGCTGGTTTTGCGGTGCGCAACACAGACTGCGCTTATGCACTATTGAACGGAGGTTTTGCGGGGAAAAGCAAGAAACAATATGCAGAAACCAGCATTATTTTATTGCCATTGTAAAGGAATAGCCGCATGGTTCTAGATAGTTAATGGTTAATGGTATGCTTGAAGGCGTACTTTTTGTTGCAGTGAGAGCGTTCGTTGTATCACTGTGTAATTCTGTAGAGAACAGAGATGTTAACCATCACATTTGTAGCGGCAGTACAGGGGGCTATACATATAAGCTCATTCGCCACAACCGCCACAAGGACAGAGGACGGCTGGAAAACAGGAGGGCTATCCTTTCCAAGCGCTCTACCAAAACATCTAAACTGTCAGACACCCAACGCTCTCGTGCGAGAGCACATTCGCCTCAGAGAATTTTGGCGTTCAGCCACGAATGCGGCCCCACAGTTTGGTTGCGCGAGAGCACGCGCCCTTTGCATCGTCGGTGATGATGATGGTGCTGAAGACGTTCATTGAAGGAGTAAAATGTTCCTGGAGATCCCATGGGTGAGGCCCCACTTACTGGGCTCCACTGGTCTCGGCTGCCCGCCGGACTTGCTTCAGGCGCCTCTAGGTCCGAGCGGGCGAGCTGTACCTTCTATTGCTCCATACTGTGGGTTAATGGTTTAGCTAGGTAATTATCTAGACTTCTGAGTTCACTCTAACACCCCCACGAAATGTGGTAGTGTGTGTCCCTACCTCTGCGCCACGGTAGCGCGTGTAGCTTTAGCAAACGCGGATAACCATCCACCTGTACCTTTCTAAGATCGACAGCCTCTTCCCCCGAGAGGGACTTGTGAGGAGTCTCGTATTTTTGACACTCGAAGCACAGCTTTTCCAAAATTTCTGTATGGCGAAATAAGATATTAATCCCGGGCGACGGGGACGGTCCGTCTGCTGCGCCTCAGTTACAAAGTTCGCGAGCTAGCGCGTCTGCCCTCTTGTTGCCCTGTAGTCCGGCCTGGCCCGAGCACCAGGACAAGCGGTGGTGGTAGGTATGAGCAGTCGCGCCGCGGCTAGGGGCACGCGACCCGCCGTAAAAAGGCAGCACGCGTCTTGCAAATCTAAATTATTACGGACGACCTTCCTTCGCCCTCCCATTCTCTGATGGCCAGGGCATGGGCCGTGGACTCTGCTTCTGCCGAAGAAGCGGTGCGCGTCAAAAAGTTCATTCGGAAGCTGAGATTTTGGTCCACTATCGTCAAGACGTGGCCTCGGCCTCCTTCGTGGTACATGGCCGCGCCGGCGTACGTAGTACTAGGGTCCGATTCCATCTGATGCGGAGCCACTCTACGCTACGCTAGCAATTCGCCTTTCTCTGCGCTTTTCTGGATGCATGTTTCTCGGTAACCGAGCCACCGAAATGTGTTTCCTCGTTTCTCTCAGCAAGTTACCAACACCTCGTCTAGATGCTGCGGATGTGGCGGGATGTCCATTCTGCTCAAGATTGTTCCACCCGCAGATGTGCCGCTCATTCGGTCCCTCTGCGAGATCAATACCGCTGCTTTTAGCTCGGTGTGCGCGTTGCGTAAGCCGAGGGCTAGCAGTTCCTCTGTCGGCGTGTAATGCGGCCGCCTATAGGGCTGCATTGTACGCGTTTCTGAAGATGGCATCCGCCTGCCTCTCCTCGGTCTTGGTGAGCGTGTGACAGGGTAAGACGTAAGTTATCCTGCTCATGAACAAAGCTTGAATGAGTTTGATGGCGACTCCCTCCTTAATGCCTTTCTTATGATATGTAATTCTCATAGTCATTCGGCGAATCCGCCTGGACGTGGTGTTTAGTGTGCCGATCGTGTGCGTGGCCCTTTCATTGCTCTGGATTCAGGAGCTCGAGATTCGGGCTTTTAAAACTTCAGCAATTGCGTGGTTGTCAACGCTTAGGTTTATCTCTCCATTACTCCTGTAGTATCGGCTGTGCACGCGGATGACCTCAGCCTTTACTCTCGTGCCGCAAAGTCCGCTACTCTTGGCAAACTCTGAGATCGAGTGTCACGACCCTCCACGGCGTTTCTTCCTTTTAGCCTAGCGATCCTTTCGTCACCCAAAGCGTAATGTCATCTGCGTACAGCGTGTAGCCAAGCTGCGGGATCTCGTCTAGAGCGCGAGCTAGGCTACGCATCGCGATGTTGAAAAGCAGGGGTGGTACGATCGTTCCCTGCGGCGTGCCTTTGTTGGACATGAGGAAAGGGTCCGAGCTCGTTTGTCCGATACCAATGGTTGCCGTCCGACCGGGAAAGAAGATTTAATGCAGTTGAAGATCCGTTCGCCACAGACCACTTCACTCAATTTGCGAGAGGATGGTCTCGTGTGAAATGTTGTCAAAAGCCCCCTTGAGGTCTAGAGCCAGCATGAGGATTTCGGTCCCCACAGGGACTCGACTCAGGACCTCCTTCATCAAGAAGAAGGGTGCCTGGGTCGAGAGCCTAGGTCGGAATCCAATCATCGTGGCGGGAAATAGATTCTCCCGTTCAATGCGGTTTTGGAGCCGGGTGTGCCCCACCCTCTCGAAAATTTTGCCCATACAAGACGTGAGCGAGATGGGTCGCAGAGTCCCAATGGCTGGAGTCTTTCCCGGTCTGGGGATGGTTATGATCTTGGCAAAAGCGTAGCAGTTTGAGCGAGTAGGTATTTCATGACGTTTTTAGGCTTGTATTGCAGTTCAGCACGCTCCTTTGTTCATTCTGAGCTGCGCTACAAGCCTAAAATAAGTTATGATCTTGGCCTCTATCCATTCCGGCTGGACGTAACCTCACTAGTCGTTAAATAGCGTCGTAATTCGATCTAGAATTTCGTCATCGAGGTTCCTAATCATTGCGTCAGTTATGCAGTCCGATCCTGGGACCGAGTTTTTCTTGTGCCGCTGCGTAAACCTCCTGCAGCGTTATCGGAGCGTTGAGTTCAACGTTCCCCGGATCAGTGAAATTTTAGGGGGCAAGGTGGGACGTCCGCGCTGCTGACGTGGCGGTTTTTTCGTGCCTGTAGCAATTATTCGTCTGTCCCTGGAAAGGCAACATTTCTGCGGTCGTTACGAAGCGGCGGTGGTATAACAGTGACCATTGTAATGCGAAGGCGGTTGTCCTAGAATTGTAGGTCAGCAGATGACGGTTCAGAGGCGAAGAACTCACCAGGAACGCGAAGTGTAGTGCCAAAAATGAGCTCTGCTGAGGAACACTGAATCTGCTTTCAGAGCTGTGCGAAGACCTAGTAGAACCATAGGCAGGCGCACTGCCTATGAAATCATGGAGTCTTGTGCAAGAAGTGCTGCTTTAAGTTGACAATGGAAGTGTTCTACCATGCCATTGGAACTTGGGTGATGAACTGTCGTTCGTACGTGCGTTACACACAGGCGGGAGAAAGCTTGAAAGAAGGACGAATCAAATTGTCTTTCTCTGTCTGTCATTATGGTGTGTAGTACGCCCTAACGAGAAATCCAGGTATTTACGATAGCCTGGACTACGGACTCTACAGGAATGTGAGAGAGTGGCATTGCTCCAGGCCAGTGTGTGCAGCGGTCGATACAAGTGAGTATGTATCGTTGTTTTGAGGACGGTGGCAGCGGATCAACGATATCGATGTGAACGTGGCAGAAACAAACGTCTGGTGGAGGGAAATGACCAGGCGCGCTCATATTGTGTCGACTGACCTTGGCGCGATGGCACTGCATGCATGCCCGAGCCCAGCAACGGGCGTCAGCGTTCATACTCAGCCACAGACAGCGGGAAGTGGCCAAACATGTGGCACGTACTCCCGGGTGCGATAAGGAGTGTAGTGCTTCAAAAACTTGCTGCCGAAATTGTTGTGGAACGTACGGTCGAAAATGACCTGTAGACATGTCGCATATCACTGTGACTTTGCAGCCAGGCAGTAAGATATCTTCGAAGCGCAAAGAATCGTTGGCAGTACGGAGTGTTTGAAGGTCACGGTCTGTGCATTGAGTGGCAGCACGGCAGACGAAGTCAATGCCGGAACGAATTACTTTTCTTGCATATATATGAATCTGTCGCAACTCACAGTCAGTGGTGCGCCGTAGTAACCGCTTAAGGACGTCGTACTGATCATCGGGTGGAGAAGCTAGCAAAATGTCGTGGACCAAAGCTGCAGTGGTCGGGTTAAGCGCACTCATGACGTTGTAGTACTTGGCCGCCTGAGATGTGACTCGGTGACGGCGAAACTGCGCTTCGATGTGGATGAAACAGTTCACAGTCTTAGGACCAGAAATTGGGAAGTTTCAGTTCAGCGACGGAAGGCGTTCCGTTTTCTTCGAGACGTCGTTGTTCGGCGGCCGGTTCCACGGCGGCGAGAAGAAACTTAGTAGACGTATACCGTTGTGATGTGGTATCAAGTCCGGTTGACCAAGTTGTAGGGACAGAAGGTACACAAAGAATTGCCATTTATTAAACAGATGACTGCGTTAATGTTGCGGCTGCCATCGCCCAGGCTATAGGCCTGATGGCGCTAGTCATGTCTCTTATACTTCTACCGCGGGACTCTATGAGTACTGACCACTACATCTTGTCCGGTTCCAGCATGCTCCTGAGTATCGTCCAAGTCTGGGCGGTACCCAGGGTACCTCTGAGGGACCCGCAAAACTGTACGGTGGCCAGTTTTGCCGCGTACTCGTTTGTCTGTTCTGACACAGATGCTATTCGCTTGTAGAGACGTCAGTTGAGGCACTGCCTCTGCAATCTTTCTAGCATGCTTGGTCTGCTCTCACAGAGGTGAAGCTGGTGCGGATCGACCACCGGTGCCTCCATCGTGTGTCTAATATAATTATAATTTTCCTATACAAGGGGTTTTCGGTTATCGGAGCATCGGGAGAAAGAGTCCTCGGCCAGCTCAGACGACCACCTGTTTCCTGTCGCCGCTCCTGGCTTGCGATCTCGAATGCGATCTTCTTCGCCTTCTTTTTCGATCTCGATCTTGAACGATTATGTGGCAGGGGCCAGTCCTTGTCGTCTTTGGTGTCGGTTCCTAACCACTTCGGGCAAGGCAGCTCCTGAGGCGGTTTCTTGTTGAGCCGCGGCATAGGCTTTAATGAGATGCTGGAGCCTTGAGACGTTTCCGGCACTCTTGGCTCCGGTCAAGTGTTCTTCCCCACACGGGATGCACTTGGGGGTGCAGTCGTGTTCCGGCTGCGGCTACTTGGCGCCACGCTGCTGGCGGACCGCCAGGTGCTGCTGGAGGCACACATACGTGCGGTGCCCCGCCTGCTTGCACGTACTGCAGAGCTGCACAGTGCTCCCATAAGGGTGCCAGGTCAGTTCGTCGCCAATTTAGTATGCAAATCTTGGAGTTGAGGAGCCATAGAAGGTGATACCCGCGGTCTTGCTTTCGTCGAGCATTCGGGCACGCAAGATCTCCACGCACTGCGCGCTTTCGCAGAGGTTGGCGACGAGCGTCTATGGTCAATTGTGCGGCGTAATCCCGTGCACCGCGCTTTTATTCGTATTCTCCCCGGTTGTGACGTAATCGGTTTCTTTGTGCAGGGTTCCACTCACCTTCAGCCGGGTTATGTGGCGAACGGCGTGCGTGCCTCTTGGCTGGGTGTTGAAACAATAATTAGGCTGGATCCCGGCTTCGGGCTCAGCAGAAATTGGTTTCCGCCGACCCCACAGTCTCCGGTTACAGCTTCAGAGAGCGGTGGCGCAGTCACGCATCACTTCTCTGATGGGTAGCGCTTGGCGTGGCCGGATAACAATACTGAAATTTTCTTTTGGCAGAGACAGAAGGCGCCTCCGCCTCCTCTTCATAAAGCAATGAAGGGGGCTAGTTGGTGAACGTTCATGGTTATATTGTTACGAGGAAGCGGAGGAAGGTTAGGGATGTAGAAGCCCGATGTACTCGAAATAACATTTAGTAAAGCAATGAAGGGGGCTAGTTGGTGAACGTTCATGGCTACATCCGTCCACGTCCTGTCCTTCCTTAATATCGTGTTTGTAAAACTGAGCGCAATATAACCATGAACTCCTCTTCGTCTTTTTGGCTGGAGTCGACTGGGGCAGGGCGGTAGCTACTCAGGGAGGCTGCTGCTACCTCAACGCCAATTAGGCTTTTTGCTGTTTGGCTAGCACCTTCCTCTGTCGGAGAGAAAAAGCTACTTGCTGATCTCGATCATCTTTCTCCCTATTGGGAGCACTTGGATTCAAAAGCGGGGGTCGTTGAATATCCATGGCTTCGGCAGTGTCGACTACCATAGTGGCGCACGGGCGGCTAAGCATGACCACACCTGGGCCTAGCGCACCGTATGCGTTTCTATGGGTGTCTGTACCTGCGCTTTAGGGTTAGCGCGATCACCTCTGTTTCGAAACTCGAAGTGCCGCCGAAAGGTCAATGCTAGATTCATGGCTTTAAACTTGGTGTTGGCGTGGGGCGTTTGTCGAGGTCTTCCTTCTCGCGTCGTCGAAAGCGTGCCACATTCGAAAAACTAAGGGAAACGATTGTTGGAAGCGCAACCCATGCGACGCGCGTTCGTAAGCTCCGGCCGCCTATCATTCCTTCAACCCCTCATCTGGCGGTGAAAGTTAAGCCCCCACCTAAAACCCCCAACCACGAAAATAGGCAAAAGAGGCAAATAAAGCTATTAACTTTAAATGTGAAAGAGAGATATAGGTACCATGTCGACGAGGCAGTAAAGCCCCTTCATCGACGCGCCTCCAGCAAATGTTCGGTGGAAAACTTCAAGGAGGGCCCTTCAAGAAGCACTAGCTCTCGTGTTCTTCTAGCTCCCACGCCAGCGCAAAATACACAAGGTGCGAATGGTGAAGGAAGTTGGGAGTCTTTAACAGAAAAATAGAAAAGAAGCCGCTAACATTGCCACATGTTGTTTTCTCCGCACAGCTCTCGTCTCCTGCAACCCGGCTCCACTGCGTGGCTTTACGGCTGCGGTCGGTGTGCTTGCAAAGTAGTACGAGAGATGGTGTGAGTGTTGCGCTGCTAGCGCCAGCTAACGGTGGGCTTTTCTTGGGCGCAAACGGCTCTTTGGCTCCGAATCGGCAAGGGGCGCGGACGTTCCACGCGTGCGCCGGTCCATGCTTCTGCGAGACCGTCTCGCGAGGCCTCGTTCGAACGCGCCGCCGTTCACGTGATCCTACACGAGAACGACCAGGCGTTGCTGTCCAGCACGGGGCGAACATATTCGCTCGCTATCCGGTCGCGGTGAGTCGGACTTCCCAGATTTGTCGCGCGCCCGTCAACACGTTCTATGTATTGTGAGTCGGCTAGCAAGCATTAGTGTATGAAAGGTGCAATAAAGGCCCTTGTGATTGTTTGCACTAATGTGTTGTCGTTCCTTTGTCCCAAGAGCACGTTTGAGACCCACACAATCTTTCGGGGATGAGAAGCATATGCTCTGTAAACGGACAGACTATGGAATCGTTCTGAGAGCTGCGAGCAGAGTCTCCGGTCGTCGAATATAATCTCATGGGTCGAGTTCGACCACTTCCTTTACATGCGTCACCCTATACATTCCAGAACCATCGCTGGTGATCGCGTATTCATTCAAGAATGTACAACGCGATTCAGAACTCTTCCTTTGCTTTAAGATTGGCGACAATGAACAATAACTTTTGAATGCTGTATGTGCGTCTTGCGCGAAGCGATAATTATTAATACTGAGAATTAGGTGAGAACGAACACCGACAAAAAGTAACAGCAAGGCCTAGGAAAAAATAAAATGCAAAATAAGTTTTGGTAAAACAGTTTTTAGAGCCGGTGCACTGAATCTGACACAACATAAAATTCTGCCTCAGAGGCAGTAAAGTAATATTGTAGTTATACTCACTTGTATAGTGTGTATAGTGTATAGTGATTGTGCACGGACAAACGCATGCCATTTATAAATTAAGTCACACCACCTACCAGACAGCGAACACGATAGAGCTCTTTCAAAGATTCCTCTAAATTAATTTTCTAGGTACACCTTCAAATTCTCCTGCCAGCCCCTCATTCATTTCGAATAATGTAAACTGTTGCCTGCCGAACAAAGTTAAGCCCAAACTACACGTGCGCATGCCGGCGCGCGAAAGCACGCATCAACGCGTCTCGCCACTTACACGGACCTCCTCCAGCACTACCGACTCGGAAGACACGAGCCGCGTCTGACGACAACGCTTCCGACCGGCAGTGACAAACTGCCGTGGTTTTCTTGCACGTCACAAAGGGAGAAAAAAATTAAAAGGAGAGAACTAAGTCTCCACTATGTTCACTTGACGCAAGGACAAGCAAAACAGGACTCGTAGTTACAAAGTTTTGACAGGATGCTGCGTCACCCTATCTTAGCTTCCACGGCGTTCGGCCTGTTCAGCAAGCTGTCCACGCCATATCAGGCCACGCATTTGAAAATTTATTGACCCAATCATTCATCGATTAATCGGTTGGCATTCTCGTGAGTGGCTTGCCTTGGCATGGTTGGTTTAGGCTGGTTGTCTGGCTGTGGCTAGCTGCACGGTCCGGTCAGTCGTTCCATGAATCACATCACTATTATCGACAAAAATGTCAACTGACAATCGAGCGCAGTGGCATTTTTTGCTTTCCACCACTGCAGGAAATCGACCGCCACCACTGGGGAATCGAAGCCTCGCTATCGTGTTCAGCAACAAAACGCCACAGCTACCGCGCCAACCGCTAAGGCTGTTCATTCGTGGCCTTCTGCAAGAGCGCCCTTTCCTGGCATAATTTACAGGGTGATCATTTTAAAGTTTTTACTGAATTTTTAAAAATAACCTGTTGCGGATCGCATAATTCTAGTACTTGAGCTGGATTATTTAGAGAGGCGGACATTATTTGCACGAGAACTTGAAACACCTGTTCCACAAATTAAAGATAACGTCACTAATTATATTCTGAATTAACTACCTTAGAGGCCATATTGCAATTTAAGAATTGTAGCGGGTGAGTTTGCAAGGCGTATCCACTCAATGAACATCCAGAATGACGCCACTTTGGAAATATGCGCCATCACACTCGCCGTCAAATTTACTGTTGTTCCACTAAGTTTTTTACCAAAGCGCTCTTTTGTGCATTGACGCACATAAGTAACTGGAACACCCATGTATTTCGTCCCACACTTTGCGAAATAATATCTCGAGACTTGTGGTATCCTGGAACTTAATTTCAAGTGGATACGCCCTGAAATCTCAACGGCTACAATTTGTAAATTGCAATATAGGCCGCAAAGTATATAATTATGAGTTTAATTAGCGAATATACCCATCTCGCTATATGGATTTATGAAGCGAAGGTCTACTGAGCAAGCACTGTTGTCCATTAAAATGAAAATAAGTGATAGTATTGAATGTCGGAAATATACTCTTGGTTTATTTCTTGACTTTCGAAAAGCCTTTCACTATGTACGACTTTATATTTTATTGCATAAGTTGGCTGATTATGGAGTTCGTGGTAAACCTTTGTTCTTATTAAAAAAGTATTTGTGGAACAGGCTTCAATTTGAAAGCGTCTATAACTGCTCTTATGCTACCATGGTTACACAACGAGGCGTTCCCCAGGGATCAATTTTGGTGCCATTATTATTCGAAGTGTATTTTAACGGTATAACTAATATAAATAAGATGATCAGGTCACGTACGCTGATGACGCCAATGCCTTTTCCAGTGACTGTTCTTTAACTAAATTATAAATAGAGAGAGAGAGAGAGAGTAAACTTTAATGAACACCAGCAGTTCTGTCGGCTGGGCCTAGGCCTCCCACGATGGGACGTCGAGGTCTTGCCTCTTCGCCGCTTCGTAGGCCTGCTGGGTCGCCCAGAGTTGGTCGTCGAAATGGGAGCTGCGCAGGGCGGCGTGCCATCTCGACGAGAGGGTCACGGGATTAAGCTCTTGGTATTGATCTTTGCACTCCCATAGCATGTGGGGGAGTGTTGCCGATTCAGTTTTACAGACCTTGCACGTCTGGCTCGGGTAGATGTCGGGGTATATAGTGTGATAGCGTGTGAGGGAGGGGTATGTATTCGTCTGTAGCAGGCGAAGGGTGGTTGCCTGTGCCCTGTTTAACTTGCGGTGAGGGGTGGGGAAAGTTCTTCTTGCGAGGTAAAATGACTTTACAAGGTCGTTGTATCTTGTAAGGCGGTCGCGCCCTGCGGGTGCACCTGCACCGTCTCCGGCACGGTTGACTAGTCCTCGTGCTACGGAGTGTGTAACCTCGTTGAGGTTGGTGAGGTGCGGGTGGACAACGCCGGCGTGTGCTGGGATCCAGACGAGGGTGATTTGATTTTCAGACGAATGCGGGGCTTGTCGTAAGATACGGAGTGATTGATGAGAAATACGACCTTTGATGTAGTTGTTGACTGCTGCGCGAGAATCGCTCAGTATGGTGTGACAGGATGGGTCAAGAGTGGCCAGGGCAATGGCCACTTCCTCGGCCGTCTCGGCATTTTTTGTAATGATGCTGGCAGCATGTCGCAGCAAGCCGCCTGCTGTGGTAACCGCCGCAAAGCGCCGTCCATCTTGGTACTCAGCTGCGTCGACGAAGGTGACACCCGCTGTGTTGGCGTAAGCTTTGATGAGGGAAGTAGCTCGTGCCTTCCTGCGTTCTTTGTTGTAGTCTGGGTGCATGTTTTTCGGAATAGGGTCGGCGTGTATCCATTGCTGAATTTCGCGTGGTATTGGGTGTTTGTCTCCATGTTGACGGTGGTAGGTGATATTAAGCTTGTTTAGAATGCTGCGGCCCGTTTCCGTGAGAGTAAGCCGCTCTAGTTGAGATCGACGTTGGGCCTCGATTAACTCGTCTAGCGTGTTGTGGATACCTAATTGTAGTAGAAGATCCGTGCTGGTGTGGTTGGGTAGTCCTAAGGCCTGCTTATAGGCTCCTCTAATGATGATGTCCAGTTTAGTCTTTTCAGCTTTGTACCAGTTGAGAAAGGGCGCAACATAAGTAATGTGACAGACGATAAAAGATTGGACAAGGCGGATGAGGCTGTCTTCCTTCATACCCCCTCGCCGGTTGGTCACTCGTTTCAGCAGTCTGGATGTATTGGCGGTCTGTCGAAGGATCTTTGAGATAGCCGTAGAGTTAGCTCCGTTGGCTTCTATGGTCATACCAAGAACGCGGATGCAAGGGACCACGGGTATAGGTCTGCCATCCCTCAGGTTGAGCTCTATTTCCTCGTATTGGCGTTTAGTCGTGGAGCCCCGCGGGGGGCGTCCACGGAGTGTCGGTCGGTATAGGAGAAGCTCCGACTTTTCGGGGGAACAGCGGAGTCCCGTGCCTTCAAGATAATTTTCTACGACGTCAATGGCGTCTTGTAGGGCAGTTTCGATTTGGCCGTCACTGCCCTTTGCAGCCCAGATTGTAATATCATCGGCGTATATGGTGTGTTCAATGCCGTCGAGTTTTTGTAGTTCTTGTGCTAATCCGAGCATAACCAGATTAAACAGTATTGGGGAAATGACAGAGCCTTGCGGTGTGCCCGTGCTGCCGAGGGAGAGTTCCTCTGATCGAATGTCTCCGACCGACAGGAAGGCCTTCCGATTGGATAGAAAGTCCCTTACATAGTTATAAGTGCGTTCTCCAAGGTTGAGCAAGGAGATGCGCTCGAGGATGGTGGAGTGCCTTATATTATCGAAGGCGCGCTCGAGGTCGAGGCCCAAGATCGCCTTCGTGTGACGGGATTTGCCATCTAGGATTTGATGCTGAAGTTGGAGCATAGCGTCTTGGGTGGAAAGATGCTGTCTAAAGCCAATTATCGAGTGGGGGTAAGCACATGTGTCTTCGAGGTGAGTGTTTACACGGGTTAGGAGTGCGTGCTCCATGACCTTGCCTACACATGAAGTTAGCGATATGGGCCGGAGATTGGCGAGGCTAGATGGCTTACCGGGTTTCGGGATGAGAATTACTTTGGCCGTTTTCCATGTCGGGGGAATTGATCCCTGGCGCCAGCAGTTGTTGATGTATTCGGTGAGTTGTTGCACCGAGGGGTCATCTAGATTTCTTAGTGTTTTATTCGTAACCCCATCTGGGCCTGGCGCCGAACGGCTGTTCAGCTTATGTAGGGCAGCATGAATCTCTGCCACGCTGAAATCTTCATCAAGGGCAGGGTTGGAGGTCCCTGTGTATGGGCCGTGAGGTTGAGTGGGCCCAGATGGGATGTACTTTTCACATAAGCTATTCTTAACGTGGTCCTGGCCATGCGTTTTGCTTTCTGTGAATAAAAGCTTGGTGAGGCGATCTTGTTGATATGAGCGGGTGGTGGTGCTATCAATCAAATGTTTGAGGATCTTCCACGAGCGGGGATGGTGGAGTTGCCCGTCTAGAGAGTGACAGAGCTCTGTCCATTGTTGGTGACTTAGAACGCGGCAGTGTGCTTCAATTTCCTTGTTGAGAAGTGCAACCTTCCGTCTGAGTCTTCTATTGAGCCGTTGTCCCTTCCATCTAGAGAGGATGGATGATTTGGCCTCGATAAGGTGGGCGAGTCTACTGTCCATGCGCTCAGTCGGGGCGTCTGTTGTGATAATGCGGGTGGCCGATTTAGTATCAGACAGTAGATCACATGACCATGATTCTATGTCGGTAATGGGAGTGTCCGTCGTTGCTGTTACACGGCGTTTACGGAACGCATCCCAGTCCGTCCAAGTAAAGTCCCTTGTTCTTCTCATAACGGCTGTTAGGTGTGGGAGAGTAATTTCGATGATAGAGTGATCACTCCCGAGGTCGTGTTGGGTGTTGCGCCAATGGGCGTTGTCTGCGTTTTTGGTGAAAGTGAGGTCTGGCGTCGTGTCTCGTTCAGTAGAAGTGCCGAGGCGAGTGGGGAAGGCTGGGTCAGTAATGAGCGTAAGCCCGAGATCATGGGAGTCTTGCCATAAGTTACGACCTGCAGCAGAGCTGCGTCTGTAACCCCATCCTGTGTGCGGGAGATTGAAGTCACCTCCGATGATAAGGGGGCCGCTGCCTGCGATGTTAAGGGCCTTTTTGAAGAGGGTTAGAAATCGGCTATTATAAATAAAGATAAATAATTTTTTGAATGCGTTGGGGAATTGGTTGATAAGCTAAGCATGAATCTTACTGAAATTACACACATAATATTTAGGCCGATCAATACTAGTGAACGATGTAGTGTAATTATTAAATACAAAAACAATATCATAAAACAAGTTGCGAATCCCAAGTTTCTAGGTGCTTGGTTTAATGAAAGCCTCTCATGGAATATGCATGTATTTAATTTAGTAAAAGATTTCAGTAAAAGTATAGGATGTCTATATGAAATTACTAAGTTAATAACCACACGTGTCAAAATTTGTATGTACTATGCTCTTCTTTGTTACAAAATATTATATTGTATTCTTTTGTGGGGACCCCTTCTTGAAATTTAAACAGGTAGCTTCTATTGCAAAAAAAAAAGCCCTTAGAGTCATTGAATATTACCATGGCAGTCCGCGGGATTTTCCTACAGAACCATTATTCAGGAATTATACTGTTCTACCAGACTCAAATTTATTACTATCGTCTAGTGCGATATATTCACCAAAATAAGCTTGCCACTCTACCAGACAGGTAGAAAATTATCACCTATAGCTCGGACTAACTACGGAAAACAGAAATTAACATTTCAGGTACCATTTGTCATCAACCAAACGTCACTATATTTGGAATTCCCGACTTCAGCAAAGTTGTATAAACAGCATATAAAGCAATATTACAGCGAATAGGAATACGGCTAGTTTCCAGCGGATCGGTGTCCGCAGACCAAAAACCGTGGGCCGATCCCGAAGATAGGGCAGTACCGGGCCAACACGCGGCCGAGGTGAAGCAGGCTTAAAACATTCCTCCAATTTACAAAAGTAAATTTGATAAAAATAAATTATGAGGTTGTACGTGCCAACACCACGATTCGACTATGAGGCACGACGTAGTGGAGATCTACGGCGATTAAAGGCTACGGCGTTAAAGAACCCCCTGGGGTTCTTTAACGTGCACCTACATCTAAGTACACGGGTGTTTTCGCCCCTATCGAAATGCCGTGGCCGGAATTCGATCCCGCGACCTCGTGTTTAGCAGCCCAACGCCATTGCCACTAAGAAACCACGGTGTGTAAATAAGTTTGACATCTTGGGTCCAAATACAACCCGTATCAGTTATTAAGCTGATAAGAACAGATACTACACTATGACCCCCGTCGGCCATGTTCGCACCGTTCGCACCGCCCCCTCTTCGTCAGCGTTCCAAGCGATTGCGCATCTCCTTTCCTCCCGCTCTGCCGTGGTGGCGGCCCCGTCGAAACGTCATGCAGGTCTAGTTTCTTCCGGCTACTCGGGGCGGAGGTCCCGTCGTACACGCGAATGTGTATCAAAATCTCGGTAACCGAGTTTGTACCCATGTTCTAAATTATGTGTCACCTCTCTGTCGTATGCTAAACAGGTTCCCTGGTCATCTATCGTCATAGCGTGAATGGCTCACGACTTCTTCTAATGAATATCCTATATAGTTGTACTCGCTATGGGACTCGCTGTAGAGTTGTACACTCTGTGGGACAAGTTTTGTTTTGCGATCACCTCTATGTATAAACATTCAGTTATTGTTTTGATGCATATTGATAGTTCTTTTCTATGTACATAACCAATGTATTTTCTGTTATTTTATATCAAGTTGTGTGTTTGACTTACGCGTGTATTTAGTTGTTTCACGTGCACTGCACGTGTGTGCTGCTGTCGGTAACTGGGAGCCTAGTCCTAATCAGGCCTACCGCTTCCTGCCTTGGCTTTCCCTTTCGTTTGAAAAAAATAAACAGCAAATCAAATCAAATATTCGTTAATTGTTTAATATGTGATTCGATTTCTCGTGCTTGTAGTGTTAATAGATCTTGGAATAATCCTACTCAAGGACAAGAATTATGCTATCTGTCACAGGCGATTTTTAATACTTCCATAAAACTTAACAATGATTACCCCGTATTTAAACAATGCTCGCAAGCCTTCGAGAAAAAAGTCTGCAGAAGTGTCTTGTGAAACTTTTTGTCCATAATTTACAATGTGTAGATTTCAGGCTAGCTTGTCCGTATCCCTATGTCCAACAGCAGCCAAACACTTGAGACTGGAATGATCTTAAGTAGGTACATTAGTACAATCCCAGGCGAAATGTTGACGTCAGAGGCTGTGTTCTTATAGGTATCGCAGTGCTTAGCTCGCTTCAATTTTTTCAGAAGAAACCGACTTGGCTTACCGTTTGTAGTGTACTCTTTCTTACCGAGTGATGAGACCTCCAATTTTTCAGGCGTGCGTGCGTGCGTGTGTGTGTGTGTGTGTGTATGTGTGTGCGCGTGCGTGCGTGCGTGCGTGTGTGCGCGCGTGTGTGTGCGCGTGTGTGTGTGTGTTCTTGAGTATTTGGAATTAGCGCTACATACGGTGATCTTTTGTTATGTTTTACATTGGCACGCTGTTTTCTTTGTCATTGTTTTACTTTAGTCTTTGTTATCTATCACCTTGTTCTTTTCTTGCTCTTTTTCTTCCCTCCATTTTGTCTTCAGTTCCACATGACGTCGTTCCTGAATTGTATAGACAGGCGTTGGACCCCTTTCAGGCGCAGTTGTGAGCGAAGTTGCTATTCCTCTTTCTTTTTTCCTCTCTATGTCAATTGTGTATACGTTTTTAAACCGAATAATGTTGCTTGGTTTGCAATTTCGCGCTTATGAAGATAAGGGACAGGGATAAGGTACATAGAACGCGCCGAAGAGTGCGTGTCTAGCACGAGGAGCTGAAATGTATTTTCGACGCGATACACTAAAACAACTCAGGTAACGCGTAACAGTTTTCTTTGCTATTTCTGCCTCTGCAAGACCTCTGCCCATAGTCTTTGTCGTCTGCGTTGCAAAATTCACAGCTATGGATTATACGACGACCTCTACGTGGCTCTACGTATACAAACTGCGAGGCCACGTACGGACTAATTAATTCGCGGGCTATCAGAACTTTGACACTAATTGCAAAACAACATTTACAAGCAACTGTTCTCTCAAAGGTTGGAATAGAACAAGGCACGTGACCTAATGAGAACAAAGAAAAACTGCGCTAAAAAGGACTTTCTCATAATGTCATACCAACTAGCCCCTCACCGTACGCTACTAGACGTGACCTAAGCCTCGTACTTAATCTGCCCACGTGGTGTCTTACGACTCTGCTTTAAAGAACCAGTATCTTTAGTGACGTAGCCATCTCGGGCGCACGTGGGAGAGTCGTCTATACCGTATATGGTCATTCGTGTGCCATTCTTATTCCTTAACCTGATACGAGCTCACTCCAGATCTACCACCGGAGTCATGGGCAAGAAATACTGTTAAAAAAATTAAATTATCGGATTTTACGTGCCAAAACCCCCATCTGATTATGACGCAGTGGGAGACTCCGGAATAATTCAGACTACATGGGGCTCTTTAACATGCACCTAAATCTAAGTATATGGACGTTCTCGCTTTTCGTCCCAATCGAAATGCGGCCGCCATACCCAAAATCTTGTTTTCAGTGGGTATAGCTTGGTGTCAGAAAGAATAACGTGCGCTGCGGGCTCACATTTTTCTGGCCCTTCTAACAGTTGCATTCTCGTCACTGGCACACTTGCAGCGTATCCTATGTGTCGCTGAAAATAAGAAAGACGCAGAAAAAGAAGAAGAAATTTCCGCACCTACCCGTATAGTTGCGCCGCATTACATTTATCAGGGGCTCGTGGACTATACGACTACCTGTTTTTGTTTCTTCTTATTTTTTCGCCTTTTTCTTTGTAATGCGGCAACGGGGCATAGTTGGTCACAAACAACACCATGGCTAGAAGCACTTCTTGAAGGCATGGCTAGGGACAGGTTAGGGATGACAAGAAGGCAGATAAGGTGAAACGGGAGTTGCGAGTACATGTGCTTCTTCTTCTTCTTGTATGTCTTCTGGTAGCTATTAAGCAGCCCCTTGGCACGCCTTTAAGCAGCGTGTCTAACCACGGCGCTCGTTCTTTTTTCGGCTTTTTCTTGGCCGGCAAGGATCTTTCAAAAAGAGAATGTAGGGTGACTAAGAAGAGGAAAAATACACGCATTTCGGCGTCTTTTTTTTTACCGACGTGACCAAATAAGATGTTGATGGTACCAAGAAATACTGATGACTACTGCTTGTATCATCATAAAGGCAGAATTATAACTCAAGTCACCGAACATTATCAAAGCAAAAGAAATGCAGTGCAAAACGCCATGAACACCACAATTGCATCCCTATGTTGATAGCGCAGCAAGCAGATATATTTCGAGGGTGCCCGTTTATCAAAACAAAACTGTCACTTCGAGTACGAACTCGGCCTCCTGGGTTCGAGAATTCGGTTCGGGAACGACATATTGCGGACCTTCCATCATCTGACGGTTAGAAGGTGCGCGGAGAACCTGCGACGTCGAGCGAATATCTGGCATGAGAGTTCCGTTATTAATTTTTAAGGCAAGGAATGACAAATATGACAATCGACTAGAGTCATAGTAGAAAAAATAATCACTTTCATCTTACTGTTGGGCTTTTTCCGAACCTGCTTCCGTTTAAGAAAGCTGTTTTCTATCTTCTGTTGCTGTGTTTATTGTTTTTTTTTTTCTTTATCGTACTTTAGAGCTCCACTTCTCACGTATCAGTCGGCCATTGAGTATGATCTAGATTCAAATAAATAAATACATACGCCACCGCATAACATTTCTTTATCTGCGTAAGGTAGCTTTAGCTTCCGCGTTAAGAATGACGGCGCTAATCTCTCATCTGCCTTTTTCAAAGGTCCACGCCACAGAATAAATGCTAAGAGGAAAGTAAGCGCGAGGTAACATTCGGCCATAATATACTTACCGAGTAGGCGTATGAAAACTATCAAGTTAAGCACAGGACGCTGCACTAGGCTCAACAAGTTATTCTCGTTGTTGCATGATAGCAACCTCGAAAGTTCTTTGTTTTTTCTCTGCAATGCCTGCAGTAAATATACTCGGCAGGTAATGGGGCCTGTTGTTTTACATCTTGTGAAGGATGCACAGAGGTCAGCAACTCTTGTTGTACCAACTCACACAGCATTCAGTACTTGCTCCAGCACTGGTATGGGACTGATCGCGTACACGTGGTTCCGAACAAAAAGAAAGAAATGAAAGAAAAACCTCTAATATGCGATAAAGTGCGGCGCTGCAATGAAGCAGTTAGTTTGTCGGATGGTGCTGAGGTTCCTTGTACGCATTACTTTTTCCTTCTATCGTGATGTATGGTGGCGACTTGTAAGTCAAAGTTCTTGACAAACGGTTTAACCCCGAGCTCTACTATGTGGCACGTACAAACCGTGGGTTATAATTTATTTTGTTGCCATTGGCCGAGGAGGAGGTACGGATACGCGTACATAATTCTGCAATAGGTATTTGCCTCCGGGATTTTGGCTAGTTCGTGTTCCGTAAGGGCGGAGTTGCGTTTAGTAATTCCATTCACCATGTGTAGGACGTGATGTACTTACCGAAAACAATTGTGTTCTGAAAGCTCCCTACACCCGTCCTCACGAAAGGAATCCTTTCTTTAATAAGGAAAGGATCCGCCTGGGGTCGGGGGCATTCGTCATACGTCTCATGCGAACGTCTTTATTCAGCAAGATAAATAGAAATATCTCTTCCGTTAAATAATTAACACATAAACGCATACGCTGTTTCCTGATTTACGTTCAACACTAACGCACATACGGACATTTTGCGGAGGGTAACGTGGCGGCACCCATCAAAAGAGGTGCCGACCGCTTGTATACACAAGCAAATACCCGGCCTGGACTGTTTCGCCGTCTCGTTCTCGTAGTTGCACTTACTTTAGATTTTTATCATGATGCTTCGACATCTAGAGAGAGAGAGACAGAGAAGGGAAGAAGGAAAGGCGGGGAGGTGGTGGCAACTGGGCGCTGTTCCTCATATCGGTTCTGACTTTTTCGGTGCTGTAGGATTAACGACAGAGGTTGTACTAGCCGAACAAGACCTCGAGGCTCATTCGGCAAGCAACGCACACCACACTATCGCGGAGGCCATAGACAAAGAAGTTTTCTTGTAGTTTGAACGTCTCATACAGGAGGATGCCGTCTGTTGGAACTCGCAGCCGCCGGATTTTTAAAATTTTTTATCTCGCCTGCCAGTCAGCCAGGCCTAAGTAATCGCACGCGTGCAAACGGTCACCTCGTAGGCAAACATTTCCGAGAAGCCCTCGTTCAGTGAAAAGAGCGAGGAATTAAATGAAGCGTGAAGGTAGCTTCGGTGCTTCCTGACGGTAAGGGAGCCCCAAGAAAGCCTCCATTACAAACACCGCAGTGAGAAAGCCTTCAGAATTACCTGCACGGTGACCCGAGACAGCTGGTATAGTGATTTGAGCGCGTTGGTTTGCTACCTGATAGATCCTGAAGGTTTCTTGCGGGGGTGCCTCACCGCGGAGGAAGCCACACATGAGGCTACCTAACCGCAATGAGAGCTTCCTCACTAAGGTAAACAAGGTTTCAGAATTTGGGCCCTAGTGCCGCCAAAAGGTAGAAGCTGTGACAGCGACAGCGAGGACTATAATGGACGCTGACAAATGCTCTGTGTTTCGTGCAACATCTCGAAACAATATTTTCAAGTTTCCAAGGGGCGAGCAGACACTCCGCTGTTGTCGTGGTCGTAGTCATTGCCTTCTCAAAAATACGTTAGTCATTATTCATAAGAAACGTGATCTTGTAGCTAGGTATGGCCGCCGTAATCGTCGTTGTTGATTTTATGATTGCTTACGCAGAGCATATCGTCAAGTAGAGTTAAGAGGAGGAGGAGCAGTATTGGCGAGGAATTTTCTTGAAATTATGTAAATACCCATTGTTGTAGTTCGTCCTGTTCCATTGCTGTCTCTACCAACCGCACTTAAACTCGTCCACGTCATGGTGGTGCATGATAGGCATGGCCTCAGGATATACACTAATATTCTTAGATCGATATGTCGACAAAATGTAGTGCTCTTTTTTGCCGCCTAATGGAACAATAGAAGCACAATAATGTAGAATATATAGAAAAACTGTGTTTTTCTCGGACACACAATAAAGAACGCTTCAAAAAATCAGTATCTCCTCATGCACAACAGTTTCTACCCTTATAAATCTTGCGACCAGCCTAAGACATGCTAGTGTTACTTGGTCCGTACCAAGATACGTCCGCACAGACTTTTGCACAGTATAATGTGCGAGAGATGTGCCTAAGTAACACGAACCAGAACGCCAATCGTTTCGCAATCAGCCGCTTATGTACGCAGTGTGCCTGCCGCTTCAAGAAAAGCCTTTACAGGTCATTCATCTATGCTTGCCTAAGTTCTAAATGTACGCGTGCCGGGATGCTGACAGTCATGACAAAAATGTAATGATGCTTACCAGCGACATAGTACAGCGAAGTCGATCACGAATGAAATAGAAGTTCACCTACAATATCGCTGAGAAAGCGCAGAAAGAAAGGAACCATAATTGGTGTTACAAAGAATTAAGGCTAACATTTTGTCGGGGTTTATGACGTGCGTCCTTTCAATTTAATTTAATTATCAGGTTTTACGTGTGAAAAACACGATCTGATTATGAGGTACGCTGTAAAGGATAATTACGCAAATATGACGCGGATCTTTTTCTTTTTTAAATAAATATCTGGCCTCGGAAAGTCTCGTGTTGTACTCAGTTTCCTGACACACATATAACGCGTTTTTTCTTGTTTATTTCTTTGCTTCCTTTTTGGGCCATTCCGAATCTTGAGCATGATGGTTGGCGCTGTTGTACAGGCGCGTCAAATGAGCCTTCTTCGATATCACGCGGTGGGTCATTGCACAATCCGCGAAAGGCTTTGCCAAGTTCGATTGCGTCGCGGACATTTCTGGAGCGTTGCCTGTCTGATAACCTTGGTGGGTGTCACGAAATACGACGCCGCTTTCGGTGACAGTAACGATAACGCGAATACTTGTCCTTTCACTTTATTTCGTGAGGCAGTTCGCTGCAACGATTAAGGACCTGCGACCATCCACTTTTATAATACGTGGTTTGTGCTTCTTTATGGCATCACTGCGCGTTGAAATTCGTAATGTATATAATTTTTCTTTTTCTGAGTGACCGAAAGTCGTCACTCACGTCCTATTCTTGGTTGCATTATTTACGTGCACATACTGTAATTTTGACCGCCAGGGGTTCTTTGACGTGCACCCGATGTACTTCCTTTCGATCCCATTAAAATGAGGTCCCCGCGGTCAAGATTGATTCCGCGACATCGTGCTTAACAGCGCAATGCCATAGCCATTAGGCCGCAAAATTGTGTGTTTGTGCTTTTTCTTAACCTACACAGAGAGCTGCGCTGATGCATACCATTGATCAGCAGCACTTATTTTAATGGGGGGGGGGGGGGGGGTGGAATGGGGCAACGTGCATACCTGCGTATATACCGGCATGAGGCGCGATAGGGACCTCTTCATCACCTCCCTCCCATCCTTCAGGCAGACCCCAGTACAAACACGAACATACGCTTCTGCAACGAAGGAATATAAACTTAGGAAAACATATTCTTCGTAGGGCAGTTACAACCCTCCCTATTTACGGCTCCGCATTGACATGTATGTGAATACACCATGACCACAGCAACGTAGCCATGCATCACATCTATTCACGATCTCCCCTGCGGCGCGATACCCATGGGGCCTGCACATAATCAGAAATAGATCTATATACGCGGTATCCCCCGACTGCAAGGCACAAATTACCCGCACGCACGTTCAACGACAAGCTCAGGATATCCCGCCAAGCGACGGGTTATTTCGGGAAAGTGAGCAGAAGCAAACAGGGGAAAAAGAAAAGAACCAAGCAACAGTACCGGAGTGCAAACTCAAGCGGCGAGTTCATGAACGGACGACGATGTCTTTCGTCGAAGGCGGCGGCCGCCTCGGCGCCCATTGGTTTCACCAACGACTCCGTTACTGTGCCTCGCCGGAGTGCGTGCGGCGAAAAAGGAGGTGTAATCATCGGCCGCTGAGGCTCAGTGCTGCGCTCTCATGCTGTGTGATTTCTGTTTGGATGCCATTCCATTTCACCGACTCACTTCCAATAGTCTTCTTCTTCCTTTGTTTCTTTTGTTGCCTGTACAGGGTATTCGTCTACCGAGAACAAACAAAAGCATCTTCAGCTTCGTGTTCATTGCACTGGGGCTCTGAATGACTACGGTGAGAGACCGAGAATCGACGAAGGTGGCCATTCAGCCGTGTGACAACACTGTATACAGTGGCACATACTTCCCTCCGAGTCAAACGGTGCGCAAGGATCACGTGGTTAAACCTAGATAACGACAGCATAGATCAGTGGCATGGATCAAGACGAACCTTTAGAGTGGAGCACATCTCAGCTTTTCAGTCCCAAGCAAGTTTTTCTATTTCGGCCACAATACAATACAATACAATACAATCTTTATTGTGCATAAGGAAAACAGAGTACATATAGCAGGCCTACCAAAGCCTCAGAGGGCTTGACTGGCAGTGCCTGACAGTCAGGTCACAGAAAATTGCACAGGGTTAATAGCGGAGTTAGCTATTAGCGGGTCGGAGCAAAAAGTCGAACAGTTATAGTAAATGTTACATCAAACATCGACAATTCTAAGTTGTTTCTTAATCTCACGTCTTGTGTTTGCTTCTAACACAGGCGTAGGCAATTTATTAAATATGGCTGGAACATAGTATTGCCGCGTTCTCCTTCCGTACTTTGTCGCAGTCTTGGGGATGACGTAGGGTTCCTTCGGTCTTAAGGAGCGGACAGGCGTATATCGTGTTTTAAAATCATTATTCCAGAAGTGTTTAATGACAACACTTTCGCTAATCAGAGAAGTGAAGTTTGGCAAATTCAACAACCTAAACACGTCTGTAGCTTGCTTTGGACACAAATCGTAAGCCACTGTTGACAGCAGTGAACGTAAAATTGAATTAATTCTTGAGCTCCACCTAAGAGTACAATGACCATACACAGTCAAGCCATAGCGTAGCACACTGTAGACTAAAGCATGCACAATAATTTTTCGAACGGGGATTGGCATAAGACATCGCATATTGTATAATACACAGGAGACCGCGCGCAGCCTTTTACAGATGTGGGATAATTGCGAGTTCCATAAAAGATCACAGTCAAAAAGCAACCCAAGATACTTAACAGAAGAGGCATTTTTAACAGGTTGACATGTACATCCAAAACAGTCTGATGTGTGCAAGAATAATGGTGTCGTAGGCAGGATTTTTTTCATGGGGTTATGGAAACAGACAAGTCGAGTTTTAGAAGGGTTGATGCTTCTTAAATTAGCCGCAAACCAGTCCATAGCTTTAGTTGCCTCATTTTGTAAGGAGCTGATTGCATCAGAGTAATTAGTTGCACAAGATACAAGAACAGTATCATCGGCATATTGATATATATAATTACCTACTACATTGGACAAATCATTCACATAAATGTTAAAAAGCAGGGGGCTTAATATTGAGCCCTGAGGGACTCCAGAATGAATACTGGTAAAAACACTTAAACTATTTCCCACCTTTACACACTGTCGTCTATCCTGCAGAAAGTTAGCTAGTAAATTCAAGAATGACCCACGAAGGCCTAGGAGAGACAGTTTCTGCAACAAAATCTCATGACAAACACTGTCAAATGCCTTAGAGGCATCCATAAAGAGGGCACATGCTACCCGGTTGCGGTCTAGTGTCAAGTTTAAAAGATCAGAGAAAGCTTCTAACAGTGTTTGTGTACCCTTCCCCTGTACAAATCCATACTGATGTGATGACAATACATTATGCTTATCTAGAAACTGTGTTACCGTAAGAGCCACATGTTTTTCTAATATTTGAGCTATACAGGGAATTATCGAAATAGGTCTGTAATTTTCAATACTATTGCGTGCACCTTGCTTGTGAAGCGGAATTACAATTGCGGTTTTCATATCAACTGGAATCACACCACCATCCAAAACAAAGTTTAAAAGGGATAGCAATACATGTTTAACTGCGTCAAAATTTCTTTGAAGTTCACTGACAGAAATTTTGTCAAAGCCAGGTGATTTGTTCGTCTTGAGATTGAAGACAATGGACCTTAATTCTTCAAGCGATAGTAAAGGAAGATATGCGGAATCTAGCAAGCTATCTGTTAAAGTACACACCGATGGTCGCCGTGTCCTCGATCCCGAGACACTTGAAAAGAACTGATTAAATAAGTTTGCCACAGTTTCGTCGTCTGCAGAAAAATAAGATGAAAGGCGCTGTTTAGGCGTTGAAATGTTGCCGCCTCTAAGGTTATTGATTAGGGACCATGTTTTCTTTATGTCAGATCGAGCTTCTCGAAATTTCTTTCTGAAATAAACGCGCTTCGCAAGTCTGATCATTGCATTCACTTTGTTTCTGGCACATTTGTATCTTAAGCGCGTGTCGTTGCAGTTTGACGACCGCTTGGCCTTGGTCCACAACAAGTCTTTTTCCTTTATAGCAGCTAGGATTTCGCTGGTCATCCATTTCTGGCTCAGGTTACGTTGCCTGATTTTGACAACGCGTGTTGCCGCCTGCCTAAAAGCATCAAACGCAGCTACAAATTCGCGGTACATGTTTTCCGGTGACACAGTGCATAAAAAATTATCCCAATCATTTTTCTGGACTAGTTTATCAAAAAGCCTTGGGTCAATTATACAAATTTGTTTGACCGAGCTAATAGCCTCCGATAACAAAGGATTCACAGTCTGTTTCAGTGAACAGCAGACGAAGTAGTGGTCAGAAAGCTTAACCTGTGCAATGGTAGATTTTACTTCCAGATTATGGGCTCTAACATTTACGTGATCAATGCAGGATGAAACAAGACGTTGAGATAGGAATTCTTCGCGAGTTGCTGCATGGCTTGTCATTTCAATTCCCCATTTAGATAGTGTATCTAAATAATCAGCAACTATTCCTACTGTTGGACGTAACGTATCTATATTAATGTCACCTGTGAGGCAAATACATTCATCGGTTCCTAAACGTGATAACGCGAAGTCAAGATCAGCCAAAAGAAGACGCCTGTTACCACATGGGGGACGATATACAGAAAGCAAGGCCAATGAAAATCGAGGATTAGATAAGCGGAGGGTAACAGTTTCGGCATGGTCGAAAGGCAAGTGTAGTTCGGAGATTGACCAAGTGTTTTTTACGAAGACAGCCACGCCTCCACCCTTCCGGACCGGGCGAAAAAAGGAGAATGACTGATAGTCCGGTAGCGCGAAACTAGAAAATAGACCTGGCGGGATATTTATCTCGGTGAGTACGATTACATCAAAAAGCAGTGGAACAGAAGATAGAATGGCTACTAAATGGTCCCAGTGCCTACGAATGCTTCTGATGTTTACGTGAGTAACGTGGAAAGCGTCGTTTCCCGGATAACAAGAAAGCCGCGAAACTTCTAAAAGGTCATTGCAAACCTTGAAAGTAGTAGCCATGACTAGATAAGCCTCTCAATGTCCAATTTTCTATTAATTCGAACGAGTGGAGCGCCGTCTGCTTTCCTTGCAAACACCTTGCCATTTCTTGTCCAGACGTAATTGAAGGACATTTCCTTTGCTTTAGTGCGAGCTAGCCAGAACAGCTCACGATTAAACCGTGTGAGGTTGTCATTGAAATACAACCGTGGAAAATCATTCTGAACCAATCTTGGCAAGTTTTTACGTGATCGAAGCCATTGTTCCTTCGCTTCAACGAAACACATCTGGACAAGAATAGCTGGTGTAGTATTGTCCCTACTGGGTAGACGGTAGATAGCAGAGACTTGAGTTGCCGCAAAGTTAGGTACCTCAAGTTTTTGCGCAAGATCACTGAGGAAGGATTGCAAGTTCTCCTTTGGCTTGCTGGGAAACCCGTGGATCTCGAAATTCTTTCTCCTACTATACTGCTCCATTTCATTCATTTGCTCACTTATTTTGTCGATCAGGTCTGACTGTAACTCGACGGTAGAAGACAGCGAGTCAACCTTGGAACGTAATTCCGCCACTTCCATCTGATTTTTGTTGACTGTCTCCAATACCGAGTCATATTTTGTGGAAAGAAATTCTATTGAAGACTGCACTACCTGTATCGAGTTCTCGATCTTTCCAACTGAGTCCTTAAATGTAAGAAGTTCCTGTACTTTCGTGGCGAGTATTTCTACGCTAGATGCAAGTCGGTCTAGTTTTTCATTTACAGCAGTAAATTGCTGTGCAAACGATTCTTGTTTTGCTGTCTGTGTCAAGTCTCCTTGTGTGCTTTTTTCCGGTCGACATGTTTGGCACAGCCAGGTTTCACGTTTACCTGGACTCATTTTTGCGTAGCTGTTTTCAACTACTGTAGAGCATCGTTTTCCAAGGTGGAAACCTTCTTGGCAAGCCGAACATGTTAAAAATTTCGCATCCAAAGGTAACGGCTTAGAGCAAGCAGCACAATCAGAAGGCATTTCTGTGCAGTCAGCGGCAAAAAATACAATAATAAAATAAGAGAGCAAAAGGCTCACCTGCCGAAAGGCATGAAATGATTAGCTCCGGGAACGTATGTGCCGCTGACTGCAAAGAAGCCGAGCGATGCTGTTCCTTAAGTAGGCATTCCCAAGCGTCTGGGGTGCAGGCTAGGTGCTGTGCTGACGAGAGGGTGACAGCTTGCGGACGAAAACTGCAGACGGAAGCACGCTGTCTGCGCAGACCCTGCGCAGATCCAGGTTCACCGATGCCAGTGGCTGCACTGCCCGTGTCTCAGTGAAGCGTCCGATGACCGCATGCAGTACCTGCCGAAAGGCATGAAATGATTAGCTCCGGGAACGTATTTGCCGCTGACTGCCATTCAGAAGAAGCGGCAGCAAGGTAAAAGTACAAGCTCATAATATTGGTAAATTAACAATAAAAGCTTGATAAGGGGAAGAGCGGGGGGCGGAGAAGGGGGAGGGGGGAGAGCGTAGTACCTTGAGAACCGGCTTAAGTGATTGATGCTTTCAATTGATGCTTTCACGTTTTGGAAATCTGTCGGTCTACATTGGAATGTGACGCTGTAAACATTGAAAGAGGCCACCACCTTGGAAGGTACCAGTCGGGAAAAAACAGACCAATAATAGTCAAATTTACCACGTTCAAAGACAAGCAGGCTGTACTGGCAAATGCAAAAAAGTTGAGGGCAACAGAAATTAGCATACCGGAAGACTTTTCGGAAGGCGTGCGGAAAAAAAGGAAACAGCTATGGGAGTACGCGAAGGAACACCGAACAGAAGGCGATAAGGTAAACCTAAAGTACGACATACTATACTTAAACAAGACGAAGTATGTATATGATGAGTCGCTCAAACAGGTTGTACGGTCTGCTTGACAGGCACGGCCACAGTACTCCGCTTTCACAATACTCGTAGTAAACTACAGAAGTATTTGCAACAAAACCGACAACTTTTTCAGTCTTCTGGAAATTGCGAAGCCAACTGCAGTAATTGGAACCAAGTCGTGGCTGGACGGCAATATAGGTGATAGCGAAGTATTTCCCGAAGGCTACGCCTGTTATAGGAAGGATCGCGGTCGTCGTGGAGGAGGCGTTTTTATTTTAATTCATGAAACAGTCGACTCCCGGAAGCTTGGCGTTGATGTTGGCCAAAACGAGTCAGTATGGGTTCAACTTAGATTACAGAATGGGAAATCTCTTGCAATGTGTTCGTTTTATCGCCCACCTGGAAGCCCGGTTAAAGTGCTGCGTGACCTGCCTGATATCATGGAGACAATAGACGCCGATATCTTATTCGTAGGTGGTGACTTTAACTTACCTGAAATTGATTGGTCCCGACCAAGCATTACAGGTAACTTAGGAAATGCGTCAAGTAAAGAAATGATAAGGATATGCCACTCCTTCGCATTATCTCACCTGGTGCTAGAACCTACTCCAGGAAATAATGTTGCTACGGAATGATATGTGCGATCACGAAAAGGCGAGCAGTGCGAAGACGACGACGACGATTAGAAGCTAGCGCGGGCTGTTGCCTCTTGGCCAAGCGCAGCGTATTTTCTTGTAAATATACTTGCACATAGCTTTTCGTCCGCGTCTTTCTACGTAACATATCTGGTGGAGGTGGACGTTCCCTGTACCTCGTCACGGAGCTTCGCAGTGGACGGTACGTCGAGCCTTCCTTCATGGCTCCCGGCGACGACAACCCGACTCCGCCGGTTCCGACACCTGCTGCCACTTCGACGACCTACATCACTCTCCCCGCTCCCCGTGATCCTGGCGTATTCTCGGGCAAAGATGGGGAAGACGTCGATGACTGGATCAACCTGTATGAACACGTCAGCCGCAATAACCAGTGGGACCCTACTATTATGCTCGCCAATGTAGTCTTTTACCTCGGTGGCACACCTCGAGTTTGGTATCGCACGCACGAAGATGAGCTCACCAGTTGGGATTCACTTAAGACACAGCTTCGAGACTTGTTCGGCAACACCTACGGTCACCAACTTGCCGCTCAGAAGGCGCTTTACGGCCGTGTGCAGACGTCAACAGAGCCTTATGTCACATACATTCAGGACGTCTTGGCTCTGTGCCGCAAAGTTCACACCCACATGACTGAGTCAGACAAGGATGCCCACATCCTCAAAGGCATTGCCGATGACGCCTTCAACTTGCTCGTTTGCAACAACGTAGCGACGGTGGATGCTGTTCTAAAAGAGTGCCGCCGCCTGGAAGTCGCTAAAAGCCGACGTATTGACCAGCAGTTTGCCCGTCTGCCCAACACCCCAGTGACATCTTCCTGTGCCGACACTCCTCGTCCCAACAACACTGCCGATGTTACCAGGATCGTCCGGCGTGAGATCGAGGCTGCCTATCCGGCTGCCTTCGACTCCAGTCCCACCAACACATCTGCAGTCACGGTCTCACTGATCCAGACAGTTGTCCGCCAAGAGTTCGAAAACATGGGTCTTCACACCCTCTGCTCGGCCCATCGTCCTGATACCCGCCCGGCTTCTTCGATTCCGCCCCGTCCCGAATCTTCTCACCCACCACGTTTCCGCAACCCATCTGAATGGCGCACTGCTGACGACAAGCCCATTTGTTTCCACTGCCATCGAATCGGGCACATTTCTCGGCACTGTCGCAGACGCTGGAGTTCCCCGACACGGTCTACTTATACTGCCTACTCTCGCCCCCCAGGTGGCTCTTCTCGTCCCTATGCCGCACGCTCCGATAACGCCGCCGCTGATTCTCCTGCACCGAACCGCTCCTATTCTCGTTCGCCTTCGCCCCAACGACGCCAATCTCGCTCTCCCCAGCACCGTCGCTCCTATTCGCCGACTCCCTTCGGACGCCGCTCCCAGCCGAAAAATAGACGATGCAGCGCCTGGAGGTGGCGCTGCATTGCTCCCTACGCCGCCAAATCCTCTACTGACGTTGCCCACTCATCTGAACCTTTTTGACGTGCAAGTCGACGGCGTTTCTGTGTCTGCACTCACAGACACTGGGGCGCATTTGTCCGTAATGAGCGCTGACCTTCGTAACCGGCTCAAGAAAATTATCACGCCCGCCACGACGCCTGTTGTCCGCGTCGCAGATGGCGGAACAGCCCCCGTAATTGGTATGTGTACCGCCCGCGTCTCCTTCGCCGATCGCTCCACTATCGTGCTATTCACAGTCATCGCAAACTGTCCCCACGACATCATCCTCGGCTTAGACTTCCTCTCCGCACATTCTGCTCTGATCGATTGTTCCGGCAGTACTCTCCGCCTTGACCTGCCTGTTCTGGATCCTGCTGAACCAGACCCCAGTCGCGTCAGTTCCGTCGACTTCGTTCGCTTGCCACCTTCGGCACTGACCTACGTTGACCTAGTGTCATCCCCACCAGTCCCCGACGGTCACTACATCGCGGCTCCTATGCAAGACGTCCTCCTTACACACGGAATCACAGTACCTCAAACAGTTTTATCTATTATGGTGAATTGCGTCTGCCCGCCAGTGGTCAACTTTGACTTGACGACACAAGTGCTGCCACGCGGGATGTCTCTGGCCCAGCTTTGCTCATTCGAGGATCACTCAGTAGCATCCATTGCAGTAGACGACACTTCATCCGATACTCCTCTACCATCGCAGTCGGCAAATTGTATCATCGCTGACTTACAGAAACTGATTGCGCCCGACTTGCCGTCCGAGCACGCTCGTGAACTCTACCGCGTTCTGTTTTCCTACCACGATATTTTTGACTTTAACGATCGTCCTTTGGCCCAAACTACAGCTGTCAAACATCGCATTAATACCGGCGATGCCCCTCCTATTCATCGCCGCCCGTATCGAGTGTCACCAGCTGAGCGTCAAGTTATTCACGCAGAAGTTCGCAAAATGCTTGCCAAGAACATTATTGAACCATCACATAGTCCATGGGCTCATGGCGCTTTTGCATGGACTATCGGCACTTTAACAGGGTTACCAAAAAGGACGTGTATCCCCTACATCGGATTGATGACGCCCTTGACTGCCTCCACGGTGCTCGCTATTTCTCCTCTATTGACCTTCGCTCCGGCTACTGCCAGATTGCCGTGGACGATCTCGACCGTGAGAAGACTGCTTTTGTAACACCCGACGGTCTTTATCAATTCAAAGTGATGCAGTTCGGTCTATGTAACGCCCCTGCCACTATTGAACGCATGATGCACTCCCTTCTTCACGGTTTCATATGGTCCACGTGCCTATGCTACTTGGACGACGTTATCGTATTCTCCCCAACGTTCGCTACGCACCTCGAGCGCCTCTCAGCAGTCCTGGGCGCTTTTCGTCTTCCTACGTAACAATATATTAGATTTCCTGTTCACTAACCTTCCCATGGTAGTGCACTCTACAATGATAGTACCTGGAATAGGGGATCATAACGCTGTCGTTTGTAACATGAACCTCACATACGCTAAAATTGATAGTTGCGGCCAGCGACGCATATATGCTTACAAAAAAGCCCGTACACTAGACATATGTCGAGCACTAGACGCATATTACAATGTTTTTGAAACCTTATCAGAATCTAATGATGTGCATAAACTGTGGCGCATATTTAAAAGCAAAATCTTTGAATTGCGGGAACGATACGTTCCATCGTGGTTGATGACGTCACGGCGTGGCAAAAGTAAGCCATGGTATACGAAGGAAGTATGCGAAATCGCCAAGCGAAGGCAGTATGCTTACGCTAGCTATAAAATGAACCGGTCGGTCACAAGAAAAGTTAAATTGCATCAACTTACAAAAGAAATCAAAATTGCAATGAAACAGGCTAAGAAAATATCTTTCGGCTCTTTCCCCTCGCGAATTAAAAACCAGCCTAAGGTATTCTGGAATAGAAAGGACGACTTATCAATTCCCCCTTAGACGATGCTGGCACCGTTGTTCACGAAAATCTGGCCAAAGCAAAATGCTTCAACTCATTCTTTGCTTCGGTGTTCTCTGCACGTGGAAAGAGCAGCAAAATGAATTCGAATTTTGGCAAAATGGGTGGTAAACCCATGGAAGACATTATAATTGATCAGAGGGTAATTGAATTCATACTAAAGCGGCTGGACGTTGGTAAGGCTTGCGGTCCTCATGGCTTACCTGTTGTATTACTATCATCGTGTGCTCACTCAGTCTCAAAATATCTTCGCGTTATTTTTGATACATTATTACAACAAAGTGCCTTACCTGATGAGTGGAAATCTGCAAATGTTGTCGCTGTGCACAAGTCTGGACCCCGTAACAGCGTATTCAATTATCGACCCATTTCTTTGACATGTATTGTTTGCAAAGTGTTTGAACATATCCTTCTTACTAGCATTATAAACCACTTAAACAGATACTCACTCCTAAGTCCTCGGCAACACGGATTTCGTACGGGTTTTTCCTGCATTACCCAGCTAACAGAACTAACACATGATATAGCAAGTGCATTAGATAACGGCTGCTGTATTGATTCGGTTTTTCTCGATTTTGAGAAAGCTTTTGATGTTGTTCCCCACGATTTATTGGTAGAGAAGTTATCATGGTATCATTTAAATACATCAGTTATTGCTTGGATTAAGGAATATTTAAGCTCAAGGCACCAGAAAGTAGTTTTAAACAGCCAACACTCGGATGACATTGAGGCAACATCCGGAGTACCACAGGGATCCGTCCTGGACCCTCTCCTATTCTTAATCTACATGAATGACGTATGTACTGATTTTTCATCTCCTGTACGTTTATTCGCAGATGATTGTGTGTTATATAGAGTTATTCATAATGAAAATGATTGTCTTGCCTTGCAAGAGGATCTGAACAAGGTTACTGGATGGAGCAAAAGCTGGGGCATGCGTATAAATTTTCAGAAAACTGTTCACCTGTCTTTTACAAGAAAACGTACTCCTCATCAATTGAAATACAATATAGGCACTCAACAGCTGTCATCTGTATGCGAGTTCAAATATTTAGGTGCTTTTTTTACCTCCAATCTGTCATGGCACCGTCATATTGAATATGTTTCAGCCAAGGTGTGTAGATTACTAGGTTTCTTGCGACGAAATGCAAAACATTTTCCTTCGGAAACTAAGCAACTCCTGTATATTACGAATGTTAGATCTGTCCTCGATTATGCTTGTACTGTATGGGACCCTTGGCTAAAGGTTGATATACAAAAGTTAGAAAGAGTGCAAAATTTTGCGGCTCGTTTTGTGTTCCGCAATTACTCTAGGCATTTCAGCGTATCACGTGCGAAAGAGAAACTTGGCTGCGAACTATTAGAGGAACGAAAAAAATCACTCAGGTTAAAGTTCTTTCATAACATATTTCATTCTAGAACTGGTATTGAACGCGATAAGTACATATTTAAGCCCGATTATGTATCTTTGCGTCTAGATCATGTGAATGAGGTAAGAGAAATAAAATGCAAAACCGAAATGCTAAGAATGTCCTTTTTCCACAGGACGATTTTGAACTGGAACCGGTTACCGCAGGACTCTGTGACAATTATGTCTAATGATGCATTTTTTTCTTCCTTGTTATCACATGTTCTTTTGATGAATGAAGTTGTGCTCTCAGGATCAATACTGTCTAAGGATGTATCTTTCGTTTTCTTCAGTAATATAACATATGCTGTTAATGACTGAAGTTGCGTTTCTCAGGATGCATATGTTGTGCCGTAAATTATGTTGAATTTATTATGAAATCACTTGTGAAGAAGAAACTAGGAATGAGTGAAGAAGAAACTAGGAATAGGCAAGAATCAGATGTCTGCGTTAAGAGACAAAGCCGGCAATATCGTTACTAATATGGATGAGATAGTTCAAGTGGCTGAAGAGTTTTATAGAGATTTATACAGTACCAGTAACACCCACGACGATAAGGTGAGAGAGAATAGGCTAGAGGAACTTGAAATCCCACAAGTATCACCGGAAGAGGTAAAGAACGCCTTGGGAGCTATGCAAAGGGGGAAGGTAACTGGGGAGGATCAGGTAACAGCAGATTTGTTGAAGGATGGTGGGAACACTGTCCTAGAAAGATTGGCCACCCTATATACACAATGCCTCATGACCTCGAACGTACCGGAATCTTGGAAGAACGCTAACATAATCCTAATCCATAAGAAAGGGGACGCCAAAGACATGAAAAATTATAGACGGATCAGCTTACTGTCCGTTGCCTACAAAGTATTTACTAAGGTAATCGCAAATAGAATCAGGAATACCTTAGACTTCTGTCAACCAAAGGACCAGGCAGGATTCTGTAAAGGCTACTCAACAATAGACCATATTCACACTATCAATCAGGTGATAGAGAGATGTGCGGAATATAACCAACCATTATATATAGCCTTCATTGATTACGAAAAAGCATTTGATTCAGTCGAAACCTCAGCAGTCATGAAGGCACTACGGAATCAGGGTGTAGATGAGCCATATGTAAAGATACTGGAAGATATCTATAGCGGTTCCACAGCCACCGTAATCCTCCACAAAGAAAGCAACAAAATCCCAATAAAGAAAGGCGTCAGACAGGGAGATACGATATCTCCAATGCTATTCACAGCATATTTACAGGAGCTATTCAGTGACCTGGAGTGAGAAGAATTGGGGATAAAAGTTGATGGAGAATACCTTAGCAACTTGCGATTCGCTGATGATATTGCCTTGCTTAGTAACTCAGGAGACCAATTGCAATGCATGCTCACTGACCTGGAGAGGCAAAGCAGAAGCGTGGGTCTGAAAATTAATCTACAGAAAATTGAAGTAATGTTTTACAGTCTCGGAAGAGAACAGCAGTTTACGATAGGTAGCGAGGCACTGGAAGTGGTAAGGGAATACATCTACTTAGGGCAGGTAGTGACCACGGACCCGGATCATGAGACTGAAATAACCAGAAGAATAAGAATGGGCTGGGGTGCGTTTGGCAGGCATTCTCAAATCATGAACAGCAGGTTGCCGCTATCCCTCAAGAGGAAAGTGTATAACAGCTGTGTCTTACCAGTACTCACCTACGGGGCAGAAGCCTGGAGGCTTACGAAAAGGGTTCTGCTGAAATTGAGGACGACGCGACGAGCTATGGAAAGAAGAATGATAGGTGTAACGTTAAGGGATAAGAAAAGAGCAGATTGGGTGAGGGAACAAACGCGGGTAAATGACATCTTAGTTAAAATCAAGAAAAAGAAATGGGCATGGGCCGGACATGTAATGAGGAGGGAAGATAACAGATGGTCATTAAGGGTTACGGACTGGATTCCAAGGGAAGGGAAGCGTAGTAGGGGGCGGCAGAAAGTTAGGTGGGCGGATGACATTAAGACGTTTGCAGGGACAACATGGCCACAATTAGTACATGACCGGGGTAGTTGGAGAAGTATGGGAGCGGCCTTTGCCCTGCAGTGGGCGTAACTAGGCTGATGATGATGATGATGATGACTTGTACTGTTTGTTGTATATACTATTTGACCCCTCCCCCCCCACTGTAATGCCACACTGGCGCTGTGGGTTCTGTAATAAATAAATAAATAAATAAATGAATAAATAGAAAAAGTTGTCGCCTGTAGTAACGTAAACTTGGGAAATGGGAACTCAGTTATCTTTTGAAGCCTGGGTAGTAGAATTCGTTGTGCCTGTTTGGCAAGCATCACAGTAGTTTGTTTTCACATCATATTGAAATTTATAATGTAGCTCAGCACCGTAACATTACACCCAATGCGAGCAATGTATATATGTGTAATAAAGGGGGAACTATAAAGACAGCTTCCATCGACTTACCGTGACGTCGTCGATCACGGCGTACAAGTCAAATTATCTTTACCGCTAGCGAAAACAAAGTCATAGCGCTTACTTTCTTTTTTCCTTTGTGAAGAAATTACCCCCATTCGACACTTTTATAACCGGTTTGGAGTAAACAAACTCAGAGATATATACGAAACGGTTTCATACAACAGCAATGCACGATCGTTTCATTCCCCTCCAGTTCTGTCTTCCCACTCACCGCCCCCGCAATTTCAGACTGATAGGAAGAACACGGCATGTTCGCGACGCTCCATTAGTCCATAACGCGCTGCAGTTTTTCACAGAGGCGGGTGCATTTACCAAGCATCACCAGACAAATGTTCTTATTCTTCTACGACCCGCTGCTTTCCGTTTCAACTCTTCACGGGTCCTTCATTTTACCCCCGAAATCCACTGCATGTCTTGTTCTCTATACTTCACCCTGTTTCACAATGACCCAAGTGCAAACCAGCGTTTCTTCGCGTCAATAGGGCAAAAGCAGTTGCCGCGCCCCGCTCACCTTAATTCAAGATACCTTAAATGCCACCGGCGCTGCAATTTCGAGCAAGTATGTTGGGACTATTGAATCAATGTACTAGAAGCTTCTGATGTGAAGGAATGATTATAGACCATCTGCTGTAATTTTTTTTTCCCGCTAGCTGCTTCCCTCTCTTCTCCCGCATTTTTCGGACATCCCGCGCCCCAGAGCAGTGGAAAGGCGTCCTTCGCGACGGCGCCTTTTGGGTGAGCCGGGCACTGATCCGACGGGCACGGGCCATCGCTGAAGATGCCATAGGAACCCATAACTAGGGGACCCTTCCCAATTTTTCTTTTCCCGTCAATAAAGATGTTTTCGTCATCATCATCCACGTCCACGTTCTAATGTCTGCGCACGTGTTCTAGAACGGAAGCCAATCTTTAATCAAACCATACGCCCTGAATGCCTCCCGAGTTTGTGATCCCACGCTGTGCATTCAAGTCTCTATACCAGTGATCGCTCCCGTCGTCAACAGACTTCTAAAAGTAGCATGTCACTAAGAATCCCGACGAGAACATGCTGTTCGGCAAAGATACGGCCTGTATAGGAGGTTAAGTACAGTAAATATATACAGGCACAAAATCTGCGCAGGAGCCTAGATATCTCGGCGGCCCAACAAGACTGAAGGAAAGAAACACACGAACTAGGAAGCAGAGGGCATCGCTGGCCGACATTACGCGAGACAGGCTATTTCATTCACTGGAGCGAGATATTGCGGAAGAGCCTATTTCTCGGAACACTCTTCTGCCATCGCTGGGCTCCTGCTGATGCTTTTACCACTCGCCGCCCGGTTAGCCAACCGGCCGGGCTGAGGCGTGCTTGAAGGAGGTCGTATACACGCTTGGGGAGAAGGCCTCGGCGCTACCAAACACGCTCGTCGGAGATGCGGCAGCCAGCCAACCCCAAGCCTCCATCCCGACTTCGAATACGCCAACCACAATAAAAACAAAAGGGAAGAGAGCACGCCGCTCTGTATCCCTGTCCATGATACTCCAAGAATTCGATAAGATCCATCGCACGGCCAAACACGGTCAGGCTTCACTCACTGTGCGCATTTCGTTCACTGGTCTTCACGGAGGCGGCAATCAAATAAAAAAAGCGGCACGTTAATTTACGACATATTTGATCAATGTATATACTGCTGAGTGCTGCTGCTTGAGACGAGGACAAGCTCAGGCGGAAGCGGAATGATCGCCCGAACAGGAAAAAAGAAAGAAAAAAAGTGATAACAGTGAGATGTCTTTCGTTTCGCTTTGCCGCGGCAGCATTTCATTACTGATAGCACGTAGCGACATCTGCCAGATTGTTTGGCTGGTCGAAGTCTCGTTCGTTGTCTCTGTGCAGCATTCTTGCCACCTTGCTGACGCCATCCAAAAATAACGCTTCTCCTTCCGCGGCCCGGCGACGAGGAAAGCAATAAGTTGTTCGTTAGGATTGCCACATTGGATGGCTGCTTTGGCTTAGGCTACAAATACACTTATATGTCGGAATCGCGGCGCAAGCATTCGACGCACTAAACCATCCAGCGTTGACGTAACGTGACGTCGAGTCTGTACTGCTCTTTTCCAATCGCACGCTTACGTCTGAAATTCGCGTCCGTTATGACAGCAAGGATATTTAGGCGCAAGAACGATATCGCGTTAAGGGCGTTACGTTCATGAATCTATATTTTCTCCCAACTCATCGGCCCGACCCCACAGTCAACTACCTTATAGCCAAAAATTTCTCACCCTGCCTGCGTGTGGTTTCAAGTAATAGAAGCCGTCATCAACGCTCAGAGACGCCGTGTAGATTGGTCCAATAAAACTTGGTGCTGGGCTAGTTGGTGATGCATTCTTTAAAACTGATGGTAGCGCTAAAAAGGACGGACACACAATGAAAAGACGACACAGCGTTTCCTCGTCGTCGTGTCGTCTTTTCATTGTGTGTCCGTCCTTTTTAGCGCTACCATCAGTTTTAAAGAGTGTAGATTGGTGTTCCTGGCAACGCAAGATAATAGAGAGCTGAAGTTCAGTTTATATTTAAAATTAAAAGTTTTACCCGCTCTATAATCACCGACCGTACAGCCGAGGGTAATTAAGCAGACGCAAGCACGCACGCGCGCACGTGTCAGTAACTTGTCAGTAAGCTCAAGCTCGTATGACCCAATGCGTCAATATTACGTCATGGCACATGCGTTACCTCGAGGTGGCAATATGAGCTGTATCAATAGATAAAACGTAATTACTTCCAGCGAGCCTCGACATCTTCGCCATTGCTATAGACATTACCTGCCGCTGTATGTAATGCAACACACCCTGACAACTACACATCACCACCAATTTATTGAAAGTTGGTCGATACTGCAAGTGCGTAAAAATGAAAATAAATCAACATTGCATCCGGCTTAATGCGGCTACGAAGCTTCCCAAAAGTGAGCATGAATATTGATAAATAAAACCTCGAGGACAATTCTGATCTAGACGCCCCATTCTTATTACTATACGTACTTCACTGCGTGGCTGCCCAAAATCCCGTCGAAGTTACTACGCATTTCCCAATGCGCCGTAAGCGAGCTAGGTGGCTGAAAGCCCACTCGAGATTGCGCACAGGTTAACGTACGTGGTCAAATCATGGCACCTTATACCGATTCCATTTTATGGAACTGTATGCCGCAGTTCCCACCACACTGCAGTGTAAGCGGCATGACGAACAATGTGTCGCGGTTAATGAACTCGGCCACACCGACGACGAGAAAGGAGGCGTATAGTCGCGCCTTTCAAGTGCGGTACGTGTACTTGGGTCCGGGGGACAAGAGATAAGCGGGTAAAAATTCTAATCAGGAAGGCCACCTATACTTGTCGCTCCCTATCTGAGCACGCGCAGAGATAAATCCGCCGCCCCGGATACGAAGCGGACTCGGGTACATTTCCTCGCCCATCGCAGCCGAAAGGACGCACCGTGTTCGCTCGAACGGGAGTCGCCCACCGCGAACGACAACATGTCCGCCGTGCTAAAGAGTGCCTGTCAGAAGGCTGAGGCTGTAGTGGCGGCCCTGCCCGAGCGCATCCAGCAAGTATTCGACTTCGCCCAGGAGAAGACGGGCATTCAGCGCGCCTACTTCATGCTGGGCCTGGGAGCCTTCTCGGCGCTTTATCTCATCTTCGGCTACTTCGCCGAGCTGCTCTGCAACATCGTGGGCCTCGTATACCCAGCGTACGCGTCCACGCGAGCCATCGAGTCGGCGGACAGAAACGACGACACCCGCTGGCTCACCTACTGGGTCGTGTACGCCTGCTTCTCCATTCTGGACTTCTTCGCGGACGGCATCCTACGCTTCTTCCCCTTTTACTGGCTCGTCAAGGTAGTCTTCCTCGTGTACTGCTTCCTGCCTGCGCGCTTCAACGGCTCGGCGCGCATCTACAACAGCCTGATTCGCCCGTACTTCCTCAAGAGCAGTGGGCAGATCGACAGCGCATACGCAAAGATGGCCGCTAAAGCGTCCTCTGCCTTCGACAGTGCATTGAAGGATTCGTTTGCCGGCAAGCAGCAGTGATACGTTTAAGCGACGTTCAAACGCGGTTGTGATGGTTGGGTGCTTAAGGCTCTTGGAAGCGTCGTGCTGATTGTCGTACACGTCTTATCTTCAGCAGGATGCGTGGTTATGTGAACAGATGAGGCAGGAACGGCTCATCTTCTCGACGGCAGTCCGGTTCAGATCAAAGTACAAGTTGGAATGTCTGCAAAAGAAGTTGCGAGGCTGCTATAAAACAACGTATCAAGACATGGACAAACTTTACCGCGTGGCTGCTTGTGTTTAAAGCGTGAAGTTGGTCACCGTATCCTAAGAGTCTGTTTACATGACTCCGATTTGTTGCTGTGCGTTTGTCATTTTCCGAGTGAACCAAATTCTCCGTTTTGGAGAGAATACTTTAATCATGGCAGAATAAACCATGCATCCTATGTGTTTCTTCCGGTATAGCTCCGAGATTCACTTTTTGTTGCATCGCTTCAAAATACTCGAGCTTATGTCTTAATAGAATATCTGGGCGTTGATTGGCCAATCAGTTCGTAGCTTAATAAAGTGGAGCATTGTTTGGCTCTTCCTTGCACTTTGCGCGGATGACTGTCTAGCCGAATCAACCGCAACGATCTTGGATCCTGTGTAATCCGAGCTGGGCCGATCCTCGAAACTAATCAGTGGTGCTGACTTGGTAGGCCTGTCCCGATATCAACCAGGGCATGATACGCACCCTCGTAAGGGTTTTAATGTAGTTTGTAACACAGGCTGGCCCTGTAAGGAGTGCAATGTCATAGCCCACATTCCTCGTAGCTTAAACTAAGAAATGTGACCAATAAGTGTCCCCTGTAGCATATCTGAGCAGGTCTAACTGGAAGCTGTCGCTTGACACCGACAGTCATCCTTCGATGGATTTTCTCCCTATTTTATGACAACTTAGCTATACGCTTTCTGAGGACCCCCCATTTATGGCCTGCTTAGTTGGTTCACTCAATGTGTGCCTTAACCTACATATATTTTCTTACCTTGTTATTGAAGTGTAGAACAATATAAATACACAGTACTAAACTTACCATACGGCTGGTATAAAGAATAAAGCACGCGAAAGGGCGCCACATTGTGATACAAACGTTATGGCAAGCAAGATGGGAACTTGTATTTCGGGTACGACAAACCCGCACACTACTCGAACTGCGGAGCTCAAAGCGCACAAAGGCTCAGTAAAAAAAGCATCTTTTGTGCAAGGTAATGTCGTGTGCTTTTTCTTTTTCTTTAGAGCGCAGCTCTTGGGCCCCCGTTCCTGCATTGGGCATCGGCGCCCCTCGGCATGAACGCGCTCGTGCCGCTGCTCGCGCAGTTCGTCGTCTTCCACAGCTGGCTCCAATGCCGCCCGCCATGCCAGCATTCCCATACTGCCCCTCCCTTTGTGAAGGCGCTGACGGCACTGGCCCACTGTCAGTCGGTGCGTTGATTTCGGTCTCAAATTCTTTGCTCCAATATATTGCGAAATGAAAACGCGTATCGAGTTGCGCTCGGGTTTCGCATTAGGGAGTATCGTAATCGTCGGACACTTTTTCTCCTTCATAATGGTTCGGCATCCATATCTTTGTCAATCTTTCAGAACAAGCGCCTTGTGGATAGCTTGGACGTGACGTCGCGGACGCGACTTCTCTCCGTGCTAGCACTCAAGCATCGCAGCCACGATGACGTCAGTGCACCGCTGTACATTGACGCGTACAATGTCTTGCTTTTTGACGGTGACCGTTTTTCACTGGATTATCACTCCCATCAGTCAGTCGTTCGGCGCAAAATATGCCTGTTGGGCTGTTCCTTTCCTTGTTTGCTCAGCACCTCAGCGTGAGAGTACTCCTTGATGACGTCAATGAATAGTACCTATAAGGTGTTGCCCGAAAGTGCGCTACTCGCGCCTTCAAGTTACGGACTATGGAAGGCCATAACTGATTGAATTATCCGTACGGATAATCTACCACATCGAATGAAATGGGATGAATTCGGTTTCTTTTTAGCGCAACGCATGCTAGGTGTCTACAAGTGTCTATCAGTGTCGGACAGTGAACCGCCTGTGACTCTCAAAACTTTGGCTGGGCAATGTACTCGGTTTTCAGAATAGAAAAAAGAAAAATACTACAGCCGCTATTTAAACATCACAAGGCTATACGCAAGCGAATCGCTCGTTTCTGCCTTAATAGAAAATTTTATAGACGTTTACTTTAAAAACACGAAATACAACCCACACAGATATCTAAGCGGCTGCGACAAAGTTATCAGGAATCATGTTATTGCTTGATCTTTGTTCGTTGTGTGAGCAATAATATAAATGGGTCAGATACGTCAGACACTTTGAGTCTATAAACCGACACGACTTCATCACAAGTGATGCTATCTAGTAACTATTTTTATCACCATCATCAGCAGTTATTAAACCCTTAAGGACCCCTTTCGGGGTATTACAAAAGAGGGTGGGGATAGGGGTAGCTAAAACATCAATAAACACTAAAGTCAGAATCATGCAAATAGAAAGAAATAAAAAAAAACTTTGTATTGAGATGTGTGAATGAAACGACAAGCGAAAAACTCAGATTTATAAACAAAAGTCATACATCGAGTCAGCACAATGCGGTTATCGATGAAAATGTATCGTGAACGAGTTTACGAGAAATAAATGCAGTTATTTATTACTTTCAAAGCAGCAACCTTCCAGCCAGACGAAAACTGCTTTTATGAGCGTCAGCAATGCTCTCATAACTTAGAAAGTGCTTTCCAACCAAATACGAGGGGCGTAGCCAGGAGGGAGGAGGAGGGGGGGGGGGGGGGAGGGCTGCACACTGGGCACATGCCGCATCAGCATAAAACGACACGCGACAGCACCTGCGTTTCCCGCCCTCCACCCACGGTTACGTGCGTGCCCACCGCACCCCCCTTTCCCGAAAAATATTTCTGGCTACGCCACTGCTAAGTAGGACAAGAGTAGAGCAAAACATCACATACAAATGAAATGGTCCGAAATGGGTCGAAATGACTTGTTGCGACATAGCACCGAAAGATGATACGGTAGAGCAGGACGAAGTTTCTCTGGCACTAATGATGACCATAATCTGAAGTATTCAATAAAACACGTTAGCCAATCCTGTTCTTCTTCGGCAGATTTAGAAACGGCGCCTAAGAACAACAAATTGAATATGTGCTGCAGGAAATATTTAAAAAAAGAACGATGCAAAGCGTTTTATTGCAGCTCTTGTCGAAATGTTAAAACCTTTGTTTGACCGTGACCTTCAAGGCCCACTAAGTAAGCCTGTGCCTCATAGAAGCTATTTCGGGTAATGTATCCAGCTAGTGCTAGCCAACTAAAGCTGTATGTCATAGCGACGCATTCGGTTAGGCATATATAATACTCCGCGAGAAATTTCACTCGTCGCGACCAATATTTAAGAGTTCGAAAGGCATACCTCCTAAATGATTTGAAAGAATATGAATATAGATTGCTCATGTTTTGGCGAAACACGACTGCGTACAATCAACGTAGTATGGTTATCGCAGTCACTCTGGAATAAAGATGTCTGCAGCAGCATTTCAAAGGACAGTTTATGAATGATTAGGTATTCGAAAGCAGGCGAAGATTATAAACTCGGAAGTTTTCTTAGCAGACATTAAACTTGTAATCAAAGAAAGGGATGCTTCAAGAGTCCAACCTTTAAGGCATGAAATATTCCTCGAATCTGTGAATGTAGTTTACTCACCTCTAGCTGGAATATCTCAAACGGTCCATAATACGTTGAAAACAACAAGAACGAAGCCGGTACAATGTTTGTATTATTCAGCCTGGCTCGAACTTCGTCTGCAAGATATCTAGCGCTTTCATTTCCTGTTAAAACACGCAGCGAAACGTCTTCAAAGTGTTCCTCTTGAGTTCCCTATTCCAAAGTTTGCTTTCACGCTAATTTGTCCAACTATTTAACTCAACCTAACACGCAGTCTTGCATAGTTTGTGTAAATGCATTCGGGGCGGTAGAACATAAGTATTCCCATCCATTGGGAGGTCGCACGGGTAGACGCGTAAATGGACAGGCGTGTGTCCTTAATGTACCATGTCATTAATTTTCATAATTGGATAGGAAATAAAAATGCAAATCAAAGTGTTCACGGCAACAATACATTCCCCCCGCCCTCATGTACAAAGCACGCTTTAAGAAAGAAGTCTGTGCTGAATTTGGCCTGAAAGGAATGTTCTTTGTGCAATAGCCCTTGTGCACTCGTCTAAAAACTGTGAAGTTTCGCATTTGTTCCCGAAGAATTCCAAGTATATTTATTTACGCAGTTGCACATGTTCATCTTTTGTGACTTGCTGTCTGACTATCTGCCGTGGCTTCCTTCACTCCTGTGCTAAATTTTCTAAGAAGTCCTCTGATTTCAGTCGCTGTTTTTCGCCACATTTCGCGATTTAATTTTATTTGCCAATCGGCGAGGAGTAGCCAGTGTCACCTAAAGACCAAATCTCTCCTATAAAATCCTGTCATTAAAGAAAAACACTTTCAGCTGTCGTATTACAATTGGACAGTAGCTTATTATTGTCATGTCGTGTGCTTCGCTTTCTTGCCATCATGTTGTAGAGATAAGTGGTTAACAAATCTAACCCGTCCTCTTCCGGCAAGCTGCAATGTTTCTGGCCCAGTGATTCGATGCAAATTTTTCTGTCTGGAGTGGGAACTACGAGTGCACTTAACACGATCGTTTCGCTGGCAGCTTGAAACTTTTGGGCCTATAGCGGGATTCTGGAAAGAAAGCGGGGTTGAGTCAAACAATCTTGAGAATTGCCGGGTTTATTGGCTTCCGCAGCCTCGTGTGCAAGATCGCTGGAAACGCGAGGTGTTGACGGCCACCCCTTTTTTCCATGCTGGAAACCTTGTCTAAAAGTATCACTGCTGGAACCTTGAAAGAAGGAAACATTGCCGGTGTTATTTTCGTTTCAGAATAAGTTAGATGGCAATCACACAGGAATAGGTCTTATGCCTGCGCCTTCAGAAGACAATGCGTACTATGCAAAGTAATAGAAGATGGCTGACTACTTGACATGACCGCCTGAGTTTTCTACGTGCAAGAATAATTTCCCGTGGTACGTAATTGCAGTTGCAAACCATTGTGAGCCACGCAGTATTTCCAAATTACTTGCAGCACGTGTCTTACAGCCGTGTATAGGCTTACAGAACTGGTCCTAAAGTACATAAGTTGTGCAGAAATATTTTCTATTATTCTAGTCACATTAAAAGGAGGAAATTTAGTCACTTTGTCACTGTGACGGCTGCTCGTTCTTGCGTAGAAGAAATGAACAAAATGAGGAATAAGGAAGCAAATGCTCACGACGAAATTATTATTAGTAGTTCCCTGATTCAAACGTGTATATTTCGCGTACAATGAAAAAGGTGTTTAGAACACTCCAGTGAAAGTCCCCACTCCCGCCGTGTCGTTACAGTGTCTATGTATTATATCAGGATAATACAGCTTCCAGGTTTGTTTTATGTGGACGACACTGTGTTGCTAAGTGATATGCAATCTCTGGATAATATCTGTGGACAGGAAGGTGAGAACTTAGATTTGAAATTTAGCGTTAAGAAATCAGGTGTTATGATATCCAATGAAAACAGTAAACAGACAGTGTCACTACAGAGCCAGGAAATACTTCGCGTGAAAGAATATAAATGCCTTAGTATATGGATAAACGAAGGCAATAGATATATGGAAACACAGCAAAAAACAATAACAGTAAAGTGGAAGAGAAATGCGGCCATAGTGAAATGCAGAGCGCTATGGGGATACAATAGGTAAGAGGGGCTTCGGGGTATGTGAAAAGGTGTAATGGTTCCAGGACTTACATTTGAAAATGTGGTTGTTTGCTTGAAATCAGGGGTACAATCAGGACTCGACGGCAACCGAATGTGCGTGGGACGCTTCGCATTGGGCGCTCACAGGATGACTACAAATGAAGCTGTGCAGGATGATATGGGCTGGACAAGTTTTGAAGTGAGGGAAGCTCACAGTAAAATTGATTATGAAGAACGACTGAGGTACATGGAAGAAAGTAAATGGGTTGGGAGAGTGTTCAGGTATTTGTAAAGCAAAAACATTCACTAACAGTGGAGGAAAAGAACTATTAATCTTACCACCTAGTATACGACCTGTTTTGTGAGCAACATGGCAACAAAGAACGTCAAGCGGAAAGTCAGAGAGGCTGAAATAATCTCATGGGTGGCGGAAATGGAAAAGAAATCTGCCAGGAGTAACTACTTAAGAGGTAAAAAGAAAATCAAGAAAGAAACAATTTATAATAACTCAAAGGGAAGCTAATTACTTTTCGAAGCGAGATCGGGATGCCGTAGAACACGCACCTATAAAGCGAGATACAACAAGGAAGAAGAAGCATGTGCTTGCTGCGGCGAAGCTAGGGAAATGATAGAACATGTTTTATTATAATTTCAAGTTATCTGCCCAGCGGTTCATTAGGGCACCACTGGATTCCTTGAAGCCCTTGGGTTATGCGAGAGCAGGGAGGAAGTAAGCATGTTCGCAACAGAGGCGATTGGAAGATTTGTGGAAGAAAAGTAGGGAAACGATAAACAACGGAGGTGTACAAAAACAAATCTGTAGTCTGCGGTCTCCCTCTGGCAGACTCTGCACATATCTGTCGGATATGTCTCGGGGTACATGCGATTCATCAGTCTCGGGCACGGCTACCTCCTCCGCTTGCTTCGCTCCGGCGCTTCTCCCGCTCGCTGCCGTCCTCGTGGCGCCGGTTGACGCCTCTATGACGACCGCTGCGAAGGCGTTCCGCCGCGTCCACGTACCACGTACCTTTGGGACGCTCATAGCGTCCCAAAGGGAACGCTCATAGCATCCATCCATTTCGAAACTTGCTATCACCAACATAGAGTTTCTCACTACATTACCTAGAGGGAAATCTGGCGCCGCTGCGCTGTGGTATGCATGGGAATGCTGGTATATTGTGGATTCGGATTGGCATAGTTCTCGTAGAGACAGGACACCTTGAAGACGCGCTTGGCAAGTACCGTTCCGTCTGTCACAATGATTAATTTTCTACTAGAACAGCACGTGAAAAGCTGTTTTAGCTTTATTATTACGCGAAAACATGTTCTGTTTAATTATGAGAACTTGTTATTGCGTGTACGACTATATGTTACGTAAAAAGTATCAGCGGGCCGCTAAAGTTGGAGAACAGACGACAAGGTTCGCGCTCGCTTTGAAACAGTTGGTCGTCTGTTCTTGCTTTTCTTCGCTTGGTCATGCATCGTGGGTGAGTAAAGATGTAATATGAGTGAATGGAAACATTTTATGAAGATTTTACTTTGAGAACGCGTTATTTGCGTAGCCATATCCACGTTTTAGACGAAGCCTCTTACAACACCAGCCAACACGAGCCTCGCAGACACATATACCGTCATTCCCATGACGGCACGGTGCCCCCTTAAGAAACTCCCATAGACGGTGGCGCCAGATTACCCTCTAGGTATTATAGTGAGAAACTCTATGATCACCAACGTTCTTGCTTTCAAATTTATTTTGTTTTCTTTATAGATTGATTTATTAACAGCCATTACGGAAGTGAAGTAGGAACGCATTGAAAAGCTTGCACAAATAAAGAACGCGCGGCTAACAGAGGATAACAGAGCGAATGTAACGTGGTATCGCGGTGATGCTCTCTTCCCTCACGCAACACCTGGCGCGGTAGCGTTACGGCATTGGTTCTCTTTCGCCGGCTCTGCTCCGTTAATGCGCTCACGTTACTTGGCGTCCCAACCAATGGCAATCTGGGTGCCCTTTCGCTGCTACAGACAAAGGATTTTTCGTTCAGTGAGCCATTTGATACTTTCGTGTGAAAACTGCGTGAAGCAGTCCAAGACTTCTGATCGTATTAAAAAGGAAAAAAGAACTCAAAGAAAATAGGTGTTCTAGTTGTTGCAGCTGTGTAACCAGCACTCATATGGTAGAAGCGTTCAAAATATTCTGGCCGCTTGAACAACTGTACAGTTCTTCGAAAATTGTGGCTAACCTCCCTGTCTTTCCTCCTCTTTGGCTCTCCTCCTCCTCTTCGAAAATTGCTTTTCTTCAGGAATAATGGCACCCGAAGTGATAATTGCACCTTGTGTCGCTTCGACATGTTGTCACTATGCATGTGGATGGAAAGCTCATACCACTGTTAACATAGTAGATCGTTCTTTTTTTTTTTTTGCTTTTGTCTTTCATTCACGAGAACTTTCTCAGGAAGTTCTGACTCTATGGCGTCGCTTACATGCGTTTCCCGTTCTCATTACTGTTGCTCAGCACCCAGTAGCAGCAGGGTCTTGTGCATCCGACCGCACCGAGTCACGCGCAGCTGTTCCCTCACGCAGGCGCTTTGCTGCTTTATTTTCATTTTCCTGGTAGCGCTGGAGAACTCTTCAAAAGTTTTTCACGTAATACATGTTCATGCAAATAAGCGAGCCAGGCGAGCTACGGGTGATCTCGTCCGCGCTGCGAGATGCACTAATGAGTCGACGTAGAGGTTTTACTTTGCATTGGTGCCTACTTACTACGTGTTCAGCGTAAATTGGGAACTTTGAAGTCGGCTCAGTTTAAGTACACAAGAACGTCAAAAAAAGCTTATCATGTTTTACTTGCCAAAACCACGATCTGATTATGAGGAAAGCCGTAGTGGGGGACTCCGGAAATTTAGACCACCTGAGGTTCTTTAACGTGCCCGTAAATCTAAGTACCTGGGTGTTTTCGTACTTTCCCCCTTCGAAATGCGGCTTCCGTGGCCGGAATTCGATCCCACGACTTCGTGCTTAGCAGCCCAACAGCATAGTCCCTAAGCAACTGTGGCGGGTGAAGAAAAAATAGACTAACTCGCACGTAAATCGGTGTATTTCAACGTAGATCTTACGTTATCTAATGTGATAATTTGCTCATACCGTAATGAGCCTATTATCTTGCTATGGTCTAATGAGAGATGTCTGGTAACGGGATGGGGGTCTGCTGCGACGAGTACAGCATGAAATGGAAGAACTATGACTACAGTTTCTCCAGAAACACCTCTTGGAATCACCGAATGGCTCTTATATGTTTCCTGCGTATGTTTCTAGTGTACTGTAACTTCGTCTGGTAAAACTAATTATAAAGGTGATAAATTTGACTAAGTAAATCGTCGCAGCACATTAATAATGTTTGTGCGTCTGCTCAGCGTAAACTTGGCCTGCTGAGTCGGAAGCTGAAAGAATCACCTCCATCTGTTAAACTTCTATCGTTCAACACACTATTAAAGTCACAATTAGAACATGCTTGCGTTGTCTGAGACCCTTTCAGTAAAAAAAAAAAAGAAAAGAGAAAGGAACATTAGCAAACTGGAGCACATAAACAGACTTGCGTCCGCTTCATATTTAATAGGTATGGACATTATGACTCCCCATCTCGTTTAATTAATGAAAATAGCATTGCCACCCTGAAATCCCGAAGAAAGGTAGCGCGCCTAAAATTATTTTTCCGCCTCTGGAAACGTGCATTTCAACTTGATAATTCATCACCCCTATCAGCCAGACCTACTAGGGATCACCACCCGACAAGATAACCCCTGTTCTCGCACGCACAAATTAGTTTATGCTTGCCTTTTATCCAAAAACAATCAATGAATAGAATACCCTGGCAGCCGATTTATTCCTGTCCAATAATTTACTGTGCGCCATGGAAAAACTGCATTCGTAATAAATGAACACGTGTGTGCGTATTTTCATCCATGTTAGCCTACGCGTAAAAAAATGGATCAGGTGTTATCCTCGCTGCGTTTGCCCTGATAAAACTAGATTGCTTGTATCCAAATTCTTTTTTCACTGTTGTTTTTTCCAAGAAAAATTATCATTGATATTATTAAACCTTACGCATTCCCTTCCATTTTACATCTTTCGTTTTACTGTGACAACGTTTTTTTCCCTCATTGGAATGTTTGTATTTCTCATCAGCACTGTATAAACAAATGCAATCATACCTGGGCCACATGTTGGCCTGCAGTATACTGTCAAAATGTAAAAAGAAACAAAATGCTGTAGCTCTCCTTAATGCGAAGTTTTCACCAACTGCTTACTAGTATATGAATAATAGAGAGAATTTAAGTTCGAGGAAAATCAGAGATGTCACCCTGAGGTAACAGTCCTCTAGCCGGCTGCTTTGCTCGAAGAGAAATGGAAGAAGATAAAAAGAAGGATGTAAGGTGTAATGAGGAAAATAGGCAGTGTACGCCACAACATGCACGTTCGGGGTCGATGGGCCTGTTCACAGATTTTAATCTAAGCTGTGTTAATAAACAATTCTAGGATATGAATCTTAGAGCTCCGATGGCTCGCTTCACTTAAGTCCTGCCAGGGGCGCACACTTCTTCAATGACCGGTCTGCCGCCAATTGTCATTTACCGTATAAATAACACCAAATATAGAGGGAGAGAAAAACAACGTTACTGGCCCATAATGAAATACGGCGTGTTAAGCGTCTGATGGGGTGGCTCCCTCTTCACGGGCTCTATATTGTCACGCGCTAAGGCAAGAATAAGCAGCAGTATCAGCAGCCAGACACGAAAATGTCGGACACAAGGAGGACGGTTCACCAGCTGGCGCAAGATCCTTGACTTCGTCGTCTTCAATCACCGTTTTTGCTGGGCACGCAACGCTGGCTCAAAACACCAGGTGGCAATATGCTTCCAGGGCCGCCTGGCCCCTGTGGATCAGTCGGAGCTGGTCTTGCAGGGCGGGGCTGGATAGAAAATGAGCTCGATTTCGAAGCATGGATGATGATGAATGGAATTTAATGGCGCAAGGGCCAGAAGTGGCCAAAGAGCACCAAGGTTGTGGTGACAGACGGCCGTTGGTAAATTAATAATGAGCATTGAAACGTGGATGAAACACGGCTGTATAGCGGCCTAAAAAATATTCTTTCGAAAGTGCGTAAACATATTCGTAATAAAACTAAACAGCTGTACATGACATATGCTATACGGAAACGATGTACTAAGAAGAAGTGATGAATTAAAATATGTCGCTACAAGTAGCACTACGGCCTCACCAGGGCCCTTAAGCACAAGGGCCCGGAGGCATGTGCCATACAGGTCGCTACTGTCGCAGCATCAGCCTCTTGTCAGAGGATGTGCTATGAATATCGTATTGCGCACAATAAATAATCGTGTAAAAAGTTTTAAACTAATTTATGATAAAAAATTTGTTCTGCTCGAATAAACTATACCGGATGAAGGGGAATGCGGCATCGGTATGCTAGAGGAAAGTGATTTTTATTCATTCACTTTCGGCTTCCCGACACTCCAGGAGGACGTGGAGGACGGTCAGTCTCTTACCCCATTTACCACAGGTTGGACGTTAATTCCCAGTCAGTAGAAAGTTATGTGCACCATAGGTGTCCCCTATCCTGAGTTGGCAGAAAATAACCTCCGTTTGTCTTGTACTCGTTAGTGGTGGCTGTTCCCGTTGTCATTTAACAGTGGCAACGGATGGCTTTGCTGCCCCTTAAGACTTCGCAACCTATTCCATACTTTTGCCTCCTGGGTAAACGAATTAATGCCTGAAAGTAACCTATCCCAGCTTCTAGCTTGCCGGCGCGTCAGCTTTCTTGTGATTTAATGTTTGAACTCGACCAGGTTTTCACCTGTTGGCGATCCACGGAGATTACCCCATGATTTATTTTGTTAATTGCGAGCCTGCATGCAATTTTCATGCCACCAAGGCAGTCGTCTTTTGAACGACCTGCCACTTGTTTGTGGAAAGCATTTTTCTGCTGCGTCAATAATAAAAGCGGCAAAATATGTTACTGCGTCATCTATACTAAATTCGCTGATAAAATGTCGTGATTAAAAAAGTATATTCTTTAAAAAGTTTCCAATCGGCGGGGGCTGCTTTCCACCTAGGGTCATGCGGAGGGCAATCATGTTGTGTTACGAAGCTTAGAGTTACTGGAAAGTGGTCACTTCCGAATGGGTTTTAGATTCCATTCCATTCTAAGTCTGAAAAAAGGAAACCAGACCCAATAGACAAGTCTATTGATGAATGTGAATTATGACGAAGATTGTAATATATCGGTTACTTCTTATTGAGGAGGCACGCACAGTATCGAGTTTACAAGGTAGCTTTCAATGAGGTCACCTCCCGCGTCACATCGTGAGTCTCCCCTCACCCCCCCCCCCCCCCCCCCCCCATCGTCCTGTGCGCATTAAAATCTCCCACGATTATGTAAGGCTCGGGAAGCAGATCAATGAGGTTATAAAAGTCAGTTTTTTTTTTTTTAGGAGAATGGTTCGGGGTATATAAACAGAGCATACAATGACCAATTTATTAAACAAAATGGCTCGAACTGACACTGCCTCAGGCGCTCTCTAAAGGGACACATGTTCGCAAGCTACAGACTTGTCTGCAACCATTGCTACACCACCGGACGACGCGATAGCGTCGTCCGGTGGTGTTTGTCTACGTGGGCTTTAAATGTGTCTCTTGAACACACAGCACCTTTGGATTATACTTATATAGGTATTCTGTGATGTCATCGAGGTTGTTGAGGAGACCTCTGACTTTCAATACTGATATTTGTGTGTCCATGCAGAATGTTGTTTTTGCGATGCGTGCTTAAGAAAAAAAGTTAGCTCACAGAGCCTTTTGTGGGCGCCGTGATGTGAGGTTTGAATTTTTTGGAGTGCTCGAGAGATTTTCACCACTTTTGCGGCGCTAAAGGCGCTGTCTGAATGGCCGTTGTGTCCATCACTACTTCCGAGGCGCTGGACACCCGCTGTTTCTAGCGGTTTGCTTGGCTTGAAAGTCTCACCTCGGGAGACGGGACTGTGAAAGTCAACAACCCAGAAGTCGATGACCCCTTCTTCTTGGTCGGTGGAGCAGCGCTAGCTGCAGCCCCCAAGGGGGCGGATGGCGTCATCGCCGGCTCACTCTGTGAGGGCCAGACAGCCGCGGAGGCGGTTCTGGCGCGGCCCCTTGACGCGTCATTTCGGCAAAACTGACTTTAGGCAGGTAGGACACCCGCCTGCGTGCTTCCTTGAATGATATATATATTTTTACTTTGATTGCCACAATTTCTTTTTCTGTTTTCCATGATGAGCACGATCGCAAGTATGCGGCATGCTCTCCATTACAGTTCACACAGTGGAGAGTTTTCCCACGATTCAGAGTGCTCGTAAGCAACACATTTAAAGTTTGGCGGCCCCGGCAGTTCTGTAAACTGTGGCCAAATCGCTGGCATTTGAAACATCGCAGAGGGTTTGGGACATATGGTTTGACCCGGATCTTCACATGCCCTGTATCAATACTCTGAGGGAGCGCACTCGAACCAAAGGTAAGTATCAGATGATTTGTTTTGATTTCTTTTCCTTCGCGCCTTATAAGAATTATGTCAACATTGATTACGTTTTGCTCGCTCCCGCCTTCTAATAGTTAAGCTTCTGTGAGCTCTATCAGTTCATCATGGGAAACAACACCACGGATGGTATTCATCATGCGGTGTGGGGTAACTGTCACTGGGACATCTCCAAGTGATACTAGGTTATGCAGTTTCTTGTGTTGCTTTTTATCGCGGAGTTTCAAAAGGAGATCGCCGCTAGCCATTCTTGATGCTTTATAGTCTGTCCAAGTGCCTCAGTTGGGGTTCTGAAACGACAAAAGTTGAGATGATTCGTGCTTGTTTTTCAAGGTGGATGACAAGAAATCGGGGGAAGGATTCTTTTTGGCGACCAAAAAATTCGAGAACTTCATCCGTGCGCCCCCTGTTCAAGACGATAAAGTAGCGGGGGAAGGAACAAACCATAAGTGACTGTGTATTTTTTTGGCAGTAACCCCAGCCACCCACCATGAAGCCCTAGAGGGGGACCATGGAGTACCTATAAAACAGGCTGTGCAAACGCCAGGTGTACATCCCCACTATAACCGAATATAATATAACCTAAGTTAGCTACTCACGCCGGGTTAACCCGCGCTGCCTAGAGGATAAAAAGCAATACAGAATAAAAGAAAAGAAAGGAAACATTGAAAGTGCGAGAAAAAACGAAGATTGGAGAGGAGGACCAGAAAAGGCAACTACCAATTTCGCCCGGGTGGATCAGTCCGGGGATTTCATATACGTGAAGCCGAGGCGAAAGGGGTGTGTTGCCTCCACCTAAGGGCCTTAAAGGTCAGGTCCGAACACTCAGCATCGGCTTAACTCCCAGGATCCCCTTTTCCTCGGACACGGCTAAGCCACGCACAATTAAACGTGGGAGTGCCCAACCCTCATGTACTCGGGTAGGTGGTGTCGCAACACACCAAAGGCCTGCTGACGCAGATGCCCCTGCGGGGTCGGGTCATGGATATTCGATCAGAAATATTGCTGTATTGTACTGTATTGAGAACTGTGCCGCACTTTTTCAATGCAACCTGCTCTCTAATGGGTCTTTGCCAAGTGAAGTTGTTTAAGCTAGCCTAAGCTAGCCTGTATTAAACTAATCTATTTCAGCCCAACCAGACCTAATTTAACAATGTAAGGAGAAACCTACCCCGACTCTAATATTCATAATTAGAAGAATGTAAATGACATTACAAGGGCTCTTAGCCCAATTCAGAAGTGTATGCAGAATATGCAGAAGTGTATATACATGCTACCCAATATTCAGAATTAAAAGCTAGTCAGCGACATTTTAGAAGCGAGGCGAATCTAGCACCGTTACTGTTTGACACTCTCGTACCGAAGGTATTTGTTAATATTTGACTACGATTATTTCCAAGGTGTAGAAACAGTATTTACCAAACACCCTAACCACGAATAACGCGCACTTCACATGGTGCTCAGGCTGTATTGAGCGAGTTCCAAGCCGTTCTAAGCCCTAAAGTAAACAACCGCCACGCGCCACCAATCAGAGGTGTGACAAGAACAGCACATGGGCGGCAGCGAAACGGCAAATCAGCAAAATGCCGCTTCGCCAGCCTCCGTTCTCAAGCTGCCCGAGATTCCTTTCCCACTTTGAAAGCAGGCCAGGATTTTTTTAATTCCTCGCCGCTTGAATGGAAATTCGAGGAAGGGGGGTGTTTCCAAGATTTGAGAAACGCACTGCGGGATCTCGTGAATTGAGCTTCTATTGATTCCGCCCAGGAAACAGCGCTGGGACGTTCCTGTGTCTTCCTTGGGCATGGGCTGAAGGTTTCGGCCTACCGAAATCTTTTCATGCGATTGCTGCCACAGGCAGCTGTGCTTGTCCCACGTAACTCGTCTTTCGAGAAAAGAAGATGCAGTCTTTTCTTGTTTTAATTTTATTAGACATGAAAAATAGTAGCCGCCTTTTAGTGATACACGTCGCCGTCCCCACCTCCCCCTTCTGTTTTCGTGATCTTTGTCTTTTCTTAAACATTTCTTGCGCTGAGCTAAATAGCAACAAGTGTGAGTTGAGAAGCTGTTGTCCTTCCTTTGAGTTGACTTGTGTTCTAGCCACACCCGCTATTAGTGTTATCTTCAATTACATTGTATCGGATATGTTTGCTAGTTTAAATAGCAGTGCACGGAAAACATACGCGCACAAAAGAGAGTCTAAGGGTGCACTCACATATGTGAGGCACTGCGTATTAAACAAATAATGTTTCCTTGGTACTTCTTCTTTGCTGGTTCTTCTTCTCCCTTAATAAATGCAAAATATGGGAAGTTTGGCCACAGATATAGCTGACCATACCAAATTCATAAGTAGAAAAAAGATGAGAAGAAAGATAATGAAAATAAAAAAAAAACAGAAACACTGTCAAACGTTTATAACATAATTGCAAAACATTCATGCAGAAGTTTGTGGGTCACCGAGAAAAAGGAAGGTTATAAGACAAGAAAATCACAAGCATGGATTAAGCCACAGCGATGCTTGCTTCGCTGTCCAAACATTTCTTACAGAATCCATACAAATGCCCTGCTAAATTCTATTTCTTGTACTTTTAAATTATTATTACTTTTTCGATATGACTTTCCCAACTTTATTTTAACAGATAATTCAACGCCATACATATTCGGAAATTTATGCTCCATATTAACCCATTTCTTGGCCGATCTCCCATCGTGGGTAGGAGCCACACACGTGATAAGCAACAACAACAAGCATGGACAGACCACGAGAGCTCAGAAGAATTTAAAAATGTACATTAACTGTATGAAACTTATCAATTCGTTGTCTACATGAATAACTTGTAACGCCTTCAGATCTAACCTCTGTTTGTTGGACCAAGACCAGGGTGCAAGCACTTTTTGAACAGAGAAAGTGTGCCTATATAAAGATTTCAGATGAATGTGAAAGATCTCATGTTGCTGGTCATGCTGCGAGCACTCAACGAGAAAGTGCTCAACAGAAACATAACAGTGACAACTAGTGCTCGACAGACAGGGCTCGAGACATTGCTCATAAGAATCCCAAACCCGTAAAACGCCTCATACAGTTGACAAACCTACGCCCGATACCATTAACGCCAAATGTGTGCAAGTGGATCGAAAAGATGGTATTTTACGTCATGCAGTGGTATCCCCGAGACGTGTTCAGTTCCTACCACCACGCACAGATGGAATTGATAAGAAGCCTTTGCACAATACAGCTTGCAGATGCTCTACAAATACGTCCTAGAAAATGCTACTACTTGCGATCCGGATACTCGTGAATGTTGACGCGAAGACGGCGTTCGTAATCCGCGAAGGAGCGCGCCTCATTGGGGCGACCAGCTGGGCTCTTAATTTCATAAAATCATTCAACATGTGCTGCCACATTGCAGTCAAAATTGGTTCTACATTAGGGCTCAAGAGTTAAAACAGTGTTTGAGTGCCACTGGGGGCGGTACTGTCATCGGCTCTGTTTAATGTGCTGATGGCAGCTCTCCCCTTTCGACTCAAGCGAATCTTCGGCCGGGGATTCGAAAATTATGCCGATGGCGTCAACACTATGGACTTGTATAGGGTCTATCGAACACGATGAAAACATACCGCAGGTGGCACTAAATTATATAAGCTGCTTCCTTCGGGAGGTGGGCCCCAGGGCTTCTCCAGAGGGGACCACATACGTCGTAGTGGGTACTAACTGACTGCGTAAGTAGAACTTTTCTACTTGCAAGACATGGTGCATCTGAACTTAAACCGCCAACTAATAAGCCGCCAGACGTGCGCAAGTCTTGGGCTTGCTTTTCAGCGAAGACGGCAGGTCCACGACATGGCTTGACGTTACCAGCAAGTCTTGGAAACAGACAATACACCTCACTGTACGTGTCAGGATTAAATGGAGGCGACGATGAACGCATAGCGCGCACTCTCATCAACGCTTTATTTTTGTCTAAAGTCGCTGTAAAATAATTGCCCCGGACGAAGATGCAGTCGCTAAGCGTTCAACGGCTCACGTGAAATGATGAGAATTGTGACTGGGTAACCAAAGATGGCAAAAATTGAGGACCTCCACAAACAGGATCGTATTCAAGCTTGACTTTATTTCACTCCATCAATCTAGAGGCCTTTAGTCCGGACAGCTCGAGCTGTGGACGGAGAAGTAATTTAGGACACATGCTCTGGGAATGCCCCTCGTTGCAGAGAGGCCCGCATAGCTGTATCGCAGAAGAGTGGAGTGCTGCGCTGCGGAGCTCCAAGCTTTCAAGTCAAGTGTGGGCTGTTCAGAGAGCTCACGATGCGGCGGTGAGGCTTCGCCTTCTTCCCGTCCCAATGTGGGAGCGGCCTGCGGCTTCATCACCTCCCTGAAAAGAGGGCATCGGAGCCTCTGTCTGTCTGATCTCCCTCAAATATTCTTGACGCAGCACTGTAGAGGACCATCTGGAGCTTCAACGCGAAGCACAAACAAGTTGAAGTAACCCGCCTGCAGTCTACATGAGCAGGCATAGTGATCCTCCAGTACGTCGGATACGGTCCCCTCTTGGATGTCACGCCACCATAGGAGGACATCGCAGTAGTGAATCATCCAGAGATGTCGCGCCACGGGGGACATTGCTGGTCACGGAGGAAGAAGGCGGCTCGCATGCACTGTACAGACGCAGTCTGAGAACTCTGCCGGAGACTTGACTAATCTTCACGCGTGCGCAGACGCAGCCTTCGATGAAGACGGACGCTCAGTCGTCTAGCACAACGCCAACTGGGATAAAAGAGAAAGCAAGCTACTGCATGGAACTCGAAGCGTCAAGAGTGCAGAATTAAATGTGATACTTGAGGCTGCACGCTATGGAGCCGCTTTGCTGGAGTAATCTTCCCCGATAACTCGCATGTATTGGCGGCGAGGAGTTACGGAGTCGCCATCTATCGGAAGTGCCTCGCTGGCGTAGTATGAGGGATCACGCGGCGCGAGCCTCATAGGTATTGCTGTCAGCGCTCACTGAAAAAACCACGCACGAGCTCTCCCGGACATTTCTGTACGTACTTTCGAAACGAGAGAAGTTTTTTATTGTCTAAATAATAATCTTGGGCAAACTGAAAGCACAGAATCGTTTACAGACGCTATCTCTTTACCGATAACGTACAGTGAACGCCACTGCGCGCGGTCGCCGCGATGGAGTCTCCCGAACCGGCTTCTTGCCTGAAAAGTAGGTAAACGCTGAGAGCAAGCTATGTGAATGCGTTCTTATAGTGTTTGTATAACTAAATGGAGCGTAATAGAATGATGCCTCAATGCAGCGGTCGCACAGATTCGCAGCGACCGACTGCGCGTCTGCATGCTTGTCCGCGCGCCGTTTCGCTTTCGCCGCGTGCACGTTTGCGCACCGTGTCATGAGCTTTAGGCAGCAGAATATGAGCATTTGACAGTATACAAGCAACCATTGTTGCCTGGGCGCTATCAGAGCTGTTCAAAAATAATTTCATTGTAGAGACATCGATGCCTACGGGGACTGTGATGTGCCGTCGCGACAATTCAATCTTTTGTTTTTCTTCTAAATTCTTGGACGTTTCAATATTATTTCTCGAGTTGCGTCACACTGTATGTTTATCGGTGTTCTCAGCGTGCGATTTCGCGCTGCTGCTTTTTTGTAATCCAGTGCATTAGTTCGTAACACAAACATGACCATATGCAATGCTTTTTTTTTAATGTGCTTTTTACCGCTCCCTTTCCACTCCAGTGAACTTGCCAGTATCTATAGCATCGACAAGTTCATAGACCAAATCGTCATGACATTAGTCGGGCAGTGGACTCGAGCGAGCGTCTCAATGCGCGTTTTCCGAACATCGCAGACCCGGCGCCGTAGCGGAAATCTTCCTCGCGTCTGTGCTTGCTGCATACCCGAGTTGTAGCCGACGACTGTTTCTCGGTTTTATGTTTCGCGAGCCAAGCTTCACGCAGCTTCTTGTCCTGCGGCTACGTGTGAATAAGGCTGACACCGGGCTCCGTTGTGTATGTCCAGCACTGCGGCACCGAGCAGTAGTCTACCGTGTTGCGCGCCTTCAAAGGCAGCCACTATCTATTGTAGTGCTTTCAAGCGTTGTAAAGGAGACACTTGAAGCGGGAAAATCTCGCCACTAAATGAGGATCGCAGCGTACGAGGGAATTTAAGCTCTCGTTTTCAGCTCGCTTCGGCGCTCCCGAAGCAGCCGACGCGGCCGCTATGTCCACGTGATCCCTAATAGGACGTCACGCCAACGGTGGCGCCATATTTTCCAGTGGTGGAGCTCGAGGCCAATATTGACTGCCAGCGAGCGGCACGAAGGTATGGCAAGAGTGCCACGAACAGCCACCTTGTTCGGCAGGTGAACAGAACGTTCTCCGAAATGCACAGGCACGTAAGATAAATCTGCATCAAGTGCATTCCTAGACATGCAGCAATAGCCGGCAACGAAGAGGCCCACAGAGCAGCACGGGAAGTGTTAAGGGTTTTCCCCGTTGGAGCGCTCAATGAGGGCTCTCTTTGCACTGCCCCTGAAGACGGAGAAGATGCCATGTTGGACTACTGCGAGATGACCCAATAATCAAAGTTACACCAATGAGCTGCTTTGGCCAACCTGCTTCCAGAGAATGATAACCCCCATCCCGAGAGGTTATGAGAGAGCGATTGAGGTAATTCTATACGACACCTACAAACTGAAACGGCGATTAAGCCTGCAATTGTGACACTCTTCAAATAGACTGCAGATGCTGCAGAAGATTAGCGGGATGCAACCACCGGTGATTGCGAACCGTTGTTGGATGGAGCCTGTACACGATGTGACGAAGCAGCCTTGGAAAATATTCGGCACCTTTTACTGGTCTGCCCAGCCTATTCGCATCACGTGGGGGTGGAGTGGTATTCGGTAAGAATCCACCTAGTGGACATGTCCATCTCGTCTGCTGCATAAGTTCTAATTGGCTGGGCTGAGGCACGCGTCAGAAGGAGGAAGGCGCTCCAGCCAATCAGTACTTCAGCAGCAGACGAAATGGGCATGTCCACTATGTGAACTCTTGCAGAACTCGCCCCCCCGCCCCCCCCCCCCCCCCCCCAGGGCTTTGCCTCTTCAGGACTACAACCATATACTACGAAGACCTGAATTTACGAGGGATGGGTCCACCCTGAAAGACACGGGCGACACCGCAAGGTAGTAATGTAGTCGCTCCTCCGGTTTGCTATGTGGCGCAGCTAAAAGGATGCATCTAAAATGCCTTGCTCACCACCAAATACTCCTCCTCATTTTCCCCGCACTTCTTACTTCATCCTTTCTTTTTTCCTCCCCGTCAATCATGTTCTCCAATAACAGCAGACGTGTATTTCAATAAACAAATTTAACCACCACCATTCGTTCGGAAAGGCTTAATGAGAAACTGGATAAGCACGCGTGTAGTTATTTTCTTTACCAAGTGCCAAAGAGAGTCGTGCGTCCCATCCACAGACCGCTTGTCACTTGCCGTTCGTCGGCCACATTGAACGGTGGGCTAGCGTGCAAGAGACCGGACCCAATTGCATGGTTTTCACGGGCTCAGTTCCAAAAGCAAAAGAGAAGGCAGAAGGTCATTAACGTCGACTGTGCGTACACAGGCCCGAGGAGGTGAACCCTGTTTATATAAGCGGACAGAGCAACGTTATCTGTCTGACACGCGTCAAGTCAGAGCGCTCCTCTGGGATCAATTATGGTCGCGGAGACGGGAGTGCCGCCGCGCGCTGTACGAGAACGAAAAGGCGGTGCTGTGCGCATAAATCCACACGATCGTTCGGTTACGCACGTTTTAGTTTGTGCTGCTCGGAGACACTGTCTCTTCATGGTTCTATAGGGAATACCAAAAAAAGCCAGCTTAATGCGTTCTTGCTGTTTTCGAAGGAAGGGAAGTGGTTTGCTGTCCAATGGTTTATTCACCGTTGCTCCCAAGCAAGGCAGACATTTGGCGCAACAAGGCAGCAGTGAGCGCACCTCAGGACACATTTTAAGATTTCAGGCCTTTTAACTTTCACGCAAGCGTATATATATAGTCGTGACCACGAGAGTTCTTTCCTAATGCTACAGAGTAACAAAAAAATCTGCCTGAAGCGGGTGTTTCAGGGTATGATAGAGTACGACAGTTTGCAGAAATATTAGAGATGCCTTCATGGAGCCTTTTAGAAAAGCTTAATGATTCGTCATCATTGAAAGCTTATACAGGGTGTCCTACGTATTGAGCCAAACATTTAAAATAAGCATGTGCCACGAAGCTGGACCAAACCAAGGTAATGTTGTTTGGCGTTGCTTGAAGATACTCAGATTATTTTTGCATGCCGCCTAACTACATTATTAGTCGTCATTAATTATCAACTATTATAATTATGTGAAAATTAGGTGTGAAAGAGAAAATTGTAGCGCAACATAAAAAACTCCCGATACAACTGACGGCGGCTCATAAGCGATACATAAAACTGTTTTTTCCGATCGTGAAAGAAGTCCGCGAATGCACGCGAAATTGCCGTGCGGCTGAACACTCGAGGCACTTTGCATCTATAGGGGGACTTCTTTCATGCTCGGAAAAACACCTTTATGTAGCACGTATTGTGCAACAGGAAGCAGTATCATTATCAGAAAATTGTGTAATTAAGAAGTTGATTATTTGATTAAGACGAATTATCTAATTAGGCGGAATGCAAAAAATAATCTGAGTATCTACAACATTACGTTGACTCCGTCCAGCTACGTGGCATTTCAATATTTTTAATATTCGGCTCAAGTTACGTGGGACACCTCGTATGTAATTTAAGTGTTGCAATTGTCTTTGGAGGAAATATTGGATAAATACTTATTTAAAATGCTTCACAAGTAAGCTTAGGCGATGTCAAAACAATCCATTTAATCGTAATATAAAACTCAGCTTTTTGTTTTTTTAATACATTTTCAGTGTTTACTTTGGTGAACGTTTCTTTTTTGTCCTTATATTTTATTTAGAGAAAGAAAAGACATCTGCAAGCATGACGTTGGGCAGGCTAATAAGAAAAACAAAACATCCACTTGGCTGTCCCACGGGGAAAGGGAATTAACGATGGAAGAGAGGAACACAAGGCTCTTTGAACACATGCGGTGCTCAGGCAAGATCATGCGCTCAAAGGCACTGGCACAAGCCTACTTTCGAATGTTCTGTCTCAATCTGGAAAAAAAAATTAAACCTCACAACTCTGCTCATAAAGCTCTGCGTTTTCCGCCTTTCAAATCCTTTTAGTAGCACTGACATATCTTTTATACTACCCGTTGGAATGTTCGGCCATCTTAAATAGCTTCGAACCCAATTTTTCCGTTTTAAACGAGAACCTAAATTTGCATGCCGCTGTTTGAGCAACTGCTTATTTATCTATGCTTGTTCATCCATGCTGATAATCACGGTAACTTTTTCTGTGGAAATTTTAAGGAGAAAGCCCAAAGTGGCTCGTACCCCCGATGGTCTGGAAACCGCGGCGCGCGGTACAGAGTCATGTGAGCTCGTCTCACGCGGACTCGCGCTCGCGTCGCTTCTCTGCATTCGTCGTCATCTTCTATCACAGCTGGCCCCGAAGTCGCTCATCATGCCAAAGTGAAAACAAAAACAAACGGCAAAGTTAATTAAGATAGGGTTATTTCAGACACTCGAACGCACGACCTTCAGTGGGAGTCGAACGCGCTAGCTTATGTGGAAGTCGAACCCACGACCTTTGGTGCTAAGGCGAAGTTAATAAAAGCACAGTTAATTATCCTAGAGTTAATTAAGGCACTCGAACTCACGATCTTTGGTGGGAGTCTCGCCGTCGACCTTTGGTCGGGGTTCGACCCGCGACATTTGGTGTTAATTAGGGTAAGTTAATAAGGGCAAGGTTAATTAATATAGCGTCAATTAGGGTACTCGAACCCACGCCCTTTGGCGGGAGAAAAGAAGTAATAAGAAGTAACAACGCATTCGAACGATAATGTCAAGTGATTTAACTAATGTCTCTTGACCGCGCAGGCTTTCGCCGTCATCCTATTTGGGGTATGCTAAGGTGACTCAATTTTTCTTTCTCTTCTCTGGAGGCTTTGAAAAATAAAGGAACTTGTATTGAAGATTGAGATGATCAACAAGTGTGCCTCATCGTGTAGATATTGCAGATAGTTCAAAGTGACTGAGAAACGTCGCCGTGCTGTAGTGTGCCTTTTGAAGAGAAAAGCTTTCTTTGGCTTTTTTGCCCATTATCGTTGCGGGCGGTGGTTAGTGCATGGTCGGATTTTGGCAGCCGATACAAAGTCGCCGGTACGAAAGGGTCCGTGCTCTCGGGCAACCGCTTTGCAGGCGCGTCCGTGGCCGAACACCAACTTGGGAGTGGCGTAATGGTACCACGGAAAACTGAGAGCTGGAGAGAAGCAATTAATTAAGGAAAAATGATTCATCCACCCCATCGTAGCCGAAAAACCATATGGGTTCCTGGAAAGAAAAGCCTCGCAGTTGAAGAAAAATTCGTCCTGGTCCGGGACTCAAACCCGGAACCACCGTATTTCCGGGGCAGCCGCTCTGCCAGCTTAGCTGACCAGGCGGCAAGCAGATGGCAGGGCGAAGTAGAATTTGTCAGCAACTCGAAGCAAATACAAGGGTATGACGTAATGGTTCTGCGGAAACCCGCAAGATGGAGAGAAATAATTAAGTAAGGAAAAATGAGAGACATGTCTCGTTTTTCCTTACCTAATTACTTCTCTCCACCTTGGGGGTTTCCGCAGAACCATGAGATCTCTCATTTCCCTTTAATTAATTAATTTGTAGCCATTCCTATGAATGGGTGGATGTCTCATTTTCACTTAATTAACCAACTTGAGGCCTGTGGTTGCGCCATCGCGTTGGGGTGCCTGAAGTTTTACATGCTGCGCTAGAGGGCTTGAGAGGAACAGCTCTATTCTTATTCCCCGCCGCCATCTCCCACTGGGACAGCCGCAGGAGAAGAGAATGACAGTCGCCATCCACAGCAGCGGTCTCGCCCCAACGGAGACAAGGCACGTTTGGCTTATATCTGTAGCCACCTCTACTGCCGCTACAGATGTGCTGGTTAACGGAATTACGCAATGAAACGACAAACACTATCGAGATATCCTCGCGACTACAATACATGCAGATTCGACCCACATGTTGGAATCTCAGAAGCGGAGCTTTCGTTAAGTGGGTCAATAAATTTAATGCGACTGATTAAATTCTGCACAGCGTGTTACACCATAGCGATTACCTGTCTGCCAGTGAAGACCGAAAAATGCGGAGACCCCAACCACATCACCCACGTGACCGCGTATTATACTGTCCCTCGGATTGGCCCCTTTGTTGTTATAATACTGAGGAGTCGGTATACGATGACTAGAGCGGGGCTATTCTGGAGATATCAGTAAACGGCCCTTAACTCGGTGGAAGGCAGACCATGAAGATGCGCCAAACCCCAAATCCTGGAAAAGTGGTCATAGAAAGGTTTGCTTAATTAATTAAATTGTGCTCTTGATGATGTATATTTGCTGCAATCAGAACATCTAAGTATCCTTTGTCTTAACACTGAGTAATGCCGCAGAAAAAAAGGCCAGCCGCGAGGATGCCTGTAAGGGTAGCAAAGCTTGTAGTGCTCGTAGCGCTGTCTTGCGCGGGAGCTATTCCGCATGATGGAAGCACCCAGCCGCAGTTAGAAAAGTGCAGGAGGGTTCACAGGGAAGGCTTCGCTTACTTTAAGCATTCGATCGCATTATTCGTTTATTAAATATAACAGCTTCCTAGAACTGTTTGGTTATTCGCTTACGTTGACAATCATCGCTGATAGTTTCTGAACAGGTTTGTTTCAGTGTCCCTGCAGCCTAGAATTCCTTCTTGCTGTTTATAACCACCTAGTTTCCTTAGTTTTCGACCGCATCGGTCGAACATTGCTGTAACTAAATAAAATACCATAGAGAGAGCGAAAAAGTAGTACAGGTGATGCTAGCACTTCGTGATGCTGCGCTAGCTAAAGGAAGTGTCTGCTCATTAACGATAATCACTTTCTTCGCAATCGAGACAGAAGTAACGGCCAGCGGTGCTAACGGTCCGCTCATTTAGCGCACTCATGATTTGTGTAATCACTATTATACGCCTGAATCACCCGTAACTAGAGAGAAGTCGCAATAGTCTGGACACTACGGTGGTTATGCCATCTTTTATATATTATATTAAGATAAAATACATCAACACAAGTGCGGCGATCGTAATGGCTGATTGCCGTTTCATTTCACTTAGTCTTAACGATCTTCACGCCACTCGGTAACTCCTCCCGATAACGATGGGTCTGCGACGCCGGGGTCCCTAATGCTGGTATGCATTGTTATTCAGTTTTCAATTAAAATACAGAATCAGCCATTTCACTTTGTTTCATCTTTGCGGACCTCAGATTTGTTATACCATTCCATGAAGGACTTATGAATTTTCTTTTTCTCTTATATCTCCAGAAAAGTAAAGTTCTCATTTTGAAAGTTGAGACATTATATGTATCCAACTCACTCACTCACTCACTCACTCACTCACTCACTCACTCACTCACTCACTCACTCACTCACTCACTCACTCACTCACTCACTCACTCACTCACTCACTCACTGGCACACACAAACATATACACAAACAAAATAAATCAGGAAACGATTCAATTATTATGTATAGCTCCCACAACACAAGTTATGACAAAAAACGTAAGCTATGACATTCATTGCAAAAGTTGCCGATTCCAAAAGTCCTCTTTTATTCCGATAAATGATTCGCATGTCATAGCTAATTCGACAACAATCTCGCTACCCGCCGTGGTTGCTCAGCGGCTATGGTGTTGGGCTGCTGAGCACGAGGTCGCGGGATCGAATCCCGGCTACGGCGGCCGCATATCGATGGGGGTGAAATGCGAAAACATCCGTGTATTTAGGTGCACGTTAAAGAACCCCAGTTGGTCAAAATTTCCGGAGGCTTCCACTACGGCGTGCCTCATAATCAGAAAGTGGTTTTGGCACGCGAAACCCCAGAAATAATTTTTTTTTAATTTAACAATCACGCTAACGTTATCTAAAACACGATCAGGGAAAGAAATAAAGGAAGAATAAACATCATACCGGGATGGCCTGTGAAATTAATGAATAAAATGTCTTTGTTGCACTTTCCTGGGATTATTCACAAATTTTGTCTAACTTTCACCAGCTCTGCTACCGCTCAAGCTGCGTGTTTCCGCTATAACCGCAAGAGACACCACGTCGAGTTACGCATAAGCGAGAGAGAGTGTAGGTCGTCCCACGAACGCCTATACAAGCACGATGCGGAGTGAACGCAAGAACGCAAAACTGTAGAAAAGATAATTAAAAAATAAAGGCACAAGAGGAAAGACTGGAGATAAACGTACACCGAGCTCTTCATAAGAGAAAATTGCTGCAGCTTACAGAACGCTGTGCGCCTCTGTCCGGTGAAGACAATTCTTCTTATTTTTTTTTTCTTTGGTCTCACACCATCGATCACGCCTGCCGTCGCTCCACATCTTAACTGCGAACCTTTATGCAAGCCCGTGCTGGAACGCTCGTGGCAAGTGTCAGACTACTTTGTTAGGCGCGTGATAAAGCTATCACGCTGGCCCTGACGACCAGAAGGAGATTGAGGAAGATGGGTAAGCAAAATGAACAATAAAAGATATAGCTTCAGTACCCAAAAAAAGTTCGCAGAGCGCTTGCATGTCGCAGTATATTCAAGCGCGACTTTCGCTCTAATACACCGCAGCATGCAAGTGCTCTTAGAAGATTTTCGGGCTGCCGATGTTATCCGGGGCGCATGGTAAACAGAAGCGAGCTTCTGTAAGAAGGTTATACATCATGCAACGCAAGTTCAATGAAGAGTATTGAGAGCTGACAGTGATAAAACGAATTTCGAGAGTTTGTGTGATAATGCACATTTAAGACTATATATATATATATATATATATATATATATATATATATATATATATATATATATATATATATATATATATATATATATATATATATATATATATATATATATATATAATTCAAGGAAACGTTCTGTAGGTCTGGTGCATAGGTAGTTGAAGAAACGAAGGCGCACACTACGGAAAATTGCATTTTTGATGTTTTAACGTTTCGGCCGTGGCACGTCCTTCGAAGGCCGTGCCACGGGCGAAACGTTTAAACATTCAAAATGCAAGTTTCGTTAGTGTGCTTCTTCGTTGCTCCAACTATTATATATATATATATATATATATATATAAATTAAATTCTAGGGTTTTACGTGCCAAAACCACTTTCTGATCATGAGGCACGCCGTAGTGGAGGACTCCGGAAATTTTGACCACCTGGGGTTCTTTAACGTGCACCTAAACCTAAGTACACGGGTGTCTTCACATTTCGCCCCCATCGAAATGTGGCCGCCGTGGCCGGGATTCGATCCCGCGACCTCGTGCTCAGCCGCCCAACACCATAGCCACTGAGCAACCACGGCGGGTTATATATATATATATATATATAACGGGCCCCGAGGCTCGGCTACCAAGTCCGAACTCTTACTCTACAAACCCACAAGGAGAGGTCGTAAAACCCCGCGCGAAGAGGAACGTGAATATTCCAAAATACGCATTACATTGGCAGATGGTACTCCCGTACCGCACGTAGAGAAAATTAGAATCCTAGGGTTACACCTGCAGGCAAACGGTCATAACGGAGAGACGGTGCGAATACTTCGTCGTTCGGTAGATGACACGATCGGACTCTTGCGTCGCATCACGAATAGACGCAACGGTATGCGCGAAGAGTGCGCGATCCGTCTCGTGCAGGCGTACGCGATAAGCCGCATAACGTATGTTGCCCCCTACCTGAGGTGGATCGGGTCCGAAAAAAACGAAGTCGAATGCATGATCCAAAAGGCTTTCAAGAGGGCGGTCGGCGTTCCACTCAACGCGAGCACCGACAAGTTTCTAGAGCTCGGACTTCACAACTCCCTTAACGAGTTAATCGAGGCGCACGACATTGCGCAATACGAACGATTATCGAGGTAAAAGGCAGGTCGATGCATCCTCGAGTCGCTCAGCATCGCGTACCACACTCAGTATGGAGAAAAGACGGCGGTTCCCGCCTCTGTTCGCGACCGCCTGATCATCCCGCCGTTTCCCAAGAACATGCACGCGACGCATCACGCCGGGAGACGCAACAAACGAGCAAGCGACCTTCAGAAGAAGTTTGGTAACAGGAACGAGACGGTGTACGTAGACGCGGCGCGATATGGAGGAGGGAGAAGCGCACACGCGATAGCGGTTGTAGAGCACTCGGGTAAGTGCCTCGCGAGCGCCAGGGTGACCACGGGACACACGGAGGCGGCCGAAGAAGCCGCGATAGCCCTAGCACTCGTCGCGGTGCCGAACGCTGCGATCGTGATCAGCGACTCGCAGGCGGCCATCCGCGGCTTCGCGCGTGGTCATGTCTCGCGAGAAGCGGCCCACATACTCCAAATTTCTGACAACGGCGACTCGTCATCGTCCTCGCAACCCCAAAATTCTACTGTCTTCCTCCTCTGGACCCCGGCACACACCGATGTTCCGCTGGCGGGCAACGAGGCGGCCCACGCCACGGCTCGAGGTCTCACACGCCGAGCCGGCGCTGATTATGTGGCCGCCTCCGCCCCCGAGAGCGGGGCATCGGATCTGCCGGATCGGGACACTGCAACAGAAACACAGCAACAAGAAACACACTGGGCGTGGGGCGATCGCCTAACCACGTTCAGAGACCTCACCCAACACTACAGACTCGAAAGACGCACATTCCCGCCACCGCACGATAAATTGAACAGGAACGAGGCCGTAACTTTACGCTTGCTCCAGACACACACCTACCCTAGCCCCGCTATCTTACACCACTGCTATCCGCGTCTATATCCAACAGACACGTGTAAAACATGCGAACAGAGAGCAACGCTGCGTCACATGCTCTGGGAGTGTCCCGGCAACAACGGTAATCAAACCAGCTCCGTCGGCGACGCGTCCATAATCGCGGCCGTTGCCAGAGTAGGAGAAGGCACCAGCTCGCTTCTTCCCGACGCCGCCCCGGATGCGGGAGCCGCCGGGGACCTTCTCCGTAGGCGTCGCCGCCGCTGGGAGGCGGCTATCAGAAGTTCAGAGCTGGCAGACCAGCTCTGGGCCGTCCGGCAAGCCGATGATGCCGCTCGAGTCCTAGACATAGCTTTCGATGAGTAGAAAACCGCCGGCATGATAATAAAATATGATCTATAGTTTCTGGTTCATTGCAGAGGTAGCATAGAGGGGATACCGCCAGACCACATCTGTGCAAGTAAAAATTAAGTGTTGGAATACGGCAACGCAGCCTAGTAAATGAAACTTCATATTTCCAGTTAGGACACCATTGCCGGTTCCAAGAATAATTTAAGTGTAAAAATCTGAAGATTTTGCTAATCACAGAGCTTTCTTGTCCCCGCTCAAAGAAAATCGCCGATATTTGGCTGCAGTAATGTGCGCAGTTGCCGGCAGCACAAATAGCACAGGACCTGCTAAAGAAGCTTGTGCTAAGGAATCGGCTATTTCATTAATATGAATGTCTCGGTGGCCAGGGACCCATACCATATGCACTAAACTTAAGTGAGGTGGAGCTAATGAATAAAACGTGTTTCCGGTTGTCGACTTTGTAGACGCAGTAAGTGCGCTGCATACAGATAGAGAATCTGTGACGATAATAACTCTTGTAATATGAATGGGTAATTTCCGCAAGGCAAGAACTATTGCCAGAAGTTCGGCAAGAAAAACTGGTGTGTAATCTGGTAGGCGAAGTGAAAAAGACCAATTGAGGGATGGTGAGTAGATACCCACACCTGCCTTCTCTTCACACGAAGAAGCATCGGTCGCTATTACGTTTATTTTGAAACGGGCCAAATAATCGTGTAAACGGTCATTCAATTATGTTGTGAGCAGAAATTTCACATTGTGTGGAAAAATGTCTGCAAATTCAATTTTCAGCGACCCCGGAGACCTATGGAGCGGAATTATTTCTCTAAGGCGAACATTTAAAGGTGCTAATTGTGCTTGCACAAATACAACTTGCGAAGTATGGAACCGTGACCGCGTGGTCTCAAATAATGGACTTGGTTCCCTAATAAATGCATATTGTCCACGTCTTAGCGAAGAATCATAAGCTCTTAAGTAGGTTTGAACCGTAAGCATGGGGAATCGTGTGTGAAGAGTAGGTAGGCGCGCTTCCTGGTATAATACATTATTAGCAACGAATCTAGGAAGACCTAAACATAGTCGAAGAGCTTCTCTTTCTAACAGAACAAGGGGCCTTAATTTATATTTTGCACTTCCGGAGAACAAAACACAACCAAATTCTAGAATCGGTCGTACATACATACGATAAATCATAATTAATGTGTCACTTCGCATACCAGAGCGTCGGTTACTGATTCTACGTAGTAAACCTACGGCTCGTGTCGCGTTCGTTCCAATATTTTCTATGTGAGAACGCCAGTTCAGTTTTCCGTCATATGTGATACCCAAGTATTTAAGCGACTCTACCTGAGGAATGGTTCTCTGTTCATATACTAATGATAACTGTAACGGCCCGGAAAGCGGAAAAACAAGTACTGCACTTTTGTTTACGTTTAGTGACAGGTGCAGGTTGTGAAGCCACGTCTGTAGAGTACCGAGGTACGTTTGCAAAGACAGGTGAAGCGAATTGATGTCTCTAGCTGTCGCGAAAAATGCAATGTCATCTGCATAGACATACAGATTCACATCCTGGTGCAGTGATACTGAACTCGTCAACAGGTTAAATAGTATAGGAGACAGAACAGCCCCCTGGGGCACCCCTCTTGTCTGATCGAACATTCTTGAAGAAAAGCCGTTTTGAAAACAATGAAATTTTCTGTTTCTTAGAAATTCAAAAATCCATGCCGTTATATATTTCGGAAAACTGTAGGACTGTAATGTGTCCAGCAGTAAAGAGTACTCAATGCTGTCATAAGCTTTTGCTATGTCAAGTGTCACTAAAGCGCTAACTTCTTTTCTATGCTGAGCAAGTTGGATGCGGCTTTCCAAATCTACATGCGCGCACAAAATGGAGAGACTGGGCCGGAAACCTATTTGACTTGGGCTCAGTAACGAATTTTCAGATATAAGATCCATCATACAATCATATAAAACTCTTTCAATTAGTTTTACCATATTTGACGTAAGAGAGATAGGCCTAATGTTGTCAAGGTTGTAGCCAGCTCCTTGTTTATTAAGCAGCGGAATAACTTTGGCTGTCCTCCATTCTGGTGGAATCCAAGCATTCTTTAAAGAATAATTAACTGCGTTAAGAATGTCACCAGAAGACATTTCAAACAACATTTTTAGCATGGCATTGGAAATGCCGTCAGGACCTGGAGCTGAGGCAGGCAGAGATCTAAGGACATTAGAGAGCTCTGACACTGTGACTTCCACAAAGTCATCAGCGATGGGAGACCTTAGTGGCCCATTCGGCAAACGTGATGTTAAGCGTTGCGCTAAGCCCTTTCCTATGAAATCTAAAGAAGCAGATAACTCGCGTGGTGAAAGTATTATCGATTCAGTATTCGCTGGTGTTGGCATGAATTTTCTATATCGAAGGAATCTGAACAGAGCTTTTTTGCTGCTGGGCTTAGAGAGGAATTCATGATATTTTTCGTCATACTCGTGTTTGGCATTCGAAGCTGTTCTCTTGAACGCAGCAGCTGCGAATTTATAATCACTCCAGTTACTCGGGCACTGATTGTAAAGTAATTTCTTCCACGCGGCTTTTCGTCTTCTATATTCCCGCGTGCAATCCGAATTCCACCAAGGAGAGGTACTACTTTTGCTTATATTAACATTAAATTGGGACTTTTTAAAGGAACTTTTTACTACTGCGCAAAGCCTCATGGCTTTGATGTCATTCGGTAGCGTTTTCTGGGAATTGAGGACCGTTTTCAAGATACTCTGAAATTTCTGGTAATTGACAAAATACGCGTCGGAGACTCCAGGGGAATAACAGGGCAGACAATGTCAAACCTAATAGGTAGATGGTCACTATTTGAAGCTGAGTCGACAGTAGACAAGGAAGTTACGGAAATTCCTGAACTGGCAAATGTTAGATCCAATGCCGATTTAGAAAGACCCTGAATAAAGGTAGCTCACTTTGTGTTTGCGCAACAAAAATTTTGATTAATTGCCCAGTCGGATAATCGCTTTCCACATGAGTCCGTTTCGAAACCCCAAGACACATGATGCGAATTAAAGTCTCCGGCTATCACAATTTCTTTCCTACAAGAGTTGACAACGGTATCGAGGAAACGAGTATCATGCACGCCTGTGGGAAAATATGTATTAACTAAGGAAAATGGGGAACAACCAGGATGAGTTACATCTATTGCTAGTATCTCACACTCCGTAGACATATACTGGTAGGGAATTTTTATTTTGTGGCATATTTTAGTTGCTGTCAAGAAAACAAGTCCTCCGCCTCTCGATGGACGGTCCAATCGAAATAAACGATAATTTTTTATATGAAAATCTTCGCCATTGGAGAGCCAAGTTTCCTGCAAAAGAATAATGTCGGGAGAAAGTTGTGAGCAAAAATATATTAAATCAGTAGCTGCAGAAATAATGGAACGGCTGTTCCACTGTAATACCTTTAAATAACCTATGATGAATTAATGCCTGCTTTAGAAAGCGCTTACTCTAAAATACTGTCTTTTAAAAAATCTTTCTTCGAAAGACTGTCTTTGGCGTACTTTGTTGGTTTTGATCGAGGGTCAGAGCTGGAAGAGTTAGGATTAGAATCTGACTTGGAAAGACTATCTTTCACAAACTTCTTGGTTTTTGAGTGCGGGACAGAGATCGATGAGTTATCGTTAGGTGGTCTTGTGCGTTTAGGAGTCGGGAGGTCCATTTCTACATCCTGGTTATTTTCCGACACTGATCCAGGGAAGCATCCATTGTCGGTCTGCTGAGTTGAAGTTGATGGCCTCGCATCGTCTGCGTCTTGTACAATAACTGATGAGGGATCCATTAGTTGTTCAGCATTCGATGGTAGGGTCTGTTTAATAATCTGCGAGCTAGGATTAGAACCCGCTAAAGGACTGAAAAGCTGAATCATTTGTGATGTCAACACTTGAGCTAGAGTCTCCGACAGGTTTGATGTTAGTCGTTCCATAGCTTTTGACAACGCCTTTTCGACCGCTGTCGCAATAGAATCGGAAAGGGCTGAGTCTGCAACCATTTGCTGACGGGCTGTTACTCCTGCATATCCCTTAGACCTCCCCTGGACCTCAACGACAGCATCACGGCGTGAGCAACGTCTCCTTTCAATTAAATCTACAATTTGCATTTCCTGTGATCTTGCAGGACAGTTCGAGTAGTTGGCGGAATGACCACCACCACAGAGACAACATTTCTCTTGTTTGGAGGAAGAATCACTAAAACTATGGCTGTCTCCACAAGCACGGCAGCAAGGTGCAGATCTGCAGCCTCTGACGCTGTGGCCAAATCGCCAACACTTGTTACATTGTAGAATGCGTGGAGCTAGAGCTTCTACCTTGTAAATTAGGGGCCAGACCTTAATTTCTGTTGGCCGCATCGTTCCAGCACATGTAACTGTGACTGACTCTGTTGGTATCTTCTTATTGTCAATCACTCGACTGCACCGGTAAACGGAGATGACGCCAGCCACCGAGAACATTTCTAAAATCTCCTCAGGGGTTAAAGTGACGTCCACCCCTCGTACAATGCCTCTAGAGCATGCGAGATGTGGTGGTACGAAACAGCTCACCGGATGGGAAGCGAATGGGGAACAATGCAGCAGTTCTTTGACACAGGTGTGGTCTGGCGAGCAGCAGAGTATGCCACCTCTGCCGAACTGATGGACCTCTGTGATTTGACGGAAGTGGGGTGAGGCCTTCTGCAATTCGCCCTGAATCGTTTTTGTGTTTTTCATATTGATCGTACCGCCGTCGGTCGGCACCATGGCCACAGAAATAGTGCCGGCTCCACTGCGAAGAAAAAACTCAAGCGGCAGCTCCTGAGGAGCTACCGAGGCTGACCACGGGGAAGCCCCGTAGCCAGGTGATGCTACAGACATCAAACAAGGCGAACACAAAAAACACATCAGTAATATATATATATATATATATATATATATATATATATATATATATATATATATATATATATATATATATATATATATATATATATATATATATATATATATATATAAATATAAAGGTTATGTGAAATTACAAGGTGACCAAAGAAAATACCACCCGATACGTGACCTAAGCCCCCAAAGCAGGAGAAGCCAGAACCGAGGAACGCGATTCCTAAGCGCAGAGCAAGCACAGCCGCTACCGCAACGAACGAGCACGTAACCTTCTTCTTCTTCTTCTTCTTCTTCGGTGTATCACGGTAACAGCGGGTCAACGCGATACTGAGTCTATCCCACAGGACGTCCGAGTAAGCCTCACTAACCTGTTAGGCTACAGGCGCAAGCGCTAACGTATACAGCTGATGGGTTGTGGATCTTTTAATCACGGTGACACTATGGAAGCAAAAGAAAACAACGAAGACTTTACATAGACTGCGCAGTCGGTCTTCTCTCTTTCCAAAATTTTAATCTTAAGGGATCTCGAGTGAAATTAATTTTCTAAAATATCACATAACGTTAGCTTATAGTGTTTCGTCTTGCTCTTTGTTTGTTTATTTGTTTTATTTTATTTTTGATGCGAAAGGCATCAAATGTCCCATTGAGCGAAAAAGCCGCCGTCTGTAGCAGGGAAACGGCGCCTAAATTCCCATTGGCTGCGACCTCACGTCGTGTGCACGTCTCGAGAGAATAGAGCAGGCGAACGGGAACACTTGCCGGCCTCGCTGGCGCGCCAAGGGTTGCGTAAGGAGAGAGGGCATCGCCGCGATGCCATGTCACCCTCACTCTCGGAAGCCTGTGTTATCCGCTCGCTCCTTGTCCACGCAAGCTCTCGCCTGCGTTCTAACTTCGCCCCGTCAATGGCTATAAAGAAATTAACGTATAAAACAGCATAAATTCGAAAGGAAAAAACGTTGGCGGTAGTTAATTTCGAGCCTACGACGCATGCTGTCAGAATGAGTGCCTGGGCTGAACAAGCGCCTCCTAGGTGGCAGGCCTGTGCACTCTGCTTTATGACATCATGGTACTAGAAACAACATTACCACTTCCAAGCTCACCATGACGAAAGCGTTGACGTAAAAGTCACCGCCGCCTTCTCGGGAGCGTTCCCATTAGATTCTATGGCAGACGGGCAAGGTAGCATGACGTCACGGATCGAAGTGCACTGGCCTTGTGCTATGTAGGAGGCGTTGACTAAGCGTCTCAGCGCCCTCGCTCTGCCGAGAGGAGTTAATAACTCGAAGAACCGCTCAGCGGTGTTCAACTGGACATTAATGCTTTCGCATTCATAACTAATAAGAAGAGGTTGGGTGTCCTCAGATTTTTCTTAACTTAAAGCAAGTAACGATGTTTAGGAGCCTCTTCCAGAGTACATTGCTGTGCTGTGTGCAAAAAAAAAAAAAAGAAGAAACATTACAGGGAGGGAACACTCGACAAAAATGAAAGACAGTGTCCCTTCTTGTCCTAAAATTTCTGCTGCTACATACAACTAACTTCTCCCATTGTTTCGTCACGTGGTTTAAGCATTGAAATTTCGATCACACTTTTGGAAGTGAGCTAAGCGCCCCCGCCCTTTTGGCGCGTAGAAATAATGCCACATGGATTACTCAAAACAGTATTGCACAGTCAGAGGTTTTGCGTTTGCACTCATGGCATCCACTGAGTTGTGATCACCATTGCGAGGTGAAATAGGAAACGTTGGCGCGGGTAAATGCCATAACAGAATGGGATAATGTAGCCTGACACATCAATAACGTTCTCCCTCGTTATTAACTAGTTTTCAGTAGTTCTACCCGTGCATTGCTTTTCGCGGAGTTTGTTCTCTGCGGCTCGTATGGCTGACCTATACTGCCTTTCATCTCCTTGCTTTCAATTTTTTCTTTCTATCTTTCCCTCTTTTGGTATAAGTGCGTGACGCCAGCAGATGCCTCGTGCAAAGAGGGTCTCGCTCGCTGTCTTTGCATCGATAAAAAAAAGAGGCATTATAGTCAAACGGCGCACTTGCGCGCTCAACACACCAATCTGACGCCGTTTTATGTGAAACAGGCAGTTGTGTCTTTGTTGAACTCCATACGCGCATTTTTTGCACGCAAATAATCTTCCTCACCACTCGAGGTATCTCCCACGAAGAAGGCTCGTGGTTAATCTGTTAAACTATGGTGGCAGCATGTCAGGCGCGTACCCAGGATGTTTTTTCGGGGAGAGGGGGGGGGGGGACAGCTCAAAGTAATTTTTCTATGCAATCGAGGGGGGATGGGGAGTACCTTTACTTGTACAATTGTGAATAATGCCCACCGTTCGCCATGAAGACGCGTAAACCCACAAAACAGAAATGAAATAAGGTGTATCTTGTGTGTCTTACAGGCGTACCTCTCCTTTGTTTGACAAACAAGAAACCACATCAAATGAACTCGGGCAGGAAGGATGCACAGGAAGAACACTGCCAAGAACAAGTAAACAAGTGAAAGTGTAAAATAAATATTTCTAGTAGCGTTTTCTGAATTTGGTCTGGAAGATTATAGGGAAATATATATTGGCGGAACAATGACAGTTCTTTTGGATGTCTCGTTTACTCGTCTACCAAGTGAAATGCCGAAACCGACTATTTTATTCTTTGGGAAGTTGCGTAACGGTTCGTGGCCGCCAGTCCCGTACAACCGCATAAAGCCCAGGACGCTGCGGTTCTAGACGTACTGCGCCCACCGTGGAAGGTTAGAAAAAACACCCACATAAGCACAGCAGAGAAGTGGCTACGTCAGGTGGCTTGACTGACAACAGTAGAAGCGTCATCAAACACGCACGGAATCATTCTCCACTTCCAGCGGCGTTTTCTATACTTTCTTTTTAAATAAAAAGATCTTGATCTACAATTCTTTTTCACAAATAACGATTAAATTTGATAATTATCGCTTTTCCTTCCTGTTTTGCTGCTGCGTCGGCTCTCTCCCTTAGCAGATCGCTTAATTTCTCAATTCCTTACAACACTTGTTTCCAGTTGCCAGTTTATCACGAAAAGTGCCGTAAAATTATGGAGAAACCAGACGTTCTAACGGGTTTATGGGTTTAACGGTTATTGCAGGGTTTGATGATGGACGCTGTTTCGCGTGATTTTATTTGCCACCTTATCTGCCCCATATTACGTGTATGTGGTTCCGAGGATCTGCCAGCGTAACGTATATCGATTTTTACGCGCGGGCACCGAATCGATGAGAAAACTGTCCTTCACAGCCCAGGAGATGCCGATAAATACCGCCGTCTAAAATGAGGGAAAAAGGCAGCAGATTGTTGACCGCCGAATAGCTGCCAAGTCTCAAGATTGATTTGGCGGCGCTTTAGGAATGCGTGTGAGGAGTCATGACGGGGGGGGGGGGGGGGAGGGGGTTACGCCGCACAATACTGGTGGGGGGGGGGGGGGGGCTGGTACGTGTCTGCAACACGCACTGATTCAAAATTAATTTTTTGTTCACTGGTGCTGCTTGTTCCGTTACAGGCGCGATGAACATAATTAATAGCCGGATTTCAGAACGTTCATGCATGTCTGTGTCATTCATCGTTTTGTGTTGATTGTGTTTTTACTTCACTTTCTTCCGCACCTTGGAATTTTCGTTTCTAAAGGTCAACTTCGAAATTGTTTATTCCCTTAGACTTTATGCGTTCCTTTTAACTACCCGTGTCATGGCAAATTCGACACTGCGGGTGCACATAAAGGCTACCCAGGCCAACAACAACTTTAATTGCGCCACTAGTATAGTTAAGTCACTGCTTTACTAATTGGTATTGCCATTCGACGCAACCGTCATCAGAAATCAAGCAGAGAAAACTACGCGCTGCTTTTAAATCCGAGCCAGCGTCGTTGAAGATTGCCTACGCTTGGCAGGTGCATGCATTCTGGGCATAAATAAGTACAAGCATCAATTAACACACCTTGCGCTTTACTTATCGTGCGGATCGTGGGCACGGAACAGGTTCTAAAGCTGCTTATCAGTGGCTGTTACGACGGGAGGGTGAAGTGTGTGTGTCAGAGAGGATCTGTTAAAAACATGACTGGATCGATAAATCAGCCGGCTTGTTTCTTAAAGGCTCATTCACACCGGCGAATGACAGTGGTCGCTGCTTTTCGAGAAAAGCGACCATTTTGGGCCAATCGCTCGCTGCTCGAAATTTCAGTCGCGCGACCACAGTCGCATAAATCAGTCAGTTTAGTATGTCTGCATGCACTGATACTTATTTTACGTGGTGATGCAATTGTGAGCAGATGGCGACTCACCGGTCGTAGTTGCCACTGTGAGCATCGGTCGCCTTCGATCGCCAGCCGCAAAAGATTGCGCGACCTCCTCAAGTCACCGGTGCGAATGAGCCTGTAGCGTTCGCCTAGAAGTGCTCGTCTAATGGTGCCGCTCAGCGTACCACCACAATCTCAGCTTTTCCGCGGCTCAGCTTTCGTAAAACTGAGCCAGGCGATTTGTCATGCTTCATTGTCATAACAACAATTTCCGTCCTAGCTTGAGCTGCACAATATTGTTTCTGTGACAGTCGATTCTGCGTCTCGAGGCTATTGACACGCTCGGTTATCCCCCAGAACACCTCGCGTTAGTTATGCAAGTCTGCCTGTCAGCAGCTTCTTCATTCTTTCACTTCTTTTACCGCGATAAGCAAACAAGTGCTATAGGAGCAAGGTCTGCGCGTAATGTGTACACTGTATCGTCGCGCTAATTTCGCCAGATTTGTGGGATCCCCATGGACGAACGAAACGGAGGCAAGCAGCTATCATATGGAATAAATAGACTAGGAAAGCCAGAGATGTGAGCTTCCAATTTCTACGAACTTGGGGCATTTAGGGGGAGGGGGTTGTCATGGCGGGCCACAGCCCCGGCTGTCGCTGACCCTAGTGGTACCACTGAATGGACGATAAAGCCTGGGAGATAAAAAAAAATAGTTCACAGCATAGTAAAAGGATTCTAAATCAACTCACTGCATTGCGACTGCCGCAAAAGAAGCCGATGAACTGGCGCCACTGCGCTAATGCAGCCGAAGCGTCTTCCTTCTATCGGGCAGTTTGCAGCCATTGATGCAGACCTCTTTTTGTTGTGCGTGGGGTTAAAGAAGCGTGGCCTGGTCGCCACGAGTGCACCTCCGCATTTTCTTAGCGACATTGCTTTGCGTCTCCCTTCTTTGTCTTGTCATCTTTAGTGCTACCGCTTCATGCGTTGTCTGCAACCAACCAGTGTGTACCGCACCATAGTTGGTTGTATACCGCACCAACCTTTATAGGGAAAGCGATATAAGCAGATGCAAAATAGAGGGAGGTTAACAAAGAAAATTTTTAGTTTGCTACCCTGCATTGGGGGAAGGGGAAAAGGGAATCAAAGAGATTGAAAGGGATAAATATTGTCGAGGGAAATTGAAATGGAAAGTGGTGCACAAAATTTTGAGGCAGCACACGTCACCGTGACAGTCTATTTCACTTACCCGTAGACCGTAGAAAGGTCCGGTGTCTTTAGTTGTTTAGCCCATACGTGTCTTTAGGTGTCTAGGTGTCTTTAGTTGTTTAGCCCATACGTCTCTGGTGACCACTACCCTAATACATTTCGTTCGTACATTAGCCGGTTGCCATAGTAGTAAGAACTGGTTGTGCGAGTGTGGAGTGTCAAAACGTCGCTCGTCAAGAACGTCAATATGTACTGAGATGTATGCGTGCTTTACTTCATACTCAGCCTCTTATTGCCCTTCTTCCACGCTAGTGTAGACGAAAAGAAAATGCGAAGTACGCAGAGACGTTACAGCAACACGCATTATCCAAAGCTATGCATTTAGAATGTCTGAATACTCTCCTACCTCCCACAAGGCGCATTAAGCACACTTATTTCATTGAGAAATAAAGCAGAACGGAAGAAAGTTTCCTGGCTATCTGCCACAAGTATTTGTTGCGAGTAAGTATACATATTTACCTACCGCTTTCATGTGCAACTCTGCTCTGATAAGGCCATTCAGTGTGCGAATGTATTGAATATCCTCTTATTATTTCGCTGTTAGAAACATTATGAGTTCACCTCTGAAGCGAGCAAGTTACGCAGGGGAAAATGTTCACTGCGTGCTCTTTGCTTTGAAGCCATTGTTTCAAAGCTGATAAAGAAAAAACACATTTCTTGCTGCGAGAAAAATAAATACAGAAGCGATAAAGGAACGGCAGGAAAGTTAATGAGGCTGAACATGGATGGTTACTCTGCACTAGTTGAAAGAAAAAGAAGCATAATTATGAGACGGATGACAGATGAAAAGTCCGCTGGCAGTCTTCACACGTTTCCACAGGGTACTTGTCTTCATTAGGGACGTTCTTCATCCTAAAGGAAAGTCTCCTTACCAAAACCTTGGATCGCATGACATAATTGTTCGACAGCAGTTGATCACTTCAGGTGCCCCTTTTTCAGTTAACCTCTGTCTGGTTAACATCTCAGTAGCACATTTGGAACTTGAGGCATTTGAGGAAGCAATAATGACGTCGCCTGTAAATCAGAAAACAAATTGAAATCCGACACTAAGTCTGTTATCGTGAGCGTTATTTACAGATTTGCGGAGCAAACATTCCATTCGACTATTTACTTCATGAAAGTTACGAAGTTCAGTAAGAAACCGACCGTAAGCCATCTTAGGTGTGCTGTCATGGGAACGTGCCCGCTAAGAACCGACCAAAAAGCGATGACGAAGAAAAGCTAGCGAAAAACAGGAAGAGCCGCGCGCGTGTCGGGCAGTCTCTATTGTGCGCCGCAGAGCCCGAGAGATAGCGGCTTAGCAGACCAGAAATCCGGATTTGCACTTCTTTAGCGTCGCGATGGATGAAACAAAACAAGAGCACCCTCCTGCGACCATATAGCGTGAAGGCTTAGCCCTGAAACGACGTCGTGGCGCCGAGCGATTTACTGGCTTAAGATGCCCCAGCGCTTCCACTGAACGGTTACGCAGCACAGAAGCGGAGCACGTGCTGCTGTGCTGCGCTCAGTACATGGGAAGCACTCCACGGAAGCAGAGGGGGAGCTGGTACCTTTTTTACCCAAACTCGGTACACAATCTTGTTCAGTCACTGTAAGTTGTCTGTATATTGCGATATTTTAGCGATGCACGAAGAGGCCACTTCAACGCCTCACTTACTATTTGTAACTTGCCTCTGAGTTTATGCACTCATGGATGCGGGTTTCGCGTACATGCGTGTGAGCTGCGAAGTGTACACGAGAGCACGGTGGCCCAGACGTGTATATATACTCTTCCGAGCTTACGTAAATATGTGCAGTACCCGCCGTGGTTGCTCAGTGGCTATGGTGTTGAGCTGCTGAGCACGAGGTCGCGGGATCGAATCCCGGCCACGGCGGCCGCATTTCGACGGGGGTGAAATGCGAAAACACCCGTGTACTTGAATTTAGGTGCACGTTAAAGAACCCCAGGTGGTCGAAATTTCCGGAGTCCTCCACTACGGCGTGCCTCATAATCAGAAAGTGGTTTTGGCACGTAAAACCCCATAATTTTTTTATGTGCAGTGATTAAGCGTTATTATTGATTTCATGGAGCGATTTTACATCCCAGCTGAGATTTTCGCTCATGAGGACTACGCATTGCTTTTTCAAGTGCACCGAACGCGGCGGCTGTGATTTTCATATTTGCGAGCAGCTATAGTAGACGACGCAATGATCGAACGTTGGCGCGGTTTTATTCATTTGCTTCGTTAAAAACAAAGTAAGACAAACAAGATGTTGTTCTTATCAAACGTTTTTCGTGTCTGAATTCTCATTACTCTATCGCAAAAATAAATAAATGAAAGTTAAAAGATAAGCAGGCATGTATGCCACAGTAGCGTATCTGATAATTGGCGTTGTTATTGGTCCCTCGTCCACGCCGAATGTGCGATTTCACATACAAGATCCCCATCTCCGAACATCAAAAATCGCACGCATTCGCGAAGGGGCCGATGGTACAACTGCTTCGGCGGCAACGAAGCATAACGCAAGTGTAAAAATCACCCCAAGTGAAACAGGCTGGCTTTCGTTGGTCAATTTTCAGGTCGACTAGGCGATTACGTGACGTAAATTAAGACATTTGACCTGGGACCGAAGCAAACATCTGGCTTCAAGATGAGCAGTGGCTGCTGTTGTCGTGGCTCTTAGCCACGGCTGCTTTTCTCAGGCGACTAAAATAACGCATCGAGCACCTACAAACGCCGGTGGTTCAGCCAGCAACTGAATGTTAGGTATAGCACGTGGACTCGTTTTTGAACTTATGGCTTCAAACGAATTTGTGCCCTTGAAAACTGATCATTCTTTATAGCATGATATAGGTATATCAATGTAATAATTCAAAATAATTATGCGTGTGCCAAAATACTTAATGTCTTCATACGTTTACAAAAACGCGCGTGATAGGAATATTAGACAAGAGAGAGAGGGGGGAATATAGGAAAGCAGGGATGTTAACCAGTCAAGGGTCTGGTTGGCTACCCTACGCTGGGGGAAGGGGAAGAGAGAGAGAAGCGCGAGAGAAGGTGTGGAGACGTGTACCGACAGTACTTGAGTTAAAGCCGCTCCCCCAAACCACACGTTCTGAGAAAGTACAAAAATGCCTTCACTGCATCCTGAGCCGATGACCGATGGGGACGGTGCTCAAGTACTGTCTGTTCATTCAGAGGACGATCATCTAATTTCCTCAATGTGTTGGACAAAGATTGTCTTTGCGGTTGAAATTGAGAACAAAGACACAATAAGTGGTTAATGTCCTCCTCGCATCCGCAAACATCACATGCAGGACTATCGGCCATTCCGATTAGTGCTGAGACAGGCATTCGTGAAGGCGACTCCAAGCCACAACCGACACAGAAGAGACGCTTCGCGTCGGTGCAGCCAGCCTGAGGTCTGAGTTGCAGTGAGGGCTTTAGTCTGTGCAGCCTTCTGCGCCTTGTATGTACGGTATTCCACTCTGCTAAAGAGATCGTGCGAGCTAGACTGCGAAGTTGTCTCACGGCGTCAGTCCTTGAACGAAGATGGGGACGCAGCGGTGTTCTTGGTTTGACGTCCAAGCTGCATTATCTGCGTCATCATTTCCTATGATACCGCAATAACCTGGTATCCATTTAAAAGAGATATCACGGCCTTTTTCTCTTAAGTGATGGACAAGTTCCACGATTTCGCACGTGAGCTGATCGTGAGTTCCATGTCGGAGAAACGACTGCACGCATTGCAAGGCCGGCCTTGAATTGCAGAAGACTGCCCATTTTCTAGAACTTTCAGTATTTGTCACTTGAAGGGCGTCGCGGAGAGCTGCGAGCTCTGCAGCTGTAGACGTAGTGACATGGGAAGTCTTGAACCGCTTGGTTATTCTCATTGCTGGTATAACTACAGCGCCGCCGGAACTGGTTGATGTAGTTGATCCATCAGTGTAGACGTGCGTGCAGTCGCTGTATTTCTCGTACAAGAGAAGTAAAGTTAGTTGCTTGAGCGCTGATGATGGCAAGTCCGACTTTTTCTGAAGTCTTGGTATTGTTAAGGTTCACTTGAGTACGGCGCATACACCATGGAGGAATGGATGGCCTTGCCGCAGGTGTGTAACCTGTTCTGAAAGAGGCACGACGCGCGAAGACAGTCGCACTGAATGTCGTGTAGGGCCTATCTACTGGGAGACTTGCGAGGTGGTGAGTAGGTGTCCGGGCGAAGTGTCTCAGGTGTACACGCATTGTTTCAATGGTAATGTGTGTCCTAAGAGTGGAATCTTGGGCGACTGCAATAACTTCAGTCGTTGACGCACTCCGCGGTAGATCAAGACGCACCTTGATGGCTTGGGCTTGGATGCTTTGGATTATATTCAGGTTAGTTCTGTAGGTGTGGAGCATGACCGGTAGGCTGTACCACAGGAAATTAATAAATAGGACCATGTACCGTTGCAGCATAGATTGTATTGGCACTCACCAGGTATTTCCTGCTAGGAATTTAAACATATGGCAAATTCCTGTCAGGCGTTTTCTCACATAATTTACATGAGGGGTCCAGGAGAGATTTCTGTTAATGGCCACCGCCATAAATCTGTGACTCATGCTGTACGAGATCAGCTGTCCGTCGACGGATATGACGTATGGAGACATTTATTTCCTTGTAAACGCCCCCACTGCATACTTTTCACATGATATAGGAAGTACTCGTTCTCGAAGGTAGGATGATGTTAAAGTGGCTGCCTTCTGAAGCCGCGCGCGAAGCTGCAGTCGCGTCACACCCGGCGTCCAACTGCAAATATCGTCGTCATAGATGGAGAGCCTAACGGTGCATGGCAGGATGTCGGCGAGTCTAACGTGTGTTAGACTGAAGAGCGTTGGGCTCTGTACTGCGCCCTGAGGCACCCCACGGTTACTGTAATGCTGGAAGGTCGGGTCGTCCTCGGTAAGTACGAAAAAGGTTCTTTTATGTAGATAGCTACTTATCCAGAAATAGACTTTGCCGCCAAGTCCTACTGCCTCTAACGCGTTGAAAATCGCTTCGTGCGTGGCGTTACCTTACGCTCCTTTAACATCCAGAAACAGGACAGCAGATAATTTTTTGCAGTACTTCTGGTGCTCGACGTACGTCACCAAGTCGATAGCGTTGTCTATGGAAGAACGGCCACGCCTGAAACCGGCCACTGTATCTGGATATACCTGGTAATGTTCGAGGTAAACATTCTAGCCGTGCTAGAACCATCCTCTCCATTAGTTCTCCGATGAAATTGGCAAGCGCAATTGGTCAGTATGATGCAATGTCTACAGGCGACTTGCCAGGCTTGAGCAGTGGAATTAGGCGATTGGTCTTCCATTCCTGGGGAACCGTAGCTGTCTGCTAGGAGCTGTTGAACAAGAGCAGGAGCACTTTTCAAGCCTCTTCGCCAAGATTACATAGGGCACGGTAGGTTATACCACCGGGTCCTGTTGAGGACGAACGCTTGCACAAGGCAAGTGCAGCTTCGAGTTCGTCCATGGAGAAAGGAATGTCCATGCAGGGTCGCGTGAAATCGGCTAGTGGTGGAGCGTCGATGTTCGAGCGGAACTAGTTTCGCCAGCAATCCTCCTGTAGAAACCTTCAGCGACGTCAATCTCACTGCATTGTTGGTGAAGGGCCAAAGACTTAAAAGGGTGGCGCTGCTGAGGGGTTCCACGGAGACCACGAATAGTTCTCCATATGTGAGACAAAGGTTTTCGTGGATCCAAAGACTCGCAGAATGACATCCATCTTTGCGATGCAAGTTTATCCATGCAACGCTGAATTTTCTTTTGAGTTCTTCTGGCCAACCTCAAGACATTTACAGACTTCGTGTGCCTGTATCTTCGCTCTGCACGGCGACGAATTGCACATAGCTTCTCCAGCTCAACGTCGAATTTGGTGTATACGTTCTCGTAAGCGAATGTGTGGCAGCCTCGGGGAAACCCTTTATGACGTCCTCTAGGCTAGAGGACAAGTCATCACGACAGCTGTCTTCGACAATTGATTTGTACATTGACCAGTCGATACATTGCGTGACGCCGGTTAACTTGGAGCGTGTCAGCCCTTCAATCCTAAGATAAGTGGGTAGGTGGTCACTTGCCCGCGTTTCAATATCCGGAAACCACTTGACCATTCTAGTGAAGGAGCGTGAAACAAAGGCGAGGACCAGGCAGCTACAGTAGGCAGTTCCACGCAGAAAGGTGGGACTTCCATCAATTAACAAGCACAGTTCTTGTTCGGAGGCAAATGACACTAATCTTCTGCCTCTCGAGTTTACTTTAGAACTTCCCTAGAGATGGTGGTGGGCATTAAAATCTCCAGTCATCACCAAAGGTTGCGGAGTCGCTGTCTTAATTCGCCGTAAACGCTCGCAGTGGAGCCGACTTGAGAGTGACATGTAGGCTCCAACTACCGTGAAAGTGAGCTTGCCTTACTTCACTGTCAGACATACGTGCTGGTTTTCTTGGTCAGGTGGCACTGGATGATGGGCATTCGTAAGATCACGTCGTATGAATACGATGATCTTGCTGCATTATCCGTGGGGGGGGGGGAAGGAAGCTTATTCATGAACACAAACAGTCGAAAGTCCGACATGCATGACTTAAGTTCTCTGGCGTTCCAATGAAATATCGACACGTTCCAGACTTCGTCACGAAACGACGGCTTCAGGAAAGCCATGATTTCAACCAAGAGCTGCGAGTACTGGAATAAGTGTCCAGCACCTGTAGCGCGCTTTGCGCAGACGCAGATTTCATGTTGGTAAGTATAACGCGAAGGGCATTCATGAGCGACCGCAGAATGTTGATGACCTGGAGATCATCAGCCAGCGTCGCTTCAGCAGTGTCCGAAGCCGTCGAAGTCGGTGCGTTTTGAGGCAACATAGCAGGGAGTTGTGCCCTCGGTAGCTCAGGCCATTCTTCACGATGGGCGAGTCTTTCCGCTTCGTTTGCTTTCCATTTATCTGTCTTGGTGGCACTATGCGTTGATGCGGCGGTCCTTCTGACGGGAGATGACGTGTTCCCACCTGCAGTTGCAGAATTTCGTGAATGTTTTTGGTGTCAATGCCAACGTCGCCGAACAGCGGGAGCAGCCTCTCGATGCGTTGTATTGTCCCACACCAGTCGTTTTTTATTTATTTATTTTATTCAAAATGCGAGTTCGCGAATTCCTTCCGTACCCGTGCGCAATCCTTTGATGAGGCCTTCTGAGCACCACTGCAGTAGGACACTTTAGAACATCTGTGCTGCAGGCGTCTTCTGAATGGGACTCAGAGCACCGCGGGCACACGACCTTGTTCACGCAGATACTGTTTACGTGGCCAATCTTGCAACACTTGAAACACTGGAGGGGCTTCGGTACGAATGATCGTACTGGATGGCGGACATGTCCTACCTTGACGTGGGAAGGAAGGCTGTCTCTTTCAAACAAACTCTTCACACAGCGTGTTTCCCAGTCTGAAAATCCTTGTAATGAAAGTGCCTTCTGTCGTTGGCTTAATCAGTATTGGCAAGTCAGCATTCGGGATGGCAATGTCGACGTCATAAATGATGCCCGCAGTACCATCGCTGCCTGTACGGATCATTGATCGCAGCTTTACATCGCACCTTGACGCTATCCGACCTGACAGCTGTGCATCAGGAAAGTCCTCGGAGATCTCTTCATCCATCTCTTCATCCCAACCGCATTCACCACATTTGCAAAGGATTGTTCAGAAGCTCACTCGACACACCTCCTGTCTCTTCGATGAGGGAAGTGCGCCTGGTGAAGGTCCGGAGCAGACCACTGTCAGTTTCACAACGCCTACAGTCGAAAAGAAGTATTAGGTTAACCCGGATAAATAATTATGAAATAAACATTTACATAGTTAACAACCACAAAAAGTTCCCCGACCATTACGAGACTCCTTAATTCGAAGTTTAAGCACAGCTATAAACGTCTTTTCATTTGGCGATATACTGAGACAAAGAATTTGAGAGAGGCATATAGGAGAGTCGGCAATCGTCGAAAATCGGACCTGTGGGTCAATCGCAAACAATCGGAAACGATGAAAATCGAAACAAGCGCGAACGAGACCATGCTAACAAAACAAGTGGAAGAGAGAGGTGCTGCGAGTTGACATTAGCACGAAACGAGCTGTCCGGCGGACCAGATTCGAGTACGCATCGAGCGGGTCCGCACGACACCAGTCTCCCGCGCGCTGGAGGGACCGCTGTCATCGGTCTCCGCCGTTCGCAGCTCGCGTCTTTCCCCTAACGCTCCGTGTTCGCTCTTTCATCTTTCGCTGTGCTCGTTCACTCGGTTGCGCCAGCGACGCCGCCGCCAACGCCGAAGCTTGCCGTAGGAATGGGCGCCTAAGCGCTGTGCTCTAAAATAGTATTATTTAACGTTCTGACTGCTGGCCCTGCCTGCGAGAGTGAACTGTACTGCCGAACACGTTCGTCTCTACAGCATGGGAAAGAGAGAAACACGGGCCTTAAGGACATGTGGCTCCAAACAAAGTATTAGTAAAAAAAACAAAACAGTTTTTATATATATATATATATATATATATATATATATATATATATATATATATATATATATATATATATATATATATATATATATACGCTGCCTAGGCGCGGCTGCGATCAGCCGCGCCTAGGCAGCGTTCTGCCCACTCTCGAGTGATTGTCATGGTTTAGGGTAAGAAGGAAACACGCTGCTACAGGCCTGCGGTGCGAAGGGCATGCCGCTGAATAGCGACTCGAACCGCTGCAAAAAAAGAAGGAAAACACACGCACACACACACAGATAGAGAGAGAGAGAGAAAGAAGAGGACGTGGCAGCATAAAGCAAGAAAAGAAGCGTCACAGTTAAATTTAAAAAAAATTCCTTCAGACTTCAGAAGGCGAGCGCGTGAATTTCTCGGTGTTTTTATTAATACCCGAGGCTGCGGTGTTAAACTTCTAAACAAGGTAGGGCTCACAAATTTCCCGGTAATGATGTGAGCTAACGCCTGATTCCAATATTGTCGCCTTTAAGTCATTCAACGAGTGACCAGAGAGGTTGATATGTTTGGATAGGGGAATGTCCGAAAGAGCCCTTGCATGTGACCTGTGTTTATTAAATCTTATCCTGAAAGGTGTCTCTGTCCGACCATTATAGCGTTGATTACAGGTAGTACATTCAAGAGAGGTAGGCCACATTGGCCGCGTTTCGCATGTAACGTTTTCCTTAAATTGTACAGAAAAGTTGAGCGTGGTGCTGATAGCTTTATGTGTAGTTCTCAGCTTACAAGAGACCTGGCAATGTGATTTGATGCAAAGACTACAATCAGTGCCGCGGCTAGGGTTTAGGGTTCACTTGGCCCAAGTATCCCGCATTGTTTTTTTTTTGTTTTGTTTTTTTGTATACACGACGTCTGGTGATTCCCCGAACTTCAGCAAGGCGGCGTGGAACCGGAGCGACAATGGCCTGTACGTGACAGTCACGTACAAAGAGCCGTAGTGGCTGCTAATGAGGCGATATGAAAAAAAGAGCCGAGAGAAAGGTTTCGAGGTTGTTGAAGTAAACAGGCAAGTGAGAAGGTGTAGTGGTTTTGAACGAGACGGGATCCACTTCAATTAGAGCTTTGGACGAGAAGTGGGCTGGCGACTTGCTGGTCGCACTGTAGCTTGTTTAGGGAGCCCACGGGCACTCAGGAGGCCAGAGTGGGTAGTAATGAAGAAGGTCCCCTAAGGTAACCTCAGCATGGCATCGCTGTCAATACCAGAAAAAGAAGGAAAGCAAGAAAGAGAGTTCGCCAATCAATAGGCTCCATAAACATGCAGGTCGGCCGAAGAAACGAAAAGTGGGCAGATTGAGGAGCAGTTAAATAGAGAACAAATAGGGGTGTATGCGGTTACAGAAACACACCTTAGAGACTAGGAAGAGCCGCCAGTGATTGAGAATTATGTTTCGGAAGGATGCAACAGAACTAAGTCGGAAAGAAAGGGAGGGGGAGTCGTAATGCTCATCCATCAGGGAACCAAATGGAAAAGAGTAAAATCAAAAAGTCAAGAGCATCTTTGGTTAACAGGTACAATGAGTGGGGAAAAAAAGAAGCTTAGCTGGGCGTTACGTTTTTGTGGAGCGGAAATAATTGCACAGTGAGTAATAAAACACCAGTGGAATGTATAAGTGCTGATATTGAGGGTCTTGGGAATGATTGAAATTAAATTATGGGGTTTTACGTGCCAAAACCAATTTCTGATCATGAGGCATGCCGGTGTGGAGGACTCCGGAAATTTCGACCACCTGGGGTTCTTTGACGTACACCTAAATCTAAGCACACGGGTGTTTTCGCATTTGGCCCCCATCAAAATGCGGCCGCCGTGGCCGGGATTCGATCCCGTGACCTCGTGCTCAGTAGCCCAACACCATAGCCACTGAGCAACCACGGCGGGTGTTTTGGGAATGATGCCGGTAAGTCGACCATACCGGCTGATACCTGTTAGGGGACATGAATGCCCACATATAGGATTTAGATGGCTATACCGACAACAACGGGAAGTCAATGCTAAACCTTTGTGAGCAACATAACCGCGTTATAACCTAAGTGTGAAACCGGTCATCGACCATCGATTAATCTATGATGACGGAAGTAATCCATGATAAGTTGAGAGAAATGGTCATTGACGAAGAAGAGTACAGCAGCATAGGGAGTTACCCTAAACGCATCATCTTGAAAATTGGATATGTAGTTTGGTAAGAGAGCAAGGAGTGCAAAATATACAGTCCAAATTTGAACGCTGAACAAATAACAAATTAAGTCACTAGAGACGAGGAAGAACTTGGTAAATGGCCAAGTAAAGAGTAGGAATATATAGTGAGCTTCTAAGTGTAATAAGGACACAAATACGGAAAAAGAAACAAAGTGTTCGTTGGAAAGGAAAAACGAAACCGAAAAGCTGGTGAAACAAGGAGATGCGAGAAGCGATCGCCGAATGACAGAACGCATCCCGAGAGCACAGGCGGGCAAAGAAGGCGCAGTTGCTGCAAGACGATGTAGCCAGTAAAGGGGAAGTATACCGGTAGAAAAAGTCTATGGTTCAAATACTCGTGCAAGAAAAGATAAAAGGTGAACGTGAACGTTGGCTATCAGAAACACGTGAGAAAAAGAAAGCCGCACCAAGAGTATTTTGGAACCACATAAACTTATTAGGCAGGAAGTCAACAAGAATACAACAACATATCCTAGACGAAGATGGGAACAATCTGGAAAGGGAACCGGCATTAAAAACATCCGAAAAATAACAGTCGAATCTTTCCAAGGCAATGACGAGGTTGTATTTGAAGAAAACAAGAGCATGAAAGATAACCAGTTGGAAAAGGAGCTGGCGCTGACAAATTTCAACTGGAAGAAAGCCGAAGAGAAAATTCTTAGCTAAGCGCGCAGCCACAGGGCTAGACGAGATGCTCGTTAGGTTGGTTAATGAACTAGGACCAAAAATAAGGAAGCTCTGGTGAAAACAGTGAAAAAGAAATTAAAGACGAATACCAGACAGTTTGCGACAAAATAGAATGAATTTAATTTATAAAGGTAAAGGGGAGGAAGATTCACTCGTGTAGACCGTTGACAATTACATCGGTAGTATCAACATCATCATCATCATTATCATCATCAAGTTTTATGTCCACTGCAGGACGAAGGCCTCTCCCTGTGATCTCCAACTGCCCCCAGTCCTGCGCCAACCAATTTCAACTAGCGTCCGCGAATTTCCTAATTTCATCACTCCACCTAGTATACTGGCGTCGTCGACTGCGTTTCCCTTCTCTTGATACCCATTCAGCAACTCTAATGGTCTAACTATTATCACACCTGCGTATTACATAACCTGCGCAGCTCCATTTTTTTCTCTTAATGTATATTATAATATCGGATATACCTGTCTGCTCTTTGATCCAAACCGCTCTCTTTCTGTCTCTTAACATTATGCCTAGCATTCTACGTTCCATCGCTCTTTGCGCGGTCCTTAACTTAGTGTCCAGCTTCGTTGTCAACCTCCAAGCAGGCTTGGAGTGACGCCTGACGCCGGAAAAAGATGCCGAGAGCCAGTGGGGCAGGCACAACCAGATTGGGAAGGCCCACTAAGCTTGAACAAAGACACTCCCTCACAAGAACAGAAATTGGCCTTCCTAGTGCAGTATTCGGCCACCACCTTCTTAACTTCCTTCGGTAATATACAGGCTAGCAATGCAAGCAATCAAATTAAAGCTGCAAGCATGGGCATAGAATAATGGCATTTTTGGAGAACTTCAGAATTGCTTCAGAATAGGTAGGTCTTTCGATGATAACTTATTTCTTCTTACTCAGTGTATTGAAATATCAAGCGTAGAAAGCAGACCGTTATATGTGGCCTTTTTAGACATTACGGGCGCGTATGGCAACGTAGACCGCCACATTTTGTGGCATATTCTGGAATGGGAAGGCTTAGGCGACGATTGTCTACAGTTTTAGAGAGAGATTTACCTCTCTCAACATTTACCGCGTGCGTTAAATGGGATGGGATGAGGAGCAAGAAGAAAGTTGATATCAACAAGGGACTGAGGCAGGGGTGCCCTTCATCCCCACTGCTGTTTGTGATATCCATGGTCAGGATGGAGAGGGTGCTAGAAAAAAGTAATACCGGGTTTAATCTCTCATACAAACAGGCGGGTACAGTAGTAGACCAGCAGCTTCCAGGGTTTATTTTATGCGGACGACATTGTGTTTCAAGCTAACGAGCAAAGTGCTTTGCAACGTCTGGCTGATATCTGTGGACAAGAAGGCGAGGATTTAGGTTTGAAATTTGGTGTTAGAAAATCAGGTGTTACGGTATTCAATGAAAACAGTGGACAGTGGCAATACATGGCCAGGAAATACCTCGTGTAAAAGAATATAGATACCTTGGCATATGGACAAATGAAGACAATAGTTATATGGACACACAGGAAAAAACAACAGTAAAGGGGAAGAGAAATGCAGCCATAATGAAGCGCAGAGCGCTATCGGGACACGGTACGTACGAAGCGCTTCGGGGTAAGTGGAAAGGTGTAATGGTTCCAGAACTTACTTATGGAAATGAAGTTGTTGGCTTTAAATCAGGGCTACAATCAGGACTTGATGGGAACCAAATGTCAGTGGGACGCCTCGCATTGCGCGCTCACGGGAAGACTATACAAATGAAGCTGTGCAGGGTGTTATCGGCTGCAATAGTTTTGAAGTGAGGAAAGCGCGCAGTAAAATTGGTTATGAAGAACGACTGAGGAATATGGAAGAAATTAAATGGGCTGGGAAAGTTTTGAGGTCTCTGTACCGGAAACACATTGATTCACAGTGGAAAAGAACTAGGAAGCTTACCAGCAAGTATGCGGCCTGAAAATTAAATTAAAATTAAATTATGGGGTTTTACGCGCCAAAACCCCTTTCGGAAATTTCGACCACCTGGGGTTCTTTAACGTGCACTTAAATCAAAGTACACGGGTGTTTTCGCATTTCACCCCATCGAAATGCGGCCGTCGTGGCCGGGATTCGACCCCGCGACCTCGTGCTCAGCAGCCCAACGCCATAGCCACTGAGCAACCACGGCGGGTCAAGTATGCGGCCTGTAGGGTGGGCAACACCGCAACAAAGAGCGTCAAGCGGGAAGTCAGAGAGGCTGAAATAAATCCATCGATGGCGGCAACGGAAAAGAAACCTGCCATGAGTAACTACTTAAGAGGAAAAAAACGAAATCATTAAAGAAACATTTTATGATAACTCAAAGGGAAGCTCATTACTTACAAGCGAGATCAAGATTAGAACACGCAACTATAAAGCGATATATAAGAAGGAAGAAGCAGCATGTGCTTGCTGTGGTGAAGCTGGCGAAACGATGGAAAATTAAATTATAGGGTGTTACGTGCCAAAACCACTTTCTGATTATGAGGCACGCTGTAGTGGAGGACTCCGGAAATTTCGACCACCTGGGGTTCTTTAACGTGCACCTAAATCTAAGTACTTGGGTGTTCTCGCATTTCATCCCCATCGAAATGCGGCCGCCGTGGCCGGAATTCGATCCCGCGACCTCGTGCTCAGCAGCCTAACACCATAGCCACTGAGCAACCACGGCGGGTGTGCGAAACGATGGAGCAGTGTTTCCGTCCGTCCGTCCGTCCGTCCGTCCGTCCGTCCGTCCGTCCATCCATCCATCCATCCATCCATCCATCCATCCATCCATCCATCCATCCATCCATCCATCCATCCATCCATCCATCCATCCATCCATCCATCCATCCATCCATCCATCCATCCATCCATCCATCCATCCATCCATCCATCCATCCATCCATCCATCCATCCATCCATCCATCCATCCATCCATCCATCCAATGGCTGCACCGCTCACGTTTGGATTTGCCACCCATATTTTGTCGATTGTGTCCCGGAGGGGTGCGCCCACGACATTATGCACTGTCGCTTCTACGAGTCATCTTTTCTGGACGCAAGGATACCGCGCAGCATGTTGAAGGTGGTGATCAGCGATGGTTTCGACGACCGTCAGTGCAGTGCCGCTGAAATTGGACAATGCTTTTTGGTAGTCGGCGGACCTTGGGCCTTCACAGGGCGCTACCATGGGCCAGGTGTATCGCCATTCTTCCCTTAGGGCGTGGAACAGGCGCGACGATGGCTGCGCCGCTCACCTACGGTTTGTCACGCAAGATAGTTGCGGGGAATTTTGTGTCAAATTAGTTGTTTATACCCTGCTGGTTTCACTCCCTTTGTTGTTCTCGCGTTTCTGCTCTCTAAGGTGAATGAGTGAACAGTTCGTCGTAGGCGTCGTTGTCGGCTCCTGAGACATGCTGCGTTTGTTTATTGCAATTGCAGTTAAGTGGAGATGTGGAACTAACTGATGGACCCCCGGTGACACGGCTCTCCTAACCTGCAGATCCTGACCAGGCAAAATGAAATTAAGGACCGGTTCAGTGCAACTGAATAATTCCAGACTAAAAACAAGGCCGCTGTGGAGAAAAAATGCAGGGTTAATAAATTTGGAAATGATTATTGGAAAAATTGATGAGGAGCAGTGTCGCAAATTTGCGCAACTGAAAGAATTTTCAACAAGTTGAGCTTTTCAATAGGTGGAGCTGCAGTTAACGAAAACAAATTTGAATGACCTTTAAAATCGGAGTCAGTGCTACAATTTGATAACTCTTCGGATTGAAGATGACGAAACAAATCAGTCATACGCGATGTATAAGAATCGCGTCATGGATATATGCAGTTCGACTCTGGAAGCAAGAACGATGCGAATTGACAGAGCTCACCGTACTGGGAAATTTACCTCTAACCAAATGCGGCCTATAATTTTGAAAATCGCGACCTCTAAGGATAGACAAGGTGTCCTGGGCAAAGCAAGAAAACTAAAAGGTACGGACATCAGCATTTCTATGTATTTTTCAACAGCTGTATAGCAAAAGAGGAATAATTCTGTGTTAATGCGGTAAATCTCATCGTGTAGGACCTGATAGGTTAGTTCTTGACTACGATATATTTTACTTAAGTAATGTAAGATATATTTATAAGGACCCTACTGGTACCGAGTCCCCTTTACCAGGTAGCAAACCAAGCTTACGCAGCCACAGGCAAAAAGCTTCATCCTTCACTGCACCATCCCTGTCTGTCTCTTTTACTAAAGTCTGGAGCTCGTTACCTAAACGAAATCAGCTCGATGGATTTCTCGATAATTGTGGCTCAGATATTCTCGTGCTGACAGAAACGTGGCTACGTCCAGATATTTCCGATAACGAGGTCCTTCGCCACGCCCATAACTACGCGATATACCGACGCGATCGCACGAATAAAAGCGTGGCGCTGTTTTACTCGCCATTAGAAAAGGTATAACGTCTTCTTTGATTGACACCAAATCGGACCTTAGTATAGTATGGGCAGCACGTTCTTCTAAGTCTGCAAAGTTACACGATGATGCGTGCCATTGGCCGCCCGAATGTGATCACTCCTTCGTAGAAAAACTACATACTAGTATCGCAAGTGCCCTTTGTCAGTTTTTGTCATTCCGAATAGCATTCCTTTGGGGGACTAATTTTCCTGTCGTTGAATGGTCACTCCTATCACTACATCCTCAGCCTCAAGTAATATTATCGTCCGCGCCTTAGATCATATCTTCACCCGAGTGGTGGCACTCTTACGCAGAGAACGAATATGCTTGACTCGATTTTAATTACCGCGCCTTATCGTATAGGGCAATAACACCTATTGATGGCTTGAATGACCATCATATGTTACAGATGTCAATTAATTTTCCCATTAGTTATTCGGGTGTCGAAAACAAGAAAATTCGGAATTACGGCAAGGCAAATTATAAGACAATAAACGCCGATTTACAAGATTTTTTTTTCAAAATACTTTTAAACCATCATTCGCTCGTCGGACTGTTGCCGAATGAGATTTCTGTTCGAGGGAAGAATAGCAGTACTAGCTGAAAAGCACGTGCCGCTGTTTTCAGTATCAAACGATAGGATCAATCCTTGGTTCAATAGGTCTCTTTGAACGCTAAAAAAACAGGACGAAATGTTTCAATGATCGAGTTAAATGCGTGCGCAGACCTAGTTTGTGGGCTGAATACGAAGCTATTCTGAAAACCTACTGCCTTGCTATAAGAGAGGCCAAAAATAAATATTTGTCATGTGAACTTTCCTCATGGATATATTCTAAACCTAAAAGGTTTTGGGAAACAGTATCTCCTGATGGCGAGCAAACCCTCATTTATTTACATGAGGACTGCAATGTGCCAATTTTCAAATCTGATCGCGCATACCAAAGTGCCCAGTGTTCCTGAACTTGACTGTGAGTTCGTGTCACCCATTGAGATAAGTATTGAAGGTGTTGGAAATATTACCTTAATCTTAAAGTGTAATGATCAAGTGGGGTTGATAAAATCAATAAGAAAATTTTAATAAACACGTTGGTGGTCTCCAGTCACATTTTGCGTCTTTTCTTTGAGCAATCCTCGTCCCCATGTAATACACCGGAGCATTGGAATATTGTCAGACTTGTTTATTTTTTAAATGTGGCAACTGGCACTGACCATGTAACTATCGCCCCATTTTGCTTTCTTTGGTGTGTTGCAAACTACTTGAACATATCATCTATTCTCACATCTACTGTCATTTTAACACGAATAAGTTTTTCCTTGCCAAGCAGGGTAGCCTTACAAAGGGCCTATCTTGCGATACCCAGTATTAGAATTCACAACTGTTTTGCCTCCCAGCGTGAAGGATAACAAGCAAATGGAATGCGTATTTTTAGATTTCGCCGAGACATTTAACCGCATAGCTCACTGTCGCTTCATATGAAAGTTATCTGTCCTTCCACTCAACTCTTTAAGATTGTCTTGGTTGACAAACTGTTTGTGGCTTCGCCACCAGTTTGCATCTGCAAATAGCTTCAGCTCACCGCTTTCAGACGTCACTTCGGGTGTCCCACAGTGAAGTGTCCTAGGCCTTCTCCCGTTCTTTATCCACATTAACGACCTGCCCACTTGCATTTCATCCTCAGTACGCCTATTTGCTGATGATTGCGTAATTTATCGAACCATTAATACTGCCGATGGTCCCCTGGCTTTGCAACATGATCTTGATCTTCTCCATCAGTGATGTCTCAGATGGCAAGTGACACTAAACACTTCCAAAAGTTAATACCATTAGTCGAAAGAAACCAAATATCTCATTATTCCTCCTACGCCGTAAATGCTGCTCCAGTCCCTCGCGCGTCTACGTATCATCGTGCTGTTCAGCTTACTTCTAACCTATCATGGTCCACCCATATTAAACAAACAACCCCGAAAGCTATGAAAACTCCAGGATTTCTGTGCCACAACTTGCGCAGCTGCCCATCTGACGTTCGAAACTTGCTCACTTGCCTTTTGCCCGCCCACCGCTCGATTATGGCTCGTCCATTTCGTCACCAGCGAATCGCGAGTTACTAAGATATTCTGCATTAACTTTAATCCCCAATTCTTCTCAATACAGGCCTCTGAATACCTCCTGTAAACACTCTGTGAATAGCATTGAAGAGATCGTATCCCCCGGCCTGACTCCTTTCTTTATTGGGATTTTGTTGCTTTGTTTATGGAGGACTACGGTGGCTGTGAAGCCATTATAGATATCTTTCAGTATATTTACATACGGCTAGTCTACACCCTGATTCCGTAATGTCTCCATGACTGCTGAGGTTTCCCCTGAATCAAACGCTTTCTCGTAATCAATGAAAGCTATATATAAGGGTTGGTTATATTCCGCACATTTCTCTATCACCTCATTGATAGTGTGAATATGGTCTATTGTTGAGTAGCCTTTACGGTAGTTTACGCTATAACGTAAAGCTATTCCAAACTTTTCTGTTCCAATTCTGCAATAAGCCCTCCGCCATTGGTCAAAGACGTTTTTGAACCACCCCCACTTCGCCTGCCTGTCACGCGACGTCACAAAAGCCGCGCTAGCTCCCCATCTGATATGACGTGATCACACTGATTATGCATGACTGAAAAGAACAAAAGAAAGATAGTTATTTATGATTCGACGAATTTTCGCCATCAGCGCTCGGCTATTGGTCAAAAGTTTTCGGGCGGCACCCACTTGACCTGCCTGTCACGCGACGTCACAAAACCGTGAGAACTCACCACGTCAAAGTGACCTGTACACGTTAAAGACGCATTAATATGCCGAACAAAACTGAGTGTTTTTCTGAATAGCTGCAGGCTGCCCTGTTTCGAAAGCAATAAAAGATTGCTGCCGCCGATGGCTCAGGCACTGGCTACTCGCACCTGCCGGAGAGCAAGGGTTTATTTGTATACAATAAAGCGTTTTGCATGGCCGTGTAACATTTTCGAGCACTTTCGGCATGTTTACAGCCTCATTCTGCCAACTATTCTTTGCTGAGGATCCGTTTTGGCGGCATTCCTAATCATCCGTTGCATGCCGTCGTGATTTCCGACCAGCCACCGCAATATAAGTAAGGGAAAGCGGGCCAATCACAGACGCCGGCACCACCCTCTTCATCCGGTTATCGATTTTCAGTGCACTGGCTCGGCCCCATCGAATCTCTCTCCCTCGAGCGTGCTCCTCGCTTTTTGTCAGCCAATTAGATAACACAAGCCGCTGAGTGTAGGCACTGTAATTTGTTTTTAAAGCAAATAAAAGTGGACTTCTATTTAAAAATAGAAGAGGAGAGCGTTTTATCGGTCTGTTCAGACAACCCTGCGGGTCACCGCCTCATGCTTGAGTCGGTGATTACGCAAATTTGACGTCTGGAGATTGGAATAAAAACGTATTGGAATAGATTTACGTTACAGAGCCCCATATCAGGCATATTTAATCTCGGCTATTGTGGCCGTGCAAAACAGTGCAGCTCGGTGCATGACGCCCAACTACTATATGGAAACTCCAGCATCACTAAAATTAAACACGACGGTTCCCTTGGGCATTTAGAAATGCGCGGTTCTCTTGCTATTTTGTGTCTTCGCAATGATTTAAGCTATAGTCGCATATCGGGTCGCACGCTGGCCTTAAATTCATCTACGCTTCCTTGTGCTTTCTGCCTTTGGAATAGCCTTCCCTGCGAAATAGGTTTACTACCCGATACAGTCGCCTTTCGGGAAATGCTGCAGCAGCATTTGTTTGCTATAAATTTATAATGATTTCCGCTGATTTCTACTTTTGTTGGGCGCGTCAGTCGACCTGTCACTTTTTCGCTATCCAATGTAAAAATGACTACGTATTTCTTAGTTTTCTGTATATCCATGATCTGACTGTTTTAATTACCACGTCCATTTTTATTATGTGTATTGGTTGATAAATGGTGTTCCTACTTTAGAACTACTGTTGTAACCGACCCTTACTCTATGCTTCGTGCGCGGAGCCTGCAAGATATAAATAAATAAATAAATAAATAAATAAATAAATAAATGAATAAATAAATAAATAAATAAATAAATAAATAAATAAATAATGTTATGGTACTTTCGAAGAATAGTTGAAAACTTTCGCACCGACGCTAAGTGGGCAAGGGTTATATTTGTGTGTTGTTTACTATTAGGTAGATGTAGCTTTAAGTATATCGACCCGGCTAAGCGTGCCAGCTCTAGTTACAGTGTCATCAATTATCTGCTTCGGGTACTTGTGCTTAAGAGGGAGCTTTAGCTTTCGATGGGGGCGAAATGCGAAAACACCCGTGTACTTATATTTAGGTGCACGTTTAAGAACCCCAGGTGGTCGAAATTTCCGGAGCTCTCCACTACGGCGTGTCTCATAATCATAAAGTGGTTTTGGCACGTAAAACCCCCTAATTTTATTTTTTTAGCTTTAGCTCGAGTGCTCCTATCTAAATACACGTAAAAGGAGAATTCGTTTTTCTCGGCAACCAGTGCGCCAAGCTTAAGGAGGTTTGTTGCATCTAACATAAAAATTTGAAGTCCAGTGACTGTTGGTCTCGAATTTTCGATTTGTCTTCAATTTTTTGTTTAGAATCCACAAAAATAGAAAATTTTCAGCAAATGAAACTATCAAGTTTACAACTATGTAACCCAGCAAGCAAAAGCAATACCACAATTCTGGGAATTGCACATAATAGTATATCTAAAGCGGACAAAATTGATATGTTACTCATGAATCTGAAAAATTGTTAATATGTAAATACAGCTTTTGGAGAACTCCTGTAAACAACGTAACAAATTCACGTAAGATATAAAACGACAGATCGAACTTTTCCGCTTTTAATGATCTAATGTATGCCGTTTACAGAACCGCGATATCTGTTTTGATGCAGAGCTATGAATTTGTAAACTTCACGCTTCTATTTTTTTTTCAAACTTTCGAATTTTCAAAACCTTTTGTAACAAAATTCAAATCCTAAATCGAAATTCTGCTTACAACAGTCATTAGAATTTAACTTTCTCTCTCAAATTCAACAAATTTCGTTAAAATCAGTCCAGGGGTTTTCTCAGATAGACGTTTTTGATTTTTACAGGTATTTGAATAGGCCGCGTCGGAGTTGGGCCCGAGCTGAAGCTTCCTCTTAAGAACTTCTTTCATTTCCGCACAATCAGCAATGAAATATTTGTTGCTCGATTATATGCACTTAAAAACATACGCGCGGCCGTACGGAATGCCCGTCTTACATTGCCTGAAATGACTGAATAAAACACATGTATTAGTGTGGCGTTGTGCCACGAGTAGCACCGTACTCATCCCCAACCCGGTAAAGCACCAGGAATAGAGAATCTAAGACCAATTTCCCTGACGTCCTGTGTTGGTAAGGTTGCAGAGAATGCCCTGCTCAACCGGCTCAAGGTGCACATCGAGGCCAATGACATGTACACCCACAATATGATTAGTTTCAGAGCCGGCCTCTCGACACAGGACGCCATAAAGCTTATAAAGCATCATATCATCGACCGGAGCACGGGAGATACCAGAGCCATCCTTGGATTAGACCTGCAGAAGGCGTTCGTCAATATCTCACACGAGTTCATTCTCCAGTCTATTGCCGGCCTCGGGCTCGAGAAGAGGACCTACGACTTCGTCCGATCCTTCCTTAGCCAGAGAACTGCCAAGCTCAAGATCGAAGGATACCTTTCGCAAGAGATCACCCTCGGTTCACGCGGCACGCCTCAGGGCTCAGTCATCTCGCCAATATTATTTAACATCGCAATGATCGGGCTTTCTAAGGAGCTCGCGAAGATTCAAGGAATCAACCATACCATCTACGCAGATGACATCACCATCTAGTGCGTCGGCGGGAGCGACGGCCAAGTTGAAGCCGCCATGCAGAGCGCCATCGATGAGACCGAGCGCTTCCTCCACCCCACTGGGCTCAGATGTTCTCCATTAAAATCTGAGCTACTTCTCTACAAGAAAAGACCCAGAGGCGGCGGCCATCGTGATTGGAAACCGGCGTCCGAAAGCGAAATACGGCTTTTCACTGGTGACGGGTCTCCGGTGCCCAGAGTGGACTCGCTCCGAATATTGGGGATGTATATCGAGTCTAACCATTCCAATGGAACCGCACTCAGAAAGATCACCGCCAAGACGGAGAGTGCTCTCGGCCCTATTCGGAGGATCGCCAACAGGCACCGGGGAATCAAGGAAGACAATCTCATCCACATTATATGTGCTTTTGTTCTCTGCCACCTTTCATACTCGGCGGCCATGCATAATTGGCATGTGGCAGAGAGAAACAAGCTCAATTCACTCATCAGAAAGGTTTTTAAGCTTGCCCTCGGCTTGCCTGCAAGCACCCACACAGAAAACCTGTTGAAGCTCGCAGTCCACAACACGCTCGAAAAGATTATCGAGGCACAAGGGCACTCACAGCTGCTCAGGCTATCTGGCACCCCGGCGGGCCGCAAGATACTCGACGAGATGGGCCTCAATCCTGTCGACCAGTGCCCTGACGCCGTGCGGATTCCCAGCGACATCACGTCTCAACTGCACATCGCGCCCCTTCCCCGCAATATGCACCCCGCAAACAACGTCGGCAGACGTCGGGCCAGGGGTACAGCTCTACTCGAGCATGTCCGCAATAATCACATTCAGGCAAGCTTCGTGGATGCCGTGGCATATGTCCAACAAGAGGCATTCGCCGTCTCCATCGTAGACTCCAATTCAAGGCTCACTTGCTGCGTTACGGTACGCACTTCGAGGCCCGTGGTAGCCGAACAGGTTGCAATCGCGCTGGCTGTGCTCGATGGTCGCAGAGAGGCAATATATAGTGATTCCAAGGCAGCCATTAAGGCCTACCAAACCGGTATGGTCTCCCCTCAGGCCCTCCACATTCTCCAAAGCGCCAAAAGTATCTCTCCGCATTCTCTCATTTGGTTTCCCGCTCACTTGGGGTCGATTGAGGGTTCTCCCTCTAACCCTAACGAGGGCGCACACGAGGCGGCGCGAGGACTCACTGACCGCGCCGCGTCAGCAGTCCCCCAGCCCCGCGGGGAGTCCTTGCTTACGTTTAATGAAATCACCACACACTACTATCTGTCAAGACGGGTATTTCCCCTCCCGCACCCCGCCTTATGCAGGGCGCGGGCGGTTACCCTTCGACTTTTACAAGACCGTGCGTACCCTAACCTCGTGGTTTTTCATGCCATATACCCTGAAAGATATCCCAGTGCGGACTGCCCTGCCTGTGGATTAAGGGCAACATTGGACCATGTGTTGTGGGAGTGTGAAGCCATCGGCTCCTCCTTCAGCGAGGATAGGTGGGCTGCGCTCTTGGGCAGCCCCGAACTCAACGACCAAACCCTGGCCGTCCAGAGTGCCCGCGATCGGGCCGTCAAGCTCGGCTTGGCGGTCCCTACGTGGGACTAGCCGGGTGGCGCGGGGTTTCCCCTGCGTCTTCTCTGGACCAAAATAAAGTTACTTCACTCACTCAGCTACAAATTCTTGTTCTAGTTCTGTCACTAAAATATTGCCGTAATTAGGACCAACCCTTATTCCTACTGACCATCCACTTACTTGCACGTAATGGACTGCATTAAACTCAATATTTTTTAGTTCAAGAATTAAGTTACGAAGTGTACGTAGCGTATAGCACTCAACAGGCTTATTCACTGGCCGCCCTTAATCAGCATGCACGCACACACGCACACATGCCAGCTGAGTAAAGGAAACCTCGCATAAGGCCTTCGAATGTTTTCCAGGAGTTCTTCAGCTGGAATTCTAAATTTTCTCAAAGTCTTGCAGTCTTGCAGCAAACATAACTACACCAATGCAGCGCGACGGAGCCGGGACCGAAAGAACAAAACGAAGCAAATGATTAAAGCAATTTTCTTCCGGACGTGTATCTTTTTCTTCTTGTTCTGCTTTATCACGCTCTTTGAGTGCTTTGTTATTGCTTTGGTTGGCCAAAGAAAATTTATGAATTATCTTATTTTTCAACACTGTCGACACTTGGACGAGTTGGTTCGCTTATTGTGCTCTTTGTGTCGTGATACTGTGTGCGGCTTCACACGTCGAGATGTCTTGCCTTTCTGTGTTCAGGTGCCGTTTGCGGTACATAAGCATTTATTTTCTACAAAACCCTTGGTTGTGAGTATACGGTAAATGTAAGAGCAAGGCGGAAAGCAGCAAATCCATTCAGAGATTAATCCACCAGTATGAAGGAACAGAAGAACAACTGCTCCAAGCAGTACGGGAAAAATGCTACGGAAAGATCTCGGTAGAAGGCTACCGAGGCGACTACCAGGGTGAAGAAAATTCAGCTACAGACCGACCCATCACAAGAGAAGAGGTCGTCGAGGCTGTAAGGGCTACAACAAAGAACACAGCAGCAGGGGCGGACAAAATCCGAAACTCGCTAATTCGAAACCTCAGCGACCAAGCAATTGATCAGCTCACCCTCTACCTCAACAAACTATGGGAGGAAGGCAAAGTACCAGCGGAGTGGAAACACGCCGTAGTGGTGATGATTCCCAAACCCGGCAAAAAACTCCAAATTGAAAATCTCAGACCAATTTCGCTTACATCATGCCTAGGCAAGCTGTACGAAAGAATAGTAACCCGAAGAATCCAAACGCATCTTGAAGACGGAGGATGGTACCCCAACACCATGTTCGGCTTCAGGGCAAACTTGTCTACCCAAGATATCTTGCTACAGCTAAAGGAAGAGGTACTCGAGACAATGGCGAAACACGGGGAAAACGTGGTCATGGCCATCGACATCAAGGGAGCCTTTGACAACGTGTCCCACGCCGCCATTATGGAGGGCATCAACACCAATAATTGCGGGAAGAAAGTCCATGACTATATCAGAAGCTTCCTAACCGACAGAACAGCGACAGTAGGCCTGGGAGACCTACGGAGTGACGCCTTTCAAACACCATGCAAGGGCACTCCGCAGGGCTCAGTAATCTCGCCAGTACTCTTCAACATAGCGATGGTCAACCTTACCAAGAAACTTAGCAAGATCCAAGGAATCAGTCACGCAATGTACGCGGACGACATAACGATCTGGACTACTCAAGGCTCACTAGGGGATAAACAAGAGGCACTACAAGAAGCTGCCACCTGCATCGAAGAATACACAAAGCAAAGAGGCCTCAGATGCTCCACGGAGAAATCTGAACTCCTCAGGGTGGGCAGACACCCCACTGATGCCCCGCTCGAAGTAAGGCTAGAAGGACAGAACATCCCGGAACAAAAGATGATTAGAATCCTCGGCATGTGGCTGCAAGGAAGCCGGAAATGCAGCCACACAATCTGCCTGCTAAACAAAGCAGCAGGACAGGTGGGCCGAATGATTAGCAGAGTGGCACACAAGCGATATGGCATGAAAGAGGAGGACACACTCAGGTTGGTCAACAGCCTGATAGTCAGCCGGGTCACATACTCACTGCCGTACCATGCAATCACCAAAACCGAAAAAGAGCAAGTGGAGACCATCCTCCGGATAGCGTATAAAACAGCTCTCCACCTCCCAAGGAACACATCCAACGACAAACTCATGCAACTTGGAATCAGCAACACTTTTGAAGAACTAAGGGAATGCCAGCTCAACGCACAAGTACGAAGACTCAGCAATACTACAACAGGAAGGGCGCTCCTGACAAAGCTAGGTCGGGAAGTAGAAAAACCGCAAAGTAGCAGGGCCACAATACCAGACCCACTAAGAGAGAAACTACGCATACAACCTATCCCTCGCAACATGGACCCAAACCTCCATGCGAGTAGGAGACAGGCTAGGGCAGAGTTTTACGAAAAGACGATGGGACATCGGGACAATACAGTCTATACCGATGCGTCCCTGTACTCACAAGCACACAAAAACAACGCGGCAGCGGTAGTAGTAAATAATCAAGGAGAATTAATCACAGGACTCACGGCCGAGGTGGCTAACATAACCGAGGCAGAGGAAATTGCTGTCGCACTGGCAGCGGAAGAAGGTTATAGAACAGGAATATCCCTCAATATTCTAACAGATTCACAAGAGGCGTGGCGGAGCTATATAGGAGGCAGAATTAGTAACACGGCGCTCAAGATCCTCAGCACAGTTCCAATCGCTGAGGGACAACCCACACATAACATTATCTGGATACCAAGCCACGCAGGGATCAGGGGCAACGAAGGGGCAGACAGCCTAGCTCGAGGGATGACCAGCCGAGCAGGAACGTCGACCGCCCCAGAGGGGCGACGGATCAACTGCGGGAACAGCTATTCAGAGCTATTAAACCTCTATAAGGGGCTAAGATATCAATATCCCCCACCACATAAAGCATTAACAAAGGAGGAGGCCGCAGGATGGCGGAGACTGCAAACGGGCACCTTCCCAAACTTACACATACTAAGTAGGATGTTCCCCACGCAGTATAGCGCAACCTGTCCGTGGTGTGGAGCTAAACCAACATTATACCACATTACATGGGAGTGTACAAGAAACCAGGCATTCCACAAACACAAAACGCCAAGTGCGGAGCAATGGGAGAGCTGGCTCACCAGCCGCGAGCTAGAGGCTCAAAGAGCTCTAATAGCGCACGCGTGCGAGGCGGCCCGGCTCAGTGGAGCCCTGGACTAGGGGCCCATCCATGGCTGAAGAGGACCCAAGCTTCAAGAATGAAGACTTCGGCCTCGACCCGCTAAAACCTTAAAAGAGTCAATAAAGTTTTCCATTCCATTCTCCATATTTTCTTGTTCTCACTAGTTTTCTTTGACCTGTGTTCGATCGCACTGCCCAATTAAAGCTATAAATCTGCGCCATTTTTCTCCTTCCTTTAGTCATTCTGCTGTCTCGAAGTAGAACTAGGGCGTTATTTTCGAGGTCCCGTATGGTTCTCAAATCCCATCCAGAAGTCAAGGGTTGAATTGCTGTTCGCTGTCATTCAGTTACAGCGCAATCAAAATTTATGCGGTATCTTGGTGTCTTTTCCGTCTTTCGAAGGAGAGAGGAACTTTTCACATTTTTATCTTAGAAAAAAACATTGCTGCGAAATTGAGCTCGCTACGGATGATCAGCCGACTCGCTGGATAAATATCCCCACATGTGGTACAAAACAGGCAGTACAGTTAACGCCACTCGTAGAAGACAAATCCCCATCAGTCGTCGTTGATACAAATGTCAACGTGTCTTGAAAGAAACTATAAAGCTATATTCTCGGCAAAGAACTTCCAATGAACCTACAGGACAAGTATCTTTGAATACAGAACAACAGGCGACGAAGTTGACGCTGTTCTGTAGACGATAAATCTCCGTCAGACGCTCATACGAATTTCAACGTGCCTTGAAACAAAGCCTAGAGCTTTACTCTCGGCAAGGAAGTTCCTCATTCTCGTTCTCTTCTCTTTTCTCCGTCTTAAAAAAAATGGCCGGGTTCCGCACATTGTGCGAATCAGTGTTACGCGAAACATTTTGCATACACCTGGCTATACAGCATTGCTCGGCTTTCCGCAAACAGTGACCAGGTGAACCAACCTGTATGTGTAACTTAAGTAGTTGTGTGTGTGGGTCCCCAGCTTGTGTGTGTGTGATGACAGCAGGCACAATGATGACCACCTCGAAGAAAAAAGTATGGCAGCAAAGGCATGCTTTCTGCGCAGAATGGTTCAACGCGAGCTTATAACATGAAATTACTGGGTTATACAGGGGTAACCGAGGAGTTCAAATTAGAAAAACACTGTAACATCTTCAGCAGCTACGTGTTATTATATAATCGTACGTACGCGCACGCAAGGCTATGTCATAGGGTGCATGTAAGCGACGATGACACTTGCACTCCAGCGAAAAAAAAATTTTAGAACATTATTACCTTGCCGATCATCCTGATGCAATTTCGCACAGTTTCTACATAGCGCAAACTGCCACGAGTACTGGTGATAATGGACCGGTCTCGAACATAGTGCGGTCTAACATGGAGCCTCAAAGCGCGAGCTGTTACAGGGAAAGGAGACGAGAAAGTGGCACGTGGCGCACGCGCCGAGGGTTTCCAAGATCTCTTGGTCACGCATTATTTTGTTTTTTATTAAGTAGAGGCGAGAGAGAAACCAGCCTACAACAATGTGTCAAAAATAAGGCAAATAGCCGCATTTACATGAATGCGACAGCTCGCGCACCGTATGGATTACATCTAATTTCTAGCGCATCGCATCCACGTCATCATCATCAGCCTATTTTATGTCCACTGCAGGACGAAGGCCTCTCCCTGCGATCTCCAATTACCCCTGTCCTGCTCCAATCGATTCCAACTAGCACCCGCAAATTTCCTAATTTTGTCGCACCACCTAGTCTTCTGCCGTCCTCTACTGCGCTTCCCGTCTCTAGGTGCCCATTCTGTCACCCAATGGCTATTTAATCTGGAAATTACATGACCTGCCCAGTGCCTATTTTTTCTCTTGATATCTATCAGAATATCGTCTAAACCCGTTTGCTCTCTGAACCAAACCGCTGTCTTTCTGTCTCTTAAAGTTATGCCTAGCGTTATTCGTTCCATCGCTTTTTCCGCGGTCCTTAACTTCTTCTCAAGCTTCTTTATGAGTCTCCAAGTCTCTGCCCCATTTGTCAGCACCGGTAAAATGCAATGATTATATACCTTCCTTTTCAATGATAATGGTAAGCTTCAAGTCAGAAGCTGACAATGTCTGCCATATGCGATTGAACTCATTTTTGTTCTTCTATGAATTTCCTTCTCATGATCAGGGTTCCCTGTGATTAATTGACCTAGGGAAAAGTACTCCTTCAAAGACTCTAGAGGCAGACTGGCGATCCTTTAAGTCTTATTCCTTTGCCCGGCTATTGACGATTATCTTTGTCTTCTACAGATTATTCTTCAACCCCACTCTTACACTCTCTGTTAAGGTCCGCAATCATTTGTTGTAACTCGCTGCAGTGTTGCTGAATAGAACAATGTCATCGGCAAACCAGAGGTTGATGAGGTATTCGCCGTCGGTCCTTACTCCTAAGCCTTCTCAGTTTAATAGCTTAAATACTTCTTCCAAGCACGCAATGAATAGCATAGGAAAGATTGTGTCTCCTTGTCTCACCCCTTTCTTCATAGGTATCTTCCTACTTGTGTAGCATTAGGGTGGCTGTGGAATCTCTGTGGATATTTTCTATGGTATTGTCGTAAGCGGTCTGTACTCCTTGATTACGCAATGCCTCTATGACTACTGGTATCTCTACTGAATCAAATGCCTTTTCGTAATCTATTGTTGCGTGTGGAAAGACACAGACAGAAGAGGCTATTTACAGGCTATTTACAATGAAGCCAGGCAGCCAGGCCGACACTCGCTCGCGCCAAGCGCACCGACCAACTTCATCGTTGTTCTCGCGGCGGCTCGTTTCTTGAGCATCGCTCGATGATATCGTAATACTACCCCCCCCCCCCCCCCCGGCAGCAAAAGCACCGTCACTAAATATCCAAGGCGCGTGGAGAGTTGTAGGGCTTGAGTCGGGCGACGTGGACAATGTCACTGCATGGTTGTCACAGCGGAGGACGTAGTGGGCGTGCCTCGAACGATTTCATAGGTGACATCGGTCACTTTGCGGAGCACGCGATATGGACCTGTGTAACAAGAAATGAGTTTTTCACATAGGCCAACTTTACGCGAAGGTGACCAAAGCAACACGAGGCTGGCGGGCACAAAATGGACATCACGGTGACGGAGGTCGTAGCGTTCCTTCTGCTTGTCTTGATACACTTGTAGACGAGCGCGCGCAAGTTGGCGAGCGTGGTCAGCATGAGCGATTGCATCACGGACATAATCGCTAGTTGAAGCTGTGGCGGACGGAAGCACAGTGTCCAGTGGTAGCATTGGTTCGCGGCCATACAAGAGGTAAAACGGGCAAAAGCCAGCAGTTTCGAGATGGGAAGAGTTGTATGCAAAGGTAATGCAAGGTAGAGCCAGGTCCCACTCACGGTGGTCGTCGGAAACGTATTTGGATAGCATGTCTGTAAGGTTGCGGTTCGAGCGCTCCGTGAGGCCGTCCGTTTGGGGATGGTAGGAGGTGGTAAATTTATGCCGTATCGAGCAGGCACGCATGATGTCGTCGATGACTTTGGCCAAAAACGTACGGCCACGGTTTGTTAGCAATTGACGCGGAGCACCATGCATCAAAATAATATCATGTAGGAGGAAGTCCGCAACATCAGTTGCGCAACTGGTCGGAAGAGCATGGGTTACGGCGTAGCGGGTCGCGTAGTCCACCGCGACTGCAACCCACTTGTTCCCTGATGTAGATTCCGGAAATGGGCCGAGAAGGTCTAAGCCGACACCATGAAAGGGCTCGGCAGGAATGTCGAGCGGCTGCAGGTAACCAGCGGGGAGCTGGGAAGGCTTCTTGCGTCGTTGCGAAACTTCACAAGCGGCGACGTAACGTCGTACGGAACGGGCAAGACTCGGCCAGAAAAAACGGCGACGTACACGGTCATAGGTTCGAGATACGCCGAGATATCCTGCCGTTGGTGCGTCGTGGAGGTCTGCTATAACGGTGGAGCGGAGGTGTTTAGGTACTACAAGCAGGAACTCAGAGCCGTCTGGATGAAGGTTACGACGGTACAGAGTACCGTCGCGGAGGACGAAGAGGCGTAGAGTAGCATCGGCCGGAGAGTGTTCAAAACGGTCGATGAGTGCTCTGATGTAGGCGTCACGGCGTTGCTCGTCGGCGAAATGAAGCAGCTGGGACACCGAGAATACGCAAGAAGCACTGGCAATATTAGAGGAGTCAGAGTCGTCAACAGGGTAACGCGACAAGCTGTCAGCGTCATGGTGGAGGCGGCCAGACTTGTACACCACGCAATATGAAAATTATTGTAGCCTCAAAGCCCATTGACCAAGCCGGCCTCTAGGATCTTTTAGCGAAGAGAGCCAGCAGAGAGCATGATGGTCAGTGACTACGGAAAAAGGGCGACCGTAAAGGTAAGGACGGAACTTCGCAACCGCCCAGACTACAGCAAAGCATTCTCGTTCCGTAATGGAATAGTTCCGCTCCGAGGGTGTGAGGAGGCGGCTCGCAAAAGCAATAACGCGATCCTGGCCACGCTGACGCTGGGCTAAGACGGCACCTACGCCATGACCACTGGTATTTGTACGCAATTCTGTAGGGGCATCAGGGTCGAAGTAGGCGAGAATGGGTGGTGAGGAGAGAAGAGTAACCAGACGAGAGAAGGCGGCGGCTTCTGCAGTACCCCACGAGAATTGTACTCCTTTCTTCAAAAGATTAGTGAGGGGTCTAGCAATTGCCACAATATCTTGAATAAAACGACGAAAGTACAAGCATAGCCCCACAAAACTTCCAACGTCTGCGGCTGTCTTCGGAACCGGAAACTCTCTGACAGCGCGATTTTTGTCAGGATCAGGCTGTACTCCGGAAGCGTCAACGAGATGGCCCAGAAGAGCAATTTCTCGGTGGCCAAAACGACATTTGGACGAGTTAAGTTGTAGCTTCGCCTTTCGAAATACATCAAGTATAGTTGTGAGACGTTCAAGGTGAGTGTCGAACGTTGGCGAGAAGACGATGACGTCGTCGAGGTAGCAGAGACATGTGGACCATTTGAAACCTTGGAGCAAGGAGTCCATCATACGCTCGAAGGTGGCAGGGGCGTTGCGTAATCCAAACGGCATTACTTTAAATTGGTATAGGCCATCAGGTGTGATGAACGCGGTTTTTTCTCCGTCCATATCGTCAAAAGCAATCTGGCAGTATAACGAACGAATATCAATAGACGAGAAATAGCTGGAACCGTGCAGGCAGTTAAGGGCGTCGTCTATACGTAGGAGCGGGTAGACGTCCTTGTTAGTAATGTTGTTCAGATGACGGTAGTCTACACAGAAGCGCCACGTGCCGTCTTTCTTCATAACCAACACCACAGGGGACGCCCAGGGACTCGAAGATGCCTCAATGATGTTTTTATCGAGCATTTTGTTCACTTCGTTTTGAATTACTCGGCGTTCCGACGCAGAAACTCAATACGGTCGTCGGTGAATAGGCGTAGCATCGCCAGTAATAATCCGATGCTTGACCGCGAGCGTCTGGCCTAAAGGGCGATCGTCGATATCGAAAATATCTCGGTAGGACGATAATACTTGGCAAAGCTCTTCAGCCTGCGCCGAGGACAGGTCCGTCACAACCATTTTCTTTATATTGGGAACGGCACCCGAGGCTGGCACGAGGGGCCTGCTAAGCTCGCCAGAACCATCGGTCGATAATGCTGCCACGTATTGGTCGCCGAGACAATCAACGGTGGCAAGGCAAATACCTTGCGGCAGAATTTGCTTTGCCAATCCAAAGTTACAGACAGGCATACGAGTGTGGTTCCCAGTAATATTAAGTATACTGTGAGGCACTGTAACGTCATACCTTATTGGAATGTCGGGCAGAGGAGTGACGAGCTACTCGCCATCAGGAACTGGTGGGAAAGACAACAGTTCAATGTAGGCTATTGACTTTGGCTGCAGGCGAAGAAAGCCGGTGGGACGTAAGCGGCAGTGGGGTGCGTCAGAAGGTTCTGCGAGCATCGGCAATTCAAGGCGAAGGGTGCTGGAAGAGCAGCCAATAAGAGCAGAATGTGCGGAGAGAAAATCGAGACCGAGAATGAGGTCGTGGGGGCAATGAGCAATTACGGTGAAGAGGACAGGAGTGTGGCGGCCGGCGATGCTGACGCGTGCCGTACACATGCCGGTGATAGGCACAGTACCGCCATCCGCAACGCGGACGACGCGTGCCGACGCTGGGCTGAGGAGCTTGTTCAGTTGTCGTCTGAAGGCAGCACTCATTATTGAAAGATGTGCTCCTGTATCGACGAGTGCCGTGACAGGATAGCCGTCAACGTCAACGTCAAGAAGGTTTCGGTTCGTGGGTAGCGTGAGCAGAGGATTTGAGGGCAAGGTCGACAACACAGCTTCACCTCCAAAAGCTGCAGTGCCTAGTTTTCCGGCTGGATCCGGGAGGCGATAGGCGGAGAAGAGAAGCGACGGGGCTGGGGCGATTGAGACTGATGGCATCGAGGTGAGGGCGAGCGGCTGTACCGAAGGTTCGGAGTAGGAGCATCAGCGGCAGTGGATTCATGGCGGGTAGTATAGTGAACGGAAGGTCCAAAGGTGCGGAAATAAACGGCGGTGTATGTCTGAGGAGGTGGTGGCCATCGGTTGCGGCAGTGACGAGTGACGTGGCCGATGCGACAGCAGTGGAAGCAGAACGGCCGGCCATCAGGGGTAGGCCAATCGGACGGGTTGCGGCGAGATGTGGCGGAAAAGGACTGCCGAGGACGAGGAGGGCCGCTAGAGAACTGGGGAACGCTGGGTTGAGATGTGGAACACATGGAGTTCAGACCCATGTTCTCAAATTTCTGTCGGACGACGGCCTGGATCATCGCAATGGTGGTTGCTGGCGGATCGGGAGGCATCGTGGAGAAAGCTGGCGAACAGGTGGCCTCGAGTTCGCGGCGAACAATACGGGTGACGTCGTCGCAGATGGTGGTCTGACGTGGTCGACCCTCACATGTCGACGTAGCATGTCGACGTGTTGGGTAGCCGCGTGATGTGGTGTGTGATACGGCGGCTCTTAGCTTGTTCAAGGCGACGGCATTCTTTAATAATGGCGTCGATAGTCGAGACGTTCCCGAAAACAAGCAAATTGAAAGCGTCGTCGGCGATGCCTTTTAGAACAGAACATGTGACGCTTTATCGGCTTCGGACATAGCATCGTCAGCTTCGCGGCATAGAGCGAATACGTCGAGGATGTAGGAAACGTACGGCTCCGTAGATGACTGAACACGAGACGCAAGAGCCTTTCTCGCGGCAGCCTTGCGCCCAATGGTGTCGCCGAACAGTTCCCGTAGCTTCTCTTTGAAATTGTCCCAACTGGTTATCTCGTCGTCATGCGTTTGGTGCCAGACGCGTGGGGTGCCGCCAAGATAAAAGATGACATTGGCGAGCATAATCGTTGGGTCCCACCTGTTGTTAGCACTGGCGTGTTCATAGAGTTTGATCCAGTCGTCAACATCTTGGCCCTCCAGGCCAGAGAACACACCTAGGTCGCGATGTGGGGCTACCGTGACGATTGGAGCAGTGAAACAAGCCGAAGCCGTTGCAGAGGTGGGCGCGTCACCGGGAGGCATGGTGACAAGCTCGGTGTGCCGACCACTTCTGAGTTCCGTGGTGAGGACGGGGATCGCTGACCTCCACCAGAATGTTGCGTGTGGAAAGACACAGACAGAAGAGGCTATTTACAGGCTATTTACACTGGAGCCAGGCAGCCAGGCCGACACTCGCTCGCGCCAAGCGCACCGACCAACTTCGTCCTCGTTCTCGCGGCGGCTTGTTTCTTGAGCATCGCTCGATGATATCGTAATACTATGAAAGCCATATAGAGAGGCTGATTTTACTCTGCGTATTTCTCGATTACATCATTGATGACATGGATGTGATCCATTGTAGAGTATTCCTTCCTGATACCTGGCTGTTCCCTTAATTTTGACTAAAGTGCAGTGTTGTCGTTATTCTATTGGATGTTATCTTGGTGAATATATTATATAGTACTGGGAGTACGCTGAGGGGCCGATAATATTTCAATTCTTTAACGTCTCCCTTTTTGTGGATTAGTATAATGTATGCACTATTCCAGTTTTCTGGGACCTTTGCAGTCGATAGACACTTCGTATAGTACGTGAGCCGCCAGTTTTTCATACATGATGTCTCCTCAATTTTTGATTAAATCGGCAGTTATTCCATCTTCTCCTGCCGCTTTTCCCCGTTTCATGTCTTGCAAGGCCCTTCTCACCTAATCCCTAGTGATAGGATCAGTTTCTGTATCCTCTTCATTACTGTTTCGAATGGAGTTCTTTTGAGTCCTCTGAAGACTGTACAGGTCAGTATAGAATTCTTCCACTGCTTTTACTATACCTTCGAGATTGCTGATGATTTTATCCTGCTTATCTTTCAGTGCATACATCATGGTTTGTCCTATGTCAAGTTCCCTTCTCACTAATTTTAGACTGCGTTCATTTTTTACGGCTTCTTGAGTCTTTCTGCGTTATAATTTCGAATATGACTTATTTTCGCCTTCTTGATCAGTTTTAACAGTTGCGTGAATTCTATCTTATCTCTTGAGTTGGATACTTTCATTCTTTGTCGTTTCTTTATTAGGTCCTTTGTTACTTGGGAGAGCTCGCCTACTGGTTGGCTTGGCGCCTTGCTTCCCATTTCAATTGCTGTCTCTGAAGCCTGCCTCTTTACGGTTTCATTAATTAGCTCTATGTCATCATCATCTCACTGTTCTAAGGCTGCATATTTGTTTGCAAGTACCAACCTAAATTTGTCTCCTTTTACCCTTACTGCCTATAAGTTGACCCGATTCTTCTTGACCAATTTTACACTTTCCCTGTTAAAATTGAGGTGAGTCCTATCCCTCACTAACCTATGATCACTGCGCTTCACCCTACCTTTCACGTTTACATCCTACACTATGCTTGAATCGGCAGGAAGTATGAAATCACTTTCATTTCTTGTTTCACCATTAGGGCTTTTCGAGGTCCACTTTCTGTTGCTACGCTTCCTGAAAAAGGTGTTCATTATTTTAAGCTTATTCCCTTCTGCGAATTCTACCAGCACATCTCCTCTAGCGTTTCTAGAATCGACACCGTAGTTGCCAATTGCTTGTTTACCCACCTGCTTTTTCCCACCTTTTGCATAGAAGTCGCCCATTATTGCAGTATACTGAGTTTGCACTTTTCTCGTCGCTAATTTAACACCTTCATAAAACTGATCTACTTCCACATCATCGTGACTGGATGTTGGAGCGTAGGCTTGTACTAGCTTTAATGTATACCTCTTATTAAGTTTCATTACGACTACTGCTACGCTCTCATTAATGCTGTAGAATTCGTCAATGTTGCCCGCTATGTGCTTATGGATTAGGAATCCTACCCCGTATTGCTTCTTATCTGGGAGACTTATTTAGCAGAAGAGATGGCCTTATTCAGCAGTGTATAAGCCTCACCATTTTTTCTAATCTCACTAAGGCCGATAATATCCCAAACAATGTCTGCTAGTTCTTCAAGGAATCCCGCTAAGCTAGCCTCACTCGACAGAGTTCGGCTGTTAAAGGTTCCACGTAAACGGGTCTAATGCGCTAGGAAAGGGCGTCACATTCATACGACAGAAACGGGTAGATTGAGACGAGTAAGTCGACTTTCGGAGTGCATGTAAACGCAATCGCATCGCATTAAGAATTATGGCGATGGAATTTGCTGCGGAAGTGATGCACTCGCCAAGCTGCAGGACATCAAGATGAAATCACGAGGAAACGCTGACCCCGAAGGCGACGCCGGAAACGCTGATTTGGCTACTATGTGCAACACCGTGTGCCGTCACCATCACACCATGGGTAACGCTCTACGTTTAAACGTTGGTGCATCGCATTAAGCATGATGCGCTAGGAAATCTGATGCGCTGCTGTCGCATTCTGTCGCTTTCATACAAACTTGGGTAATGCTTCGCATTAAAAAAGAACAAGCGTTAGCCTTGTGTTTCATTCTGAGAGTTCCCCGAGTGCCGATAAATCGCGCTTTACATAAACTTTCGGAATGCTTTAAATTCAGAAGTGTTCTAAATGAATATTACTAGCCTCCTCAAAGAAAACGTTTGCTAAGCAAAACTATCAAGAAGTCAACCAAAAGGGGAAGACGCCGTTCTTTCGTCTGAACACCCGCCGTGGTTGCTCAGTGGCTATGGTGTTGGGCTGCTGAGCACGAGGTCGAGGGATCGAATCCCGGCCGCGGCGGCCACATTTCGATGGGGGCGAAATGCGAAAACACCCGTGTGCTTAGATTTAGGTGCACGTTAAAGAACCCCAGGTAGTCAAAATTTCCGGAGTGCTCCACTACGGCGTGCCTCATAATCAGAAAGTGGTTTTGGCACGTAAAACCCCATAATTTCATTTGTTCTTCTTTACTTTATTTCGTCACGTGGCAGGAATAGGATCAAATATGGGAATAACTTCACAAATTGCGCCATCTACCTGGCGCCATTCAGAGGAATTACCGTTCGCTCATACGGTAAAACGTTGAAATGAATTTTCACCACCTCACCTGCGCCAGCATCATGCGCACTACAAGCAAATATATTCACAGATATCTGCATGCGCTCATCATACAGGCGTTGCTGGCTCCCTGTATATAGCGGCTCCTCTGAGCGATCGAAATCAGGCAGCTTCCTTTCTTTCCCCCGCGAGCGATATCTTCGCAAGCCATCGTTACTTCATCGCCTGTAAAAGAGGAAGGCGTTTCTTGTTCTCTTTACAACGAAATAAAACGACCCAGCAGTAGTCCGCTCAGAGAATTGCAGACGAACAAGAGAAAAAAAGTCAAGGAAAGGAGGTTGTATTTCTGCTGATCGGTCAGCAGAGGCAACCTCAGCGAGGCAGCAAGCACAGAGAACGAAATAATGATAAGCTGTTCACAGAAAGCAAATGTAAATCAACACAGACAAATGAAAGGTTCGGCGCTGCAGCTATACGGCAAGCGGAAGTTTATCTGAAAACCCTTCCGCAATGGTCTTCTCGGAAGTCGTTGGTGGATTGAGCTCCGGTGGAAGTAAAGGCGCCCACGTTAGACGAAAGAAAGGAAGAAAAGAATGGCGGAAATAACGACTTCGCGAAATGGGCTGACCCTTAACCTGCCAGTGTGGAAAAGGAAATGTACGGCCAGATATTGTCCAGAATGTATACGCTGTCCCTTTAGGAAAAAGAAGAAAATAGCATGTGAGAGATACATTCCGGTAGAAATGTTCGCCTCTGGCGCGCTTCTCGGCAGACGGACCGCAGTACGGCAGCTTCTAGAAAAAATAAAGCGGAAGCACCGCTGGAATGCCCTGTACACCGTAATGGTATGGGCAAGCATTATTCAGATGCTTTTAGGAATCTTTCTGATCGGCCTCTGCATTTGGCGCGATAAGCCATCTTCTATACAGACCAATGCATTCGCATCACAAACTTGATGGGGCACGTCTCTCGACTCGGCCATTCAAAATGTTATTCTTGAGCTCACTGAAGTTTGAGACTGACGTATGAAATGTTTCCTTTTATCGGTAAAATATGTCACTTTTTCCACTCCAATAATTTATTCGAGTACACAAGGTAGACTGCAATATAAATGTAGCATATAAAAGTGCGGGTGGAACACGTGAATGACTTTCGCGATTAGCTAGCCCATTGCAAACCATGGTCAGCAATCGAAAGTGCTCTGTAGATTAGAAAGACAGAAAGCTGAGCTAGTTGGTAAGGATTCATTATGCAGAAAAGGTGACGCATGCTGACAGGACACAAGATAAACGAAGTGGACAACACGAACGCCGACTATCAGCTGAAGGGAGCACTGAGGCGATAAAAGAATGATGACACAAAACTCATCTTAACAAGCTCTGGAATGGTACCACCACGTGTCAGTCGGGTAAATGTGCCGGTCTACGTGAGAGATAGCTGTTAAGGCACTTAATCTCTTCCTTATGTAAAGTAATCTTAGGCTGACTCACGCACGCACTTCCACCATTATAGATATGCCCTGCCTCTATCAAAACACGCGTATCTTCATTCTTGTGCCTGTACAATATCACACATTAATCTAACTCTGGCGTGCAGTTACAATCTTGGCAATGTAGGGAAAGACTAGAAGGCGATCCAATGGTTAACAACCTTTTATGTTCCATTAGCCTCTCATTGATACACCGCCCCATTTGCCCTACGTAGAACTGGCCACAGCTTAAGGGAACATTATAAACCGCACCCATACGACAGTCAGTAAAACTGTTGTTCTTATTGTGCTTCACTGGACAAATATCTGTTCTTTTTTTGCCTTTTATCTGCTCCTTCCTCAGCACGGCAGCGCATATCTTACCTAACTTATTGGTTGTAGTGAAAGCAACATTAACATCATATCTAAGCTGTGGCCAGTTCTGCGTAGGGCAAACGGGGCGGTGTATCAATCAGAGGCTAAGGGAACATAAAAGGTCGTTAACCGATGGATCGCCTTCTAATCTTTCCCTACATTGCCAAGATTGTAACTGCACGCCGAGTTAGATGAATGCGCGATATTGTATAGGCACAAGAATGAAGATATGCGTCTTACGGTAGAGGCACAGCATATCTAAAATAGTGGAAGTGCGTGCGTGAGTCAGCATTCGATTACTTTACATGAGGAAGAGATTAAGTGCCTTAACAGCTATCCCTCACGTAGACCGGCACATGTACCCGATTGACACGTGGTGATATCATTCCAGAGCTTGCGCAGATGAGTTTTGTGTCTCCTTTCTTTGATAGTTGATAGTCGGCGTTCGTGTTGTCCACTTCTCTTCTCTTGTGTCCTGTTTGCACGCCTCACCCTTTTTTGCATAATGCTCTGTAGAGTGCTGTATGATACCAAGGCATGCCCACGAATAACTTTTCCTCGATTCTATTCCTTCCTTATCACCCACCGTTGACCATGTAGGCACAGCGCCGCTGCGACCTCTGACGAAGCGCGAAAAGGAATATTATTGGAATGGCACGATTACATTATCTCGGCTTCACAGTGATATTTACAGGGACCGCCACCTTTCCTGATCGTAATAACTCCGCTTGGGTCTTGCGTGTAATCTAACCTAACACAACTGCGGTAAATCCTAACTGTGGTTGAGCGTAACCGCGGTTAGCGCGCCAGTGTCCCGCTGTTTCCCAGCAAACCAAGAAATGACACTGCCCGGGACGCCTTGATCGCCCACGATAGCAGACACAATAAACACAATTACAGATTTTGGCGACTCGCTCGTAGCGAACCGCTACGGGAGAGGCTCAAGCTACACGTGGAGGCATTTTAAGAGAATGCGGCTACAAAGTAATGAGGCCCACTTGTCATTCTGTAGCAGCTAATTGAAGGCTCGCTTGAAAAGGGTGTAGCTTTATCGTCCCCTCACTTGCGGCCATTGCTGTTTCGATTGGCGGTCAGTATTGCTCTCTCTACGCCATTAAAGCAAAGCCGCGAAATTGACCGGCTTGATCGCTTCATTAGAGATTTGCCCCCTACAGATCGATGAGAACGTGGTAGACGAAGGCAGGAACAGATTTTATCATTGTTGCGCGTGTTAGAAAAGGTTTATCATTACAACTGACCCACCCGAAGTCAGAAATATTGGGAATCGCCACCTCAGAAAAGTAAATGAGCCACTCTTCCACCATGGAATTCTATGCCGCATTTTCAACGAATCATTTTTAATGCCTATTTATTCGCCCTTCGACATAGGCACATCCCTGCAATGGGCCATTCGGAGCGCACTGCGTGGCTACCGAATCAATGACAAAGCGCCAAATTAATGAGAATATAATGCAACGTTAGAAAACACGACGCCATGCTTTATAGGGGCATAGTGTGCAGTCGGGATCGTTGTTGTTATTGCTGTTGTCGCATGCAAAAAAACAAGGTCCCAATTTTGTTTGGAAGGCAAACATCGACTGCGATAGCAAATTACGAGTAGTATAAAGCTATACCAATAAGGATAGTAGAATTATCGGCCGCATAAACTTGTAAACATTCGCTAAGTAACTAAATTAGCCATCATGATGTCATGGACGCACAAGCAAACATGAACACATCTTCCTCGATGACCGCGGAAAGTCGTCAAAGCGCTGGAGGGAAGAGTAGTAGTAGTAGTAGTAGTAGTACTGGCAGTAATAGAAGGAATAGAAGTAGCTGTAGTAGTGGTGGTAATAGTAGTAGCAGCCACAATAACAGCAGCAGTAATAGTAGTAGCAGTTATTGTTGCTATTGTTGTTGCTTGTGACGTAACCGCAAACTCGTCTGAGCTTGCGTTATTTTGTTTTGTTCGTAACGTGTGCTTAAGCGCACCTCAGTGCATTTCACTATTTATCTTTTTTTACTTGTCTTTAACTTAGTGGATGTCCTCGTGGTTGCGGTACTCGGTCACCGCAACCGCATTCCGATGAAGGCTGAATGCAAATATTCTCGCTGACCGTGCCTGCGCTGAACGTCAGAGAACGCCGCAGGTGGTTGAAACAAATCCGGAGCCGTCGGCTGCGGCAGCTCCGCTCCAGGCAAATCGGGGCCGTCGCTGCGAGGCGTGCGTTCGTGCACGGATTAGAGACGGTGCAATAGTGGCAAGTGGCTGGGACAGCAACGATGGTGGCAAGCGTGGTAACGCTGTGCAGTGACGACGAGTGCTTCGCTTAAATGGGAGATCGGTGAGACTTTTACTCAGTGCGTGGTTGACTATAGGCTTTTAATCTTGCACCCAGATCACGGGCAGCTGACTAGTTTCTCTATTCACTCTCCAGGGCTTAATAGGTCTTGGAAACGTGTAATGGTAGAGCACGGCCAGACGTGCACTTGATTGATGAACATAGCGTCCGAGAAAGCGACTTGTATACAAACTGAAGTGCTTTCATTGTAGACCAATAAGTCTAAAGAAGTTGGTTAGAATGTGGACAACACGTACTCTTCGCAAATATTGGCTTGTAGCTCCTAAGGAGGTTTCGGACAACGCTTATCGAGTAGATAAATACTAGGATGAAAGGAGCATGTTCATTTTTTGCTTGGTGAAAATCACGTTATATGTATGGGCAATATATAAATGTAGCATAGTATGCACTTTCCTATTTTCTGAGATTTTGCATATCTGTACTTTACCCATAGTCTTTGCGACAGTTTAAGATGTATTTCTCTATAGCTACATTTCGTGCTTTATGATGTTATCGCATAGTCTTTTTATAATCAATAATTTTTTCATCCTTGGGATGTTGGTGACTTGTGATATATTCGCGTGTTACTCATGCGAAGAAATGTAGCCAGCACAACCTGTTGGTGCCAATATCTCCTCATTTATTTAAGTTGATTAAAAATATCGAATATTCTGTTTCAGAATTCATGCAACGAAGCACAAAAGAATGATGAAATCTCAATTTGTAGGCTCTGTACACGGCAGACAAAAAACAAACAATACATTTTGACTTTGGCATTGATAGGCATGGTTTCCAAGGTTGAATGCCAACTTGTGACCTTTTCTCTTGCAGATTATCGCCAAAAGCTCTTTCGACGACCATGTATTAAAACCACACTGACCCAACTTGTACCCATTGCACCCGATAACGCATAAAAATAACACGTAATAAGCACCTTGATGTAGTCATAGTCAACGTGACCAGTGCCACAAGGAGTCGCACACGTTCTTTCCGCACACGTTGTTGCGGCACACCAAGACAGTTCCTAACTTCGAGGCCGCGGTGGCCGCATTTCGATGCGGGCGAAATGCGAAAACACCCGTGTACTTAGATTTAGGTGCACGTTAAAGAACGCCAGGTGGTCCGAATTTCCGGAGTCCCCACTAGGGTGTTCCTTATAATGAAATCGTGGTTTTGGCACGCAAAAACCCATCATTTTCAGTTCCTTTGAGAAAACTCAAGCGAATTCACATAACAGCAGCACAATTTTTGAAAATTCAGCGATGATTAGATTACTCCCTATTGCAAAATTTTAGCGCAGATGTGTACGTATAGAAGCATCGACATTTGGACATCTTAGTACTGGTTGAACATCTTGAATAGGCAGCGCAGGACGACAAAGACTGAAGGCCTGTGTCTTTCCTGCCTTCTGTCTTAGTCATCTTGCGCTACCCCTTCAAGATTTATACGTGTTTTCATTTCGCGATATACTGGCTGCCGCGGAGAATCTGACTTCTGCGGCATGTTGTAAATGCGTCGTAAAAGCGAAGTGTGGCGCGTCTGCCTCGTTAATCGGGAGACCACGCGAGCCAGCGCGTGGGAGACGAGTGGGCGCGGTTTACAGCAACCACCGCTGACAGTCCTCCTCCGCTCATGTAGTGGTTTGTTTCCATATATGATATTGGTGGGGTCATCGGTGAAAAGACGACGCGCGCTACTCTGGCGCCATCTCGTAGCCATCGTCGCCTCAGAGCCCGTCTTGCACGGCACTACGCTTTTCTTCTCACGCTTTCGCCATACGCTCCTGCTCTGATTTCCTCCTCATGCCCCGCGTTCGCTCTTTCACCCTTCCTTGTGCTCCTTCACTTGGTTACGAGGGACGCGGACGCCGACGCTCACTTCAACAAGGAGCGCCTGAGAGCTGCGCTTTAAAATGGTGGAGCAGCAGTTGGCGAAAAACTACAACCAGTTGTACCGAAGTACTGACAGCGCCAAATCTGCGAAAATTTATAGGGAAAGCTGAAAACGCAACAGAGCCACCAGAGGATTCATCCTCCTTGCAGCATAGGAAACAGAAAAGATTGGTCTTAGAATCAGATTGACGAACCCAAAATTTTTTCGTTTCGATTCAGCGAAAATATTAATTGCTAGTTTAAAAATATTGGTTCAAATCCATTTCAACTGGTTTATGTTCGTTTGCGTAACCGAAGAGCATTTATTTAAAAAAACGCAGCCACTAAAGAGATTTTGAATGAGGACCTCGTCGGAAAGCCGGTCTCATGGTCGTTGTACCAGAGAATGGCGACGCACGCGAGATAGAAGAGCACGTTGCTCAGTATGGCGGGATCATCCCATTTGTTGTCGGCGCTTTCACATGTCGCGCCCTGGTGCACAAAATGACTACATGGTGAATGTAAAAAAAGGAACGTCTATTGTTCGCTCCGCGTGGCTATATATAGGAGCTCCATGACGTACGCGCCACGTGCCTAGAGTCCCGGATGATGCCCCGGCTTGCCAGCTGAAGACACATCATCATCTCCCCCCTTCAGAGTGATGCGCACAGGAGCTCTGCGTTGTCGAGTTGACTTTCGAAGTGGCGTCTCTGGCGTTGGAACTTTCACTACACTCGGTCCAGATATATTCGTTGAATCCCCTGCTGTGTATCTACTGCAACCATTCTTGCATCCTGTTGTTCCCTAACTGTCGCAGATGTCAATTTCGATCCGTCCAGCTTCGTATCCCCACACATTGACTCTGATCCCATTTTTGTGGACTTGTGTTCTACGGCTCTGTATCCGCTGCCTGCATGCTTGGTGTGATGCAGTCGATCTTCGTAGTTAAGCAGCAACTCTGCAGGAGGCTTTGCTTTTTTTCCTGGGGTGCGACGGTAAGCGCATAACAATTTGGCCAGTCGTGTCTGTAGTTTCACCTGGGCTGTTTTCTTGAGCCCTTCTTTGACTATATGAACAGCCCTTTCCACCATCCCATTGGACTGCGGATATGGAGCCGTGGTGAGATGATGTATGTGATTCTGACACACGAAGTCCCGAAAGAATGTGCTTGTAAACAAGGTGCCCATTGTCGGTTACTATGGTTTTGGGAAGACCGAACCTAGCATAGATGACTCATAGAGCGTCCACAGTTGTTTCTGACGTGCCTGTCTTCATAAGAAGTGCTTCAAACCGATTAGTCGCTGCATCTACCACGACTAATATCATGCGCCCATGCAATGGCCCGTTGAAATCTAGATACAGGCTGTTCCACCTTTCATTTGCGATTGGCCATGGTAGTCTGATGGCAGCTGCGGGTATGACAATACGGTGACCTCCGAAAATAAACTCCTGCGTAAGCGTCAGTTCCCGTGTTTTGTTGAAGAAGGGTCGGTATCGCTTTTGATACTCCACTAGGACGTTGGGCTAACTTTTAACAACCCACTGTCTGAATTGCTGCAAGGTAGCATCCGGGTTCGTCAGCTGTATTAGTTCCATTGCTGTTTTGGCGTTGCTTGCTAAGGAGTCAGTGTAGAGAATATACTCGGGTGTTTCTTCAAGACACTTGGCGTCTTCGCTGGCCACAAGTGGCAGCCGACTCAGTACATCAGCATTGGCGTTGTCCACACCCTTTCGATACTCTAAGGTACACTGATAATTGTCCAGCAGGAGGGCCCATCTTTGTATCCTGGCTGCTGTCATGGCAGGAATGGCTTTCCTCGGATTGAAGAGACCCGTCAGCGGTTTATGATCAGACACCAAGACAACTTTGTTTCCGTACAAATAGTCTTTAAACCGGGTCACTCCAAAAACCAGTGCCAAAGCTTCCTTTTCCAGATGCGAGTAGTTTCGTTCTTCCTGGTTAGGTGTCCCGGAATGGAATCCTACGGGGTAGTCGATTTCATTTATCCGATGGCAGAGACCTGCACCCACTCCTACTGCTGTTGCATCACATTCAAACCACAATGGTTTTTTCGGGTCAAAGTTGGCTGGAAACCTTGAACAGACAGCCTTCATATGTACTTGAAGGCTGTCTCTTGTTTGTTCTGCCACTCCCATGGGGCTCCCTTCTTTACAAGGTCGTACAACGAAGTCAAGTGTGTAGTCAAATTAGGCAAAAACTTGGCATATTAAATAATCAATCCAGAAATGTTTTCAGTTCGGTCACCGAGGTAGGCGTAGGGGCCGTTATGACAGCTGCTATGTTGTCATCCTTGAGCTTGAGGCCAGAAGCATCCGCGCGGTGATCCAGAAAGGTGACTTCCCTTTGGCGAAATTTACATTTGTTGCGGTTCAGCCCAAATCCATTCTCTCGTAAACGTGGAAGCACTTGCCGCAACACTGTGATGTCGATTTTCTTCTCCGCTACGATGATGACATCGAGGTAAACTTGGACACCTGGAAGATCCCTGAAGAGCAAGTCCATTCGTCTTTGAAAGATGCTTAGCGCTGAACTGACTACAAAGGGAACTGACTACAATAGGCCCTCGTGTGTGTTGACACTGTTATTTCTTTAGCCTTGTCATCCAACGGAAGTTGATTGTAGGCTCGTGTCAAGTCGAGGGTGGTGAATACTTCATTTCTGAGTCATGCGAAAATGTGTTCTACCCGTGGCAGGGGACATTGTTCAGTAACTGTAGCTGCATTCACAGTCGCATGGAAATCTCTACAAACTCGTATGGGTCCATCAGTTTCACGACAGGGACGACAGGTGTTGCCCGTTCTGCCGTCGTTACAGGCGATAAAGCACCGTCCGCCACCATCCGATCCAATGCCTTCGAATCCTTGTTTAGCAAGGCATAAGGTAGGGAACGAGTTTTGCAGGAACGAGGTGTTGCCTCTTGCTTTAGTTGGAATTTCCCTGGCGGGCCCGTGAGCCTTCCAAGTCCCGAGGCAAATACATCCGTGAAGTCCCTTCATAACGAGTTCATGCGTAAACCCTCAGTCATTTTTCCGCGTCGGGATCATTCTTGCAAAGTTAAATGCATAATGTGTCATTCCCTCGCATTTGGTCAGTCATTCATACCTCGCACCTCGAAAGAATGGAATAATCTGCCATCGCACATTGTCACCGAAACAAATGCCTTAAAATTTACAGATGCTCTACGCAGTACCATGAATACCTAATATATCACGTCTGACTCTCTGATTTGTAAACATTTTTTTTTCTTTTTTTCTTTTTTTTTTGTTAATGCGCCGTTAACCAAGCTTCCACGACAGTGTCACATTTTGTACAAACAATTTAGAGTTGCTGTACTGATAACTATCATTATTTTTTTGAGTTTGTACGTTGATGCACTGTAATTAATTTTTTCCCTGTTTTGTTTTTCCATTGTATTTACATTACGCACTGTTCACCTCACCTATGTAACATTTACCCTATGTAATACCCTCCCTAGAGGGCCTTTAGGGTTATTGTGAAATAAATAAATAAATAAATAAAGTCACCAAGTAAAGCTTGTAGTGTTTTATCTGCTTGGTCCCGTTGTGCTTGAATCATCTATACAAGGTTGGGTTTCAGCATTGCTACGCCACGTTGGTTGAATGCCTTTATAATGTATCTTCCACAAAGCGCCGGGCCGGGTTTGTCTACGATCACTAAAGATCCAGCTACCGTCGGTCCATCACCCGATAGACATGCGTACTTGACCTGCCACGGGAAGCTCTGATGAAAAACAGGCAAGTCGAACAGTCGTAGTGGTTAATGGTGTCCAGTTGTGTCGGTGCTGCCGAAACACCGCTGTAGAGTAGACGCTAACTAGCGATCCACCAGCATGCGATGAGGTACTCCATTCCAGGTAATTTCTTTAAAAATCGGCTCCACAGTGTGTCTCTTACTGTCTTGATGTGCCCCGATGGTATGAAGTGATTCGTGATTGGGTGATTGGTGCTCAGAATCCGCCAACATGGCGTAACTAGCGTGAGGCTTACCGTGCGTTCCAGAACGGCACACCCGGGCGAGATGTCTGCGCCGACCACACTTCCGACACACGGTTTGCTGGTGACAACATGCTTCTTCATGAGTGTCGCTTCCGCCTCTCGGGCATCGTCGGATACACTGCGGAGGTCGTCCTTCCTGAGTAGGCATTCTCGTATAGCGAACCACCCTCTGTTCCGATGTCGGCATGTCTCTGGCGTTCTCACTTGCGTTCTGCCTTGAAATGGCGAAGTCTTCCGCCTCCGACAAAGTCAGGTTACGCCTTGTGAGTAAATGTCGCCGAACATCTTCATCTGCCACCCTGCAGACAATTCGATTCCGTAGCATACACTGCAGAGAGATCCCAAAGTTGCACCGTTTGGCCAGCCGCCGAATCTCTGCGATGAAGTCTTGCACGTTCTCGCCGAATTGCTGTGCTAGCTTAAAAAATGCGTAACTTGCGCCGATCTCAATGGTCTCATTGACTCATGTAAGTAAGCGATGGCTTCTTGGTATTAAGGGCATTGGCTTGCGTTGGGTGACATCTTACTTCGACGATGCGTACTGCCAAGTCTGGTAATGAGGGCATCCAGATGGCACGTCATTGTGCTTCGTCTGTAATCTCTTGCGCTTCCAGGTACACCTCGAGTCGGATCTTGAAGGTTGTCCATATGCCTTCGATGCTGTCGAACACGGGAGGTTTTCCGTTACTCATTCTTCCCTGCGCTGTGAACCCGATGAGCTCGTCTTCTTCCTCGTCGCTACGACTATGTCGTGCCCTGGTACACAAGAGGACTATATAGTGAACGTAGAAAATTGGAGCGTTTATTGTTCGCTCCGCCCAGCTATATATAGGAAGCCCATGACGTACACGTGACATGCCTAGAGTCCTGGATAATGTCCCGGGTTGCCAGCTGAAGACAGATGACGCTTACCCTTTTATATGTCGTCAGTCAGTCCTCGACATAGGTGTCATCAGAACCGCTGAAAACGGCTGGGCTCCTGTTGCGAGGAACATCAGAGCACAGGACTGACTGAGGAGGCGCTTGCTGGGATGCGTCTTCACGCATGGTTGAGCGTAGTGTACGGGGTGAAAGTTCCAGGGTTAGCATTGTAGGCCGAAGCAACCTCCACAACTTCTAAAGGCGTTTATTAGTCACCGGCGTTTTGAACCTACCGTTAGTGCAGGGCACGGGCTCTCGGCACGAGTGGCATTAACGAGCAAAGAGCTGAAGAGGACGACCCACTACCCCCCCCCCCCCCCCCCATTGTTCCAATCCTTCGCTACAACAGCATTTATTTTAGTGCAAGAACTCGGTGGTGCTCTTAAGCTACATGGAAAAACCTAAAAAAGGCACTCATGTTCAGCACAATGCGTTGGCGGGCTAGTTGGTGGGAATCCATGAATACTTTGTTTAGCGCAAAACGACAGACACAAGAAAGACGACAGGACTCTTGTCGTCTTTCTTGTGTCTGTCGTTTTGCGCTAAACAAAGTATTCATGCACTCATGTTGTCCTTCATCCCGCAAGGAGGTACAAAAATTAATAATACCAAATCCCATTGTTGAAGTGCCCTTCAGAATCAATACGGGATTTCTATCGCATCTACCTCGGTTTACGCAAGACTATTATCAAAAACAACTGCCTAGTGTGCTTCAACAGTTAATTCATTATACCGGGTGTTTCTACTAACACTTTAAATGATATTTAAAAATGGCCATTTTGAAATTATAGGACGCTTCCTTTAGAACACGCCGTCAGCGCTGGCGGCCATGAGGGGATAGGTGATACGTAGTCATCAGCTACTAATTAACAAAAATCAATAACTGATTTTTAAGGGTTAGGTTCGGTGGTCTCATTGTAATTGGGAAACTGAAGCGAGCTTATCGTGCAAGCCATATCAACTGTTATATCGGAAACATTGCGATTAACCGTGGAAGTATCACGGCACGCGTAATAGCTCCCTACAAGAAGGGAAAGAAGCATGACGTTGCAAATTGTCGACCAAAATCTATTCTCCCTGTATTTTCTAAAGGTATCGAAAAAGTATTTTTTTTTATCGCTTATTCTGTTTTTACAATAAACGCATCCCGAAAAAATTGCACTATGGCTTCAAAAAGAAGTAGGTCTACAGATTTCGCTCTATTTAATCAATAAGAATATAAACTACAACAGCTATAACAAAAGAATGAGGTAGTCGGAATTTTTGCAGATTTCACTCAAGAAGTTGACTCATTCACTGCGTCATTTCATTTGAAGAACTAAACCATTATTGCCATTCGCGGATTCCCACTCAAATTACTCAAAATCTATCCGGCGTATGGATGTCAGTTTGTTTCTACGAAAGATGTAGTATCAGATCAGAAGAAAATAATTTCTGGCGTACCAAAAGGAAGCATTCTTAGTCCTTTATTGTTCACTTTACACAGGGTGTCCCCACTATCATGCATCAAGATTTACATACATGCAAATGCCACGTAGCTGGACAGATCCAATGTAATGTTTGTCGTTATTTGGAGATACTCAGATTATTTTTTGCATACGGCCTAAGTACATAGTTAGTCCTAAATTATTATTCAACTTCTCAAATATTATAATGAGATGAAAAGTGTCAATGACAGGACTGTAGAGCAGCATGAAAAGCTCCTGACACAGCTTTCTGTTGTTCAATACGTGCTACATAAAAGCGTTTTTCCGACCGTGAAAGGAGTCCGCGAATACACGCAAAATTGCTGCGCGACTGGCCGCTCGAGACACTTTGCGTGTATTTGTGGGCTTCCAGTTAATTTGTGCTTCAATGCATGAAACGGCGTTTTGTGAATAAACTAACTGGTACGCCAATGCATTTCTGCACAAAGTTCGGGAATTAATACCTCGAAATCTGTGTCATCCTGAGAATTCGTTCCAAGTGGATCCGCCTTGCGAACTCCACGGCTAGAATTTGTAAATTGCAATATCGGCCATACAATAAATAGCTAGACCTTAAGCAGTGATTTGTCTTAATTAGTCGATTATGCATCTCAATTTTTTGTACAGGTAATGTCCGCTTCTTCAAGTAGACCAGCTCATGAACTAGAATTATGCTATCTGCCAAAAGCAACCTTTAAAAAATGTTAACGTGTTCGCTGAAACACCCGGCATATCTTACTCCCTCATCCATTGTCACACCGCCGCCGTGATGCCATCATGATTGCTTCAATATCGGCATTCTAACTTCGCCATCCGACGTTCGTGATGCCGTCGTCCTCACACAGTGTTCGTCATACCCTCGTCGTCATGCCATCGTTGTTGCCCTGTCGTTTTACCACCGCCGTGACATCGCTTTTGTCGTTACATCGACGTCAATCTTGCATTGTAGTCATACTGCCGTCATTCAATCATGATTATGCGGCCGTTCTCATGCCATCCTCATCAGACAGTCGCTACCATGCATCCCTCAGTCTGTCGTCATGCTATCGTCGTCACGCGGCCATAAAGGCCCGCAGTCACCGTCCCGCCATTGTCATGATGCGCTGCTGTCATCCCATTGCCCTTATGCAGTTGCCATGCCATCGTCGTCATGCATTCGTTGTTATACGGTCTCCACGGTGGAGTCGCAGTCGTTCCACCGTCGTCCTTCTAATTTGGACATCCGACTCTCGTCATGGCGTTGTCCTCTGGCATCGTCGTCAAACAGTCGTCTTCGTTTGTTTTACCATCCTCATCACTTTGATACAGTCATTCCATAGTTGTCATATCGCCTTTATTGATCGAATGGCGGCATTTGTTGTTCATCATACTATTATAATCCTGCTGTTGTCATTCAATCGCGAATATGCCACCGTTATGGTGTGTACATAACGTGGCCAGTATCCGAGACAGTCTACAAAGACAGCTAACGAGACAGCCAAGACAGCTTCGAGGCCAAATAATGGAACGCGTTTCGAGCAGTCTGCAAGATGCTTTTGCGATGTGACGCCACCTCGCGGCTGCAAAAAAAAAAAATGTTCAGAAAAGAATTATTTCTGAATTTTAAGTATTTGTGCCTGCGAACCTATAAAAAACACGATGTAACTTACATAAAGGCATAAGACAGCGTGTCTACGCTTTCTTGTGGGCCTACGACTTTGCCGTCGAGTTTCCAAGCGTCCTGCTCAGCCGCCATCTTGTTTGGACAGGAAAGTAGCCTGAATCGTTTTCGACTTCGATACTGGCTTCGCGAAGCTCTTGTGGCGACGCTAGGTTATGTCAAGCCTTGCTCAATGTGATAGCGTGGCAAAGGCTTCGGGTTGAAGACATCAGAAGCGCAAAAGTTGGGAAAACGAAAACCAACAGGTTTACTGGCACTTGTACATAACATACTTAGATCGTTGAATAGGCAAATCGTAAAACAGAAAAAGATCAAGTGTTTAGCAACGGGCGTCTGAATGAGCCTTGTTTTCTTGGCCCAGAGCAACTTCTTTTCTCTCCGCATTGCCATTATCACACTTCTGTTCAAACCATTCCTCCTGGCTCGTAGCGAATCACACTTCGGTTACAACCCACCAGGACGGCAGCCAATCAAGAAGCACGAACAACACTGTCCCAGACGGAATATCGGACCGACGACAACAGAAAATTGAAGCGGGCGCAAAGGCCATAGGAGGGTCTAGCCTTGGGAATGAGAGGGAGCTGTTTTACTCCCAACTGGTTTGCTCCGTTTTTTCTCAGTATAGGGCAGGCACCAGTTTTGTTGCAGCTTTCTTCTGAGAACATCCATGAGCCCTTTGCGACGTTTCGGCCTTAACCAGAGCGGCAACTCTTTCTTACCTTTGTGGCGCTTCTTGCCTGACGAGGGGAGCTCCTTACGGGTAAATTAGCAGCGCCCAGCATTGCGTGGGAACTGTCGTCCGAGTACCTTCCCCGGGTGGTTCTCACATGCCACTCTTGCGGGTGAGAAACACCACGTTGTCTACCGCATTCCTAACGCTGTCTTCTTTGACGCCTTCGTGAGAATTCGAACTAGGATTAAGATGGCCACTATCCGCTTAGCGGTCTACATTGCTGTCTACGGCGAGTATTGGAACACAACCATTGTTTTACCGCTGCCGTCACGCCGAAGTGTTCATGCCATCGTCGTCATTCCAGCTTCGTCATCTCCTTATACCATTGTTATGCCATCGTTGTCATGCAATCCTCGTCACCTCATTGTACTCATACCGTCACCGTCACGCTGTCGTCGTTGTACCATCGTTATAGTGGCTAGAAGAGTGGGTGCGCCGACCGACCCGTCTAGAGTGTAGTTGACCACTTCTTCGCATCATGATTCAAATGTGGCGCTGCGCTCAGTACAACGGTGCTCTGCGGTGCATGTCGTCTGGCACTACTGGCCGACGGCGAGCAATGAGTAAATAAACAAAGCACGAACAAGTAGAAAGCGGTCACCTGTAGCCGTAATTTTGTGCAATGAGGAGATACGGGTATCTGTTATTGTGTATTTGCAAGTTGCTAAAACATGTAGACGCTTCTACAACGAAAAGGTGAGCGGCAAGGATTAACGGAAGCTCATGGTTTAAACGCTGTTCGTATCTTTAGATAGTCGACGATATTTTAGTTCTTCACATTCCAAATGACGGTGAATTCACTTAGCAGTGAAAAGTGTGCGTGATGTTTTTATAAATGCTATAAGTCCCCTATCTTTGATGCATGAGCTTTCTGAAGAAAATAACATTCGGTTTTTAGGCCTGCGTCTTCAGTTTCTGACACAACACATGTGCCGGATGTTTGAGCTAAAGGCGAACAAGCCATTACTTCCATCTGGGTCTCCACACTCTAAACTCGTGAAGAGAAGTATTGTTGTCGCTTGCCTTTAAAATGCCTTGAAGAAATCCTGTGTGCACAAGGCGGAAGAAAGCTTTCGGTCGCAGGCATCCCGCCTCAGCGCAGCTTGATATACCTTAAGTTTGCAGGTTAATGTCGCGGAAGGCATACTTATTAAGAAAGTTAAAAGAGCTGGTCGCGCAAGGACACAGTTCACAGAAGGACGATGTCGTGGCAACGTAAACAAGGCCGTTATTCCATATTTTAATGGAATCTCGCACAACTTTAAGAAGGTTGGCCGGAGTCCAAATGTTGCATGATGTTGTTTTTCCACGCCTAGGAAACTGGTGCCACTGAGCAAGCACACTTGTGCTGTCTTCCAAGAGAAAGCCCAGTGTAAAACTAATCACAGAGAGCACTTCACACAATGTGCCCAGTTTGTCGTATATAAGATACCTATCTCATGTGTCAAAGTTTACATCAGGCAAACCGGCCGATGCACTACAACAATGTTAACACTGTTCAAGGTAATCTAGGCGTGCACTGTCGCGACTGTGGGTGCAAACCTGTATTCGACAAATGCACGATTATATCAAGGCTTACCAGAGAAATTATCGAGCCTATCGCAATTTCACGCGCAGGAAATAACTGTGTCACTTGTCCCTCAATAGCCTTATGTGAAAAAGAGCTGACCTACCTTGATTTAAATGCCAGGGTGCGATAGCCGTACGAGCAGGTTTTGTGCATATGTGTGATATTGTTTTTTTGCCAAGTGTTCGCTTTAAAACTAGCCGTGCGCCGACAAAATAAGCATTTTTGTTTAAAGTCAGCGCTGTGCCTGGGTACTTTGCGTGCCTCCTTTGTCTCCGTGAGTTCTCGCGCTGTAGCCTTCCACTATGTTCAAACAACAAGCCCAACTAGTAACTCTGACCTGGAGACCACTCAGCACATGCATCCTAATGGCATGCGAAGGAATTCACCCAGTGAGAACCGTAGGTAACGGGAACATTTCAAAAGCGCTTGGATTTTGAGTGGACTGAAGCATCAACCGGTCAGCATTCGAGATAAGCAAGAAATGGTTCAAAAAAGCAGGGAATAATTGATACGATTGGATCCGTTACCGGCAAAGGTAGCCTTACCAGGTAGATAGAGAAGTTTTGAGAAGAAAAAATAAAGGGAATAGCGGTGTATACAAAAATGCTACAATAAAAAGCATATGCACTGTAGCTGATTAAATCAAGCAAGCTAGGTGATTATTTGTCCCCACCCAGTTTAAAAGGAGGTGCCAATAAATCATTATCATATGCTGCCGTCATCGGTTGCTCTAGTGAGATCATCTGAGCCAGCCATGCAGCCAGTAGATGTTGACGCTGGTGGTATAAAATTAGATGTTCCGGCATATATAGTTATGCCACTCGCTCAGCAGCGTTACCGAGTTAGTCCTTTAGTGAATATTCATTGTGGCCATAAATATATGCGTAGCTCTTCTAGGATATAATTCTGCAGGCTAACACCCCACGAAAGCCCAGGTTTATTCGTTAGGAATGCTGCCATTAATGTTTACGTCACTGCGTAGCATTGTGCGTAGCATTGTGCGAGATTCATCGAAGCAATGAACGCGATAATGCGGCACATTCTCGCACAATTCATTCCGGGTGCAAGTCAACAGCGTAGGGTACGCGCTTGTGGAAACATTCAACGCGTTATTTGTGCGGTAGGCGTGGGTATATTTGTGTTTGGATATTATGAGAGGTGAGAACTCAAACAATTCGAAAGTTAAACCTCATCTGCATAATTGAATTCCGTCGTGTGGAAGCGATCACGTTACTGATTTTGCATCTGCTTAACTCGACAGATTTTAGTGTCGAGGTGCCTAAATACGGAGCTACGCGGGTTATACGCCAGCCACGTAGTTCAATTGCACTACATTGCATGCCCAGAGTTCGTGCCGGATTAACTTAATCATTTTTTCCACACAGCCACGGGGCCATAGCCTGTATTGACTTTCATGGTGTTATTGCTTTAATGTCTTTCGAAGCGCGTGTGCAGTTCACAACTCCGACAAGAAAATTTACTTTTCTAATGAAGAAAGTCGGGAGCCTCTGAAGCGTATAGACAGCTTGTACGCAATTTTTATAAGCAGGTACGAGCACTGTAATGTCGATGATCTGTCTATAGAATATTCATGAGTATAAAATTCATATATAAGCCAAAGTAAGGCAGAGCTCACACACTTCAGAGACATTATTTCTCCCCGGGCATGGTTTTTCTCCCACTTCAATAACAAGGTTGAATAAAGGTTATAAAAAGGGATAAGGTGCCTCAGAAGCGAACGCCAACGTTTCGATAGGATGAGCTGTCTTGTGTTGTCAAGAATGTTGTCACGGTTATTCTCTCATTCATTCCCTCCCTATCGAAGACTGTCACATGCTATCCGGGATTTCCAGGACCAACAGACACTAACTGTAAAAATATTTCTTGATTTACGCCGTGCTCCAAACTTATGTAGCAACTACAAAAAAAAAAGACATTGAAGGAGAACGGTAAAAGGATTGTCTACAATGTCAAAATCTATTTTTAAGAGATTAGGCGTTAGCAGCAATTATGGCAAACTGTGCGTGCTCGTAAAACTATATGTTGTCAAGCAGAGCAAGGACAGATGCTGCCAAGACAAGGCGCTCCTCTCGACTTCGCCGGTTTGCTTTTTCGCAACAAGGCATGAGCACTACGCCCTCTGTTTCCTTTTGCATTTTGTAATGCAGACCCTAGGTAGGGCACAATCAAGATCATGTGTTTTCAGCATTAGATCTGACAGATTACCCGCACAAATACCTCCATTTATTTTAGCTGAATTTTAATTCTTACTATCCGAACATGCGTGTCACCAGATGTTCTCTCTTGTGCGTACTATACGCCTCATGAAAGTGAAGCTGTCTTTGCTTTATGACACTTATGATAATATTACGACACTTGTTTACGGTACATGCACGTATGTTCTACCACAATAGTATAATTAGTGCACTGTGGAAAATGACAGACCGATCTCAGGGGATGCACAGTCTAAAATATGTCTGGCTCATTACATATTGCTTCCATGTTATTTGCACCAAGTCAAAGTGACGAAAAGGTGATTGATCAATATTAGATAGATTCATTCATTCATTCATTCATTCATTCATTCATTCATTCATTCATTCATTCATTCGTTCACTCATTCATTCATTCATTCGTTCACTCATTCATTCATTCATTCGTTCACTCATTCATTCATTCATTCATTCATTCATTCATTCATTTAGTGAGTGAGTGAGTGAGTGAGTGAGTGAGTGAGTGAGTGAGTGAGTGAGTGAGTGAGTGAGTGAGTGAGTGAGTGAGTGAGTGAGTGAGTGAGTGAGTGAGTGAGTGAGCGAGCGAGCGAGCGAGCGAGTGAGGGAGTGACTGATCGATCACAAACATTCAATATACTTACGAAATCGGCCAGCGTAGGCGCACATGAAAATTCAATGACGAAGTTGAAACACAACTATGCTCTCCTTCGGTGTACATAGAGCACCGATCAGCATGGCTAGATCCCCTTATCTTACACGTCCCAAATCCAGTATGTGGGTGTAACGAAAATTTAGCACAATAATAAGACTCACGCCTAATTATTAAGTACTTGTCACTCCGCGAGCCCAATGAAGTGCCTCACTTTTTTTCTGAATATGCCGTATAAAATTAGTCGGGCAATTACTTGTACGTTGCCTCGTCTCGGAGAGCCTAGTCTGTGCTCTCTGTGCCATTTGCTTGCCTCTTGCCTCGCAACCGATTTCCAGTGCCGGTCTCGGCATCTGGCTTGAGTAGGCCGAATGTGTTATCCTACACATTCTTTTGTCGAATGCCGCCATTATGACGTATACTGAGCCGATCAGGGAAGTCGTAACAGCCCTGGGAGCCAATCAGAACTGTCAAGATTGGAATCTTAAATTACGCGGCGGAACTTGACGGTGCCCACAATGGCATCCAGAATCCACTGAGCGTAACCAACAACTGCTATTCTGGATATTCTCATATTCCACTATATAGTGTGCCTCTTTTTTGGAAATTGCAGATAGTGAGAATTGTCCCGCTCTCTTTCGTCTTGCTTATGTTTCTGCATGGTCTTTCGAGTACTGCTGTTAAGACGATCATTGGAAAGGTAACATGAGCCAGATAGCAAAATAACTATCTTCCGTTTCCTTGCTAGAACCTAACAAATAAAACTGGCCGTAGTTCGAATCAAGCGCTGAGGTACGACGATTTGGATTATTTCATTTTGCTCGGGGACTCTGCGAACGGCATGGTGTGTGGAGTGAAGCAAGAAGAGAAACAAGAGAGAGACGCGTCGTAGTGCGTTTATATAATCGTACGTCAGAGCAGTTTGTATTACTTTTCTTTTCATTCGAAACTGAAGTGCGGTCAAACTTGTGAAGAAAATATTTTGTGCCGGATGACGAACGATTTGCTAGGTGAGTACTTCTCCTTGGGCAAGTTGGTGCGATGTACTGCAAATTGAACAGCGAAAACACGAATACAGTAAAGCTCTTATCTTCTTCATGAGTGTCCCTACTTCCTTTGTCTTTTCGTGCTGATTGACTTGCAGGGTTAGCGTATGATGTTATGCAGCAGGAGTTTGCTCAAACCGCGTTAATGCAAATTATCTGGCTCAAGATGAATGTTCTCGAGAAAATATAAAGTAATGACAAGGGAAGTTTTTCATTTATATTTGCCTTCCTCGTGTTCCATTTATTTTCTCTATCAGTTCTGCCTTGTGCTCATAGAATGTTTTTTCGTTTTCTCGTGGTTATGAGGGGGCGGGCGAGGGGAGGATTTCCTTCATGCCACTTTACAATCTACGATATAGTTGCTTGGCCTCATTAATATATGTCTTAACGGCTGACGCGCCCAAATTCAGGAGTGAGATTAGGCAGTTGAAGTAACTGCATCTGAAGTCCCACATATTACGTGTTAATAATACTAATCTATTGGCAGTCAGCGCTCGTCTCGTCTTCTTCCTTTCTCGTCCGTGTTTTTAGCGCTGTTTTCTCCGATGAATGCTAATCCATTCATCGCCTGAACAAATTTACACGATGAAGCGGCATAATGCAAAACTGCTGTGGAACGCTTTGTAATCTATGCTGGAATAATATTACAGTACAGAGCAGTTGCGGGTCATGGAACCGATGGAACACCGCATAGTTCGGTAGCCAACCAGATGCATTTCTGGTTAACATCATTGCCTTCCCTCCTTATTTTCTTCTTCTCCTCAAACATGATCAATGTTTCAGAAGGACATATTGCTGGCCTGGTTTGTTCGCACTTAATCATATGTTCTAGCACAAGGGGGGGGGGGGGCACAGCGACACAGAAGAGACACGCAGAACATGTCAGAACGTGCATGTGTGTGTTTGTTAGTGGTTATGCCCTTGCGCTACATCGTGACATTAAGAATCAATGTTACTTGAGCTTCGGGAAACACCTGACGGTTTTCTGGTAATCGTCAGACGACTCAGATATGCGCATGACGGCACGGCGGGACCCTGCGGGACGCAACAATGAATCCGCTCCTGTTCTTTGCACAGTTTACGCTATGGACCGTTACCAAGTTCACGTCGGCGAGCGATAGACAGGACAACACTGTTGTGTTAAACGCCGGGGAAAGCCACATGTACGCGAATGCAGATCTCAGCATCGTGATGCACCCAGCCCATGCTACCTCAGCATCAGCGCCACCACTACTGTATATAAAGTATACTTCGACATGGAACACTTGAGAGGGCACGGCGGGACTTTGCGGGACGCAACAATGAATCCGCTCCTGTTCTTTGCACAGGTTCGTGCGAAGCTTACTGCCTGGATTATTATCCTACCGTGCTCGGCTAAGTGCATCTCATTGTTTAAAGCGTGGAGTGTGTTTTTACTTTTGCTTACTGCGGATGCGGATACAATTTAAAGACCAGGCCAAGAAAATTTCACTTGATTACGACCGGCTGCAGGTGGACAACATGACCTATGTGTGGGATGACGATACATCATAGGCCGTACAGTTACACCGGTCAAAACATGTGCTATCTTCCCCCTGACCACAAACGAAGGATTTGTTCATAATCTTGCTTAATGCAAGAAGTCTTGCAAAGAAAACTGATAAACTAGAAGATGTTCTCTTCCTATCTGACCCTCATATTGTGGCTGTAACGAAAATATGGCTTACTGCGCATATCAAGGATTCGAAATAATCCACCATCGCACAATATATTAAGACGTGACTGTAATTGACGAGGAGGAGGCGTTGCAATTATAACGATGAAATATTTACATTGCGTCAAACTTGATAACATTCCCGACCACGAAAGCCTTTGGTGCAAAATCACCTATGAAAATGTTTCTACTCTTTTCGGTGTGGTTCACAGGGCGCCCAAAAGTCCTGTGTCATATATGGAATCTTTATGGTCCGCTACTCCGAGTGCATGCTAAAGCCCAACCAGAAGCTTGTGCTAATAGGCAACTTCAATTTACCCGGCATTAATCGGAATACCCTTATCATTCTTTGACCTGAAGATAGCTGTAGCACACGCGTTCTTCTCGACTCTGTTTTATCATGGGCTCAAACAAGTAAGTGTACTAACACATGACACGGTAGCAACGCAGTCTACTCTTGACCTTGCGTTTATAAAAGAAATACTTTCGAAAATTACAAGGTTATAGCATGACAGTTGGCATTGCCAATCATCAGCTTGTACAGGTGAACAGTTGAATGAATAGCAACGAGCGGAAATGTTCAGTTCAAACCTTTCACGATTTCCCTAATGCAGATGATGAATCCATCCTTGACAACTCACATTGTTCCTTTGGTGAATATGAGAAAGGTAGAGAGGTCTCGTATCTCTGAGATAAGTTTAAAACATTAGTTCATTCATGCATAAAACAGTTCGTTCCTATTCGCCACAAGTGAAGAAAACATCACAATTCGTGGATTAATCGCGACATTATTCATTTGAAGTGGCGCATTGCATGACAGAGAAAGAAAAAGGCCATGGTGCCCCCAGAGATGGCTGCTCTCAAACAGGAATTGCAAATGAAGCTTACTAACGCAGGTTTCACATTTTATAGACGAACCCTTATTAATTTCCTGAAAGAATCCCTTTCAAGATTCTGGCGCTTCTTATCAGACGTTAAAAAAAAGTGTCCAACAACTAAATATTACCGGTCACACAAGCTGTAATATTAGTAGCATTGTACATAAATTCAATAATAAATTTCACAAAGTTTTCATTATAGACCGAACTTCGTATGCTTGCGACCTGTAAACATAAGTGAGCAGACAGTCTCACCCACCATACCTGACCTTACTATCAACCGTGAAGGCGTACTTTGCCTACTATTAAGCATTAAAGAAAATAAATCATCTGGCACTGACGGAATGCCGAATTCTTTCCTGAAGCAGTATGCAGAGGTGCTGTTTCATTACCTTTATATTATTTTTTTTGCATCACTTCATCAACGCTGCCGACCAAATGACTGGCTAATGGCTAAAGTGCTTCTGGTGTTTAAACAAGGGGACAGATTGGACGCTAGTAATTACAGACACATTTCCTTGATAAGCACATGCTGCAAATTTCTTGAACATATAACCATCGCATAACCACCATCACATGACCCCCACATAACCAGTCATCTTGAATCAATGAATTTCTTTGTCAATGAACAGCGTGGTTTTTGCAAAAAATGTCTGGATAATTACGCAACTTCTTTCTTGTATTCACGACTTTCTTTCCGCTCTAGATAAGCGTGAACAAATTGATGCTGTTTTTTAGATTTACCGAAAGCGTTCGACCATGTGTCGCACATGTTACCTTAATAGCCCACGAGAAGCAGGAATTCCTGAAAATTTGGGTCTTTGGCTTCAAGCCTATCTATCAAATCGCACCCAGTATGTTCAGTGCGCATGTGTCAATTCTGAGGAGCTGCATGTATTATCTGGCGTTCCACAGGGGTCTGTGCTCGGACCCTTGTTTTTGCTTGATTTGAATGACATGGCTAAAGATATGGATGACCGTGTTGTTGTTAAGCCATTTACAGACGATTGTCTAATCCACAGCGTTACTAAAGATGCCAAATGCCAGAGCCTAATCAATGAGACCTGTGTCAACTTGGGGAGTGGGGCGAACTACACGGGAAGTAAATCAACTTTCAGAAAACAGTTTCTATGTCAATCACAAAGGGAGAAATCCATTGTTTTACTCCTATCACATTTCAAATCAGTATACTTATTTAGCCTCATCTGTGAAGTACTTAGGCTTAACAATTAGAAAGAACTTTAGTTGGGACGAGCAGATTAAGAACATTTATGCTAAAGCATTTGCTAAGCTGTGCTTCCTGCGCCGGAAACTAAAGAGAGCCCCACCAGCTGTATAAAGATCGAAGCGTACTGCTCACTTGTTCGCACAGATCTAGAGTACGAATCCATTGTGTGAGGCTCCTATTTCGCAAAATACATGGCCAAGGTGGAGCGCGTTCAGCGCCTCCCTGCCAGATTAATTTTATCCGATTATCGCATGTCCTCTTCCGTCAACAACACGTTAAACAAGCTTAGACTAGAACCCTCGCTTGTGCGGCGACAGATCGCCACACTAAACTTTCTTTATTTATTGTACCATAACAACATAAGCTTATCACATGATACATATATTTTTCCACCACCACCTAGGTCTGCGAGGTTTAACCACTTCGCAGTAACAAAACCTTACTTTTCAACGGCCGCAGTTTTTCAGAAGTCGATTTCCGCCGTACGATTAAACAGTGGAACTCTTTGCCTTCCAGTATTGCTCAACGCTAAGGTGTGAAAAATTTGAAGAGTTGTTACTCATGCACTGTAATTCCTACCTGCTTAGGCCGCACTATCTGCCTGCAATATATCAAAATAAATAAATAAATAAATAAATAAATAAATAAATAAAGGCTAGGATTTGAGTGCGACGAAGCAGCTGCGCTGGGTGCTTGGAATGAATTTTTTATTCTAGCACGTCCAAAGCGATGTGACATTAAGGTGATAGGTATTAGTGCGGCTCCATTGTTTTGTGAGCAAATTGATTATAAGCCTTGCTGTGCTTGCTCCATTTCCATGCAAGAGATATGGATCTCAGCCCTTTGTGAGACAAAAAGGCAGACAAGTTCTTCGTGCGCGAGTATGGGGCACATATGCCGCGCTTGCGCGTGTTACTCCTACCAGCGAGAGTATTTCATATTCATGGAATGCACTTTGTCATCGAAGAAGGTTCTTCCTGTTTTGCATCGAAAACATAATATCACGTCGCCAAAGGCCACTTGCCTCAGCATGCTCTGGAGCAATCAAGATAGAGGCAAGTGACGGTAGTAAGTTGACCCATACTTCTCTAGATATGCCTGAGCTGTTGGATCACCCCACTGCTGGCAACTGCAGCATCGTTACACGGCTGGTTGTATGTGTGGTTAGATCGCGAGCAATTTGACCTAGTAATTCTTGCGAGAAATCTTGTATGTGCTGCATGATCGAAGTAAATCTTACTGCACGCGCGCTGATGCTGATAACGACTCGATGTAGCTTAATACGACCCAACCTCACCTTTATTATGCCAGCCCGAAAGATTAGCGGACACTTGCCATAGGCGTCAACTTGCGCGTGTGACCAACGACTCGCTTAATAAAGATTGAAAAATGATGCGGTGCTTGAAAAATGCAGAAAGAGCAAGCAGTACTTGCCTCAGACTATACGAACTGCTGGTTCCACATCAACTGGAAGAACTGCGACAGTATTGCGTAGCTGAGCATAACAAGCAGGTTTGTTCCTGTCCAGTAAACTAAACTATTACTTTATAGTTTATGACTACTGCGCAAGAACTCCTAACCTGTTGAGTAGCAGGTCAGAACTTTGAATCAGGCCAACCTTTCAGCTTTTCTACCATAATAAATGTATCTCTCTCCTAACCTGCTGTTCTTTTTTCTCGAATGTAACAATGTGCTCATGTCATGTTATCTGGATACACCCACTGTGCCGTACACATGCAAGATCATGGCATAAAGTTAGCATTAGACGTCCCGTATATTACTTCAAAGTTTTTACATGAAAACGAGTTTATCAAGCACTACTCGCAAATCCAGCAAGAAAGTAAGTGACGGATAAGAAGGACTTTGACGGTCGACGTGTTAAGTTATCCATGTGTAAAGAGAATATGTAGTAAGGAAGGTCGGGAGGTTAACTGAAAAATCGTCCAGTTGACTACTCTACACAGGAAAAAGAGAAAGAAGGAATACGTAAGAGTAGGAGACACGAGGTACACGGTGCAAGCTTGTACCACTTTAAGATTCTTTGAAGGTTAGCACTTTCTTAAAATGTCTACCTAGCAAACATGCGCATCTAACTCTAATATTCTAAGTTTGAGTTTGATGACAATATTATTATTAATTGAAGAATAATTTTAAAACAACCTCTTTCTTGGCCTCTTCGTTGGCAAGAGCCATTCCTTGAGCACAAGAAGTCTTGGTTTCGATGTAGCCTCTCATGCGATTTTTTTTGTCACCTGTTCTTAAAGTTATTGCTGACCCCCTTCCCCTTTTTTGCATCAAGCCGAGTTTCGCCATCACCAGCAATTTTACCTTCATTTTACCACAGCTGCGCCGTAGCCTTTGCCGCGCATCACGTGACTCGCCGCGCCGAGCTCCGCCGCCGCCGCCGCCGGCTTGGCGCATACGCTCTCCGCAGCTGCGTTGCGACCTGACCACGTGACTCGCCGCGCGCCGGGCTAAGAGGAGCGCCACGCTCGCCTAGTCAGGCGAACTTGGCCATGGATGAGAGCGAGGCCAGGCCGCCTTCTCTTAGCGTTGCGCGGAAGCTAGAGGCTTTGAGGCGTTGTCGCCAAGCGACCTCTGACCACCCCGCGGGTATCGCCCGGCGAGCTGCTTCACTGGAGAGGGTCCGGAATGCAGCAGGCGTCGCACCATCAAGATCACTGTAGCGACCACATTTGCGCCCTGTCCGTTTGTGCTTCGACGCTGCGCATGTTCGCGGTGCCTCTTTGCACGTATAGCACTTGCGCTTTCCCTGTGGCACAACAGATGTCACACCATCAAACGATGCGTGTCTACCCAAGCCTAATCACACTCATGTCTAGCCACCGACCTGGGCACAGCCGTCATAGCTGGCTTAACGATGATTGTGTACCTAAGTATCTAAGTATAATAATTACAGCTAAATCAAAGACTAACCAAGTGAAACATAGAATTAATCAGGCTAAACCAAGCTTTCGCTTTGCATATCCAGGGTTAGCGGAGCTAAGTCGCTGCTAAGTTTTATTTATTTATTTATTTATTTATTTATTTATTTATTTATTTATTACAGAACTCACAGCGCCTGTGTGGCATTACAGGGGGGGGGGGGGGGGTCAAATAGTATATACAACAAACAGTACAAGTCATTTCATAGTAAATGCAATATAATTTACGGCACAACATATACATCCTGAGAAACACAACTTCAGTCATTAACAGAATATGTTATATTAATGAAGAAAAGGAAAGATACATCGTTAGACAGCATCGATTCTGAGAGCACAACTTTATTCATCAAAAGAACATGTTATAACAAGGAAGAAAAAAATGCATCATTAGACAGAATTGTTACAGAGTCCTGCGGTAACCTGTTCCAGTTCGATATCGTCCTGGGGAAAAAAGACATCCTTAGCATTTCGGTTTCGCATTCTATTTCTCTTACCTTATTCACATAATCTAGACGTAAAGATACATAATCGGGCTTAAATATGTACGTATCGCGTTCAATAACCGCTCTAGAATGAAATATGTTATGAAAGAACTTTAACCTGAGTGATTTTCTTCGTTCCTCTAATAGTTCCCAGCCAAGATTCTCTTTCGCATGTGATACGCTGAAATGCCTAGAGTAATTACGGAATACAAAACAAGCCGCTAAATTTTGCACTCTTTCTAACTTTTTTATATAAACCTTTACCCAAGGGTCCCATACAGTGCAAGCACAATCGAGGACAGATCTAACATTCGTAATATACAGGGGTTGCTTAGTTTCCGAAAGAAAATGTTTTGCATTTCGTCGCAAGGAACCGAGTACCCTACACGCCTTGGCTGAAACGTATTCAATATGACGGCGCCATGACAGATTGGAAGTAAAAAAAAACACCAAGATATTTGAACTCGGTTACAGATGACAGCTGTTGAGTACTTATTTTGTATTTAAATTGATGAGGAGTACGTTTTCTTGTAAAAGAGAGGTGAACAGTTTTCTGTAAATTTATACGCATGCCCCAGCAGCTCCAATCCGTTACCTTGTTCAGATCCTCTTGCAAGGCAAGACAATCATTTTCATTATGAATAACCCTATATAACACACAATCATTTGCGAATAAACGTACAGGAGATGAAATATCAACACATATGTCATTCATGTAGATTAAAAATAGAAGAGGGCCCAGGACGGATCCCTGTGGTACTCCTGATGTTACCTCAATGTCATCCGAGTGTTGGCTGTTTAAAACTACTTTCTGGTGCCTTGAGCTTAAATATTCCTTAATCCAAGCAATAACTGATGTATTTATGATACCATGATAACTTCTCTACCAATGAATCGTGGGGAACAACATCAAAAGCTTTCTCAAAATCGAGAAAAATCGAATCAATAGAGCAGCCGTTATCTAATGCACTTGCTATATCATGTGTTAGTTCTGTTAGCTGGGTAACGCAGGAAAAACCCGTATGAAATCCGTGTTGCCGAGGTCTTAACAGTGAGTATCTGTTTAAGTGGTTTATAATGCTAGTAAAAAGGATATGTTCAAACACTTTACAAACAATACATGTCAAAGAAATAGGTCGATAATTGTATACACTGTTACGGGGTCCAGACTTGTGCACATGGTCAACATTTGCAGATTTCCTATCATCAGGTAAGGCACTTTCTTGTAATGATTTATCAAAAATATTGCGAAGATATTTTGAGACTGAGTGAGCACACGATGATAGTAGTGCAACAGGTAAGCCATCAGGACCGCAAGCCTTACCAACGTCCAGCCGCTTTAGTATCAGTTCAATTCCCCTCTGATCAATTATAATGTCTTCCATGGATTCACCACCCATTTTTCCAAAATTCGTATTCATTTTGCTGTTGTTTCCACGTGCACAGAACACCGAAGCAAAGAATGAGTTGAAGCATTTTGCTTTGGCCAGATTTTCGTGAACAACGGTGCCAGCATCGTCTAAGGGGGGAATTGATAAGTCGTTCTTTCTATTCATTTTGATAAGCTTCCAGAATGCTTTAGGCTGGTTTTTAATTCGCGAGGGGAAAGAGCCGCAAAATTTTTCCTTAACCTGTTTCACTGCAATTTTCATTTCCTTTGTAAGTTGATGCAATTTAACTTTTCTTGTGGCCGACCGGTTCATTTTGTAGCTAGCGTAACCATACTGCCTTCGCTTGGCGATTTTCCGTACTTCCTTCGTATACCATGGCGTACTTTTTCCACCCGGTGACGTCATCAACCACGATGGAACGTATCGTTCCCGCAATTCAAAGATTTTGCTTTTAAATATGCGGCACAGTTCATGCACGTCATTAGATTCTGAGAAGGTTTCAAAAACATCGTAATATGCGTCTAGTGCTCGACATATGTCAAGTGTACGGGCTAATTTATTGCAGTATCTGGCATTTGTTGCCAGCCGTAATCTTTCTCGATGTGCAGCCACTTCTCTTCGTGGGTATATTCCACGTGTTCACGAATAAACTCCAGCGTCTTGCTCGGCGGTTCTCCCGTGCTTACGGCAAACTCACTTGCCTTGGGTACCAGGAAACCATGGATACTACTTGTCTGAAATTGACAATTCACTCGCGCGGGCATCCCTAGATATCCCTGTTATCTCTGTTCTGCCGACTTTGGCTTATGTAAGCGCGGCTGTAGGCACAGAAATTTCTCCATAACTCGCGATTCCTCAAAATCTACTTTCACATTGCCACCTGACTTCCATCAACTGTGTTTGCAATAGACTAATAATTGGTGTCTCTCAAGACAAGTTGAAGTTAACTACACGACACTGCGCGGCCGGATTCCGCCATTAAACATATATTTACACACATCTGGTCGATCTTTGTCCCCTCTGTGTTAGCTTCGCGATTAGCTTTAATTTATTGAGCATTTATTTATAACCTTCTGCCAATTTTCAAGACAAAGAATACTTCTACAAGTTACATTTAGCCAACTTGGCCTATCACTAAATTCGCCAGCCATTCTGTTCCTTGGGGCGTCATCACTGGAATTTATCCACAAGGACGCTTTTATGGCAGGAGGAAATAACTTTATTGAGTCCTGAGGAACCCCTCCCCACCCACTCTTGGTTTAGTGGTCGGCAGGGGTCGCGGGCCGCACCCACGTTGGGACGGGAAGCCCGTGAGCCTCCGCCCTTTCGTGAGCCCTCTGGACGGCCCGGAGCTGAGTCTGGTGGTCGTCGCTTCGCAGGGCGTCCGCCCAGTCTTCTTTACTGAACACGGTACCGCTTAACGCGGAGCATTGCCAGAGCATGTGCGCTAGCGAGCAGTACGATTCGCCACATTCCAGACATTGCGGCTCTACTTCTGGTGAATAAAGGCTCAGTCTGCCTCTCGAGGGGAACGACCCTGTTTACACCTTTATTTACACCTTTATTAGGGACACAGGACGATTGCCTCCATACGTTTCCTAAATTATCTGTTGACACTAATATTACTTCTTGATTTTAATTATATTATCTAAAAATGTACCGTATAAATTTATTTCAATGCAGACCCTTTCTTTGTCTTACCCACGTTTTAATATTCCAACTTTTGTTGTTGGAATCACCTTGTTAAATACACTTGTAAAACCATGTGCTTCTTGGTCAATCCGCCGTAGTGGATACGAGTCAATTGTTGGGGAACAGAAACAACAATCTTCGCATATGTCCAGGATAAAGAGAGCAACATCACCCATGTCTTGTCTCGCGAAGATAGATCAAGAAGAAGAAGACGGTGATTTGACACGCCACCACAGAAGGCAAACCAACCAGCCAGACAACCAGCCAACCTTTGATTGGTGATTCATTTACCTTTTGAGACCTTTCTCCGCAGTGGCGTGAGCAGCACCCCCATCGCGCTGGTGGCCTCAGGTAATAACGACTCTATCAGCCTGAATAATTAACCCCAAAGCAATTCAAGAGCAACTTCATGTTGTGGCTCCTCACTACCAGAGTGTCGCCGATGTCCGGCAGTTCGGTCGCGTTGGTACAGTGTGCAGGTCGCCAGACCAGGCTTGCGTAGCGGACCTAATGAAGTGCTCGTCATCTGCCTCTGTCCGGGTGAGTCCTTTTATTCCACCGCATTTTGCATGCACCAAGGGACTCGTTCGCGGAGGTGACTCTCAACAACCCCATCTGATACCCTGAACAAGTTCACAATTGCCGGAGTTGTAGCAGTTTACCGCCGTAAGCATGCACCTGAAGTTAATTTTGTACAAACTCTTCTCGATCCGTTGCATGTTAGAATAAGGCAGGAGAAGGCCATTTGCGAGTTGGAAAGTTCTAGTCCCCGAAATTTGATGATATTTTTTTCCAAGTAAGGTAAGACACCTGTCTTACCGAATGTCAAGTGCTACTCTGGAGGATTATTTAATGAAATCGCAAACAAATGTGTCCATAGCGACTGACGCCACGTAGAACGAAGAAAAATGTATTACAGGTACATTCGGCTCTATTCTCGATTCGTCACTTTCCCTTCCGCTTCCAGACTTTGTACCAATCTTTCTAGCAGTATATTTAGCGGTTGTACCGGCCCTTCAGAACGTAAGCCCATCAGTAGATTATGTGATCGTTGTAACATTCTTTAACATTGGGCACTTCACTCACAGCATCTAATGAATCTCATCTTTTACTGGTGTTTGAATCATCAGTACCTCAATATTGAACTAATATCCAACATTTAGTCTGGGTACTTGGGCATACAGACCTACTTCTAAATGAAACGGCAGATTTATTGGCGATGGCGTCCATAGTTGGCCCAGCCTTTCCTATTCTCCCTACATCAGCGTTGACAATAGCTGCCAGATTTCAGAGGCAAATGATGCTGCGAGAATTCCCTGTGTCATATATCACAAATTCGTCGGATTTTAAACACTTATTGTACCCCTCCAAAGTAATCTGTGTCAATCGTCAAAATTGAAGTAAAGATTAGTAGGCTTCACTGTCGTATACCTTCTTCATATCTTTCTTTACACAGGACTGGTCTGGTACTCTCACCGATTTGTCAGATGTGTAGGGAAGTTGAGTCACATAATTTTTTTTTATTCCTTGTCGACGATTTAATAGCTTAAGAAAACGAACCTTGGAAACACCATTCCGCCTTGCTGAAGTAGACTTAACTGTTCAGAATGTACTATGTTTGGGTGACTCTACACTTGGACGCAGTGACGGGAAGGTTAGCGCCGTCATGGAAGATTTTTTTTAAGTTCAATGACATTTATACTCTTAATATAGAATTTTAAGCCTCTTTTTCTTTTCACCCAAATGTAAGTAATTTTTTTCTTTATGGTTATGGTATAATTTTCAGTTTCATAAAGTCATGCAGGCTATCCAGTCTCTTTCGATTCTAACTTACCTATAATAAGATCTCCTCATATATTGAACTTCACATTGACCTACCTGATTCTTGGCCAATCTCCCAGAGTGGGTACGTGCAAGTACATCCCAAAAATTTACATCTTCTCCAGAGAAACCGCGTGTAAGGTCCTACTCATTTTCTATTGCAGGGACGCCAGTTCTTATTCAGAGACTGCGAAACAAATCACCATCAGAGGTTAGCGAAGAAATTATTTTGAAACAGTTTGCATGACCAGTGAACGCAGGCTACGCTAGTGAGCTTGTATCCTCATAGATGTATGGTGTCGAACTTTCCATTTATGCTGAGATAACACCTTCTGGCGAGGTAAAATTAAATTTTTGGTTTAACGTCCCGAAATTGAAGAGTTGGTTATGATAGACACCGTATTAGGGGTCTCCGGATTGATTTCAGTATTATTACGTGGAGACTTGCCGCAAGGCATATATACCAAAAATTAACAAATTTTGTCATGCCCTGTCTGGTGCAGGCACTGCAGCAGTAAATTAGCGCGCTTGTCTGTTATCCAAGGGATGAAGGGTTCATCTGACAAACTCGGCATTCATTTGGCTTCCCTGGGCATCTTATGCCTAATGTCCGTAGTACCAGGTCACTGCCAGAAGAAGCGACGAATTCTTTGACATGCACGAATAGCATAGCGCGCGGCTGCTTTTTCACTCCGCCTCGATCGGAATGCAGACGCCGCAGTAGGGAGTCGAATCCCCGACCACGACCCCTGTAGTAGCTCTGTATATATATATATATATATATATATATATATATGGTTGTCGCCGCGCGATGCTTTCTTAATGTTATTTGTTGAATATATCATATAGCATGTTATACTCTTCTAGACTGCTGCACCGTATCTACCAGTTCGATGACGACTCCTAAAGGTCACGAGGTCCAGAGATCAAATCCCGAATCCACTGTCGTCAAGGTAATACCATCCCTTGCATGTTTTATATATGTAAAAAACAAATACTGCTTAAGTCTCGCATTTCTCAGAATTAGTCGTTCGATCACTTATTGTATCTGCCGACGCGCACGTTCTTTTCTCTTTGCTTGGCGACGTGTTTCCTTTTAACAAGTTTCAATGTGTAATGTGCTCGCGACGTTCGTTGTCATGACTCACCTGTACTTATGAGAGCTTTGCAATTAAGTGCAATATTCACCATATGAATCATTGCATTGATGTGCGATTCAGTGCATATAACTAAGTAATGTATTAGAGCAGATCTCCCCACAGGGGAATACCAGAGGGAATACCAGAGCAGAGGTTTGGTGAGCAAGACAGGGCACAGATTATTACGAAAGTTTTAGCAAAGCGTTGCTGTTGCCATTACGGATACACGCTACCACAGTAGCACAAGCGCGGAGCTTACAGGGCTCCAGTATGTCCACCGGAACAGCTTACGCTGGTTACCGTAACCGCGTAACAATGCGGCAGTACCCAGGCTGCCAGCTTCGATCCTAATTCGCCCGTACTGCTCACTCTCAGTCCCGGCAGCAAGAAAGAAATGACAATATCCGTCATCGCTTAGTATCCTCTCACGATTGGAACAAAGTATAGGCTTTGTTTTGTCGTTATTGTTAAGGGCAGTTGTTTGCTTTGATGTTGCTATGGCCTATATACAGACTGCACCGAGGCGGGAAATTGGGTCTGCTTCCACTTAACACATGGCACCACAGTATTTAACTTTGATCAACACTGTGCAATGCTGGGGCACCAACGTCTCGTAGCAACAGGAGCTGCCTCGCGTGCTGCATCTCGCGCATATAGTTAGAACACCTTCCAGGAAGTTCAAGCGCAATGGTAAACCTTGCTACCGCTTGTAAACGCTTCGCCCTTCGGGCGAGACTGACAATTCTTTTACGCGACACACCAGTGTTACATATTAATTTCGACAATCTTGGATCGTTTACCGTGCCCACAGGGTACGGTACACGAGCGCTTTCTGCCTTCCACACCCCATCGTGACGCAGTCGCCGTTGCCAAATCGAGCCTTTATTTCGTGCTCAGCAGCAGAGCGTGCCAGTAGTCAAGCATATACAGCAGAATCTCGTTAATACGTTTCCGTTTATTATGTTTTCCCAGCTAATAGGCTTTGGCACGCGGTTGCTGTTTAGTTATCGTAGTGCGCGGCGTATTACCTTCCCATTTGTTACGTTCTCTTCCTGTTTGTTACGACAGAAGCTGCTGCTGCGCACCACCGACGTGGCATCCCCCAAGATGGGTCCTATATTGCCCGACTATTCCAATCTGTCCTTATTCCAATATCCTGACGTGGAACTTACGTAACCACCTGCGCAAGCATCGGGCTGCGACCCGCAGCGTTGATTGAAAAGCCCAATCAAACGCGCTCCTCGTTTATAGGAGGTAAAAGAAGTGGAGAAGGTTTCGATGGTGCCGAGCCAGCACAGTGAAACTAGATGAAGAGGGTGGTGTGCCGGCGTCTGCGATTCGTTCGCTATAGCTCGCGGTCGCTGATCAAAAATCGCTGCGACGTGCAACGGAAGGTTTAAAAGGCCGCTAAGACGAATTCATTTTATTTATTTATTTATTTATTTAGTTATTTATTCATTCATTAATTTATTTAGGCACCCTAGAGGGCCTGAAGGGCGTTACATGTGGCCGGGGGGGGGGGGGGGGGGCGTGCAATACAAAATTATTGTGTGAAATGTAGAAACTCCTGCACAAACAAGAAGAAAAAGAAAGATATGAGTTGGGTAAAAGGGAATACTGTGGTATAAAGGAAGTTTAACGACACATTCAGGATGCTATTCATATTTCAATCAGGCGCAACGAGAGAAACATTGCGCTATTTCGAATGCGCATTAATAACGGGAACACTCAAATGAATCTCGGAATTGGTAACTGTAGTAAGGTTGAATGACACATTTTAATGTGCACGAGTAAACAAAGAAAACGTCATATAATTCTAAGAGATGCATCCACACAAAAATATCCGTTATTCATGGAGATGCTCCAGAAGCTCCCTTTGAAAACTAGCATCATCAGTGCAAGTGACAATGTTTTCTAGTAACGCATTCCATTCGTTTATGGATTGCACTAGAGGTGAACATCGGTACTTTAGTGCACGAACAAATACGGGTTGCAGTTTCTGTTCATGATCGCGCCTGGATGAAATGTGATGTGCCGGTTTAATGCAATCGGTAGTAAATGTTGACTAGCCGTAATATAACGAATAAAAGAATGTTAAACGCGAACATATGCGTCAGGTGTTCTGAGTGGAAATGTTGATGCTGCCTTTTAAGAATGATACGCTCATGTAGGGTGAATATGAGAAAATTAAGAATCTTACCGCCTTACTCTGTACTGAGTCGATACAGGTCTGCAATGTAACAATACCTGGGTGCCGTATTATCGATGTGTAGTCTAAAAAAGACCGGATGAGATATGTGTAAGCGCTAAGCTTCGTTTCTGAGTTGGCAGGATACAAGCGATGTTTGATTAATCCTAATTTTTTAAATGCCTTCTTGGTTACATATTCTTCATGTGTATGCCAAGTTAGAGCTGTGGTTAAATAGGCGCCCAGGTACTTCAAACTTTGCACTATTTCTGCACTTGTATTGTTTGTTGCGTAAACGTTTAAAGGCGTATTAGTAAGTGTAGAAAATGTAATAAGCTTTGTTTTTTCTACGTTTATCTCCATATGCCAGACCTGACACCACTGGCTGAGCTGCACTAGATCCGCTTGTAAGCTAGTTGCATGCTCGGGAGTTAATATCTGCATGTTGTCAGTTATATCATTAATATAAATGCGAAAAAGCAATGGTCCCAGAACTGACCCTTGTGGCACACCTGAGATGACATGCGCGGTTCCAGATGTATATTCCTTAAGAAGAACTCGTTGATATCGATTAGTTGAGAATTCGGCAATCCAACTGGTTGTGTTAGAATCTAATCCTAGGTTATCGACCTTCTGGATCAATCGGTTATGTGCAACACGATCAAAAGCTTTTCTAAAATCAAAGAATATTGCGAATGTGTATGTTTGCTCACGCATGTAGTCGGGAAGGTAAATAACTAGTTCGAACAATTGTGTCTGAGAACAATTTTTGTGCCTGAAGCCGTGCTGGCTGCATGAAAATAAGTTAGTTGTACTTAAATGAGTCATAATGTGTGAGAAAAGAATGTGTTCTAAACGTTTGCTGCAAATACAGGTCGCTAATATTGGTCGCTTTTTTATAGGAGTTGTGCAATTGCCGGATTTGAATACGGGAATGACATGTGCCATTTTGCAGTCATCAGGAACGCTCCCGCAGTGTAAGGACTGTTGAAAGATGAGCGACAGTAAAATGGATGAAAGGTACACTGTCATTTTCAGAAGTTTAGTGTTGATCCCCTCAGGTCCGGAGGATTCACATTCACATTCACAGAAGAATACAGATGAGTTGGAGCGCATACGGCAGACATAGTCAGCTCCTGACTGGAAGCTTGTCGTTATCATTGAAAAGGAAGTTGTACAGTGAGTTCATTTTACCGGTGTTGACATATGGGGCAGAAACTTGGAGACTGACAAAGAAGCTTGAGAACAAATAAAGAACCGTGCAAAGAGCAATGGAACGAAGAATGCTAGGCATAACGTTAAGAGACAGAAAGAGAGCGGTGTAGATCAGAGAGCGAACGTGTATAGCCGATATTATAATTGACATTGTTTCAAGTTCGTACGGCCGATAAAATTATTATCCTTTCTTCATGTAGCTCTCTAATAATTTGCTATCGCAATCAATCCTTGTTGCGGGCGTAATTGCGACTGTTTTATTATACGCAAAATACATCCATGCTTCCCGGCAGCTTCAGCAGCCAGTGTCAGAGTGATCGGCGAGCAGCCATCTTCTATTCCTTTTGGAACGGGCCAGTCTCCGGTTATTCAAACAAAATCAGTTTTCTTTGGCATAATATACCGTCTTTGACGCGTACACTTCACTCAGTTTTCTCGGTTTTCAGTTTTCGCGGTTTTCAGTTTTCTCGTACTCAGTTTTCGGGGTTTTGTGACGTCTGGCAGACAGGCGAAGTGGGTGCAGACCTAAAACGTTCAACCAACAACACATGGCTAAAAGCGAAAAAGTCGTCGAATCAGAAATAATTATTTTTTGTTTGTTCGGTCTAATCATGCGTAATCAGTGTGCATATGTCATACCAGATGGGGCATTTTCGCGGTTTTCATGAAGTCGCGTGTCAGACAAGCGAAGTGGGGTTTGCCCGAAATTTGTTTTGAACAATCACGGAGGAATGATTACAGAATTGTAACAGAAAAGTTTGGAGTAGCCTTACGTTATAGCACCCCGAGTTGTCAAGATTTTTCCGGCTTTTTCCTCTGCTGGAAATAATGTTTTGAGCGGGAATAGCTTGATGCTTATGCTTTAGTGGTGCCGGAAACAATATCGGTCGTTACGTTTCCCCAGATACTGCGCTATTTTCCCCCATTGTCTGGAAAAAGTATGAGTGTGGTGCTCCACTTATATAAATCCTCAGGGCGACCAAACTTCGGAGGAGGCCGGACAGGTTGCCGTTTCGTCTCCGCCCGACGTTGGCTCCACGCGCAATGCTGCCAGCTCGGCGAACGCTGCTGCCGCTTCCTCCGTCGGCAATGAAGAGTCGAAAGCCGCCGGTGGCCGAGGCAGCCCGCCGCCTGCGACGGTCCCGTCGGACGCCATCCGAAGGGGCAGCAGCGCACCCAGCAGGGACACGGTGAACAGAATTGCGACATGCACACATATGAGGCATCAAACGGGGTGTGACGCCGCCTCGTGTGGGAGTATATAGGCACGCTGCGCTGAAGCTTTCAGCTGATTATTATTATTATTAATAATAATAATAATAATAATAATAATAATAATAATAATAATAATAATAATAATGTTTACTGCAACCCAAACATGTAAAGTAACCTGAATAGACCGGTCCAAGCATCAGCTGGCTTGTAGAACCGTGCCTATGAACATCATATATATGGTGTATAAAACACATTAATTGATGAGACATGAACAACAAAGAAAAAATGTACGACAAAAATTTAGAAGAAAGGCAACACGACATTTGGTCATTTTACTTAAAAGAAATTGAAGTAAATATCACGATGCCAAAATGTTCCGGAAGTTAACTAATTTCACCATTGCTCCTTCAATAATCCTTTCAGCGTGCTTTTCGGTGTCGCGTTGAAGATTTCATCCAGTAACTTGTTAAAGATGTCCAGCACATTGCAGCATACATTGTAGTTGAGCCTTGTGGCTGAAAGAGGAACCACATAACGGACGTGTTTTCGAAGTTCTCGTATGGTTCGTTTGTTTGTTTGTTTGTTTGAATGCGGGATTCCAGTAATTTTTTACTACAACTGTTTAGATTAGCAATGATTGAAAATTCTATGGACCAAGTTCAACGAAAATATTTGCAGCTGTTACGATTGATGAATTATACGCAGCATTTTTAAGAACATTTTTTTATAATCATGTCTACCCTGCATCTCTAACGATCCGAACAGAAGCCAATGACTGCAATGCCGTATTTAAATACACTGAAGTGATGACTCATGTTACGAAGATAAGTTGCTATCCAAATATTGTCACGTCTAATTGATAGACGACTTCTAAAAAAGGCCGTTAAAGTACGAGTTGTCTAAGGGGAAGCGCAGCACCGACCAAAGACCAAGGCGCGAGCTCGTGAGCCAGCCCGTCCTAGTCTTCCTCTGGGAACAAGTGGCCCAAGTGCTCTGCGCAAATGCCCGTGACTATATAATCTAAAATATTTACCACAATCCACAATATGGAAAAGGCACACATTTATAAGAAACGGAGTTCAACTTAAACAAATAGAGACGCATGTTAATTACAGTAGTCTTGAGTGGACAACGAAAACAAAAAGTTGTGTTTCTTGGGCATTGAGAACAACTCCATTCTTAGTGAACCCAAGCATTGCTGTAGACGTCATCTTGCAACATTTCCGGGGGCATATTGTAAGAAATGTTTTGTCAATAGTACACTGTCGTCAGCATACTCGAGCACCGATCATCTGGAAATTGCCAAAGGAAAGTCATTAACGAAGATGTCAAATAACAACGGCGACAAAATTGACCCCTGAGGAAGACCAGCATTCAGCGACAACTTAGAACTGAAAACGTCCTTATCGTCGGTATCGACCACATGAAATCGGTTGCTCAAGTGATTTTCGAGAGTGTTGTAAAAAGTCCCAAGAAATTCCAAAAAATACAGTTTCCTTAACAAGACTCGGTGATTCAGGGTGTCAAACGCTTTCGCTACATCTAAGAAGAGCGCCCACTTGACAAGATTCTGATCGAATGCCGAGAATAGTTCATCTGAAAATTCCTGAAGCACTGTCACAGTACCACGCCCAGTAAAAAAGCCAAACTTCAAATTCAGCCTTTAAATTTTTGTGACCCTCTATCTAGAGTGCAGGCGATATATAACGCCCATTCGGAGTGCCTGGATATCTTCATGCCTAATTTAATATTTTCCTGAAAGGGGTTGCAGAGATATTTCAATAACTCAACAAAAACTCTCACATCTGTTGTGTATTCCGTCATTTTGTAATCATTTCTGTTTCTCCACTTTTGCTTTGTATTATCTTCGTGTACACATTTTATGCTCTGTTAAAATCTGTATTTGCGATATTATTATTATTTCTTTTATGTGTGCGCGCGTGTGTGTGTGTGAGCTTGCATTGTTCTTCCTGTGCATTGTTTTGCCGAGTGCGCAGCACCAAGACCCTCGAGGTTGTTCCTGGGCATTTTAATAAACATCTTTGATTGATTGGTTATTATTATTATTATTATTATTATTATTATTATTATTATTATTATTATTATTATTATTATTATTATTACTATTATTATTATTATTATTATTATTATTATTATTATTATTATTCAAACGGCGCAAGTTGATGCTGCGACATCAGCAGTCTTTGACGTAGTCAATCATCCCCTACTGCTCGAGAAATTTGAGCGCTACGGTGTTGAAGCTGTTGCTGCAGCTCTACTACGCAGCTTTCTATCTCCTCGATAGGTTCGGCTTCGTGAGCTTCAATGATGGATTTTCTTTTGTTTTGACGGTATGTAGTGGTGTGACCCAAGGTTCGGTTTTGTGTCCGCTTCTATTAAGTTTCTTCAATGACTTTTCTTCAGCAATCCAGAAGCCTTCTATTCTTCTTTACCTTGACATAAAATATTTATGGAAATACACAGTACCGAGAACTACCGCGCTCGCGAGTACAACCTATCATTCTCTGAATGGGTCCAGTTAAACGGGCTCACTTTAAATTAATCTAAAAACTGCAATTTTGTCATATTCGCGTAAAAAGTCGTAATGTCGTGTCGACGACGTCTGTTGAAATAAGTGATGCATTTCCAGTGCTTCAGAAAAAAACAGAAAACTAGAGAATAAAATAAAACTTTGCAGAACACCGTCCTGCTCTCTTTTACTCTTAGCTTTTCTGTTTCTTTCGAAGAGCTAGAAATGCATCAGTTATCACAAAACCAGCTAGCCCACCTTTCTGCCGTAAGTTGTTGAAGTAAAAAATCTCGGTGTCCTCTTTAACAGCTTTGCTAAAGCTGTTAAAGCTTTAACGAAGCTTCTCAGCCCACTGTAAGCGGGTAGCATCGCGTTGTTTGCGCGCGTTTGGTTCCATTTGCAGACTTAGCAAGAGGTTTTAGTCGCCCACTTCTCTTCATTAAATTGTTCGTATTCGTTTTGGCTCCCACTACTCGAATACGCCTCAGGGGTGTGGAATGGCACCGGCAATTCACGTGTCAACAACTATTCAGGCGTGAATAACCATCTTACAAGTATACGACATTTAGACGCAGACGTAGTCATACCATCGTAATCTTTTTGTACAAAATCATTCACGGAATTACTACATTTTCGGTCTACTAGCTTCTGTTTCGCTGCGGATTCCGCGGGAGACTAACAAGGATTATAGGCCCTACCACGTTGCTGCGACTTTAAACAGACACTCGCCTCACGACAGAATGCAACAACTTTGCATCTGTCACTTTCTGCATCTTTCAAAACGTGTTCTCTCCTTGGTGTTCCGAGGTTCGGGCTTTCTCTTGAACGATCTTCTTAGCTGAAATCCTCTAGTCACTTCCAATAGCCTCTCTCTCCTTCCCTACATGTTATTCGCCTCTCAATTGTGTCAAACTTACTGCTGCATCCGTTATGTAGCTGTCTATACAGTTATTATTCTTGTTTTCTTATTTTCTTTTATTATCTCGTAATCTTTACTAGTAGTTCTCTTAAGTAATTACATTTTATTTATTTATTTATTTATTTATTTATTTATTTATTTATTTATTTATTTATTTATTTATGTATTATGTTCATAAGTTGACAGTAACCTTAGTATACGCTAAAGAGGAAGAAGGCGAAAGCCTGCACTCACGAGACATTATTTATATAACTTGACATTCTCATTCGAATGCGTTGCTACTTCCTATTACTTGTTCTTTCTCAATCGACTATCTTAATTATGTTTGCCTTGATTAACACCAGAGGTGCAGGGTTCGACTCCCACCAAAGGTCGTGGGTCCGAGTGCCTTCATTAACTCTATATATGGGTGTAGAACCCGGTTTCGACGCCCGTAAATTTTAGTGCTGTTGCATTTTGGTGCCATACCACCGGACGGCCAATTTTCGAACCATGAGCCACTTAAGGCTTTCGCTTTAATATGAAGACACGCATGCACAACGGACAGAAAGGGAAGTAGGGAGGCACTGGGCTGGCATTTGGGACCAAAAGGTGCACGACGCCTGCCTACTCTTTGGGAAGGAGGAATAAAGAAAAATAAAGATGGGAAGAAGGGATGTAAAGAGGAAAGAAAGAAGATGACAGGTCACAAAGACGAAAGTAAAGCAACGACAAAGACAGCAGCTCCAGTACACACAGCCATAACGAGCGGTGGAAGCAAAGTTGGAGGAACGTGATACACATTTGCCCAGACACCGCCGATTGTTTTTCACGAGGCAAAAGTGTCTGAGACCTGAAAATGTCGAAGCACGTGTGCTGCGCCTAACCTGAACATGTTTTGGTGGAGAAGGGAAGCGGGGACATTGCTGAACTTGAACTCGGCTAAGCTCGGTGTGTAACACTCAGACGACCGATGAAGCATAGGTTGTTCTCATTTGTAATGCAATCTCATTTTCTCCGCATCCCCTGTGTCCGCAACGCTGGTGTAATATAAATGAAAGCGTCGTAGCGCGCAGTAGCATTTCTATGGCCTTTCTTCACTTGTTATTTCTGGGGAGTTGCATCTTGCGACCTAATCTGCTGCTCGCAGGTGCTTGTCGGCACATTGATATGATTATGTACGTGATCATCCTTTTCGAACAGTGTATCATAATCAACTCCCACAAAGATTACCGAGGTAGAGCTATGAAATAGCCATAATCAGTTAAGGTCCCGTGTGCGTCGGTAAACTGTCTTGCTTTCTTGTTAAATAAAGGGATACGTTGCCTAATCTCAGCAGTAAAAATAGCGAGTGCCACGTGGCTTTGCGATAAACACATGCAATCCAATGAATTTCACTTGTTAGTTGCGCCTCCGTAGATGTCTTTATGTAAGCCCTAATTGCAGTAAACGTATCACAGTGCAACCCTGCAAATCATGACGGCAGTTAGCAGTTCGTTAGTTAGTGCTGCTTAAGTCTTTTGAACTCCTAAGGCCCACGGTATGAGAAGGCCACTAACAACGCTGTTGCGCTTTATTGAAGACTGCCACCCGGAAGCTGTTTGAAATTATGCTTGTACTCCGATGAAACTCTTTTCTAGAAATAGGGAATTTTTGTCCCATCTACATTCATCACTCGCAATGGCACAAGGTTGTGCGAAAAGATGGAGTTTCCATTGGGTCATGCGTGGGGAGGACTAGCGTGGGTGGCAGGCACGCACTATAAATGCTATGTTCGTTACTGTTTCTGCCTGTCGTAGCCCTGTGTAGTGTAAAACATCAGTCATAGAACAGTTCAGTGCTCTAATGCTAATTATAGTCCATACCCAACAGAAGCTTCAGAACAGTAATCAATCTCTACGAATATCTCATTAACGCGTCTTGAATAACTAGTGTGATTATCTAGTCAATTTTGTTTATTTCACCAGCTGAAACGTTACATGACAATGTAACGCAGAAGTCATTATTGCTTAAACTGTAAATAGCTGTTTCAGCGCAGCATAGACAAAAATGAAAGGGCGGCACCAACAAAGAACATTGTGTTACTCTTTAAATATACGCTTAAAACGCGGGACAAGGCAATCTTTTTTAATATGAACCAGTACCAATTCGCCAAGTTTGCTACTGTTATCAACTGCGTTGTGTTGCATGAAGTTATCACAGAATTAACCTAACCTAACTTGCTCAACCACTTGTATAGACTAGCATATAGCTGAGTGCGACCTCGAAGCGTTGCATGCGTGGTGAGTGTTGAAGATCAGTATACACGAGGGAACAGCGCAGTTGCGCAGTTATATGCTGCAGTGAACCGCGCACATGCGCAATCATTGCAATTCATTAAATGTTAACCCAATATTTTGTTGAACATGACAATTAGCGAAGTCACAAAACCACTTGAGGCCAACCGGGCACAGTTTAGGCAAACTTATGTGCTACCTATCAAATGCAGGCTGAACGACCTACTTGCATCCCCCGCAGTTTCAAACGCCAGAGTTCCTTCTAGTAATTTTCGTAAGAAACTCTATGTCTAAATGGACTTATTATGTGTCGTCCTTTCGCAGTCTAAGCCGGCTCCTTTTTTGTGTGAACAGCACAAAAGCATGACCGCCAAGAGTGCTCGAGCCAAAGCTAGGTCGTCGGTGAGCTCGGTGCGCAAGCCCGACGCTGCCGACCGCCGCACTTCGAAGGCATCCGTCTCGTCGAAGGCGAGCAGCCGAGCACCCGGCACCTGGCTGCACAAGGCCCCTTCCTTGTCGTCAGTGCCCACAACTGCCTCGACTAGCACCAGCCCCATCGGTAGCATGGAGCTCATGCACCCGCCACATCACTTCCACGCGGCGACGCAGAATCAGCTGACGCCTGAGCTGTGCCCGGCAAGTCCAGTGGCCGAGCAAGAGACCCGCGTTGCGAGCGAGCGTCCTGGTGCGTGAAGATTGGTTGGAAGTAGCTATAGTCTAACCTTCTCTCTGACATAATCCCACAAAGGGAAACAATCTGGAGCGATATTTCGGAGATATGTTTTAAAGTGATATAGCTTTATTTAGCTACTACGATCACTTTGGATGTTTCTCGTTCTATAAGCAGATAAGGTAACAGTCTGCATGGAAGAAGGGAGTAGGAGATTAGCAAAGCACATTGTTGGGCTCGTTGGTGTACACCTGTCAAAGTTGGGGCTCAAAGGATAAGCAGAAGAGACAAGCTGACAGAAAGGGCGGCTTTTCGCAACCGTTTATTTCGGTTACCCTTCACGCCATCAAACAGCGGGAGTAGGAGACTTGAGGCGGAAGCGCAGATGGTGAGGGAGGAGAGGGGCGGGAGCGCAGCGCACGATTGGAGAGTGCTCGTGATGGCTTCACTTGGATAAGTGAGGAGCGCTGTGAAATTAAAGCGTGCCCAACGGCCCAACACGGATGTGCGCCATGACGCCACCGCCAGCCCGTGTACAAGGAAGGTACGTGGCCATGCGCCGGATCGCGTTTCTAATAATCAACGCAACCTCGTCTTGAAGTAAACAGTAATAGTGCTGCCGATTATATATTGTCGACTAATGCGCCCATAAAGTTTGCCGTGGATCACGGGACGACATCAAGATAGGCAGCAGACTTGCGCAAGAAAGCTATCGCTGACTTTGACAAACGTCTACGACGTTTGCTGCCACATTATTGCTTCCTATTTCGTCAAACTCCTTCGTCGAAATTGCATAGGTCCATTTGTAAGCATTTTATAAAGATTCATTATGTGCTCTTTACTCATCATCGGTCGATGGCAACTGCAGGTGTAAGGGTCAGTGTCAACATCCCCCACCTCCTTTAAAAAAAAGTCACACACACACACCCACACAGACAAGAGCGAAAAATACGATATATCTTTACAAAACACTCTTTCCCGTAGAATTTCACAACAATACTGCAATAGACAAACACAGTGTTCATTCGGCCAGCCTCTGTGGGGAGCGAGGGTGTAGCGCGTGGTTCCTTCTAGGATTTCGCAAAGCTTCGTTCAAAAAGCGCGTTGCAACTTCTATAGTTTTTCTCTGGTTTCATTTTGTGGCGTGCCAGCCACGCAGCACTTCTTTAGAGATAAATAAGTATTTGACGTTCACGCCTAGGTCACGTTATCACGTTACATTCCCTGCATAAATAAGTACTGATACTTCGCGTACAAGTGTCGCTATTTGTCGACGATGTTTCGGCATGTAAAACTCAGCCTGTGAGTTTTACATGCCGCATCGTCTACAACGCGTAATTCTATTTGCTATTCTAAATAATTATTGGGATTCGTGAGGTTCTCAGAACGAGAGAGAAGCAATAACTACAGCCGAGCAGACTCTATAGTTATTGGTCTGCAATGATTGCTGGACGAAAAACGTGTGTCAGGTAGATAAGCGAAACGAGAACAAAGTTGAATTTCCATCTCCCACTTTCCCCGTGTTTTCCCTGTGCGTCAGGTAGGTAAGTTAGTATAAGAACCAATGAGGTTGCTAGGACCTCCAAAATTTCAGGCAAGTTCATCTATCATTTCCATACTGACTGAACAACAATATATATAGTTTTGATAATGGTGTGGTATAAGCGAGCCTGCTTCCGAAGAAACTTGCGTGTCCTATTATTTATTTATTTATTAGTTAGAAAGACTTCACAGGCTTACGAAGAGGCCTGTGAGGTCTGCTATGCTAGAGAAAAATCACGTTGCTTAATCTGGTTCAACGTACGAGATATCTTTTTTTACGCTCTCCAATAAAAGTAAAGTGCCGTTTGCCGCAAGCGTAAATATGTAGCAACGTTCGCCTAACTTATGGAGAAATTGAGGCGGAAGGTTTATATTCGTTCTTCACCGCAGTACAAATACGTATTGGGGCAAAATTATTTAGCCTGCGAATAGCGACAAACAGTGGCCTCAGGATAAATTAGATATACTTAACAAGCGCTAACAAGACGTCGGACGGGGAACGAGAAGCACACAAGACACGTTCTTGTCCGACATCTTCATAGCGCTAGTTAAGTATGTCTCGATTTTGGATTACATGCCAACTATCCCAACTCTACGAACATGAAAAAAGGGCTACCAGCGAGACACAAAGGACGTGCACACAAGGAAAAGGCGTTAGACAAGGACCGACGCTGGACTTTAAACTGTACTTTACTAGAATTCACATTGCCGGCCCATAACCTCCGACGCATGCACATCTTCAACTCCTTCCTAGACATGTACATTGATAACACCTCGAAAAGTACATTGCCGAACGAAGACAGCCGACGCATGCGCAAGTTGTACTCCTCCCAAGATCCGTGCATCAATGTCAGTTTCTTTAATCACCTTTTACTTACCTGATTGGTAAGCACGTTCCTTCTTGGTTAAACACAGATACATATCACTGATACAATTTTCTTTCTCATTTTCCATGTGAAAATCTTCTAAGATTTCCCGCTCGTATCTAGTCTTACCCCTCCCTAAAGTAGTCACACGACAAACATTGACGCATTTTTTTTTTTCACTTCTTGCAGCCGTGGTAACTAACTGCGAAATTGCTTCCCTAGTCGCCGCTTAAGGATGCGTTATGTTCTGGCAGGCGCCTATTAACACACCTAGCTGTCTGGCCTATATATACTTTACCACAAGCCAACGGAATGCGGTAAACAGCCCTAGTCTTGCACTCGATGAGGGGTGTCACGCGTTTAATTTTACCGGCACCTCTCTTTGTCCCCTCGTTTCTAATCCTCACGCACGGGCTACCCAGTTTGCAAAGTGCGGAAAATTCAACGCTTACACCTTATCTTTCCGCCACCTTCTTAATGTTGTGGGACATTTTATGAAAGTACGGCATTGCTTCTAGTTGCTTTCTTCGCTCTGATGTCGGCGACTTCTGGCCTGCAATCGCTTTCCGCAATCCAGCTTCAGCAACAGCCCTAATGACCGAGAGAGGGAAAGTGCTGTTTCATGCGGTTGGCAGCAGCTCTTCTGCACTGCGTCCAGAAGGCGTCCAACAACTACACCCCTGTTGACCCGTCTGTACTGATTAGAATCATACGGCATTAGTGCCGTATGATTCTGCTTTTTTAGTCAGTGGGGAAAACATCCAGCAGCAGACATGGTCATTATCATGAAAGGTTAGTTGTAAGTCCAGGGGTGGGTCAACACGCGTCTCTTTGAGGATCTGTACTTTGTGTTTCGCTGGTACCCCATTTTTTCATTTTCATTTTCAGCCTCCTTCAGGGGCTGTAACAGGAGTGGAAAAAACAAAACTAAACTGAACAGCAAAATAAGTAGTGCAGAACATATTGAAAACCATAGTTATACATTAGTCAATAAAAAAAATCATCTCGTGAAATACACAAACAAAACAAAAATGCATCACTCAGAAATCAGAACAACAGCCATCTTATGCAGCAGCAATCTGACCTCATCGCCCTGTGCTAGTGCATAGATGAAATTTTTTAAGTGGCGTAGAAATTCAGCTAATGATGTCGACCGAACAGCATAATCTGGAAGAGAGTTCCAGTCTCTACAAGTTCGGGGAAAATAACTAAACTTGAAACAATTATTTTTTATAGTCGGTAATGGGATAAACTTACTATGACGATGCCTTGATGTTTCATTGGTTTTGATGTCAAAGTAATCTGATTTATTTATTTTAAGATAATTATTGATAATGAGGTAAAGAGTTTTTAGTCTTTCATATCTGGTTCTGGTTTCTAGCATATGTAGTTGGGCTTGTTGGCAGAGATCTGTTGAATGGTTTCGGCGGTATTTATTAAAGATAAACCTTACAGCGAGTCGCTGAATCCTATCAAGCTTGTGACAATTAGCTGCAGTGTGAGGATCAAATATTACTTTAGCATATTCGATTATCGGTCTGACTAGGGTTTTGTAAGCGAGGCACTTTACATCCAGAGTAGCACTGTGCATAGTGCGTTGCAGGTACCATAGTCTTTTGAAAGCTTTGGAAATGACATTTTCAATGTGGGTATTCCATCGTAGATCTCATGTAAACATTATGCCTAGGTATTTATACTGATCGACTCTTTCAAGCATATAACCGTTGATTTGATAATTGTAATGAAGAACATTTTTCTTTCTAGTTACTGCATTACTCCATCTGCCAGTCGTTACACCACTTCACTATTCTTTGCAGGTTTAAATTTAATTTAATCTTATCATCAACTGTATTTATCGTACTGTACATCACACGGTCGTCAGCAAAAGGTCGTAATGGAATATCAACGTTACTTTGTATGTCATTAATAAAGATCAAAAATAGGAGTGGGCCTAAGACGCTACCTTGTGGTACACCAGAAGCAACGGGAAGAATGTTGGACTGACAACCTCTAACAGTTACATACTGTTTACGAGAGGATATATACGCAGAAAACCATTGTGTGAGTGTTTGAGTTTTAAAGACCGCATTAACCTTATATAACAATTTCTGGTGCGATACTTTATCAAATGCTTTCGCAAAGTCAAGATATATAATGTATGTTTGACCACGTGAATTTATTGTTTCCGCGAGATCATGAACTATTTCTATCAGTTGGGTAATCGTGGACAGTACCTTTCGAAAGCCATGCTGACGATAATACAGACTATCATGCTGGTCGAGATACCAGAGCAGGTATTTGGATATGATGCGTTCAAGTAACTTCGAAAATGTACTAGTGAGCGAAATCGGGCGATAATTACTAACAGAATTATTTCCACTTTTATGACCCGTTCATGTTCGTTATGCACCAACTGGCCCAAGAGCTTGCGCTAATATCCAAACTTCATTCTGTTATTGTGTCTCAGAACACCGAGATCATAGTAAAGCCAGCTGCGCAAGATCTCCAGGGCACACAAAGGGCAGTAGGGGCATCAAAGCTGGAAACAGGGCAGTCCGTCGGTTGGGGCAGTGGAAACCAGAGCTCGCATCCAAGTTCAATTGTCCGCGATAGTGGACGATCGATCTTGTACGCTTTCGGCACACGGAGGCCTCAGCGAGCCCACAAGTTGCGGATCAGTCCAGTTTCCAATCTATGTATCCGTGTTGCCAATATATGATGTCCTGGAGGCGCCAGCAAGGTATTCTAAATAATGAATGACACGCTGTTTACAATTGGTACTTGCACAATTTCTCACGTCCCTTCACTGCAATACACCATATTTTTCACCGCATCACAGAAGTGTAGTGCGGTGAAGCAATACTAAAACGCATATAAAATCTTTGTTGCAATTGCTTTCCGAAATATTGATAAGTTGCGGGGGAAATGTGTAGAAGGTCAACTGACTTATCAGTCTCGTACACTATACGACGGCTATGCTATGTTTGTTTTTCAGCCAGAGCATTTCTATGATATGTGCACGTAAACAGCAAAATTATCTATATAGCAGCGCGCGCAAATACTAGTGCCTGATTTCCCTCCGGTATTGGTATACAGAACTTGCATTGCAGAACTCTTACGTCGAGTGGATGAAGCAACTAAACCGGACATGCTTGTTCAACGGCGACAAGAAGCATCGTTGCAGTTGCACGGAAGCAACGCAGTTAAATGTCATGGGCCTCTGAGACCTGTAAACCATCTCCGGTTTCGGACGGCGTATTTGTGTGTACTGCGTTCCCGGAAGGCGGCACTTCCAAGCGCACTCGCCCCAGTTAGGAGCTGCGACCGTAAAAAAGAATCCAGAAATGTTTCGCTTGCTTGAAGAAACAGGTTTTGTCAAGCCCATTAAACTGCATGTGATGTTTTATTTGTTTACGAAGCGCTTCAGTAAAATGCCACCACATCCACCGAAGTTGTGGCTTGCGCCACTGAGCACGAGGTGGTGGGTTCAATCCCCGGTCACGGCGGCCGCGCTCTGATGGCGCCGGAATACAAAAAACGCTCGCGCACTGCTCACCGTGTGCACGTTAAAGAACCCCTGGAGGTGAAAATTAACTCGGACTCTCCCACTACAGCGTACCTCGCAATCAGATCGTCGATTTTGCACGTAACAGCACAGAACCTTTTTGAAGAGAACCAATTGCACAAATGGTCAGCGAAACAAGTGTAGCATGGATGGACGTCGACCGCCAACAGAATACGACAGCACGCTCTCTGTTTTCGATTTCCTTGCTCTTTTTTGTAATTGGTGCATAAGCACGTGCCATACATGAAGAAGCATACGATCGCCTGAAAGTTCTATCGGCGCATGTTTCATACTCGATGCAGCCTCAACGGCAAGCACACCAATACTTAGTTTTCTTTTCTTTTTGCCATTCTTTGTCACTCCAAACTCCGCTCTTTCTTGTGCGAAATTGCGTTCTTTTCTTTTTGTTTGTTTGTAGTTTAATAATTACATTAGTTTAGCATGCCGCTTACGTGCTGTTCTCATTTAATTCTTGAGGATTTAGTATCAGTTGCGTATATACATTTTTTTAATTATTTGCTTCTCGACGTTGGCATGGCGTTTGAACGTTTTAGTGGGGTTGCTTAATAGAACCATCTGGATCTCAGAGTCCACGTAGTCACTTGAACTAGATAATTGATTGATCGATTCATGCAGTTTAGCATCCTATAACGCAATGATTGGTCTATGACGGGTGCCGTAATGAAGCACATCGGATTATCTGTTTTGGCCTGTGGTTATTCAACGTGCACCTAAATCAATGTTCAAGAGTGTTCCTGCGTTCCGTCCACCGTCGGAATACCGCCATTGAGGCTGGGAGTTGAATGCATGCTTAGAAGCAGAATTTCACAGCCACCGAACCACCACGCTGGGTTCAGTTCAATTTCTGACCGCTTAGGTTAGCAGTTACTTCCAAAAAACAAATAATTTTGGGATATGGCGTGCAAAAACTACGATTAGAATACGAGGCTCGCCACATAGTGGGCGAATCCGGATGAATTTTGACCACCCGCGGTTCTTTAACATGAACGAAAATATGAGTACACAATAGCTTTTTTTGTTGTTGTTGATTTTGTCATTTGGCCCCCATGAAATTGCGGCCCCCATGACTAACATTGAACCCGTGACCTCGAGGTAAGTAGTGCAACAGCATAACCACTAAGCTATACCACGACCGGTAACCGCGACTACTCACGAAGGCGATGGCCGCAGGTACGAAGAAAGGGTCCGTCAAAGACCAGTTGTCCGGAAGATCCAGCGCTGGTGTCGAGCCTCCCAGCGAGCCCAAAGAAGACCAGGATACAAAAGAGGGAAAGAAAGAGGCTCACCTGGAAGGAGGAGAAGAGGCGCTGGAGAAAACGGAGGCGAAAGAGAAGCCGGAAGAGATCAAGTCCCCGGTAGCGAAAAAACCGCGGAAGAAACCCCCGCGTGGTTTCAAGATGCCCGACGGAACGTACGTGGGCCTCAGTGAAAAGAATCGATACCTGAAGTAAGTACAGCGGCAACTACAGTTTAGTAATTGTCATGGCGGTCAGCGCAACAAAATGGGTGGAAAGGACAGAAAGGTTGAAAAGAGCGTTTCTGGTGCCTATCGCCTATTTTCTTGCCCTGATCTTCAGAACAATTAAACAACGCTTTGGCAACTAACCCGAACTAATTCCCTTCTGCATGCACTAAGGTTGACCGTATACTATTTGGCATTACAACGACGCAACTTGAAATGTAAACGCAAGAAAAAAGTAAAAAGTAAGCTATATCCTGATATTGAAGCAGCGAACTTAGATGTAAGTTGACACGCACACGTAGAAAGGACTACAGATGCGCTGTAATACAACTATGTCAGACATAAATGTGCTGCTTCAATATCATGGCTGACGAACTAGCCTATCGGTATCTTTTAAGCAAGCTATATCACACTTGTCTTTAACCGTGCGTAAGGAGTTATTGATCATTGATCATTTACTGATTTATATCAAAATACTGCAGGTCATTCCGGCCCATGCAGAAAAGGCAGTCTATACTGATAGTAGTTGCAAGAGAATAAATAGTTGTTATTAGAACAACAATGTGCATAACATTTTGAAAGTTGCATAGACTGACAAAGAGCACATAACAAAACAGCAGACTGCCCGGACCGTTTTGCAAAGCAGGTGTTCCCAATGAAACTGAACAAAATTTACGGACTTCGTAGATCGTTTCTAGAAGTCCATTCCAATATTCTGTCGTGTGCAGAAAATGGCTCTCCCAGAATATTTTCGGTCTCGCAAAAATATTCTTCAAGGAATGAATATAGGTCTGTGTTAGGTTTAAGACTTGGCGTAACAATCTTAGCGTTACCAATCATAATGACATAAAAATAAAGTAAAGGCCTAGATTTACTAATATTCACAAGTGTAGTGGCGAAATCAGTTCTTCTTCATCTACCCAACATAAATCTGACCGCCTTTCGATGGGTCATTTCAATATGACATTGGCGTGCGCTCTGCTCTGACGCCGAACATTTATGTTACAGCTTCAAAACGCCACATGAATTTCCAGGCGCTGCAGAACTTGAAGTGCCGTGTTCTTTACCCATATGTGTGGCACCTTTCCCGAAATGAGCTAATCGAGTTGCAGCTATTTCCAGTATCACGGAATACGCGTGAACAATAATAATAACAGAAGCTGATGCACCTGGAGGTCTCTGGCACCGTTGCCCCACTTTCTCTCTTTAACGCTGCCCACTTAAATTTTTTTCCAGCATTGGCGAACAAATGAACATACCACTTCATTCTTATGACGCAATCAAAAACTTCAACTTAACTATTTCTATGATCTCGAGAAGGTTAAACTTGCAGCGAATCACCTCTGCCGCAGGGCCATGTACAAGGAGCACCTGAAATGCGACTACGTGCCTTTCTGCATACTCGGAGTGCTTATGGTGGTTGTCATCGCCCTGGTCTATTTATACGCCTTTCGACCGGGTATGTTGTTTGGTGCGATGGCTCTGCAGATTATGTCTGGGTGCATCAACATACCATTCGTAATTGTCTTGCAGACATATTTAACCGATTTATTGAAGCAAGTAAGTAGACGAGTTCTCGCATTGCCCTCCCACGATCTATTGATCGTGGGAAGGCTTTATATTGACACCCGCCACTGCTGGCACTGGTGTACCAACTGTTTCTCGAGGGGGGGGGGGAGGGGGAGGCAGACCGCAGACGATCTCTCTCTCTCTCGCTGTATATATATATATATATATTCAGCTACAGTTTTGTTGGACTGTCCAACGCGCAGCCGAATCTGGCTGCTATTAAAAGTGGGGGGGGGGGGGGGGGGGGGCAAATGACATGCTTTGACACCCCCCCCACTGTTAAAGGTGGGGAAGGGGGTAAGTGCCCCCCTTGCCCTGGCTATTACTGTTTGTGTTGAGAAAAATGCCGTGGTGGTCATGCGGGTTTTGTGGAGCATGCTATACTTAATTTCCCATGCTACATGGAGCAACACTTAAATAAGCGGGGAAAATAGAGAAAGGATGTATAGTAAGGTCGGGAGGTCAACAATAGGCAGTGCTGGTTGGCTACACCCTGCAAGGTGAGGAGGGTGTAAGTGAATAAAATGAAAAGTAACGGGATATGAAGAAAATAGAAAAAAGCATAAACGAAATAAACCACGTACACCATCCAACGGCAGTCGGTAGCGCTGTCGAAGCGTCAGTTGATCATTTATTTCTTCATCCAAGCATTGCCCAATGGTTCTGAATGTAAAGATAAATAATGTTCAAAATGAGCGGTTGGTTGCGCAGAGAGAAAGGCCGTGGCCGAAAAGAGCAGAGTAGCACCAGTTGGGCAAAACTGAAGCACGTGCGTACACGCGAAGTCGCCAACTGTGACCTCTCGTTTCGGTCGTGTGAAGCTAGCAATGTCTTGGCTTCATGTGCTTATGACTAAAAAAATTTTGCCCATCTGGTTCTTTTCTCTTTGCTCATGCCTGACCTGGTTTTTGACGGCAGTTCGGAACCTTTTGGGTCTCAACAAGAAGGACGAAGACCAGGAAGATGCGGGATCCATACACATCATGCCCCCCAATTCCAGTAAGTACTCAACCACTTCTAGACGACACGTTGAATCGCTGAAAGAAGTAAGATAACCAAAAATCTGGGCCCACAACTAATACAAAGACGAGACAGTAAGTCGCGGTTAGCATACGCATAGTAAAAAAAAAATATTTAGCATGCATTCGTCATCCATGTGATCAGCGCCGGCATATGTTGCAGAGAATAAAACAAGCCAGAAAGTGCTTGCTATAAAATTAATGCCTCGCATTTCGGCCTTTAACATGAAATCTCAGATTTCTTTTTATATTCATGAAAATGGCGTCAACTTATACATGAAGGCTGTACTCCCCTCACACATGTTTGTTTGAAAGGTTCGGCTTAATTTGTAAAGACTGATTAAGAAAGGAAGCAAGGATCAAGCTATCTCCTCTTTGTGATCTCTCGCCAACATTTCATGAACGTATATACGACATCCGCGATTAAACAGCAAGATTAAAGATAGAGTAAAATTATGTGAAAGGCACGCTGAAAAAGAGCTTCAGCTAAGACTGATAATGTATTGTTCTCGCGGTAAGCTTGGTTGATTTTTCCAATAGAAAATCAAGGTCAAAGTTTGATCTTCGCGCCGAAACACAGCGCCGGAACATTACTGTGATGTAACGGATTTCAAGGTGTTGTCTCCTTTTGGGGCTGTTGCGTCAGAGTAAAAGTTCTTGAAACTTGCAAAGTTCTGTTTTTGCCGTGTTTGGAATAGTCTAGCCTATACTTACCAATAAAAGTTTAACTAAGCCAGAGTAGACAGCGTCGAAACCCATGACGTGGCGGCAGGCTGGCAGACAACTTCAAGACGGTGAGGCCACCTGTTTTTTATTTTGTGGGCTTTTTCTGGCTAATCGATCCTCTTCTGACGGTAAGAGCAGCTTTTTTTTGGTATTGTACGAACGTGATGTACTAACACAGCTTGAATTATTTATCTGTTCAGTGTCTATTTGAGGCGGAATAGCCAATTATGCTTTCTTTAATAGAAAAAGAAACCGCTAGTCTTACCGCGACTGAATACCCAATAGCGCAAAAAAAAAAAGAAAACAAGCAAATGGGAAAAAGGTAGCGACGATGCCCTTAACTTACCGCACCTACTTTACGGGACGTAGTGGATTTTGATGCGTCTACATTCGCCGAGTTAATTATTTATACATAACAAAATACTACATACTCCATGCCAAAGGAACCGAAGAAGTTTCGAAAAACTTAAGCTACCTAGGTATGAAATGAAAAAAAAAAAAAGAATGCTACGAAACCCGCCACGTCACAGTGATGTTCCGTTGCTCAGATTTCGGCTCGAGAATTCAAGAAATTCAAGCACGGCCTCCTGCTTCCTCTATGAAATCTTTTCCCTCCTAATAAACAAAAGGTATGGGTTTTGAGGCATTACCAGACAGAACTTCAGGAGCACGCTTTAGTGTCCCTTTTAATTGCAGCTACTGGAAGTGACCTTAACCACCGCGTATCGAAGAAGTAGAGGATAGAGAATAACCGCGTGGAGGAAGAGCGGTCTTTGGAGCGTTGTGTTTCCCAGGTTTGCTCCGCATTAGAGACTTTTTCCCATGTCAGCAGCTGGGCTCTTTTCCACTTCCATGCGCAACAACCTTGTGCCATCGTCGGCTGAAATTGAATTTACTAATTAAAGAACGTGCCGATTCACGAGAAAAACATTCCGCTCATTTTTGAGATGCTCCCTCGTATGTATGTATGTATGTATGTATGTATGTATGTATGTATGTATGTATGTATGTATGTATGTATGTATGTATGTATGTATGTATGTATGTATGTATGTATGTATGTATGTATGTATGTATGTATGTATGTATGTATGTATGTATGTATGTATGTATGTATGTATGTATGTATGTATGTATGTATGTATGTATGTATGTATGTATGTATGTATGTATGTATGTATCACGGCGTCTCTCTCTATACATTAGGTTTTCAATTTGAACGCTTACAGGTTTAAAGCGAGGCGCCTGGTCCTCGCCCGAAGACAATGCAAGGCCTTCTACCACGTCACCTGCCAACGAAAGCAGCTGGCAAATGAGAATTCTTTAGCGAATTCCGAGCCATGCTTCCACTAATCTAGCGCGTCTGAAAAGAAACAGAAGCATTACGAATGCTCGCCGACATTATTTAACAGCTTAACAGTTTAAACATTTGAAATTGCAAACACCTCCTAAATAGAATGCCTTTCGCTGCCTTGATATATCTGGAGCGCCTTCAAATTGCGTGAATTCGCACAATTCACTCGAATTTTATTGTGATTTTCTTATCAATAATGTAATGCTGTACAAATATGGCCCTCCTATCCGGTGTCTAATCCTTTAGTGCTTGTGAATGGCGCTGAAATATGCGTTCACAATCAATCAATCAATTAATTTAGTTTATTCTCCAGATAGTACTGGATGGCTACCTGGGCTAAAGGCTGCGGGGACAGCCTTACAGAGGCCCGAGTAGCCGTTACAAGGCAGATACAGTGAAACGGCAATAAACAAGATACTTAACAACAATACATGAAGTGGAAGTTTAAGCATATGTGCTGATAAACAAAACCAACAAATAAATATAGTATAGAATCAATATAAGAAGAATGCGTGACCAACGCACGAAAAACAAATACGAGGATTATATATAACAAACATTATTTGATAGAGCAAACATTTCTTACAGCACCTTTACAAAAAATGCTGGCAACTGACATTTCGACATGTATTGCGTTTGTTTGTATTTGTTCAGGAGTAAAGGAAGATTGGTGTTGTAGCATTTGTAGCTTGTAATCTGCGCGATAGCTTGGGAGAAACCCCATGTCTGTGCTGCGTGTATTTAACACAGGCCTGTGTACACATAAGCTCGCCGTTGTTTCTAAGAACTGCCTAAATATTTCATTTGAATGATATAAAGACGCCAGGAAACGATAGTCATACATGGTTCTTATGCGAATATATGCTGAAGTTTTCAGAAGCGCTCACACTAGATTCACAATATTCAAGGCTTGCAAACTGTCGTATAACTCTTTTTTTCAATATTTGAACTTTTTTATGTTCGTTTTAGTCGTCGTTAGCCAGACCAAACTACAATAATTAATTAGAGAAGCAAGCAGCGCATAATATATAATAATTTTAATATTTAAAGGAAGCGCACGGCAAGGCGATACGCACCACTGACGGACGCAAGATTTTTACATAGGTTTGAAATGTGTGAATCCCATGTAAGGATTCGAAGATAGTGTTACTCCGAGTAAAGTGTGTTCAACTATTTCAATATCCTCATTTTTACAACAAGTGACGTGCTCTAACCTCATAGCCTTGTTTCTGGCCCGAAAAAAACATAACTTTTGTTTTTGAAGGATTAATTTTAAGCGAGTTTGATGAAGACCAGCTCACAAGGTTCTTAAGTATATAATTACAGTCAATTGCCAGTTTGGTCACGTCAGGACCAAAAAGAAGCACGGTGCAATCATCTGCATATATATAGTTAATTTTACTGTCCAATTAATGTCAATTATGCTATTTATGTCAACAATAAATAGAAGCGGTGCCAATATGCTTCCTTGCGGTACGCTTGTCATTATGGTTAGCAAGGATAATTTGTGCGTGCCGATATATACAGATTGGCTCCTGTTGGAAAGGTAAGACCTAACTATAGATAAACGTTTACCACGTATTCCACAGATCGATGACTTATGTGCTAAAAATTTATGGTCAAGGGAATCAAACACCTTGCTAAAGTCTATGGATAAGGGCCAGAGTTATTAGTTTCTACGGGGTGATCAAAATTAAGCTTCGCAGATTTTTGAAAACTAAATATAAATTAAAACATAAGTTATACAGTCAGGGTGTGACGCAACAGCCCCTTCAAACCGGGGATAAGCTTCGCGCCGATCTACAGGGTACTGCGTACGTAATACATAAAGACTGAGACAAAAACTTGCAGGAGGTTATTTCGGAACACGGGCATGCTGGTGAAATTTTACCAAAAAAGTTTTGCAGGAATAAGACTGCCTCTGAGGTTCCAATACAAGCGTCCCCACTTATAGCAGTTACTAAAAATTTAATGATATTCATTAAAAAAGTTGCCTTGGTCCCATAACTTATGAGCAGAGGTGAATTTAATGGCATCTCAGCGCCAAACTTTTGATCACTATCTTATCTGATCTATATATCTGATCACTATATATCACTTTTGAATATTGTTGAGATGCTTTCTTTAATTACGGAAGGCGTAAAAATCTATTTGCGACACTTAAGTTAGACGTAAATTTAGTGTTTTGTAGAATACACGTGATGTAAATATAACTCTTCTCCTAGGCTGTTTCGCGACCAATTTGGCAGCTTATGGCGAGGATCTGTTAAATTTGGAAGTATATATGTACTTGAAAAAAAATAACTACAAAGCAGAATGGTGTGCGAAAATATCGTGTCTGTTTATTGAAAGCTAAAGAAGCTTTTACGAAAAACATGCTTATCGCAAACAGATGCAACATCAGTGGGAAAGCGGGAAAGTTCCAATTTCGAATAGCGAAAGGCATGTCACCAGAAGTAACAAGCGCGTTTCACCCATTGCATGGAAGTTATACGCTCTTTTTTTTTTAGTGTGGGGGGCGGGGGGAGTGTTCGGTGATGCAATACCCAAGAACGTCACCGATTTCAACACCGTGGCCGAGTGCAGTTAAACTCGAAAACACCGGCTCGTGTCGAGCAATCTCTCGGCAACGCTTGAGCGCGGCGCTATCTAATCTTCTCAGCCAATGCAACTGCAAACATGAGGGAGAGCATCGCACGTGGGTCTCGAGGCGATGTAGAAAAAGAGGGCCTCGTTAGAGCACGGCGAGCGCTGAATCGGCCTAAAGCGAACCCAGGGCTCGGCGTACGACGCACGTTGCTCGCACCTGGGAACCAGCCACGGGCAGCGATGCTCAGTGATGCGAGGACGCACGCCAGCCTGACAAGGCCATGCAAAGCTCAGTCATGGATGCCGGACGGCTAGGGCCGGTAGTGTAACGCTGTTTCGCTGTGGATGGCTAAGTTTGAGAATACGGGGTTATCTTATTCGGGAGTTAGACTTACACTGTATATATTTTGACACCCTTTTTATATGCGTATAAGGAATCTTTTGCCTGTTCCATGGCTAACACTACAGTCACCATAAAGGGGTACGATCGAATTGCTGATGGTAGCAAATAATGTTTTCGTTCTTTGGCGACTTCTTGTGTCGAGTAACCACGATGGCAGCTGTGCCCCACGGCACAAAAACGGCATTAGATAAACTTTAATCGCTATCGCTCTGAAACTCTCGCCTCAGATATTTCGATGCTGGATGCGTGTTCATAATTAATACACAGTTTTCAACTAGGGCTCACTTTTTTCCGCTTGAGTGACTTACGCCTCGTAGGTTTAGTGTGAGCTCACTGTTGTGTACAAAAAAATTATAGCCTTAAAGGTCAGTCAAGGCACAAGCCAGCACCCTTACGTGTGCAAAAATATTTATAGTAGTTTTCGCCCTTGCTTATAAAATTTTGTCTAAATGCCTCTTGTAAGTCGTATATCTAATTACGCAAAAGAACTATTACCAGAAAAAAAAACATAAGAATACTCGAAGGTGTGTCCCGAAACAGCGGAGGCAGCAGCCGTCAGTCACGAGTGCATATATACTAAATGGCGTCACAATAAGACGACACGTCAAACACGCACATTTCATCAAGGGACGTATTTGCTGGAGGAATTTCGTCATCTTGCCGCTGCGGCAAGTTGAGCGGCGATTGATGAGCAAGAGCACGTGCTACATCAGCGACATCGCATGTTGTCCCAAGTCATCGCCGCCGTGCCTAAGAGCGTTCTTACTAGTGCTTGTTCTGCTCATGCTGGGCGGTCGTACTGTTGTGCTGATCGTTTTGAGTCTCGGTAGGGCTCTCAGTTGCCGTTTCTGAAGGTTTCTGCTTCTCATCGATGCTTCTGTTGCCGTTCCCTCGGGAATATGGGACTTACCACAGGGACTGTGCAAATTTTCACTGCGCGCTGGTGGAGAGTTATGTTACATACGGTACGTCATGCTGCACCGAAATTCGCTTTTTTTGCTTCCTCTCCCGAAAACCACAATTAAAATGAAGGATGGGCACTGAATGCAGAATGTGTTTATGCGACTCTCCGAAGATAGATGTAGTTACAACAGAAATTATAAGGACACTAAAGTAAAACTTTCGCCGTCGGCGTCACCGTGATGTCCCCGATATATAAACATAAGATATGCATATGCACAATACATACATTCAAGTAAACAAACACAAATGGTATCGTAGCTACGCTAACCATTACAACACGGTCCCCTATCTCTGCAGGCGGAATAGAACGCATTTAAAGATTTCCCGCCTGCAAAAGTTGATGTCTCGTGTAGCGGCCAGGGTGCTTTCCTTTCCTCCAGGCAGCCGTTGCGCTGCGTGCCGCGTCGTGCCAACGTACCGCACTCGCGTGCAACACCGTTCGGGGAGTCGTCCATCGAACTCGTGGCTCGCATCCACTAGTAGCGATTGGCCAAGAAATAGGTGGATTGTTTCAAGCTATAACTGCGTATAAACTTTCAGAGATGTTGAAATGGTGAATTACAAGGTAATATGAAAGCAATACTAGGAGAAAGCATCAATAATCATGAATTCGAAAGCTCGCAAAAAAATAAATAAGAAGCTATACAAATTCAACAGGGCATTCGGTTAGACTCCAGAAGAAATTTCTAGACCGTAGAACAACCATCCTTGTAGCTGAATCTCAAAGTGGAGGCATCAAAACGAAAGTGTCCAAGCGCACCAAGCGCATTGCTATCAATGTATCGCCCGTTGGGTGAAACTGGCAGTGTTCTTTTTATCCTCGATTTCGTTGGACTCTCTCATCGTGATCTTTTTTTATCTTCTCGTTAGGTAAAGGACGTGGGCACTCTCGCATTAGGCTAACAGATAACAATTTGTTGCAAAGTTATTTACGCAGCCGTGCCAAAACTGCTTTGAATTGACATCGAGTGTCGATCGATTCCATGTTGTTTTAAAGCACACAGTGACAACAGTCGTTATGTAGCACATCTGTTAGTAGGTTGCCGACAGCACGCATAATCTTCTTGAAACGATTCTGATTCCTTTGTCAAATTCAGTGAAGGAAATTTAATACAGGTCGAGGCAAAATGGGATTACATAGAATAAGCTTGTCTTAGGTTTTTGCGCAGCCCGGACTTGATGACATCAAGAAATACAGTGCTTGTTGGTCAACTGAAGACTCTTTTCGGCATTTATATGTTAACTAAAGTATCGGGAAATGTTTTGTCACAAAACGGTACTCGTACTTTGGTGAAATACCTTTTAGAAATGCAACGCAAGAACATGGACATGACACAGAGCCCAATGTTCTTGCTCTGTGTTTCCAAATGCATTTCAACCAACTAAGCCAAGCATCTGTCATAAGTTCCTCTCTTTAGACTCATGAAACATAAAGGGCTAAAAGAAAAGGATGTGTTCTTGTTTACGCATTGGTAACATAGATAAGAAGAAAAAAAGAAGGCACGAACATTGAAGACGGGTCCTTTGGCGATGATGTCTTTGATATCTTCTCTACAACTTATTGTAAAAAATTTTTATATCACCCGATTTATGGCCAATCCTCAATAGCGTGTTCAGAAATATTGCCTGGGATCAAGCACCCGGCCAACTTCTTTTTGCAGGGTCCTTGATTCGACGGTGTCAAAGGAACCTAATGATCATAATACCTCACAGTGCCCTTCCGTTTCGCCCTTTTTATTTTTTCACCATATGCTCGAAGATTTACAATGACCGTCCCTTATATTGAATAGACTCATCTATAGCGAATATTGCTTAAATTTAGCACCGTGGAACTCCCACACGAGGCCTCGATAGCCTACTCCGCCAGGCTGATCCCTCCCCAGGCATGCGAAGTCGATCACCGGATCTCTCGAATAAATTGTCACACACACACACTTATCTTGTGTTGCTGCTTTTAGCTCACCATGGGAGCGCATTGAAAAGGGTTGACTGGATAGAAAACTGGAATTGCCAAAAAAGAAAGAATACAAAGCACGTTGGAACGGAACCGGGAGACGTTGCTTTAAAAGTGCTCATAAGAAACCAATCGAGGAGAATAAACAGCAATAAAAGCGCCAAGACAGCCGTTTTGGTAAGGGGAGCGGGAGCTGGAGAGGAGCGGCGAAGGGGGTGAAATCCAGGCACCTGGTATATTAACAATGTTCCGCTTCCTTGCACGAAATCAGCCAAGGAAATTGGCTGCAGCTCGAGGCTAGATATCGTGGGCGAATACGTAGAATGTCTTAAGCTCCTCCTTTTCCGTTTCAGCCGTGACTCGAACCGCACAGTGGTATATAGCGAGGTTGTAAAAAAAGAAAAGATGTGACGTAAACATGCACCATTATAGGAAGTAAAAGACTTTACGTTCAATTTTATCTGCATCGCATTTGTGGCTCGCAGAATACCTTCTTGTCCTCTTAATCAAGTATGCGCGTGAATTTTTATTATGTGGCGCGTCTTCTTTCTGTCTCACAAGATGTGAATTCTTTTTGAGTTAATGTAAGTACTGGAAAGGAACTTTCAGCAAGGTCATACAGACATTTGCTGTACAAATTAACACCGATTTGAAATAGAGAAATATTTGACAAATGAATTTCAGAGGTTTATTCGGTTTTATGTTTGGGCAAGTTAGCTATGCATGATAGCAAAAATATTTAGCGCAAATAAAGGACGAGGACAACGGTGTCTTTTTGGGATTCTAACTGTATTGTTGCAGAGAAAATTCTTGCTAAGCCAGAATGTTTGTCTTCCTTCGAAGTTTTGAACAACTGGATCTCTTTCTTTCATGGTGTACGCTGCGTTTTACTACTTTCCTCCAAAGCATGTTATTGTTTCTTGAAATTTTGATTTCTTGAGATGACGTGCTGCCACTTTTGTTATATTTCTTATTTATTGGATTTCTTATTCGCCATCGGGTTATTTTTGCAGTGAGGATCAATACTAACTGATCTTCTGCTGATGCAACATATGTAGCCTTTGATCACGTCGCTGATTTAATATATTTTTTATTATTTATTCAGGTTTCCTTACAGGTTCCGTCAGGAACATTGAGTAAGGGGGACGATTGAATCAAACACAAGTTTAACAGAAGCAACGCAGTATCAAACAATACAATGTCGTTACATAGTACAAATGACAAAAAAAATGTTAGCATGACACAAGTACACTATAGTTACAAAAAGGTTATGGTTTGCAAAGCCGCGATAACGCAAGAATGTAAAATACACAAGGGGTGGAGACAGCATGTTCAATGCGCAGGCAATAAGCGCACGGCAACAACTGGTACGGCAGAAAAAAAACAAAATGGCGACGATACACCCCCATGTAATCACAACGAAACATAGTTACAGTATTTAAGATGTATAAAGCTGCTACACTTGGTTGCAGAACGATGCGTGATCGGTTACTGAAACAGTTTCGTTGGGAAGATCATTCCATAATGTTATTGCTCTGGACAGTGTCGATGAGTTGAATGCTTGTGTGTGGCCGTAGATGCGTTTGAAAGAGCGATGGTTGTTTAATCAATTGGACATGCGTATGGGGGATTCAAGGGGCAGAGTTGAAAGATAAGCGCAGTTTATATACTTGTGTAGCAAACAAACGATAGCGACAGAACGACGGGTGTCTAAAGATTCGAGAGTACTATCAGTTTTTATTTGGGTTATGCTGAGATGACGGCTATATTTTTGAGAGATGAAATGAGCAGCACGGTTTTGTATCACTTCGATCAGGGAAATTAGGTATTTTTGATGAGGAAACCAGATTGATGATGCAAACTCGAGCTGAGGACGGACGTATATTAGGTAGGCAAGTTTACGGACATTGGTCGGGAAGTTTCGTAAATTACGGCGTAAGTAACCCAAAGTTCTGGAAGCCTTGGTGCAAATGGTGGTGATGTGCAAGGCCCAGGAAAGATCATGTGCTAGATACGCGCCTAGGTACTTATATGATGGAACTTGGGATACAGGTATAGTATCTAAGACATACGTAAAGTTAGAATTATTGCACTTGCGACTGAAGGTTATCAGCCTGCATTTGGATAGGTTAAGGGACATAAGCCAGATTTTGCACCAATGGGAAATAATGTTAAATAATGTTAATTTTGCAGCAATAATAATGTTAATGTTAATCATCCGCAAATAAGCGCATGCATGATGATATGCTAAGCGGTGGGTCATTAATATAGATAAAAAATGAGAGGGGTTCTAGAACACTTCCCTAAGGAACACCGGAAGATACATGGCAACGGGGGGAGGAAAAGTTATTAACCACTGTGAACAGTTGACGGAGAAAAAAGAAATTCCGGATCCAAGTTCATGTAAGCGAGTCTAGTCTAAGGGCTGATAATATGGATATTAGTCGACGCTGAGCTACGCGATCAAAGGCTTTTGAAAAATCAAGGAACATGCAATCAATTTGTTCATTGGCATTCATGCTGAAATGTAAGTCGGTGGTAAATTTCAATAATTGCGTGTCGCAAGAAAAATATTTTCTGAATCCATGTTGATTATAGAAGAAAAAGTCTAGGTGACTGAAAACATGAGACGCGATAATATGTTCCAGCAGCTTGCAACAAATGCATGCGAGCGCGATCGGACGATAATTATCGGGTGAATGGCTGTTACTGCTTTTGAACACAGGGACGATTTTCGAAACCTTCCAGTCAGCTAGTAGCTTTCCTGACGCTAAGGATTGGTTGAATAAATAGAATAGTATCTGACTAGAAATTGGCGAGGTATTTTGTAGTAGTTTAGAATTGATATTATCTATACCGGCCGATGTAGATACCTTTAGGTTAGTAATGAGGCGTGAAATGCCATCAGCAGTAATGGTAATGGGTTCCACAAATAATATGTTGGAATGATCTTCCCGTGTAAACACTGAAGAGAAAAAATTGGTAAATATGAGTGGGCATTCGCTGTCCGATACTGGTACTTGGTTAGCATCGGGCCATGAAATATGATCAGAGTCGTGGTCAGGGGGCACAGTTCGCCAGAACTTTTTAGGATTGTGTTGAAGGAGAGAGGGCAGGTCGTTGCAGTAACACTTTTTTTTAGCATCGTATATCACTTTGGTATATGTTCTAAGGAATGTTTTATATTTTTTGAACGCCGCACGATCACACCCATGTTTTGTGGCGCGGTACAGGTGCTTTTTTGTGTTTGGTAGTCTACGTAGCGATTGATTGAACCAAGGATTGAACCTGTCGTTAGTAATTGTTCTTAATGGAACGTAGAGATCAATCATAGCTGACATTTGGTTCCTATACAGTGCCCAGTTTTCTTCAGTTGTGCGATAAGTAAAGTCAGGTAAAAGTGTCTCATTAAAAAAGTGTTCCAGATCAGAATTCATATCAACGTAATTAGCCCTGCTGAAGTCACGAATTTTTTTGGTGATTGATCCTGTATGGGCTAGTGGGACGTGAAGTGTGATCTGAAGCAATTTGTGATGACTGAAGCCATCTAAGTAAAATATTGTTTCTACGGTTTCGGGGGTACTGGTTAATACAATGTCAAGTATATTTGATTCTCGAGTGGGCTCGCTTACAACCTGGAACAAATCGAAATCTAAAGTAAGTTGAGAAAATCTGTTGAGTGGCGGCATGATGAAGACAAGAAAAGCCAGTCTATTTGCGGAAAGTTAAAATACGTGATCTGAAGTGAAGCTGTGCATAGCTTTTTGAATACTGTGACGAAGGTTGAAAATTTTTGATCGGTCACCGGTGGGCGGTAGAAAGCACCAATGAATATTTTCTTTGTTAGGGTCAAGCATGCTGCACAGACTATCTCAAGAGAGGAGTTTGTAGGCATGTAAAACGAAGTAAGAGATTTAAGAGAAGTAAGAGAGTATCGAACCACAGCTATTTCTTCCCATTTGCGATTTCGTGTCCACCGCAGAACGTTTGGTGCACCAACGATGTGATAGTTATTCTCATTTCTGTCTTTGAAGTTCCCTGGCAAATCCGAGGCCCATTTCATTATTTTCAAGTAGTGGTTCTTTGTTCTTTTTTCATTTAAAGGGGCCCGAGCCCCACTCGGGCTTGGTGAAATTACATAGTCCGCAGGTAGCACATACGCTGCTGTGAACATCTCAACATAGTGTCCTTGTGTATGGTGTCCCTCCCACACGTACTCAGTGCTTACTCTCTCCCTTTCTTCCTCTTTCTATTCCCCTTTCCCCCACCCCCAGCGTAGGGTAGCAAACCGGATGCTGTTCTGGTTGACCTCCCTGCCTTTCCTACCTTTGTTTTCTCTCTCTCTCTCTCAACCAAGTTTTGCTGTCGTACGCTATGCGTGGAGCTCGCAAGCGAATCGCGAAGATACCTTTCTCTCAAACGCGCTATTTTAAACAAAAGCCTGCCTGCTTACTGTCTGAAGGAGGCAAGCTTGCGCTTTATATTGTAGTGACGTGCATTCCCATACGCAACTGCTATGGGTAGCTGCGGTCGGCTACATAGCGCAGATACCGCGGCCGCGGCGCGGTGCCGCCACAAGTCCACTGGCTATAGGCGCACTGCGGAGCACTGAGGACAACCGCGTCTGGCTTATGTTTGGCTAGTCGTAGGAACCAGAATCGGAAGCCGTGACGTCTGCGTTAACATCCAAAATGAAATTTGAACTGCGCGCCCCGTTGAGAGCCGTGGATTCCCATACGCGACTACTATTGGTAGCTGCGGTCGGCTACATAGCGCAGATACCGCGGCCGCGGCGCGGTGCCGCCACAAATCCACTGGCTATAGGCGCACTGCGGATCACTGAGGACAACCGCGTCTGGCTTATGTTTAGCTAGTCGTAGGCACCAGAATCGGAAGCCGTGACGTCTGCGTTAACATCCAAAATGAAATTTGAACTGCGCGCCCCGTTGAGAATTAAAGGGCCGTGCCCCGCTGTGGAAACGCCCCAATGAGCCGTATAGCCTACGCAGTGCAAGGGCATTGAAGCAGGAACGGGAGCACAGCGGATGCCGTGTTCGAGTGCCAGTAACTCCGCTTCTGCATACTGAACGCATGGATGTACTTGTTGCGGCAACGCATTTCTGAAATGGACTGTTTTCACTTAAATGCCTTTCTCCATTTCGCAAAAAAAGTGGTTCAAGGATCATATAATCCAAAGCAATATCTGCCTATTTGCGGTAGGTAGGTAGTGTTGCGTTGTCCATGGTTCCGTATCGTACTGCTGCCGAGTTGTAGCGACGCCTGCCTATCGAAGCTCGACCGACGTTACTGTTTGGTAGCGTGGCGTTGTCGACGGGCTGCAGGCATCCGGTAGACCATGGTGACCGAGCAAGGGCGAGATGATTTCTAGTGCGAAACTTGCACGGTTTATTGAAAGGTTGATGAAAGGTGATGAGAAGAGAATGAAGTGATCAAAAGTACATTTCGGAGCCCCTTAAATAGGCTCTCTACAATCGTGGGAGGGATCTCGCTCCCGTCGACGTCACGTGACCGGCACAGAGAGAGGGCCCCTCCTCCTCTGGGTATACCGAGCCTGCTGCAAGGAGGAGGGCGTCCCGCCTCCTGGTATTCTAGACCCTTGTCCGTCTCTTTTGCGCGTTGCTGATTCGTGGAAGTTCTCCTGTAGAGTCTGACCATTCGAGGAAAGGGTCCCTCTAAAGTCGCACACACACAAAAGAGGCCTGTAAACACTGCGGGGCTTGCGCCAGACACTCGAAATGGTCATGGCGAATTAGGAAGTCACGCTTCATTCCGACGAGGCATGATGAATGAAGGTCGGGTGAGAGAAAGTCCTTTCTGCACGAAGTGCGGGACGCCGACCATGGCAGAAGTCACGCCTCATTTCGACGAAGAAGATCCGGTGAGAGAGAGAGAGAGAAATCTTTATTTGGTCCATTAAGGCTTTAACGTTCGGTCTTCGTTTTCATCGCTGCAGACGCTTGACCTTCTTAGCTGGGGGAAGTCCTTTCTGCACGAGGTGCGGGGCGCCAACCGTGGCAGAAGAATTCACGCCTCATTTCGATGAAGAAGGTCGGGTGAGAGAAAGTCTTTTCTGCACGATGTGCGGGACGCCAACCGCAGCAGGAGAAGTCACTCCTCATTTCGACGAGGCATGGTGAGAGAAGGTCGGGTGAAATTCCTTTCTGCACGTGGTGCCAGACGCCAACCGTAACAGTAGCTATGTAGGTTTCAGTCTCGTGTTGCTTTAATAAAAAGAAAATTGTGCGTGACTGACGGTGGAATTAAATCTCTGCCGTCGAGCACAGCATCCCGGTGCTGTGCTCGACCTAACCATTAGGCCACAATCATGCTTTTTTGATGCATGGAATTATGAGTAATATCTTACTAACGATAGTTACGTTACGTTTACACACACATTAAACACACACGCACACATGCTACATAGTCCAATAAAGGTACAAAAATCGTGCAAAGAACGACAAGCCTCGAGATGCGAAATACCCTCACGTACGACATGGAAGGGTCCAACAACACTAGGCACTTGATCAACCTGTTCACGAAAGACCGACCTTGGGCGGCCTGCACGAACATTTAATAACGAAATTAATAACAAATTTAATAACGCGTTTTTGTGCGGACTAGGCGTTGTCTATGGTACAGTTAAGAACGCGTTCTTAAATTCGTAATTTAATTATTAAATATTCGGGCAGGCCGCCCCTTGTAGAGCAATGTGGCTCGGCATGTCTGTCGGTCATGCGGCTTCTCCATAAGGAATAGAATCTTTACAGCAAACAAATTACATGGTGTATTGCTGATCGTCTTTTTGAAAGGGATGAATCGGATACCATGAAATGGGAGAGGAAGTTATTTTTGATCGTTCTTCCTGAAATGCCGCATAAATAAAATGCGTCACGAAAAAGAATTTAATGCTGTATGAAATATTCTACGATATGCCTAAACGTGGATGCAAGAGCAGTGCAAGAGCTATAGAGCATACAGAAACTTTAGAAGCAAGAAATGTATTGCGTGCTTTGGCTTTCGCAAAAACGGAGAGGCCATGTCCCTCCTGCCAGGTTAGCGCTTTTCGACGGGTGGTGGTGGTCACATCGCGAACGCGCGCGCACACCTCCCTCGTTCCAAAGCCGGCCAGCTCTGTGAAACGCTCGGCGCTCGCTTGATGACGACGATGATGATGATCCTCCTCTGTCATGGCTCGCACCCAAACTCGCTTGCTTCCGGGTTCCTTCCCTTGTGGCGCTTACCCACTACGGGGTATTGTCCAAGAAGCCGGCGGTTATAGCTCAATGGAAAAGGGGAGAGCGAAAACCTTAAACGGAAAAGCAAGTTAGGGTGAGTTAGAACGTTTATGATAATTAGGAAATAGATTTACCTGGCAGATACAGGAACAAAAATGGCTGTAATTATATATTAACAGCAAGTGTTGTGGTATTTTCGACGGTGCACTAGAATAATTTCCAACACAAGCGGCGGTTTAATGAGCTATCCAACTATTTATTACGAGAATTCACGTGGTAGCCTTCTCGTGTCGCACATATAGTCGAAAATAGCCACGCAGATGTTCGTATGGCTAAATTCCAATGAAACAACCCCGAAAGACAATATATTTTTAGCACTTAAAGAAGTACCCAATTTTCAGGATGACAATTCGGTTTATTTTCTTATTTCTAAAGCAATGGCGTACTATTAAAATGTTGTTAATGCTTTCAGGTTCCTGGCAGGTAGGAGGCAGAGGGGACGGTGCCAGACCGTACCTACATAGGGAAAAATTTAATGGTGGGATGCGGTAGCGTAATATTGTTATCGAAATTTCTCATTTACATGTGGTACACAATTTATTGACGCATGAAAGTAGCAAAGGATTAAATTGCAAAGTCGCGATTTTCAGCTTTGTAAAATTTTGGAATACAGAAAGTTTTCAAAACCTAGCCGGAATGACATAAGCCGAAGGAGGCATAACAGAGATAGCTGGTACATCAGGAAATAACCACGCAAGTATGTCAGCTATTTCACGTAAAAATATACCACGAACGCCTGGAACCCATACCAATCGTAGCAGACTTCAGTTTGGAGGGGTTAATGATTTAAATCTGTTGGCTACAGTAGTGTCTGAAGATCAAGTGAGTGATGTGCACATTGATAGTGAACCAGTCACTGTAACCATTGTTCAATAATTTAAAGAAAGTTTTCGAAGAGCTAAGAATGTCTGATAGTTCAGCCAGAAATACGGGTGCAAAATCCAGAAGGCGTGATGAATATGACCAAGATAGTGACTCGGAGTAAATACTCACACCCACTTTCCCCTCACTCATTGACGCATCAGTCGCGATTACATACAATATCTATTCCCAACTGCGTTAAATGATCTTGTAACATGCCATTTAAATATGTAGTGGGCAGTAGTTCAACATTGGAAAGAAATATATACCCAAATTCAATCGTTATATTAGGCAAGGGCCTGTCTGGGCAAATGATCTAGCATAAATTTATGGTTAATGGATCTATCTCCGCTTGCACAAGCAAAACCTGAGGCCCACATGTAAGCGGGACCAATGCTCATCCAGAAAACCCTCGTTTCACTAACAAATTTAAATTGTGATCGTCTCAATAAAGATTCCTAAATGTGTAGATATGTTTTTTGCTGATAGAATGCGGAATCTGCAGGGAAGCGTATGCAGTCGCGCTTCTTCATATAGAACAATGTGAGCAACAAATTTTGGTAAACCAAAACAATTCTGAACAGCCTCCCGCTATAGAAAAACCAGGGGATTAATATTGTATGCTGATGGTTACTCACCAGAGAATAGCAAGCACCCAAATTCTAGTAACAATCGAATGCACACGCGATCAATCATTATTACAGTTTCCCTGCGTAGCCCAGAGTGATGTCGGCCATGTTTGATAATGCCAACAGGGCGTGCCGCTCCAAATTTAACATGACCAATGTGATTTGACCAGCTCAGTTTCGCGTCGTATCCATCGAGTAACGAGAACAAATTAAAAGATAAGCAATTAGATAAACAATAGAATAATTAGATAAGCAACAACGGCAGAAACGAGACAAAGTACGCTTAAGCGAAATACGGGTTCACTTAGTGGAACGAAGGTCGTTTTTTTTTTTTGTTCCTCTTCATTTACCCTCATCGAACTCACTGAGATGTTCCTATACGGTAGACGGCAGAACTACGCGTACTTTTCTTCCTCTACTACTAATAAAATATTATGCAACTTTTAAGCTCCACATTTATGATGAGTGCTACTGCGTTCTTATACTTTTTTCTTTTTGTTGTACTTCCCACTACTTGGCAATTACGTCTTGTCGGTTATGTGCCAATGTTTCTGAGTATCATTATCATCATCATCATCGTAGCGTCATCGTCGTCGTCGCCATCATAATTAACGTTATTAAGGACTGGACAGGAATTGGCCATCCTGCCGCTACGCTTCAGCCCATTGCAGGTAAGTCCAAATGCATCCCTCACTCAACGTGACATCCTAAATAGCTAACACGCATTTAGCAAGCTAATTATTCGTCTCTCCTTCTGTATATCGACCTCTGAAGAATCTGGCAACAGCTAACGAAAGTAAAACCTATGACGGACAGAAGCGAAAGCCCACCCAGGCGTCTCTCCGCCGTTAACCCTGACGTAGGTAAACTCATTTGGCATCAATTCTATGCTGACTCTTTTTTCCTTTAATTATTGACAAACTGATGGACTTGAAACGTGAATGAGTGATAACGCGAAGCTTCCAACGTAATTGATACCGGATGAATGCGGGATGTTGCGATCACTATTGGGAGTTGTTGATCAATACGGCTATCAGAAGTCAGTTGAAATAGGCAAGGTGCGAAGCTGGGGTGCTATAACCTCAAGCTATTCCAATCTGTTCAATTTCATGTCTGCCACTAGCCTTCCACGATTGGTCAAAACTTTTTTTCGGGCCGCACCCACTAAACCTTTCGGTCACGCGACATCATGAAAAAGGTGAAAAATCACCATCTGACATGATGTGTACACACTTTTTATGCATGATCCGGTCAAACAAAAAATATAATTTTCAGCTCAACACCTTTTCACCATTAGCCCTTCTCTATTGGGCGAAAATTTTCTGGCTGTATCCTGTTCGCCTGTCTGTCACGCGAAGTCACAAAAACGCGAAAATTCACCACGTCGAAGTGAGGGATAAGCACTAAAGATGCATTCATAACCCCAAACAACCTGAATATTTTTCGGAATAATCAGAGACTGCCCCCTTCTGAATGGAATAAGAGATGTCAGCGAGCCGACCGGTCTGGCACTGGATTCAGAGCTGCCGGGAAAATTGTTTTCTCTGTATATCAAAAGATTCGCCAGATTGTATAGCGTTTCGAGCCATTTCAGCATGTATGCGACATCGTTCTGCCAACCCCTTCTTCCGTGTGTATCCGTTTTAGCCGCATTTACAACCTTTTGTTACTCGCCACCGCAATATGCGACCAGTCCTTGGAAGCTAAACAAAGGAAAGGGGACCAATCGCAAACGCCGACACTGCCCTCTTTAACCAGTTATCAACTTTCACTACATCAGCTCTGACCCACCGAGAACCTATCCCCTTCTGCGCGCTCCATATTCTCTTGTCAGCTAATTAGATGCGAAAAACCTTTCAAGGTAAACAATGCTATTTGCTTTCAAAGCAGACAAAAGTGATGTTCTGTAAATGAGGAAAGCATTTGAGTGGGCTGCTCAGACAACGCTACGGGTCATTGCCCGATGCTTGCTTTGGTGGTTACGTAATTTTGACGGCATGAGATTTGAATGAAGCTAGAATGAAGAAATTTTACATTATAGAAGCCCTGAAGCACTTGAGATGAGGATGTCTACACTTTGAGCCTGCCTATACATGAGCGTTGAAATGCCTAAGCAGCTAAGCCATTTTGCTGCAGAGCACGAGGTGGCAGGTTCGAGACCCTTCCGCGACAGACGCATCCTGGTGGGGTCGGTATGCAATAGTAATCGTTTATCCCGCTTCGGGTGCAAGTTTAAAAAAAGCCAGGTTGTGGAAATCAACTCGAAGCAGCACTAAGCTATCTTTCACAACCCTGTTTGTTGATTTAGGATGCTTTCTTTCAAATGATTTATGCATTAAATATTTTCATAAATACAGCGCTGAAGAAAACTGCAGGCGACGACACCCCAAGAACTGTGTCATAACCTTCTAGTTCTTTGTCCACGTATTTTCCGCTGTTCTTTGAATTGTGGATTCACGTCAACTAGCCGAGCTCTCAGTTTCCATGCCACAATTCATCATCTTTAGTTACACCATGCAGACCTACGCGATGGCCAAAGATTGACACTTCGTCTGCAGCCTATATATTTAGACATTAAGCACCTCCCCTCGGACTTCACCGGATTGCGTCAGTACATTTCACCAGGTTTCCGCCCTGCAGCGCCGGAATTTAGAAAACGTCTAAGCATGAGAGCATTTCTTTACTGGCTTGCATTTGAGCATCCATCACTCATGATAGCACTCGGCACGATAGCATAACAATAAGTCCACAGATGGCCAGTCACAGAGGCCACGTACGTAGGATCACGTATGTGAGTTCGGCCCTTGTCGAGAAGACGATGAGTCCTTATTCCTTTTTATAGGCACTCCGCATCGCTCTTTCCTGCGCTTCAAACCCTCTTACAGATACTGTGCGCGTCAGTGCCGTAGGGTGAAAAACGGGAAAGACATAGTGCTCAGGCTAGCTTGAACTGCGGACGTGATATCAGAATAAACCAGAATCGGTAGAAGTGAGATGTTGTGGTTTTTATTCATCAGCCTTTCACTAGTGTCATGGTATCGCTGTGTCGCCAACAAACATGAAATTCACCATTTGGCGCATTTGTTTTAATACTGTAGCGGATGGCGTTCACAGGCTGACCGACAGTTAAGAAATGACACTAAACAGAGACGAAGAGAGGTCGCTCATGCCCAGGCGACTATCGCGTGTGCTGTAGATGCTGAAACCGTGCTGAACGTGCGTGTTGGTAAAGAAAGGAGAGTGCTAGGCTGGATAATGCAATGAAATGTCTACATTTGCGAGAGGCATTGCAGAGCCTCTTTGATGTTCGGGTGACGTAATGAAGATGAACGGCAACAACCACTTTCGTTATCGCCTCTAAAGTAGCAGCACCGGCTCCGGTACCCTCGACGACACCGCATTACTCTGGGATGGCATCTCCGCCGGCCTACGGTGTATTTGCTCCATACACCATGGCGGCTCAGAACAGCTACGCTGGTGGGCAGCCTGCACTGTCAGCAGCCTACCACTACGGCCCCGTTCCTGGTGCGGGCGTGTGGCAGCAGCAGCAGCAGCCCGGCGCACCGCTCGTGGCGCCTATCGGGTTACCGGGCCTCTACCGATTTAATTCGGCCGCTCCTCAGCCACTTCCACAGCCCGTATTCGTACGCAAGGAGACGCTCGCCGATCTGACGCAAAGCAACCGCTCCCCTCCTAGGAGGCCGTTGGCACGGCGATCCGACAAGCCGTGCGTATTGATTTTCTAGCCATGCTTACGCGTCACGCACAAGGAACCTGTGTTTACGACCGGAGTGTCATCGACCGTCGTTGTAGCGTGGGTTTTTCACGGTATGTAACGACTGCACAGTAATGCCGGACGAAACGTATTGGATATGGGTAATGACTGAAGCCGAAATAACACGGTAAATACCTCGCGAAATGTGTCGCATATGTTCACTTAATGTGGCCAGAATACCGCGGTACATGTTTTTAATGCGTTAGCATTAGAAATGTGCAAGATATATATATATATATATATATATATATATATTTGTTTATTTATGTTATTATTTATTTATGTCTGCTCCGGACTACCGCCAGTCGCACTTCGAGAAGAGGCAGGCAATATTAATTGAATTTTGGACATTGCATTAATTTTGACCAGCAGGATATCTTCAACGCGCCCCAAATGCACGGAACACTGGCGTTTGTGCATTTCTCCCTCGCCGTGGCTGGGATTTGATCCCGCGACCTCCTGCGTAGCAGCGCAACACCATAGCCGCTAGGTCACCACGGCGGGTCAGGCAGGACGTATGTCCAGTGAGCTCCTGGACAACACTTTACAATATGGGGAACGCGGTTTACACCATGGATCTTGGATCTCACAGAGGTGCCACGTATAGGGTTAACGCATTCCTCTCGCATTTACGGCCAATAATGTTTTTTTTTTTTTACAGTGAAGCAATTTATGGCTAGAGTTCCGTGTATTTTTCGTGTCCCTCAGCAAATCTGCCTGAGCAAACACTATCACCATCACCAATGACTCGTGCCTCTGCACGCGCGTTCGTCATCTTGCACAGCTGGCTCCGTTGCCGCTCATCGTGCCAGCGTTCCCACGCTGCCCCTCCCTCTGCGAAGGCGCTGACGGCATTGCCCCACTGCCAGTCGATGCGGTGATTTCGGTCTGAAAATCTTTGCCTCAATAAATCGCGAAATGAAACACGAATTTATGTACCGAATGTATAACACGAATGAATGGGAATGCAGGAAAATAAATTTGTGCGCGTACATTTCGCCACGATGACCACCAATCAAGACAATAAATGCGTACGTACGATTGTTCCAAATTCTCTGTTACTTCTTGGTCGCGTGCTACACAGCTTCGCTGGTCATCTACCTTCACAGAGTGGAATGGCGTATGATGTTCTTTTTTATTTCACATACGTATAGCTTTAGGCGTTACCTCTCTAGCGAAATGCCTGCACAGAAACATGAACGACAGCGCTATTGGTGACCTCTGGTGACTAAACCAAAATAACATGAATATCTCGTAGTTTTCTATTTTCACTCTGCTGACCTAAGTGCTATAGCGGCGAAGCGAACTTTCGCGTACCAGCAAAAAATGTTGCCCCACAAAACAACATTCCAGCACATTGTGGTTTGAACAAAACGTGACAATGCGTCACCACAAGTGCTGCTGTTAGCGTTACCGAGCGGATATTCAGCTAAAGCGGTAATGTCAAAAAAGTATGCGAAGATGTTGAGAACTTTCTATTATGCGCGACATATGTATTGGTGGAGTTTTAGCTTCAGTTAGTAAGAATGTCCTATATGTGGCCATCATTAAGTATACGCAACTATACGTAAAAAGCATATTCGGCCTGTTGGCGATCAGATGAACGCACTCAGAGGCTCTTGAGAAGCTGAAATACAATCTAAGTTGGTCTAACTACTTTCTGTATGCCGTTAGGCAATCGATTTGTTCAAGAATCAGTCACTTAAACGATAAATGACTTGCAGAAGTGACTTCCTAGCTTTTTCGTAGAAGAAATTTGTGACAGTAAGTTCATAAGTAGAAGAGACAATACGATTGAGCAAGCAAATATACCGACGCTTTGTAAAGTGAATATACCTAAGTAGCGCACGCTGGGGTCGTTATTAGGACAAGGACATCGAAAGGGAAAGAGTGTGCACTGATTGCTCAAGACAGCTCGGGAAGCAAGAAGTAATTTACAACCCAGTACTAGTTATTGCAAAATATGGGAACATTGTGCAACTGTCTTTGGTATATTGTAGGCAGCTGTGGACAGCTTATGTTTGACAAAAGATATGAAGCGTGCTTTAACGTGTCTTTTTGCTCAAATGAGAGTTCACCGAGGTTCGTTCTAACAAAAAATTATGGCTCAAAGGCGGCAGAATTACTGAGAAGTGCCGAGGACAAGACTGGACAGTAACCTATTAGCTGGCAGTGCTGAAATTGTGAGGCAATTGTGCAACCTGGTCGTCCAGGTACATGCTCCAGAAGTGCGGTCCGTTCTTCGCCTGGCAGCTGTTGATCATGTGGATGGCGGTACTGGGAACCGTGGTTTACGTCTGCAGCTTCGGAGCCTTTAGACATTGTAAGAGAAGCCAAATGTGTGTCATAGACCTAAGTGATACAAGCACACCATTTACCGGGACGTAATAAGCAAAAGCCTCGAACATCATTTATGCATATACGCTTTCGGTGAAAAAAGGATCAATTTCGTAAATAAAAAAGAGGTCCAACAAGAAATGAAATTGCTGTTTAAACGTTTCCTTTTTTGCCCAATAATGACACGGGGAAGAAAAGAATCCATATGTATGTATGTACGATATATATATGTATGTAGAACGATACAGATATATATATATATATATATATATATATATATATATATATATATATATATATATATATATATATATATATATAAATAACCCTGTAGTTGTCGCCCTGTTCTAATATTACGAACCACTCGGAGAAGAAAACTTCCTCAAAAAGGACCATTTTGTTTGTTTCCGTATGGTTGCCCGTGTGGTTGCTCGTATTGTGCCTGAAGTAAGGCAAAATCATGAGAAAGGCGCAACCTCAAAATGTTTGCAGTATGACATCATAGTATGTTTTCTACACCGCTTGTGCATGCCGGCGCTTCCCCTTCACCCTTTTGGATTGTAACTTGTACTATCATTTTGACACAAGCAACAGGCTAAGATTACCCGGTGATTTTCTAGTAAAATACCGCCGAGTTTTTATCTGCGTTAAAGGCACCAGGCTACTTTCTTCCTTTATTAAATTTTTTGCGACGTGTTATGTTGAAAACAAGTGAAGCTTAATACTGCTTCACGTCAGAGGCGATGTTAGCGACGTCACTGAACACAAAATCTGCGAGCTGTTGATAAGCGTTTCCACGGCACCTCGCAGTAATTTTGTAGAGTCGTCCTAAAGATTTTTTTATTGAGTCATGTCCATGTGGCAACACAAGATACCTCGCAGGTTTTCGAATTATTATAGCACAAAAAACAAAGAGAAAATGTGTTATATATTAGTCATACAGAGTGCTCGAAATTGACCTCAAACAAACAGAGAAGGCAAAAACTAGAGCAGGCTCGTTGGTAAGCGGCGCTAAAGAAGTAAAAAAAAAAGAAAAAGCATGAGAGAGGGTCGGTTTGCCTATATATATATATATATATATATATATATATATATATATATATATATATATATATATATTGTTACGTGTAGAAAGACACAGACAAAAGAGGCTATTTACAGACTATTTACACTAGAATGGAGCCAGAGCGCCAGGCCGACATTCACTCGCGCCAAGGGCACAGACCCACTTCGTCGTCGTTCTCACGGCGGCTCGTCTCTCGGGTATTTACCGATCATATTGTAATACTACCCCCCGGCGGCAAAAGCGCCGTCACGGTGCAGTTAAATATCCAAGGCACGTGGAGAGTTGTAGGGCTTGAGTCGGGCGACGTGGACAATGTCACTGGTTGTCGCAGCAGAGGACGTAGTGGGCGTGGCGAGAACGATTTCGTAGGTGACATCTGTCACTTGGCGCAGCACGCGATATGGGCCCGTGTAGCAGGAAAGCAGTTTTTCACAAAGGCCAACTTTACGCGATGGTGACCAAAGCAACACGAGGGTGCCGGGGACAAAAGTGACATCACGGTGACGGAGGTCGTAGCGCTGCTTTTGTTTGTCTTGAGAGACTTGTAGACGAGCGCGCGCAAGTTGGCGAGCATGGTCAGCATGGGCGATGGCATCACGGGCATAAGCGCTAGTTGATGCTGTGGTGGACGGAAGCACAGTGTCCAGTGGTAGCGTCGGTTCACGGCCATACAAGAGGTAAAAAGGCGAAAAGCCAGCAGTGTCGAGACGGGAAGAGTTATACGCAAAGGTGATGTAAGGTAGAGCCTGGTCCCAGTCACGGTGGTCGTCTGAAACGTATTTGGATAGCATGTCTGTAAGGGTGCGGTTCAAACGCTCAGTGAGGCCGTTCGTTTGAGGGTGGTAGGAGGTGGTAAACTTATGCTGTATTGCGCAGGCACGCATGATGTCGTCAATGACTTCGGCTAAGAACGTACGGCCACGGTCTGTTAGCAATTGACGCGGAGCACCATGAATCAAAATGAGATCATGCAGGAGGAAGTCCGCAACATCAGTTGCGCAACTGGTCGGAAGAGCGCGTGTTACGGCACAGCGGGTCGCGTAGTCCGCCGCGACTGCAACCCACTTGTTTCCTGATGTAGATTCCGGAAATGGGCCGAGAAGGTCTAAGCCGACACGATGGAAGGGCTCGGCAGGGATGTCGAGCGGCTGCAGGTAACCAGCGGGGAGCTGGGAAGGCTTCTTGCGTCGTTGGCAAAGTTCACAGGCGGCGACGTAACGTCGCACGGAACGGGCAAGGCCCGGCCAGAAAAACCAGCGACGTACACGGTCATAGGTTCGAGATACGCCGAGGTGTCCTGCCATTGGTGCGTCGTGAAGCTCTTCTAAAACGGTTGAGCGGAGGTGTTTAGGCACGACAAGTAGGAACTCAGAGCCGTCCGGATGAAGGTTACGACTATACAGAGTACCATCGCGGAGAACGAAGAGGCGTAGTGTGGCGTCGGCCGGAGTGTGTTCAAAACGGTCGATGAGTGCTCTGATGTAGGCGTCACGACGTTGCTCGTCGGCGAAATGAAGCAGCTGCGACACAGAGAATATGCAAGCAGCACTGGTAATATTGGAGGAGTCAGGGTCGTCAACAGGGTAACGCGACAAGCTGTCAGCGTCTTGGTGCAGGCGGCCAGACTTGTACACCACGGAATATGAAAATTCTTGTAGCCTCAAAGCCCATCGACCAAGCCGGCCTGTAGGATCTCTTAGCGATGAGAGCCAGCAGAGAGCATGATGGTCAGTGACTACGGAAAAAGGGCGACCGTAAAGGTAAGGACGGAACTTCGCTACCGCCCAGACTACAGCAAGGCATTCTCGTTCCGTAATGGAATAGTTGCGCTCCGGTGGTGTGAGGAGGCGGCTCGCATAAGCAATAACGCGATCCTGGCCACGCTGACGCTGGGCTAAGACGGCACCTACGCCATGACCGCTGGCATCTGTACGCAATTCTGTAGGGGCATCAGGGTCGAAGTGGGCGAGGATGGGTGGTGAGGAGAGAAGAGTAACGAGACGAGAGAAGGCGGCGGCTTCTGCAGTACCCCACGAGAACCGTACGCCTTTCTTCAAAAGATTAGTGAGGGGTCTAGCAGTTGCCGCAAAATCTTGAATAAAACGACGAAAGTACGAGCATTGCCCTACAAAACTTCGAACGTCGGCGGCTGTCTTCGGAACCGGATAGTCTCGGACAGCGCGAGTTTTGTCAGGATCAGGCTGTACTCCGGAAGCGTCAACGAGGTGGCCCAGAACAGTAATTTGGCGGCGGCCGAAACGACATTTGGACGAGTTAAGTTGCAGCTTCGCCTTTCGAAATACATCAAGTATAGCTGTGAGACGCTCAAGGTGAGTGTCGAACGTGGGTGAGAAGACGATGACGTCGTCGAGGTAGCAGAGACATGTGGACCATTTGAAACCTCGAAGCAAGGAGTCCATCATACGCTCAAAGGTGGCAGGGGCGTTGCATAATCCAAACGGCATTACTTTAAATTGGTATAGGCCATCAGGTGTGATGAACGCGGTTTTTTCTCTGTCCATATCGTCAACAGCAATCTGCCAGTATCCAGAACGAAGATCAATAGAAGAGAAATAGCTGGAACCGTGGAGGCAGTCAAGGGCGTCGTCTATACGTGGGAGCGGGTAGACGTCTTTCTTAGTAATGTTGTTCAGATGACGGTAGTCTACACAGAAGCGCCACGTGCCATCCTTCTTCTTAACCAACACTACAGGTGACGCCCAGGGACTCGAAGAAGGTTCAATGATGTTTTTGTCTAGCATTTTGTTCACTTCGCTTTGAATAACTTGGCGTTCCGACACAGAAACTCGATACGGTCGTCGGTGAATAGGAGTAGCATCGCCAGTAAGAATCCGATGCTTGACCGCGAGCGTCTGGCCTAAAGGGCCATCGTCGAAGTCGAAAATATCTCTGTAGGCCGATAATACTCGATAAAGGTCTTCAGCCTGCGCAGAAGACAGGTCCGTCGCAACCATTTTCTGTATCTTGGGATCGGCGGCCGTGGCTGGCACGAGAGGCCTGCTAAGCTCGCAAGAAGGATCGGTTGATAAAATTGCCACGTGATGGTCGCCGAGACAATCAACGTTGGCAAGGCAAATACCTTGTGGTAGAATTTGCTTCGCCAATCCAAAGTTAAAGATAGGCATGAAAGTGCGGTTCGCAGTAACAGTAAGTATACTGTGAGGCACGGTAACGTCATACTGTAGTGGAATGTCGCGCAGAGGAGTGACGAGGTACTCGCCATCAGGGACTGGTGGGGAAGACAAGAGTTCAATATAGGCTATTGATTTTGGCGGCAGGCAAATAAAGCCAGTGGGGCGTAGGCGGCACTGGGGTGCGTCAGAAGGTTCTGCGAGAATCGGTAACTCAAGGCGAAGGGTACTGGCAGAGCAGTCAATAAGAGCAGAATGCGCGGAGAGAAAATCGAGGCCGAGAATGAGGTCGTGGGGGCGATGAGCAATCACGGTGAAGAGGACAGGAGTGTGGCGGCCGGCGATGCTAACACGTGCCGTACACATGCCGATGATAGGCACAGTACCACCATCCGCAACGCGGACGATGCGTGCCGACGCTAGGGTGAGGAGCTTGTTCAGTCGTCGTCGGAAGGCAGCACTCATAATAGAAAGATGTGCCCCTGTGTCGATGAGTGCCGTGACAGGATATCCATCAACGTCAACGTCAAGAAGGTTTTGGTTCGTGTTTAACGTGAGCAGAGGATTTGAGGGCAGTGTCGACAACGCAGCTTCACCTCCAGAAGCTGCAGTGCCTAGTTTTCCGGCTGGGCCCGGGAGGTGATAGGCGGCGAAGAGAAGCGGCGGGGTTGGGGCGAACGGCTGTAGCGAAGGTTCGGAAGAGGAGCATCAGCGGCAGTGGGTTCACGGCGGGTGGCATAGGGAACAGAAGGTCCAAAGGTGCGGGAGTAAGTGGCGGCGTATGTCCGAGGAGGCGGAGGCCATCGTTTGCGGCAGTGACGAGCGACGTGGCCGATGCGACAGCAGTGAAAGCAGATTGGTCTGTCATCAGGGGTACGCCAATCGGACGGGTTGCGGCGAGATGTGGCGGAAAAGGACTGTCGGGGACGAGGAGGGCCGGTGGAGAACTGGGGAACGCTGGGTTGAGATGTTGAACACACGGAGTTCAGACCCATGTTCTCAAATTCTTGTCGGACTACGGCCTGAATCATGGCAATCGTGGTTGCTGGCGGATCGGGAGGCGTCGTGGAGAAAGCTGGCGAACAGGCGGCCTCAAGCTCGCGGCGAACAATACGGGTGACGTCGTCACAGGTGGTGGCCTGACGCGATCGACCCTCACATGTCGACGTAGCAGCGGTGTTGGGTAGCCGCGTGATGTGGTGTGTGATACAACGGCTCTTGGCTTGTTCAAGGCGACGGCATTCTTTAATGATGTCGTCGATTGTCGAGACATTGCCGAAAACAAGCAAATTGAAAGCGTCGTCGGCGATGCCTTTTAGGACATGTGACACTTTATCTGATTCAGACATAGCATCGTCAGCTTTGCGGCATAGAGCCAAGACGTCGATGATGTAGGAAACGTACGGCTCTGTAGATGTCTGAACACGAGACGCAAGAGCCTTTCTCGCGGCAACCATGCGGCCAATGGGGTCGCCGAACAGTGCCCGTAGCTTTTCTTTGAAAGAGTCCCAACTGCTGATCTCTTCGTCATGCGTCTGGTACCACACGCGTGGCGTGCCGCCAAGATAAAAGATGACATTGGCGGGCATAATGGTTGCGAGAGGTACGGGGATCGATACCCAGCACCTCCACCAGAATGTTACGTGTAGAAAGACACAGACAAAAGAGGCTATTTACAGACTATTTACACTAGAATGGAGCCAGAGCGCCAGGCCGACATTCACTCGCGCCAAGGGCACAGACCCACTTCGTCGTCGTTCTCACGGCGGCTCGTCTCTCGGGTATTTACCGATCATATCGTAATAATATTTTTAGCTTGGCTATAAACGAGAACGAGTTAGAGTGCAGATTTCTCGGGCGTTCCGACCACAGAGGCCTATACGGACACACTGAAGTGTTTGTCCGTATTTGTCCGCGTATTTCTTGAACATTCTTATCTTTGCAAGCCTTTCTTTCTTTCGCAACTTCCGATTCTTCTGGCCCAGGCAACTTTTGATACACGCTGAATTGGATAGGTCCCAAAATATTCGACAGGGACTAAGAGACCCGTCTGCGACAATCGGAAAGAGCTGGGGAAAGCTAAAGAGCATTCACGCTTCCGGCGAACGACCGCTGCATTTATAAAGGCTGACAGCCGAAGCGCACTAAATCTGTCGCTTTAATGAGCAGGGCTCCCTCATTGCGAAATTCGGCGAGAAATCAAGGGTTTCGTCCTGATTCCCGGACTTAGTTCCTATCTCTTTTAAGACGACACGTCGTGTAGGCTTATCTGCAAAGCCCAAAATACTCCCTGCCGTCTGTCGCGTTCATTTAGGTTACCATGAGCAGACAATGAGCTTAGCGTCTTCCGTCCAATCTTCCGACAATTTCCCTTCGCGAAATCAGATTTTTCTTGGCAAGAGCGAATATTTTCGAGGGAAAAATGGGCTCACGCAGCGGGAAGTGCTTCGACGGCTACTGCAGGCAAGAATGTGTCCCTGATTTATTAAATGAACGTGATTTCCACTTGCTGTAACATGTCTGAGTAAATATTACTCTTAATCTTAGGTGAACCATTCGAAAATAACTTTCATATGTTGTTTAATTAGTAACGTTTAATAAACTATAGCATAATTAATACAATCAGGCTACATTCGCTAATGATATGTCCAATGTCGCGATTGGCCGGTATCTTCTGTTACAAAAAGCTTTAACTTAATATGTTTCCTGTACATACGGGGTCCGATGATTACCAACGTCTAACTGACAACGGAGCTAAAGAACAACATGGGAAGTAGAACTGCTGTGCAGAAGCTGTTTTCCAATATTGCAAGAGCAGACGTTTATTCTTTTTTCTTTTGTGTTTGTATGCTTTGTTCGGATCTAACATGATTGTTGAATGATAAAAAGGAAAAGAAACACCGACACAGGGAAAACTTGCATGCAATACAGTCGTTCCTCGTTGCGTAACATGACGGAAAGAATCATTTGTTTTCGCGCTGAAAACAATCCCTTAGTAGCCAGTTTTTCAACAAGTACATATAAATCGTTTATACATGCTGTAAAATAAGAAAAAAAGAAAAGAACTAGAAAGACAAGAAAACAAATTATTCTTTGACGAAGCTTCTTGAGCAGTTGCGAATGAATTCCCGCTTTAGTGCGAAGCCACTTCGAAATTAAAGGAAACGGGATATTGCGTGCTCTTAATAGTAACGTCAAGAATGCACAAAACTATCAAGCGAGAATGTTGGGTTGATGATTATTTTGGCAATGGTAGGGAGCTGCAATAAAACACCCACTCGTGTTTTTTTTTCCCGGTATGTTTTTTTTTTTTCTTTTTTCAAGTGGGCTCTTGAAGTTGACTTGTTTACCGCGAGTGCTATTTTACGCCCAAGCATTTTGCATTGCCTATAGGAACGTTTAATGCGGAAGCAATTTTTCACAACGCTCATTCAAAGAGAATTCTGCGTTATCAGGCACCACAGCAGCTCGTTACCGCTAGACAATAAAGATAGGCTTAGTGATCCGCATAATGAGGTGGAGAAACGCGATTTCTAATAACCTCCGCGTCACTGCTGCCTTTATTGACGCGTGCCTACGAAGTACAAGTCAGTGAAGCTGTGCATAAGGCTCCGCAAGCTCTCAGCATCCGCGGAAACACCCCCTTCATCTCTTTATAGTGGATGCTACTCTGCGATACCTTGCGCAATAAAACTTGGAGGATGCTTAAGCTTCGCCTTTAAGAGTGGAACGCGATAGCATTCAAAGATCCCTGACTGCTTCTCACGCTTCCCGGCAACTGCAGATAATGTAACCGTAATGTTTACCGGTAAACACTGGCAGCGAACGCTATCCGCGAAGGCGAGCTTTCTCGTAGAAACGCGGCCTCTTGCGTGAGCGGATTCCGGGAGTAGTTTAAAGCTGTGCCAAAAAAAAAAAAAAACTACGTAACTTTCAGGTTTCTGTTATTGTTTGCACTTTTAATATACAAGTCTGAGAAGATTTAACGCGCAAGGCGTGCGCCTGTCGGTGTTTTCTTTCATGAAAACTTGTTGGTGGGCTGTCATTCTCAAAATTCCGCGGAATAACTTTGTCAGGAATGTAAGACAAGGTATGAGCAACTGTAGTGATAGGATGGCGTAGCAATATAACCCGAATATACCGCATGTACGTAATATGGCAAGGTGTGGCATATACGTATAGCTAAATAAGTATAGACAGAAATCTTCGCTCACGGACAACTCCGCCGACACCGACACCGGATTTTCAGCGACACGGGACCCCTGACGCTATCGCATTAAAATAGGCAGCGTCGGTGGACGTAGAGCTGCCGCAGCATTTAGTAAGGCAACGGCATTCCTCCAGGGCGTTATCTGGTGTTGTTAATGAAGGCGCGCACGGGAAATAAAGAAATTGACCTTACAACAGAGAGCTTTTGTATAGTATAAAATGCTTGCGTTAGGTTAACGAGATCCGCAACGCTAACGCTACAGTACGTTTGCAACGCAGTTAATTCGTTTACGTGATGGGACACGTACTGCAGATTGCAGATGGTGTGACTCGTACATAGTTAGGCGTGGAAGATGCAATACGAGGTAGATGTTTTAAGCAATAGTTAAGTTACAGAGCAGTAACTATAGAGAAAGAAAGATAGAGATTAGTACCCAAAAAGTGCGTCAGACCTGAGTGGATTGCATTCTAGGGGAAGTTAACAGGAGGAAACAATGTTAGGCGTCATCTAGACCACATGATGGGCAATGCGTGACTTAACTGTGTGTTTGGACGCTACATATACCCGGAGGTACCATATAGCGAAAGACTGGTGTGATAAGAAAAGAATATATGGAAAATTAATTCTATTTAATCATGGCAAAGTTGCAGTTGTGGATATCGAGGAGAGGCAAGTGGAATTAATTATTCTTGTTGCGATTATTATTATGAGAATGATGATGATGATGTTGGTGATGATGCATGCCAGAAAATTGGACCAGCCTATGTAAAAGGCCGCCGACTCTGACAACTTCGATTGTGTGTTCTGCAATTGTGTGCTTCAATTGTGGTTTTCTTTATGAGAAAAACATGTTCAATGGGATATTTAAGGAATCGCGCTATTCACGCAGGATTCTCTTCCAGACATTTACTTAAAGTTGGAGCCACTGTCAGTGCTGTCACAGTAACGAAACTTTCCCTTAAACGAAGAAGGACCGCGTATGTTCAAAGTGCGATATCAGTGACAGCGGAAAAAGAGAACATTACGGCATGCAAACGCAGGGAAACCACACGGGGCAGCTTTCTCTTTACGTGCTTTCATCGTTCCCCCTTGTTGGCCTCCCCGAACAGTTGCTGACCAATCATTACTGCTAACATATTAATAACGGAAGTGGCTGGCTAATAGGCTTCAGAACTGCAAACGTCGCCACAAGGCTGCACATTTTTCTTCTGCTGTGTCCTCTTTCTAGTTCCAAGCATCTTTACAAGAAACCATGATTGGAAGGAAAGAAACAGCGCAACACATGTGGACAATCAACGCTGAGAAGCCGATACAGGCGATGTTGTACTGTGTGCCACAGCTATCATCTTCTAATTATTTGTATGTCTCCTATCGCCCCACTTTCTTTCTCTTTCTTCTTCTTTCTTCTTTTCAATCCATGGATTAACATTAAGTAGCACAGCTCTTGGCATTTCTACAACAAACCTTTGCGGGCTTCCTTTCTTGCATTTTCACCACAACTGCGACCATCAAAACTTCTTCCATGAATCATTGCCCTCCTTGCGGAGGTCGGCAGAACCTATATACCTTCCACACCATGTTTCACAAAGCGCCACCCAAACGCAGCTACCAAAACCGAGCTGCACTCGTATGTCCTTCATTGCATTAAACAGCGATTAGCGTGCATACCGATAGCTGTTAAGACGTATGGGCTACATTGTATAGCCCAACACCTAGGGTGACTTGGCATGCCTCGCAGCTATCACAACGGTGCGCAGTATTCGCGAGTTGCGCGGCGCGCAAGCATGGTTGACGTTTGAACGCGCTGAAGTGTGGGCTCACCTTTCCTTCCTCTGGCGACCGGGAAGTATACATTAATCTAAGCTTCCGCGTCGGATGCAGACGTAATTTTCTGCGCGGCCACGCGTCGTGTGTCAGTAGCGGGCTAAGTCTATCAGCAGCGCGTGAAACGGGATTGAGGTGTCTGCGTTGCGGCCTGCACCTTTTCATGACAAAGGCGGAGCGCTTCCATCGCATGGCCGCTGCGCTTCCGACTGCTGATGCACATGATTTATGATCGCTTGTGTGTCTACCATCGTGCAGCGCGCTCTCTATCGCGCACTAATGCTGTCTTCTTTTCTTTCTTTTCTTTGTCCCCGCCTCTGTGTTCCCATGCAGATTTAACAGAGCAGACGGGTGAAGGTAAGCGACACAGGGCATGGTCCTGGCACTTCGAAATGCTAATGTCTGCCTTATAATTTTCTCTCTGCCTTTAAAGCTTGCAAAGTTCACTTTCTCATATTCTGTCAAGTGCCAAGTACAGTGAAACTCGAAAGTTGCCTATTTGTTTTTCTTTAAACAACGCTTCTCGCATGGGAAGATTTAGCAGCACAGCTGTGCATGGACTTGCCTTAACGCAAACACCAAGCTTTCCCAAATGCAGCAGCAAGAAAAGAAAACTGTATACGGTATTATTCTCTTCTTTTCATAACGCCATTACCGCGTGCCGCTTGCAGGATCTCACAAGTCGGAAGAACGGCCCTTGAAAGATGTCCGAGGAGCGAGGAACCACCGGCTGCGTTAGTAGAACTTCTTAGACTCTCATTCGATGGTTACGCTGTCACAGCACTTTAACGTTCCTGTTATTCTATGTAGGGCACGAAGTAAACTTACAATAACTTGACAGTCTTCAAGACATTGACTCGCGCAGTGTGGTATGATCAACGTGGTATAGTGGAGGGCTCCCGGGGTGATTTGACTACGCATGGTTCTCTTGATTGCGTCCAAATCTGGGCACACGAGTGCGTTTTATCTCAGCGGCCCTCGTTGCAATTCGGTTGCCGCTGCAGGGCATTCGACCCGTGATCTGGCGATAAACACTAGAATGTCATAACTACGAAGTCACCGTAAAAAATGGATGAACAAAAAGATATGAAAAAAAGATAATGATATAATTGTATAATGGGTGTAGCCTTTTCTTTTCACCAGCTGTATTAGATTTTAATCTTTGAGAAGTCAGATATTGATGGGGGTTTCTTTCAACCATGATTTATGATTCATCCAGTGTGTAACCACTCCAATACAAAGAAACGTCGTTAATTCTCGTATCCAACATTTTTCTTATTACTTCGTGTAAATCAAACAAAACGAACTAGTAGCGCCAATTGACGTTAGTTTAGATCTACTGACCTCTCATCTTCGTCTAAATGCAACCCTACGTAGTGTTTAGGTGTCATTGAGCTGCTGTGCGAATAAACTTGAAGCTCAAGAAGGAGACGGCAGAGTGGAAGGCTGTAAGATTCATCGGACGACCTCGCCGCTGCCACCATTTGTTAGAGTTGTCGGACGATCTACGAGCTGTAGGCCGATCTCACCGCTGCCATTCGATGTAGGGATTGGAGCGGTCGTAGTTGTAGGGAGGACCTTGGGACGACAGGGCTAGGCGAGCAGGATTTATTTACATGTTATTTACAGTTGAACATGAGATACATCGACAGTCTAGCGTGACTCCCAAATGGAGCACGCAAGACGACGCATACAGCAAACAGCTTACGAGCACACAGCTCACGAGTAAATTTCGAGCATGACAACGAGCACACAGCTCACTAGTACGTTTCGAGCACAACGAGCACACAGCTCACGACAACGAGCACGCACTAACAGCCGGCAATCGCTGCTTATAAGCACTCCACTCAACGTCATAGTTCGACGTCATTGAAGATGACCCGCCCTTTTGGAGGAGCGGGCTCACATACACGTGTTGCACAGGTTTCAGTGCCGCACAGGTTTCAGTACCGCCTCGAGGGCCGACGTCAGAGGGGCTTCGTAGAACTCTGAGCCGTTCCGGGTAGCACATTGTCTTGCGTCTTGGTCGGAACCCGGGGAGGAGCCCCTGTCGGCGTTCCCGCGGCAACTCCCCCACTCATAGCAGAACAGGGCGGCGTTGTCGCGTTGCGCACAAAGCCTGCTTCGTCGAACTCCTTCACTCGCAACAGCGACGAGGCTAGAGGTTGGCGGCGGCGTTCCAAGATGAGGTTACCACCGCTGGCGAAAATGGCTGGCAAACATGCACTGCAGCTGGCCGTTCTTAACAAGGCGTGCAAATGACCTGATTTCCTGCTTGGAAATGGTTGAACAGCGGTTTGAGACCCGTACCTTCATCGTTCTTTTTTTCTTTGGGCAATTGGTCCTGTGTTCTTATGCAGCTAATTATCGGGCGCGACTAATGAGAGTGTCAATTAGGCAGGACGTAGAATTCGCGCGGGGTGCTTGTGCTAATAATTGCAAAACAGAGTAGGTCAGGCCGGACGAGAGTGCATTGCCCTGAAACTACTGTGAGCACGAAAAGAGAAATATTTTATGCTCAGACGGCAACGCCTCGTCAATATCAGCCGCGATCAGCAAGTCAGAATATCTAGTGATGGCGTCAAGGAGCCCTAATCTCGTAAGATGGGAACTAGGTGAGCTCCCCGAGCTCTAGTCTGTTAGTCTGACCGTATACAAAAATTCTAAACATTTATAGTGAGAACAAAGTGTGACATATGTACGCTCCCGCAGCTTGTCGACCAATAACGTAAACTCCTTTCTTTACGTTACTTATAGCGTTAGCATACATATTATTTTCTTGTTCTACTTTAATGTGTATGAATTCTGTGGTAATAACTATACGAAATATGCAATATTATTTTGCTCCGTACAATCACATTTGCTATTTTGCTACATTTTCTCTCCCTTTCTACACAGAACTATCGTTTCCGTGTCCTGATAAAAAGCGAAAAATAAGATAGAAAATCTCGAATTCATTTAGTTTGTGCACAAAAAGAACTCAGCCTGCCTGCGACAAGGCGAGCAGATTAGCTCTTTGCCTTTTTAGAGACTATAAAATGCTGCGGAATTCTTTCGCCCACGTTTCAAAAATGTTTTGCTATACTTATGCCGCTAATAACAAAAATTTTCTGTTTAAGCACACACATCCCGCCAGCCGAGACCACACGGCTCCTCTTTCGGCTAGCAGCGAATACGTTCAGACTGTCTACTCTTGCGCTGTCTTGCGTCTGTCCGTGCCATTATCTTCCTGTTTTTCTTTCATGTTTCGGCTGTCATTCTGTTCACATGAGGCCTTTTATAAGACAATATGTACTAGCCTTCCCGATCAGCTGCATCGGTGCGCACCAGACATCCTGAATGAAGTGGGTGCACTTTCGCAGAGTAGCTCTTTCGTGCGTCTTCGCGCACTGAAAAAAAAAAATGATCGATGCGCCGTGGCGTAATCCAGACAAGCACTTTGGGAAGCGGGTGCGTTGCAAACCTCCCGCAGCGCAAACTAGAGCATTGCTGGTCGTTGCAGTTGACCAACTCTTTTCCAGCTTACCGATCGCAACTACAACATCTTTATCGATACAATTCGCAAAAACAATGGCAAAAAAGAGAGAGAGAAATACTGCAAAGGTTAGCAAGTTCTTGGAAACAGTAGTCGAGAATTCCACTGGCTCATAGAGAAGAAGCGTTTTCTCCGTTTACGACTGCTGGGGAGCCGTACGCAAACACGACGAGAAACAAGTACGGCCGCTTACAAGTCCCGTAGCCAGAATTTTAGAACGAACCGCGGCCTAATTAGACTGTTAACAATTTTCGTAGCTTCGTCAGGCTAGTCTACCTTGTCTGCTGCACGCCTAAGTGTCGGAAAAAGAATATTTGATCCTTCTTTGATAGCAATCGGTAATAACCCCAAAGTACAATGTTTCTTAAAGGGAAGCTGAAAGGTTTTCCCGAAAAAATGAGTGAACATCTGTACATAATGGTTTTCAACCCACCGAATTCGAATATCGTATCGAAATTGAGCGAAAGAAAGCGCAAATATACTTTATTTCGACGAAAAGTGCAGCAGCGGACACGCCCAGCTCGCGCGTCTCGTTTCCGCCTGTGATTGGTCGGGCGCCTCGTAACGTCAACACTAGTAACCGACCGCTGCCGCTACACATGAAGCGCGGTGCCAGGTAGTTTGCTGCTGTTTTTCTGAGACGGTAATGGAAAATTTAGAGAGACTGCGTTTTTCTGAGGAGTTCGGCGTTACTCCCTACATGTACGAGCCGATTGCGAAGAGCCGGCCTCTCGAAGAAGCAAACGATGCTGGTGCGAGCAGTGCTTTCGACGCGAACGAAAGCAAAGTCTTGGGATCTCCTCGTGTTGGAAATGCTCTTTGGTGAGTATGTTTTTTGCAAAGCGATCTAGTGATCTCGCCGATCTTTCGCCGATCTAGTGAGCTCGTTTCCGGTCAAACAACTGTAGTGTTGTGTTCCTGCATGCATCCTCGTGGAACGTAAGCGGGGATGCGATCGTCGGCATTTGTGCGCTGTCCAAAGCTGTCGGCAATCTACAAAGACTGTTTAAACGCGTGAAAAGCTTCCCGGTTCATGCAGTACGTGTAGTGACCTTCATTTGTTGACTACCACGTTGACTACCACTCACGTTGATTACTACTCACGTTGACTACCACGCACGTTGACTACCACTCTACATACACGCAGACGCACCAACAAAGGAATGCAGGGTCGATCGAAGCAGATTACGATGGCACGCACGCAGAAACCAGCGCGGTCAGGCACGGTCGCGGACGCTGCGAAGGAACGAAACACTAGAATTGACGTCCCAACACCGCGGTTTTCGGTCTCCGCTCGCATCGTCAGCGTCAGCAGCAGCGCGCGGCATTCGACGGGAGGCGGAGCTACAGCGCAATTTCAACCGACGATTACATCGCTCCTAATTGAAAAAAAAACCCCAAATTTTACCTACATGGTTTATAAGGTTCCCGCATCTGTATATGAGCGTCTAATTGAATTCGACAGACTCTTCAGCTTCCCTTTAATAAAAGTAGTTGGAGCTTTGTTTAAAGTTAAGAAATACGACGCCATCAATTTGCAGTGTGTCTATTGCTATTGGGCCGGGGTATGTCAGCCTTCGACGTGGTTACACCAACGTCGACACCTAGTGCCACATCCCTCCCCTCCTTCCCGACAACTAACTTTGACGACCATCATGGACCCTTTGTGGTAGCTGAAGTAATTGATGCAACACCTGGATGCAGACAACGTTGACCGCGCAAAGATGGCATCAACACATATGCTATTGAATCTTTCGTACAGACCTTGGTGTTGGTCACGAGATGCAGGTTGCGTATATTGTCCATGTATTCGGTTAGCTAACAGTCGCTTGGCTTCGATATAAACACAGTGTAGTAGACTGTAGATATGTAGACTATATAGTCGTAGATATGGACGATAGCAGACTGCCATAATCATGGAACAAATATTTCGCCGTAGTGGACCGCGAGTTCGAACTACCGTCCTTTTGCCGAGCGGCTCCGCCGAAGATAAGAGCGCTTTGTTCCGACTCGGAAGGGTTTTTGGTAGCCCCGTAACTGGCGCTGCACTCAGTTTCACGCTTGGTGTGCGCGAGTGCGTTGTGCTTCCCGCTAGCAGGTCTCTCGCTGGTGCAACGCGGTCAGTTTTATAGGATTCATCCGTCGATGGCGCTGCCTTTATGCAGCGCTTAACGCAGCACAATTGTTATTTGGCGCTATAGTAAGCAAAGCAGCAAGCGGGAACCAGGTGTCATAGGTTATTCCGGTGCGGAAGAGAATTCATGTGGCGAAATTGGCAAAACAGCGTCGTTAATCCAGACCGTTACAGCACAGAGCTCGGAGAATGTCAAAGTGACGTCATATGGCTAGGTGTAGCTCTTTTAGAGACGTCATTTCCATGATGTGCGTACACGCGAGAATTCTTGGTGGAGCCCGGCGTAAAACACGTTTTTTTTTTTAAACGGCTCTGCGCGCGCGCCGTGAAGTGCAGGCCTCGTTGACCATCCGCCATTGTGGACCTCCACGGCGGTGATGTGGCGACGCTCTATAGTCTCTCGCGTCCCCTGTTGCTTTCTCCGCGTGACTCTCGTGTCTCACAGAGTCCGGCTTTTCCGCATAGCACACACGCAGCGGAGGTATTCGGTGTCGTAGCGGTGCCGTCATGGAACACGGTTTGCGTTCATGGTACCGTAGTCGTGAACATGTTTCGAGTGGTTCGACGAATCTGCCTACTATCCATCATTCCCATGGTAGCTGAAGAACTGTAGCGCCACAGTTCCCACTTGAAGTTTTTGTAGAAAACATTGTTGCAGAGCACGTACACATTAACACAAAGTCATCCCCACCTTCACAGCACACTGCACGAAATACAAACTGCATAACTCAACGCCGAGCCGCAAATCACAGTACGAACGGCGAACAGCACCGACTACCGACAAACTGTCAGAAAATGCGGGACAAATGAACAAACGAGTGACCACTGTGGCTAACGAGTAGCCATGATGACCTGTAAAACATTCCTAGCGATACTTCTAGGCAGGCACATAATTATTTCTCATCTGTACATGTTATCATCGGCGCACGTCACATCTTCTTGGTCTACATAGCTCGAGCTCAGCGGGTATGAAGTCTACAACCTGAATCTTTCAAGTGTGTTAATCACTGAAGAACTCACTTTAGTACTTTCTTTTGCAGGTTTGTGAGCTATAAGGCATGCGCACTCCTCGAAGCCTTTTGCTTTGCTGCTCTCACCAAATTTCTTTCTTTTCGACATCAGAGCATTGATGTAGTCGCGGCACCTATGACAGTTGTGAACGTCGCCAGTATTAAATTTGAAGTAAAAAAATTATTGTGAAAACAGAAAGTACGACGGCTCCACGATGCTCTTGGACGCTGCTGTCATCATGCGATGCCCAGATACGGAGTGCTTATCGAACGCTCTACGTAAGCAAATTGTCAGGCAAAGTTAGCGCACGCAGGGACCCAAGGTCCTGATGGCTGCACCGGACGGAACACGAGAAGTCGCCTTCTTTAAAAAAAAAGACCTTATTGCAGAAAAGAGAGCCCGGTTCACATTTAACAGCAATAGCTTTTAAAGGGCCTTTTACTGGTTCCAGCTGAGCTAAGACCACGTTGGGCTTGGAACAATATCAGCCGCCCCGTTTGGTGGAGAGGCGCATTGGTCTGGCAGTTCTCGCGCATTTTCATCCCTGATCAAACGTAACAAGGACTCCAACCAATAAAAGCATACAAAATATAGGTTTCTGGCACCATGACGGGACCTGCGTTCAGTGTCCAGTCAGTCAGAAATATTGTGAAGAAAGCTCCCGTCGGGGAAGCCGAAACGTATTTGTTGTATTCTTTTATTGGTTGGTGTCCTTCCATTCCGCATGATGCCTCCCGACCAGACGGGCTTCCGTCAATACTTCGACATTATTTTGGTCATCATCATCATCATCATCATCATCATCTTGATCATCATCTTGATCATCATCATCCTCATCCCATTTTTATGTCCAGGGCAGGACGAAGGCCACTTCCTGCGATCTCCAATTACCTTTGTCCTGCGCCAACCAATTGCAACTAGCACCCACGAATTTCCTAATTTCATCGCCCCACCTAGTCTTCTGCCATCCTCGACTGCGCTTCCTTTCTCTTGGCACCCATTCCCCATTGGCACCCATTGGCACCATTGGTAACCCTAATGGTCCACCGGTTATACAACCTAGGCATTACATGACCAGCCGGGCTTTATTCTTCATCTTAATGCCAATTAGAATATCGGCTATACCCATTAGGTCTCTGACCCAAACTGCTCTCTTTCTGTCACTTAATGTTGTGCCTAGAATTCTTCGTTCCATCGCTCTTTGCGCGATCCTTAACATGTTCTCAAGCACCGGTAGAATGCATTGATTGTACACGTTTCTTTTCAATGACAATGGCAAGCTTCCAGTCAGGAGCTTACAATGTCTGTCGGATGCGCTCCAACCTATCTTTATTCTTTGTAAATTTCCTGTGAGTAATTGACCTATATAAACGTATACTCCTTCACGCACACTAGAGGATCACTGGCGATCCCGAACTCTTGCTCCCTTGCCCGGCTAATCATCACTATATTTGTCTTCGGCATAATAATTTTCAATCCCACTCTTACACTCTCTCTGTTAAGGTCCTCACTCATTTGTTGTAACTCTTCTCCGGTGTTGCTGAACAGAACAATGTCATATGCAAACCGAAGGTTGCTGAGATATTCGCCGTCGATCCTTACTCCTAAGCTTTCCGAGTTTATTAGCTTGAATACTTCTTCCAAGCACGCAATGAATAACATTGGAGAGATTGTGTCTCCCTGTCTGACCATTTTCTTTATAGGTATCTTCCTACTTTTCCTGTGGAGAATTAAGGTAGCTGTGGAATCTCTGTAGATATTTTCCAATATATTTACTTAAGCAGCCTGTACTCCTTGATTACGTATTACCTCTATAGACTGCTGGTATCTCTACTGAATCAAATGCCTTTTCGTAATCTATGACAGCCATATTGAGATACTGAGGGGCCTCTTCGGATTTCTCGATTACCTGATTAATGATATGGATGTGGTCAATTGTAGAGTATCCCTTCCTAAAGCTGGCCTGTTCCCTTGGTCGACTAAAGTCCAGTGTTGCCCTTATTCTATTCGAGATTATCTTGGGGAATATTTTATAGAGTGGTGGGAGTAAGCTAACAGGCCTATAAATTTTAAATTCTTTAACGTCTCTCTTCTCGCGGGTTAGTAGAAAGTTTGAATTATTCCAGTTCTCTGGGACCTGTGAAGTCGATAGACAGTTCGTATAGAGAGAGTTGCCAGTTACTCAATCACTAAGAGGTCATCATAAGGTCGTCGCAGGTTTGCGTAAATTTTTCGCTCGATAAATGTGAGTGCACTATATGTGGCTACGCACAGGGCAGCGTTTTCTTTCCTTTTCCTTTGCCCCGAGTTGTAGACGCATACGGGCACACGTGCGCATGCAGAGAGCTTGTCCGGTCAGCGCGAGACAGAGGGCGCTGTTACCTGCTGTGACGATCTGTGAGGCGACACGGCAAATAGCCCCTGTAAAGTAGTGCCGTCGAAGCCCCGTTTGACGAGAAATAAAAGCTCCCTCTTCTTATGAAACAGCTTAGTGAAAAAAGGCTAAATTAAGTGGTGAGGGCTTTTACGCCCTCCCCCTTTTTTTCATTTTCCTCCGTTTTTGGCAAATGGTCCCGGTAAATTTAGGCTGTGAATAGCCTGAATTGCCCCCCCCCCCAAAAAAAAAAAAAAAAAGAAGAAAGCTGACACCTTGAGGCAGCTGTTGTAAGTCCGACGTCACGTCGAGTAGATTTTCTCAATGCACACTTAATAAAGTATACCCTTTATCGAATGCACTCCCCTCTGTAATGCCTTCCCGCCCGGAGGGTAATGAAGTAAATAAAATAACTAAATAACCCACCGTGTTTGATGCGGCTTTTCAGCCGAGTACCTGAACGCCAGTTGCGGCGTCCGCAACCCATGTCGGGGCATCGGGCTGCTGTGCGTCGGTGGCCATTGCGTCTGCGGACCGGACTACGAGGTCCAAGGCGAACTGTGTGGCCTCAAGAAAAACGTGGTCACCGAGGAGCCAGTAATCGCTGTCACCGACGTGACGGTGCTGCCGACTTCTACGCCTGGCGGACAGAGCGGCAACCACTCAATGCACCCCCAAGACCCACGGAGAGGCGTCCACAGGTGGGATGCCGGCTATTGGCCTCGAGCTCCACCACTGGAAAAGCTGGCGCCACCGTCGGCGTGACGTGCTAGGAGGGATCACGTGGACATAGCGGCCGCGTCGGCTGCTTCGGGCGCGCCGAAGCGAGCTGAAAACGAGTTTAAGTTCCCTCGTAGGATGCGGTCTTCATTTCGTGGCAAAATTTTCCCGCTTCGAGTGTCTCCTTTACAACGCTTCAAAGCACTACAATAGGTAGTGGCTGCCTTTGAAGGCGCGCAACATGGTAGGCTACTGCTCGGTGCCGCAGGGCCAGACGCACGTAACGGAGGCCGGTGTCAGCCTTATTCACACGTAGCCACAGGACAAGAAGCTGCGTGAAGCTCGGCTCGCGACACATAAAACTGGCAAACAGCCATCGGCTACAACTCGGGTATGCAGCAAGCACAGACGCGAGGAAGATTTCTGCTACGGCGCCGGGTCTGTGATGTTCGGAAAACGCGCACTGAGACGCTCGCCCGAGTCCGCTGCCCGACTAGTGTCATGACGGTTTGGTCTATGAACTTGTCGATGCTATATATAGATACTGGGAAGTTCAGTGGAGTGGAAAGGCAGCGGTAAGAAGCACATTTAAAGAAAGCATGGCATATGGTCATGTTTGTGTTATGAATTAATGCACTGGATTACAAAAAAAGGAGCAGCGGGAAATTGCACGCTGAGAACAGCGATAAACGTACAGTGCGACGCAACTCGAGAAATAATATTGAAAGGTCAAAGAATTTAGAAGAAAAAAAGATTGGATCGTCGCGACGGCACATTACAGTCCCCGTAGGCGTGGAAGTCTCTACAATGAAATTATTTTTGAACAGCTCTGATAGCGCCCACGCAACAATGGTTGCTTGTATACTGTCAAATGCTCATATTCTGCGGCCTAAAGCTCATGACACGGTGAGAAAACGCGCGCGCGGAGAAAGCGAAACAGTGCGCGGACAAGCATGCAGACGCGCAGTCGGTCGCTGCGAATCTGCGCGATCGCTGCATTGAGGCTTCGTTCTATTACGCTCCATTTAGTTATACAAACACTATAAGAACATATTTCACATAGTTTGCTCTCGGCGTTTACCTATACCTTTCACACAAGAAGCCGGTTCGGGAGACTCCATCGCGGCGACCTCGCGCAGTGGCGTTCACTGTACGCATTCGGTAAAGAGATAGCGTCTGTAAACGATTCTGTGCTTTCAGTTTGCCTAAGATTATTATTTAGACACTAAGAAACTTCTCTCGTTTCGAAAGTACGTACAGAAATGTCCGGGAGAGCTCGCGCGTGGTGTTTTCAGTGAGCGCTGACAGCAAAACCTATGAGGAGCGCGCCACGTGATCCCTCATACTACGGCAGCGAGGCGCTTCCGATAGATGGCGACTCCGTAACTCCTCGCCGCCAATAGGGGTATTCAAGGGGAAGCGTAGTCTAAAACTCAACTGCTGTTGCTCTATTAAACTATTCGGAAAATACTGAGGGGATCTTGGACACCCATTTAATGGTTTTGAACGACATATCCTTCGCATTTGGGAGAATACATTGAACGGGCAGACAGACATTGACATTGACTGACTTACTGACAATCAATCAATCAATCAATCAATCAATCAATCAATCAATCAATCAATCAATCAATCAATCAATCAATCAATCAATCAATCAATCAATCAATCAATTTATTCGACTGATTGACTGGTCAATTAATTATTTGATTGATTGATTGATTGATTGATTGATTGATTGATTGATTGATTGATTGATTGATTGATTGATTGATTGATTGATTGATTGATTGATTGATTGATTGATTGATTGATTGATTGATTGATTGATTAACTGACTGACAATCCCAAAACACTCTGGATATAAAAGATACCGTGTTGGGGAGGTTCCCTATTATTTTGACATCATGCGATTCTTAAAGAAACACTAAAAAGAAACACAATCAGTTTTTATGATTTATTATCTTTCTGCCGATCCCAGCATAGTGCAGGATGTAGAAGTGATAGGTAGGGTAAAGTGCAATGATCATAGGTTAGTGAGGGCTAGAATTCACCTCAATTTGAAAAGAGAAAGAGTAAAATTGGTCGAGAAGAAACAGGTCAACCCAGAGGCAGTAAGTGTAAAAGCAGACAAATTCAGGCTGGTACTTACAAACAAATATGCAGCCTTAGAACAAAGAGATGAAGATGACATAAAGGTAATGAATGAAACCGTAACTAGTCTGGCTTCCGAGGCAGCAATTCAAGTGGTAGGCAATGCACCAAAGAAACCGGTAGGCAAGCTCTCCCAAGTAACAAAGGACCTAATAATGAAACGACAAAGAATGAAAGTGTCCAACTTAAGATATAAGATAGAATTCGCAGAACTGTCAAAACTGATCAACAAGGCGAAAATAAGTGATATTCGAAACTATACCGTGAAAAAAACTGAAGAAGCCGTAAGAAAATGGACGTAGCCTGAAATCAGTGAAAAGGAAACTTGGCATTGGACAAACTAAGATATGTGTACTGCAAGATAAGCAGGGTAATATCACCCAGAATTTAGTAGAGTAGCTTGCTGGGCCAGTTGGTGCATGCTGAACATATAACGGTTTCCAGCAAGTACGGACGCGAGCACAAGTAAGTAGCAGTGGACAGGACAACGCTGGGCTTACAACTGAAGCGTTGTCCAGCGTCGTCCTGTCCGTTTTTACTTACTTGTGCTCGCGTCCGTACTTGCTGGAAACCGTTATATGTTCATCATCTGGAATCTCGAAGGTATAGTAAAAGCAGCGGAAGAATTCTTTACTGACCTGTATATACAGTACCCAGAGGAGTCGGGATACCTCAATTAGAAACAGTAATGAACAGGATTCAGGAACTCCTCTTATAACTAGCGATGAGGTAAGAAGGGCCTTGCTTGACATTAAACGAGGAAGAGCGGCAGGAGAACACGGAATAACAGTCGATTTAATCAAAGATGGAAGATACATAATTCTCGGAAAACTGACGGCTCTTTATACGAAGTGTCTTTCGACTGCAAGGGTCCCAGAAAACTGGAAGAATGCAAACATACTAATCCACAAAAAGGCAGACGTTAAAGAACTGAAAAATTATAGGCCCATTAGCTTACTCTCATTATGTCAAATATTCACCTAGATAATTTACAATAAAATAAGGGCAATACTAGACTTTAGAAACCAAGGAAACAAGCTGGCTTCAGGAAGGGATACTCTACAATGGATCCCATCCATGTCATCAATCAGGTTATCGAGAAATCCACAGAGTACAATACGCCTCCCTATATGGTTTTCATAGATTACGAAAAGGTATTTGATTAAGTAGAGATACCGGCAGTCATAGAGGCATTCAGACCGCTTACGTAAATACCTTGGAAAATATCTACAGAGATTCCACAGCTGGCTTAATTCTACACAAGAAAAGTAGGAAGATACCTATAAAGAAAAGGGTCAGACAGGGAGACACAATTTCTCCAAGGCTATTCACTGCGTGCTTGGAAGAAGTATTCAAGCTATTGAACTGGGAAGGCTTGGGAGTAAGGATCGATGGCAAATATCTCAGCAGCCTTCAGTTTGCCGATGACATTGTTCTATTCAGCAACACTGCAGACGAGTTAGAAAAAATGATTGATGACCTTACCAAAGGGAGTGTAAGAGTGGGGTAGAAGATTAATACGCAGAAGACAAAGATAATGATGACTAACCGGGCAAGGAAAGAAGAGTTCAGGTTCGCCAGTCAGCCTCTAGAGTCCGTGAAGAAGTACGTTTACTTAGGTCAACTAATCACAGGGAACCCTGGTCATGAGAAGGAAATTCATAGAATAAAAATGGTTTGGATCGCATACGGGAGGCATCGTCAGCTGCTGACTGGGAATATTTAATTTTTCTAAGTTCAGTTTCTACTTCTTTTAGAATACAATGCAGCCCATCTTTAAGATTATTATTATTATTATTATTATTATTATTATTATTATTATTATTATTATTATTATTATTATTATAACCACAACAACAACCACCACCACTTGGCCCGAGCAGACACCCTTTGAAATTCATGACGTCGCAGGGAGCTGCACGGAGCGGAAAGTTCCAAAGCAGCGTCGCTTCCAGTCTTCAGCTTTGATATCTATTCTGGCTTGCCAACCTTTCTTTTACGACAAAAGTTACTTTTTTTATATGTACATGTACATTGAAGCACAATAATTTCTCAATACAGATCAAATTATCTTTTTCTTTAGTGTCCCTTTAACGTACCCGTAAGTCAAAGCGCGCGCAAGGAGCCGTTTGCAACTACTATTTACAATGCATGTAAAACTCTCGCCGGGATGTGCCATCCTATTACTCTTATCCGTAGGATGTAAAGTTCCAGCAATGACATCGTATGATTGCAGCTGCGTTTTCGGTCCCCTCTCTTCAACACATCTGCAGAACGACGCTCGTGACGGACAAATCGCATTTGAACATTATTCACTGCAATGTCGCCACCACAACTGCGGCGCAGGGATGAGCCGCAAGATCAGGGTAACAAAACTAATGCAATGCGTGGACTCTCCGCACACGGTCAATTATGCAGAGAGTCTTACTGGTGAAGCAACGGAATGCCAGCCTAGTTCCAGAAGGTGAAGCCAAGCAAACACCACGAGGCCGCATGCGACCGCTCGCCATGACGCAACTTCATAAAACCTGCGTAATGTTGAAATGCATGTAATGTTGATTTGCATGAAGTGAAAGATGCTGTTCTTCCAATCTTTGGGATAGTAACGTTTTGTATGTAACAATGACACTCTGGCTAGTAAGCTCCTACGACAAATTTGTGTTAATGTTAAAGAAACCAACGTAGGCCGATTTTTCGTTACTGCGAGATTGCCCAAGAGTACCTAGAGTGTCTCGCTTATAGACCTTCATGCGCATGCGCGCCTCAGCATTATATTCAGCCGCATTATTATTGTTATTGGACACTACAGGCGAAGTTTTCCGTTAACGTCACCATCGCCGCGATGTTCTGTAGAAAGCCCAAGCGCGACAAGAATTATCGGCCAACGCGCCACATGATTCGTATGCGACGGCAAATGTGCGAGAGCGAGCCCAGAAGGATAGTGACTTTATGAACGCTTTCTCTTTTCCCTCTTTATATCCCTCTCGCCTTCCACAAGGCGCGCAGCCGTGCTCCCCAAAGGTACGTAGAAAATGGTGCCTCTTCCTCTATACAATCACTTCCTCTTTCCCTTTTCCGCGCGCCCAATGTTCAAAGACACGTGATAGAGCGCGCGCCGAAGGAGGATAACGCGCGTCTCTTCTAGCATGGTCGTGAATTCGCATGATTAATTAAATTAACTAAATTATGGGGTTTTACGTGCCAAAACCACTTTCTGATAATGAGGCACGCCGTAGTGGAAGACTCCGGAAATTTTGACCACCTGGGATTCTTTAACGTGCACCTAAATCTAAGTACACGGGTGTTTTCGCATTTCGCCCCCATCGAAATGCGGCCGCCGTGGCCGGGATTCGATCCCGCGACCTCGTCCTCAGCTGCCCAACACCATAGCCACTGAGCAACCACGACGGGTAATTAGCATGATTGTCCGTGCATGCGCTAGCGCACGCTATGTTGGAGGTCATCTGCGGCGTTTGCCAGATCCAGTGAGGGCGAGCACAGCTGGCCAGTGGCTTTATGCGCGCTGTCTTCCCGCGCGCCTGGCGTTGGTGGTCGCCTAATCCTAAGTTTCGCAAGCGCGTGAAGCGAGCGGCAGCAGAAAGAGTTCGATGCCGCTGGCGACGCTTCATTATCACGCCATCGCTTCCTCAGCGAGGGGTCACGGTCATCGAATTATATCTGTTCATGTTTGTCACTGCAAAAGTTACGTAATATTTCCTTTATTTAATCGAATGCTTACTACTGTTGATGTAAGGATCTAATACTTTGCTATCGTTATCATTTCATTTTCAATTTATTTATTTGTTGTTTAAGACATACAGCTGTCTCAGGTGCTGCAACAAAAGGCAGTATTCTTGCCTGACAAAGGCTGCAGCACCCAAAGCATGCTGACACACTGCAGCAAACAGCAGCACAACAAGTGTTGCAATTTTCAAAATATGGTAACATATCAAAACAATAAAGGATTCGAATCTTAATCAGAACATGTTAAAAAAGGAAAACAACACAATAACATTGAGATACATAAGGAAGTTATACAATAAAGCAGCGAACAAAATACGTTTTAACAGATTTCTCGAACCTCAAGCTTGATTTCGAGGTTTGCAATTGTTCCAGTATTGTGGGATTATTGTTCAGTACCGTCGATATTTGAAAGTGTAGTGCCTGTTTCCCATAGTTCGTGCGAGTAAGCGGTATAGAGATTGGGTCATGTCTGTGATTATACGGAGTTTCTTTGGTGGCGAAGGTCTGATTAAACTGTATGTGATCAGCTTGACGGAGACGTAACGCCTCGAGCGATAGCTTATGCAAAAACAGGTGGTCTATATGGATTATGCCAAGCTTATCAAAAAACGGTTTAGTATGTGCAAGAACAGGTAGGTTACAAACTGCTCTTACGGCTCTTTTTTGCAGCCTATATAGTGACATAAGGTTAGTTTTGGTATTAGTTCCCCAGACTAGAAGGGAATAGTGTAGACGAGAGTGTATTAGTGTGTAATATAGCTGTTTCTTTAAATTCATTGGAATAAGATGCTTTAACGTGTTAATCATTCCAGTCACTCTACGAATCTCGGCTCTGACGGTCTCTAGATGAATGGACCAATACAGCTTTTCGTTAAACCATAGGCGTAAAAATTTTATGCACTTCGTATTTTCTATAATGCGCCCCCCAAACTTTAACTCGTAGTGGCCCATCAGCTGCTTTCCTTTAGGTCTAAATATGACATACTTTGTTTTTTCGCAGTTCAGTTGTATTTTATTTGAATTTAGCCAACAGTTGAGGTCCCTCATCCATCTATTGGCAGCGTTAAATGCTTTATGAATGTTATGATCAGAGAAGAAAATGCTGGTGTCATCTGCATACAAAGTTATGCACGGTGTGTTTGGGATGTTAACAATATCATTAATATAAAGAAGAAACAAAGTAGGGCCTAGGATTGAGCCCTGAGGAACACCGCAGTTTAAATCAAGACGTTGGGACTTAGAATCTTTTAGGCAAACAAACTGCTTACGGGAGCTGAGATAGTTCTTAAATAAAGTATATGCTACACCTCTTATCCCATACCAGGGTAACTTTCGGAGCAAAATATCTTGATTAATAGAGTCAAAAGCCTTTCAGAAATCCAAAAACACTCCAATAGTGTAAGTGTGTTTTTCAAAGTTAAGTGGTCTTTCGCATGCAAAAGCGCTTGCTCAGTAGACTTTTGTTTCTGAAACCTGAATTGTGCTGGTACTATTGCTTTGTTTTTTGTCAAGTGCCCAACTACTCTTTTATTTAAAATGAGTTCAGGGATTTCAGAAAAGATAGGAAGGGCTGAGATGGGTCTGAAATTATTGAGGTTATCTAACGCACCCTTCTTACCCAGTGCCTATATATGTATACTTTCGCAATTTTCATGAGCACGGGAAATTCACCAGTCGATAAGACGAGGTTGCAGATATGCGAAAGCGGGTGACATATTACTTGCGCTACACTCTTTATAGGCTTTGTACTTATTTCGCCCGCTCCGCATGCGCAGTTATTCTTTAGTGTAAATATGACGTCTGTTATCTCGGCTGGGCTTGTAAGGTACAGGAAAATAGTGGGCATATCAGAACATCTATTGTATGCTTCACATCTGCCTACAGGAGCATCGCTACACTGCGCAGCAGAAACCTGCAAATGCGAGTTAAATTTCTTGGCTAGGCATTCCCCTGATAATGTTATCCCGTCGATAATTATTGACTGAGGACAGTTCGCTTTGTTGCCCGTCATTAATTCTCGAAATGTTCTCCAAAGCAGTGAAGGATTCTTTGCAGCCGCAGCAAACTTATGCTGATAGTACTCGCGTTTAGCCTTCTTCATTTTAGAGTTTGTTTTATTTCGAAGCTGCTCGTAGGCTTGCAGTACGTGTGGATCTTTCGATTTAATGAATGTTTCAAATAACTTATTACGGCGTTCAATTTCTTAATATAGTTCGTAGGAGACCCAAGGCTTTCTAATTTTTCGGTGCGTTTTGCGCGTTTCTAGTGGGAAACAAGTGTCGTGAATTTCTTGAAAGAGTGCTAAAAGCTTACTGTAAGCCTGGTCAACATTTTGTTCTCTCTCTATTACACTCCAATGGGTGTTAGTTACAAGCTCCTGGAACTTCGTGATGTTATTGCCACTTATTTTTCTACTTACTCTAGCTTCTTTCCCATTCTGCGAAACACTACGATGGTTAGAGCGCGGTATAATGCAAAAGACTGGTAAGTGGTCACTGATGCCGCTAGATAATACGCCTGAGACCATTTCATTACATAAATGGTTCGTTATACACAAGTCTAGCAGTGTACTTATTTCGACATTAATTCTTGTTGCCGCGTCGATTAAATACCGACAGCCCTAAGAGTGAATAACATCTAGTAGATATTATTTATGAGAGTTCTCAAGAAGGAGGTCAATATTAAAGTCACCAATGAGTAACACTGGCACTTTCAACAACAAGCTGTGCTCCAGGATCTTTTCAAAAGTTTGCAAAAAAATATTCGCACTACCTGCAGGTGGACGGTAGAGGACAGCAAGAAGCAGGCCGTCACACTCAACCACAAGTGATTCGCAATCATCGTTAACCATACTGTACTCTTTTAACTCGTTGTACAATACGTCATCATCATCACGACAGCTGAATGATGCATGACAGATGAATTAAACATTTATAGCGAGAGCTTTTCGGGTGATACTCCGACACTTATTAAGGCGGCCCTTAAAGGAGTACTGACACAAACATTTTCGATCTTGTGCTTTCTGCTGCAATAAGCAGGTAATGATCCAGTAACCAGGGCACGAAACATCATTGGCTTCAGAGCGCGACAGGTAAATATTTGGAGTCTTGTTTGTAGCGACCAGAACAAGTTTCGGTTTGAGAGAACAACGAGATGGGCCAAAGAAGGGATGTAAACACAGCTGGACACGTGATCGCACAAAACTGTGACACACTCACCGGCATGCCAGCTTTGCTAGTTCGTCTGCTACACCTGCACGTGCTTCGCGATGTCCTCGCCATCACCGTCGTCCTCGTTTTCGTCGTCCAGCAGCGTCTATTTCCTGCTTGCTGTAGTCGCCGCCGAATTAGACATGGCCAACCACATTTTACTGAATCTACTACAAAGCAGTGACTCGGAAATGCGGCTAGCGATAGCTATCAATATGCGTACGCACTAGTACAAGTAGTATGAGCCATTCGTCGCGGGCGTTTTGGGAAGGAAGCATATTCCGGAGCAGAACACAAGGCGAGGTAAAAGTCGGCACAGCATTAGGCTTGGGGGCGTAGTCTTGGCGGAAGATAGTCAGACTTCTCTAAGCTCGGCCGGTTTTGCTTATACGAGGCACGCTCGAAATGAAACGAGAAAATCTGGCTGCTCTTCGATGGAGCCAATTCTAAGCGGCCAGCGGCGCGCACGAACTCGGACCACTTCTGCCGCCTATCGACGCCGACAAGCCAGGCGAGCTGGCGATCGCTGGGAAACGGTATATAGGCCATCGGATCCGAGGATGACGACCCTTGCTACCTGTCCGCAGCTGGTAATAAAGCATCTATATTCGTCACCAAAATCAATGTCTCCACATTGATGTAGCTCATAAGTGACAGTACAAATAGTTTTCCCATCGCCGTTGGTAGCGATGAGAAAACACGTTAGCCTGGGCCGCTATTTTGTAGCGATGCCTTATGCCTTATTCTATGCTATTCTTATCATCCACCACACACGGCCGCCTGATCCCGTTGATTATGTGGGCAGACCATCTCTCTGACCACTGGCCAAGCGCAAAAAGCCTGAAAAAGTATAGAATCTGAAAAGGCATCGCTACAATATAGCGGCCTTGGCAGGCGAGCCGCTTCGCAGGGACGATTGCACTGCGCTGACCGCTTGCAAGTCGAAATCACGCCAACGTTTTACTATATTGCGCAACGTTTTATAACATGCACACTTTCGAGGGCACTTTATGAGTTATTTCGTGTCAGAAACAAATTTTAGCCGATTTTGTGCCGCCGTCAGCGGCGAAAGAGTTCAGCGTCACGACCACGGAGAAAAAAAAGGAAGACACCGGGACGATCGGTCGAGCGGCGAGAAACTTGCTCGCAGGGCCCGCCTCGTGACGTGGTGTTTTCTCGGTTGTTTACATTCCTTTCTTGATGCCGCCAGGTGCTGCGTATTGCGGTTCGTTGCGCGCACGTACTTTAAAATTTATTTTAAATATGCTCCGAGCTGTATTTGCCGTTAATACTTTGCAGATGATGTGTTTGTGCCCACATAAATCGATCTCACACTTTAACTCTACTTCGAAATTTTGTGTCAGTACTCCTTTAATAAAGGGCCGCCTTAATACGGCCCTTGATGGGACTCGAGCCCACGGAAATTGGTGGCGGTCGAACGCTTGACCTTTGGTGGGACCAAAATTCAATGGCGCCAAAATTGATGGCGCCACCATTGATTGTTGAACCCTCAGCCAGTGGTAGCAGTCGAACCCACGATCTTTAGTGTTAACTGAGGCGAAGTTAATTAAGCTACTGTTAATTAACATATAGTTAATTAAGGCACTCGAACCCACGGACTTTGGTATGAGTGGAGCCCACGACCATTGGTATGAATCGTACCCGCACCTTTTGGTGTTAATTAAGGCTCAGTTAATTAAGGTATAGTTAATTAAGGCATTTGAACCCACAACTTTTGGTGGAAGTCGAACGCTCGACCTTTAAAGTCTGCCGGATTTCCCCCCTCCTGAGCCCTATAATGCTTTCGCATTAAAAAAAGTAAAGAGAAAAGAAGCAATCGGAAATAGCTACGCATTCGAATCAAAATGTCACGTAATTTAATTAATGTCTCGTCAGCGCGCAGGTTTTCGCCGTCATCCTGTTTAGCCTATATGCTAAAGTGACTGTCAACGCTTTCATTTCTTCATCGGCAAGTTTACTGCAAATCACATGCAATAAATAATGAGCAAAAAAGGCGTAACAAAGGGCATGCCCTTTGCATACCTGGCCCTTGCGCCACTAAACACCACACATTCATTCAAAAGGCTGCATGCGTTCATTCGAGCTTCATTTTCAAAACTCGGTTACGAGCAAGTTTGGGTAGCATATACTTACGAGCATTCAGAAAATTGTGAACTGTAACGAAGTGCGAATGCACCTTTCCTTTATTTTAAGGCTTACAGCATCCTAAAAGTGCACCAAGATGAGGGTCGTTCGTTTCCTGTCCCGCAAACGGCAAACAGCTTTCACTCTCGCTTTCTTTTTCGCGTAGGGATCGCTACCCATGTTCCATATATGCGTGCTAGAAAAGCGTAAAGCATGAAAGTTTCTATGTGAAGGGATGTTATCTATTTACGTGCCTATGAGAAAGTATGCAAGTGAAATTCCTCAACGGCTCTTAAGTATATCACTAGCACATTGAACAACTGAACACAGGCACACATATGTGCGCACACACGCACATACGCACACGCGCAAGCGCATACGAGCGTGTGCACAAAAACACACCACATGCACACATGTTTATGGGGAAAGAGAAGAACATCATGTAATAAGCTAACATTTTACTTAAATTTCATTTTCGCAATGCCTGCTACTGCTGAAACACTTAAAAGCTGTGGCATAATTATCAGTTTGTTGTCATTTAAATGGACATAGGCTGAGGGGACTATTTGTTGACTTGGTACAGTATATTTGAGACCCAACAATGTGCCAGTCAGACATTTCTTGCAAGAGCTGCGGGGGCGCACGCGTAATCCAAGATTTCAAAGGCATAATTTTGAAGTTGCTCATAATAGAAATGCCGCTTGCGTGCTTTTGGCTTCGATGCAGGCGACACTCGTTGAACAAGGAACTGGTTCACCGGCAGACTACGTCGACTAAGGAAGAGTTTACTTTCGTCATCGCTACTGTAGAATACGAAGACCACGCCCACAAGCGCGTCGCACCCATACGTCGCACTGCCGTGGCGCGGGACGAGGCCACTCGTCGCTCGCTTCGAAGACGCCCCACTAAACAGCGCGTGCGCAAGAGATTCGAAATGATTAACTAGCGTGAGAATTCGCCTTGTCCACTTCTAAGTTGTGGCCTAGTATGGCGGTGTGCGGTAGCTGCTAAGTTTATATTAACGAAGCAGTAATAAAGATTCACAGGTGCACTATAGGTTATTTCTTGGGCGCTGCTTGCCTTACACATGGCTCGAGTTCAATAGGCCAGCAGGGCTTTCTCTCAGCGCGCCTTAGAGGTGTTGAAGCAACCTGATCGATCGATGGGCTGTACTATGAGCTATTTGAGGACGTGATGAATACAATGCACAGCGCCGATGTTATTTGATGTTTTCTAAGGAAACGTATTTTATTTCCCTTAGTTGCAGTATTGCTGTTTGCACCCGTGAACGCTTCTGATGGCATTTGTGTGACGGTGGTCTCTATGAAGGAGAAAGGTTGTCAGCGCTGACTGTTTTCTGCGGTTTTTGTGATGAACTTCCAGCTTGATGCGGGAAACAGAGAAACATAAATGCCATCGTGTGGGTGCTAGCGCGTGGCTGTTCTGAACAAAAAGCCGTAACAGCGCTTCTTACCGCAAAAGAGGAAATGAACGGTGATGTTTGCACAAACCCGGAAAAATGTTTCATTGCTGTTTTTGCTTGCGGTGAACAGGTAGCGAAAAACACTGATGACACCAGTCCAATGGAGAGCTGACAAAACATATAGCACCGTGCTGCTCTGGTTAACTCCGTAATCTCAACCTCGGGAGCTCTCGAAGAAAAAAATGATAAAGGACATCTGGCCTTGACGCACTACTTGTACTTACGTCGGAGAACGATGAGAAAAGCTACAAAACATCGTTTGAGGGATTACCACCAGGTAGGTGCGTCCCAGCAATTTTCTCTCTCGCTTGTTCGGCAGGTAGCTTTCCCCGTCGAGCTTCCAAGCGCTACACCACAACCGCGCGATCATCAGCGACGCGGCAGTAGCGAATTTTCTTTCCCCCATCACCACTCCACGCTCCCCCGCCTTTTCTTTTTCGCACCTCCAGGGATCGCGCGGGCGAAATGCCGAAAGAACGAACAGCGTCCAAGAACGACCAGCCGAGCAGCAAAAGCGAGCAAAAAGTGCGGCGGAGAAAAAAAGAATGCGACGCCCTCATTGGACGCTGAGCGCTGTCACGTGGTAGTCCACGTGACCACGCAAGCCGCACGGCGCGCGCCCGCGCGCGCGACCGACGAGGAGTTTAACTCTTGCGCGCGGGTTAGAACCCGCACCGTTATAGCCCGGCGTGGAACCGCGCAGAGAGCTGGTTCTGACGTGCGCCTCTGACGCGCCGGTGTCGCCTTCAGTGCTAGAGCCTCGTTGCGCGCTGCTGATTGACACCTGCTGACGTTTGCGTATCTGCTGTTAACCGAAGAACAGTTGCCCATTGCGAGAAATACTTTTGTTTCGTCAAGATTTACGACTTATCGTCAGATTTAAATTGGCTTGAAGCCGAACGACGAGGTTAGAGCCATGGTGAGATTGATGAAGATGTCTGACGACTTTGACTTTTCCACCTCTGGGGTGAGTGATGCGGGACTTGGTGCCGACGTGACCACTACAAGTACTGTTGCTGCTGCTGCTGCGTCAACGCCTACACAGTTTTTGTGGGACGTGGCTACGACGATAGTCCACTATCAACTGACCGAAGACGAGTGTGCCCAGCTACAGAAGGATGAGAACGCTGAAGGTAGGAATTTTCTGTCAAGCGGGAGTTTACTTTCTTGTGTTTTTCGTTTACGACTTAGTTGAAGGGACGTAGTATGCCACTGCTTTCATTAATAGCCCATGTGATGCTTGTTCGAGAACTATACATAAATCGGAAGATGCTGCTGTAATACTTTGCACGACAGTCATGTGGGATTTTGATTCCTCAGACTTGAAAAGTACAAACAACGAAGTTTCTCATTTTCAAGTACTGGATGCTCTTCTAGAGAGAGAGAGAGAAATAACTTATTTATGTAGCCGGCAGATTGCATAAGATAGCATATTTTTTCAAGGACTTTACATATATTTACACAATGTTCTTGCATTATGTGTCATTGTATTATCAAAAATTTGGCTTGATGTGCTCCTATTTCTCTCGTCTTAGATTAAATGAAAATGGACGATTTTTTGCGGTCACGTCGATGAATAAAAAAGAAACACTGGATGCAGAAAAAAAGTTTATTTTACCATGTGCAATCTTATTGATTGCAGTTAATTGCGGGTAATTATTTGATATATTTCCTCGGTCTTCTAGTGAAACGCATTATCGTTTCATAAATACTGCACACGCGAGATAAATGGTGATATTTGTCTGTATATTTAAGAAGTGTTGTCATCAAGTTGCAGAATTACATCAGAACTCTGAATTGCAGAATCGCATGTTTTACACCTAATACCGTGTCAATGTTTCTTGTTTATTTCTAACTTCTTTCCTAGATCCTTAAGGTCTGTGCAAAATATTTACCACTGACGATATGTATCTTTTGTAGTCCAAGGGTTGCTAGACCTTGTCATGCGATCAAAATATCGTGGCGAAAAAGTATTTCTACTTGTGTCTGTAAGTTCAAAGAGCACAACAGAGGCGAGAGGACTTGCGTGTTCATATTTCTTCATAATAAAGTTGCGAGAGCAACCTTTTAACCACGAGAATTTTATCATAGATACAGTATATATCATGCAAATTAAACAACATTTGAGAAGATATCGGAATAATCGGCAACTCAAATCAGACGGCCCACCTCATAAATCGTTGAGCACTTGCGCGGTTCGCGAAATATCTGGTTATCAGTTGCAAGCAATTATGTCGTTTCGTAGATACCATGATATTCTGAAAGTCAGCAGACAGCATGAAACGAAAAAAAGAAAAAGAACGCTGGGCTCTAAAGGGCATACGCGATACCTCATTATTACATAATGAAGAGTTCAGCAGCCCCCTGTTTATTTTCTAGTTTCGCTTTACGAAACGCCAGACCTCAGCGTTGTATTCTATTCTACGACCAATCTAGATAAATGTCATGTCAGTTCCTATTTCTTCTTTTTTATCTTGTAAGGCAGACCATACCAAGAAAACTGCTTGAAAATAATCTGTAGAGTAGGATGGATCTGTGTTAGGCATTCATCGCTTTTGTGTGGGAAGGAAAGGTCTTCTTTCTTCCAGCGGGCTCGCAATTCTTTTTCGATACTACTATAGAGATTTGTTGCGTGTATTTTGTTTTTACATCGATATGTTTCATAAGGACATTGCAGCTACATTGGCGGCGTTGTCGCAGGCCGTTGTTGTAGCCACTCCACGATAATGATAGCGTTCGTGTCGTCACGCCAGCGATAAAATAAAACATCTTACAAAAACAAAAATGAAGAGAAAGGGTGCGCTGCAACCGGTACAGAGCCTAGTCCGCGGCCCCCCCCCCCCCCCATAATGTGACAACTTTCTTCCAATACTTTTTTTTCCCTCACTTCATCTGTAGTTTCACTGTGCCCATCTGTGGTATCACCCCGCTCGGCCAGTTGAGAGAGGTTAAACATTAAAAAAAGGCATAGAATACAATAAATGGAAACCATACATCATACCGGCCCGAGTACCTTCGGTTCCGGTAGTAGTATACGCAAACAGCGCGATCACCACGGCATGTAGAATTTCATACTATAAATTATTGTGGAACTCTAGAACAGCGCCTTTGAGGTCATTGAGAGCGGCATTGGCTTTAAGAACGGCGCTGGGTCATGGAGCAGCAATTACGGTGCGTTCGGCGGTGTCATGTTCAAGATAACACATCACCAAGTAAAGCGACAAGTAGAGAACCCGCTGTGAATGCCTTCTGCGACCGATGTGTTTAACAGTGGTCAAACAAGGGAACCCTCAGGCTGCAGCCACCATGATCACAATTATAAATAATATTCTGGGGCATACGTGCCAAAAAGAAAGAAGACGGTTTGATCACAAGGCTCGCCATACTAGAAGACTCCGGATTACTTCTGACCGCCTAGGCACTTAAATATAATAAGTACACGAGCGTTTGTGCATTTCGTCTCTATCGAAATGCGGCCGCATCTGCGGGGACTGAACCTGCGAACTTAAGCTCACCTACCGCGGCGGGTAACGTTTTAAAACGGGGACGTGTCTTCGTGAAGGCAAAGACCCTTTCTCTCTCTGTTAAATTGTACGGTGCAGCTGCTTGCCAATTTATTCCGCGATGTCTCCAAATGGAGTGAGTACGGAAGTTGCCTTTCTTTGTGTGTGTAATAGGGGTGGGAGGGCAGGTGCGTTGGTCTTGATTGATTGATCTTGATTGAGTCGGGCTATGAAAGGTACCATTGCGGAGGGTCTCCGGATTACTCCTGACCACCTCGTGTTCTTTAACGTGTATCTAACTACACGAGCGATGTTTCCTTTCTCTTTTTTTTTACAATTCGCCCCCGTCAAAACACAGCAGCCGCTGCAGGGAATCGAACCCGTGACGTCGAGCTCGACAACAAAGTTCCATGGCCATTGCGCTACTGGAGCGAGTGTTGCTCCTAATAAACTTAAATCGTTAAATGGAGCTCGTCCCGCGCCCTCTTTTCGTGCTGGCATCCCTTCCCCTGCTTTATTTAAAGAATACTTCCATTCCAACTATCCCAACTTTCTGACTTATGCCAGATGCCTACATTGGTCGAAAGGTTGGCTCCATTATAAGGTGTGCTTTCTTCGGCCACTGGCGAGAACTCGACCTTCACATGCATGCAAATCCGTCGTGTTGCTACGATGTCTACCATGTAAGGCACATTGTGTGCATAAAATTGTGCAGGATAATATTGTCACTACTTAGCGCTTTGCGCAGAACTAGACTAACTTTTATGCTTGACTTAAAAAAAAGGTACTTTGATTTCTTTCTTTACTTTTCGTTTAAAGAAAAACTTAGTTTGCCCTACTACGTGCTAGTGCTCTGCCAACAACAACAATGAGGAATAAGGGGGAAGAAATCCGCACATAACGTGATGTGAATAATCCAGTCCCGAGTCCGTGCTTTAACTGGAGGCCATCTAATCTTCTCTGTTCTGCTTTTGTTAATCCCAGATGGCAAAGAGTGGAAGCCAGTGGTCTTTCTTTTTCTGTTGCTATTGCTCCATCTGAAGAAATGCTGGCGAGAATTAGGCGACCTCGCCGAAGGAGCGGTGTTCAGTGGCGCGGGACTGTCACGAAACTGATTAACACACGGAGCCCTTCTTCTCCAGGTACCTCTGCGCAGATGGAAATTGCAATTCCGTGGATTAGGCAGACGCCAATGGAAGACAGCAACAAGAAAAAAAGTAGAAACTGAAGGCATAGGCATGATATAGAAAACGCCGAAAATAGCCTCGTAACAGAGCGTGAGGAGACTTAATTGCAGCAGTTTGTGAAGCCGGTCGGAAATTATTGCGAAAGCAAGGACACTATATTATCACTCCAATCCTTGGAAACATTGTAATAGTGGATGTTTTGCATGTATTTAGCATAATTTGCGCGTTTATGTTTGATTTTCTTTACAAAATAAGCATGATATGATGGATAAGAAAATAATGCACTATGATAACGTTTGGATGAATGCTCCCAAAACAAAACCCCAAAAAAAGTGAGAGTGCGAACATCTTTTTCCGCTCATTAGGGTGTGGTTTTGATGATCTGATGAATGTATAATTTAAGACGCACATTAAATATTTGTGGATGCGTGTTTTCACATGTACATTGTATTACATACGATTGTGTCTGCCTGAGCTGCCGCCTGGCAGTTGTTGCGAACAACGGTCAGCAACAAATATTTTTTGTATTAGTTCTGTTTCTCCCCTGCTTCCTTCCCAGTTTTGTGAAACGCTCTAATGCTTTCACATTTCATTTCATTAGCATATTTTTTTCTGCGTCACAGTAAGTTCCTGCGTTATGGAGATAAAATAGTATCGCTTGGAATGGGATACTTCAAGTAAAGTTGTTTTAATTGAAGGTTTAGGACAAAAATGAGCCCCACAGAGCGTGAGTGCTCCTCGTAGCTGAATAATTAAACTACGGTAGTGAGGACGCTATGACTGTGCAATTGACAGTTATTTAGCGTAAAAAAATTAATATGTTTTTGTATACGCCATCACGTAACGCGGGCTGAGAAGCAGGTGGCAGCCAAATTTATTTAGCTCGTGGGTACATTAAATCCACGCGTCTTCGTAGCAGAGAGACCCGAAGTTCCAGCTTCTGGGTGCGACGCGAGCAATTTTATGGACTTATGACAAGAATGTATGTCATTTGGGTTGATGGTAAAGAAATTCAGCTGTATGATTTTTTTAATTAATGTATTTATTTATTTATTTGTTTATTTTTTATTTATTTATTTATTTATTTATTTATTTATTTATTTATTTATTTATTTATTTATTTATTTATTTACATATAGTGCTGCCTCAGATCTGAGACATAGCAGGAATGGGTAAGTACATTAATACAACATACAATCAACATGTCCCATGTAAAGAAATTTTCTCTACAAAACGCTCACGTGGCGATTCTCGGATATAAGTATGTAGGTCATACGATAACTCAATAGTAAATGGTAAGAAAGAAAATTGGAAGATCGGAAGGGAACAATATTAAAACGTCAGCTATTCATGTTCCACGCGATGAGGCGCTAACAAATGTCACAGGCACATCGACGAAAACGGAAGCATGTACAAGTTTGTGCTGTGTATATGTGCCAACGGCTCAAGCGATAGTAGGCCAGCATGCAGAGAATGGTAGAAAGTACGATCATATCAATTACAAATAAATCTAACATCTTTCTTCTGCCCAGCCTCAAGCTTTGATGCGTCAGAAGCGCAATGAGGTGACCAGACAACAGATGCATATTCTAGAGCGGGCCTCACGAGGGATTTATAAGAGGCTAGTTTGCATTCCTTGGTTGCTGTTTTTAGTGTTCTTTTTAAATAGCCAAGTCGCTTTAGTGCCATGGAACAAGTTAACGTGACGTGTTTGTGCGATTGTTAGTTGGAAGAAAACGTTACTCCAAGATACTTGAACGCGTTGACATAAGTCAAAATGTTCTGATTATTCTGATCAAGGTGGCGTGCGTGAGACGCCCGGTGCATCCATATGTGCGCCGACCACAGCAATGCCACAAGTGCCTAAAGCTAAGCCCTGTCAGCGCTGTCTGCGTATGCCAGACGGCATACGGAGATTTCTCTCTCTCTCTAAATTCTCTCTCTCTCCTGCCTCCGCTGTACCGGCAGCCATGACGTATCTTCATGTACAGTAAAAGAAATGAAATACTGTAATTGCGATGGACCTCACGAGGACAATTCCCAGGATTCTCTTAAACAGAAAAACGAGACAAAAATACTCAAGCGAATGAGCAAGACAGGCATGTCCCATAAAGAGGTGGCAGCGTCAGTGCAGCACCGGAGGAGACGATCCTGTCGTCGAAGTGGACAAGCGGTAGGTCCAAACGAGAGATCCCTGGCTCCAATTCCGCTAGTCCAGCAGAAGGTAGTTGAATCGGCATGGATAGATCTCTCAGATTTGTTGCTTCAAGCACACGCCCATAATCGAGTGTATGGCCACGCTTGCCGCCGCGCACACGGGCCCTAGAGTATCAATGCGAGCAAGGTCAGTGCACTGAAAAATCACCATCGGACTCTGTCATCAAAGCCATGCTTCGACAAATAATCGACGCCCTGCAGCTGTTACTGTCTGGTTTAAATACGCCAGTGGCGCATACAGCGGCAAAAATTGTGAAAGCTATAGACAGTCTCCTAGCCACACTGCACTAACTTCTACCTCTGCCGCGAAGATGATTGTGCTGCACTCTTCTCTGAAGAGTGCGCGTACGCATTGCACAGAAACAGTATGCTGCGGAGCCCTCATCATCATCATAGTCACCATACCACCAACCTCCCTCCTCTTCACGTCCTTTCTCTTTTATTCCTCCAAGGCCTTTGGGAGAGGAAGACGAAGTGACTGCGAGCCAGAACGCTCTTTTTCTAGCTCAGCTATTTTCGATTGCAGCAAGCTGCCAGGAGCGTGCTGGTATCAAGTTTCAAGGTGGGAAACGTTTTTTGGCTACTTCAGAAAGCGCTTCCGCCCGAGCAACGCCGACGCCGCGCTCAGACGCTGGGCACGCCTGGAGGCAAGCCTAGGCGAGCTACCGCCCGCCAGGCCTAACAATACCCAAGCCCTAAGAATCACTTTTTGCCAAGCATGGAGGTCCAGGTCGAAGGAGAGGAGATGTCTCCCGAGGAATTCGGTGAAGATGCCGGCTGGTGCATGATCGGCTCCAAAAGCCGGTCCGGCCCCAGCGCATCGCGGGATAGACCTAAGAACGAAGCCTACTCCCGCACCGGCGAGGGAGACGGTCGACAACCGCCACGACGCTCACGGAACGTAAAACAACAAATACTCAAGGCCAGCAGAATGCCGGCTCTCCCGAGGAACGACATCAAGATCGTCGTTAGACCCAGGGGCGGCCTCAACACCGCAACGATCGGCGCAGTCAGGATTGCGTCAGCTATATACCGGGCTGCAGGAGTGTCCGATCAAGACGCCAGCGAAGACACCGTCTGCCCCAACACCCACCAAAATATCATCGTTATCAGCACACCCAGCAGCACCAACGCAGAAAAATACAGGAAGCTCGAGGTCATCAGTATCGGCGACCGCCAATACGAGGTCAACGCGTATGAAACGGCGCCCGATCATACGGCCAAGGGGGTCATCCGAGGCATACCTCTCGAAGAAGACTCAAGGACAATTAACTCCAAGATCGTGAACGACAGGAACCCGACAGCCCTGGCAGCCAAGCGTCTTAGCAACACGACCACAGTCATCATCGCCTTCGAAGGCCTAAAAGTGCCCACTCTCGTCAGGTACGGAGGCACTCTGCTTCGCTGTTCGCTGTACAGGAAGCAGGTCGACATCTGTCACCAATGCGGTAGACTGGGGCACCGTATGGACGTCTGCCCAAATCCCCAGGACAAGATCTGCAGGGGCTGCGGTGCCAAGAACCCAGACCCCAATCACCAGTGCACGCCAAACTGCCGCTTATGCGGAGGGAAACACCCTACGGCAGACAAATCCTGCCGAGCAAAGTTCAAGACCCCGTATATAGTCAAGAAACGAAGATGGGAAAGGAAAAGAGCCGAAGCGGAAGCAGAACTCGAGGCGGTCAAGGAATCCGGAGAAGATCAAGCCCCCGCCCTGCAAAAGCCAAGATCCAGATCCAGAGGCCGGGCCAGGTCCAGATCGACGTCGGCTACCGGGACCCCTCGTTCCCGCCAGCACAGCCAGTCGAGGAGCAGAGCTCGCAGTCGCACCCCAGGACCGGGCCGAGCGAGGTCCAGATCCATCCAGGCCCTCCCAGAAAAGGTGAGCTGGGCAGACGCGGTCAAGGGTGCGCCGAGGCGCGGGGTCTACGGAGTAACTGCCTCAGAACCGCAAGTCACAAAGAACATAGACAATGAGATTATTGCAGAAATAAAACGTGAGAACGCCATGCTCCGGAGCCTTGTACAACAGCTAACCCAAGAGGTACGCGAACTGAGAAAGGTCGCGCCTCCCGCGCAAATCCCCAGACCCACTCCCGTCAGTACTCCTGCTCCGAGCAACAATGGCGAGGAACAGGACAAAGCAACCCCACCCGCGAAAAAGCGAGCCGTACAAAGCCAAGACACCAGCCGCACCGAACAGGCGAGATCAGAAATAAAAGCCATGCTTACCGAACTACAAAGTGCAATCGGCAATGTGTCTTCCGCCATATCCGGCCTCACAGCCAGGGTGGTCAAGCTCGAAGAATGTGCGATGTGGGCACCGTCTCTGTCGCAATCACCACAGCCAAACATGGGAAATCATAATATAAATCCCGTAATCTCAGACGTTCCCATGTTGGCACCGCCCCCCGTGCACCGCTCCAGTTTTTCAACAGCTTCTTCTTCAAGACTCCAGGATGGCCAGACACGATAAAGAGTTATTGGTCTGGCAGTGGAACTGCAGAGGTATAACCGGGAAAAAACCTGTCCTACAACAATACGTAAGAAACATCCAACCCAAACCCGATGTGATAATGCTACAAGAAACAGTGGGCGCGTCTGCCAACATCCCGGGCTACCACGCCCTCGTCCCTAAATTCCAAAACGATAGGGGCATCGCCACACTAATCAGAAAGGGTCTAGTACCCATTGAACATGAGATTAAAGGGCCGCAGGCCGAGCATATAATGATAGAAATTATTCCTAACAGAACGCAAAAGAATAGCATCTTCATATTGAACATATACAGTAGCCCATCGAAAAGACGGCAGCGTTTTCTCTCCCTGCTCAAAAAGGCAGCCGAGCTCGCCGGCCTGAACCCGCTAATAGTGGGTGGGGACTTCAACGCGCCGTGCCATGCCTGGGGATACGGCCACACCACAACCAAGGGCAAACAGTTATGGCAGGACTCGCAAGACTTGGAATACACGCTCATCACGGATTCCAGCGCCCCAACGCGTATGGGCAATTCGGTTGCAAGAGATACCACACCGGACTTAACAATGGTCAAAAACATCGAGAGGGCTACCTGGAGAAACACCCTAGAAGACCTAGGTAGCGACCACATGATCATCGAGATCACGATCCCCCGAGCGGGAACCACCCTCCCAGTCAAAAGTTTCAAATGGACAGACTGGGACAAGTTCCGCAAGCACCGGGATATCAGGCAAGACGACGAGCCAATCGGTGACATTGACAGATGGATCGCAGACTTGACCAGGGATGTCGGGGAGGCCACGCAAACCATCACTCCCGATTTCCTGACGGAGAAGATGGACAGTCGCCTCGCCCACCTCTGGGAAGCCAAGAAATCCATACAAACCCGATGGCGAGGCCAGCGGTTCAATCGAAAGCTGAGAAAAAAGATAGCCGACTTAAACAAACAAATCGAAGAGCACTGCAACACCTTGAGCAAGCTACAGTGGGACGAAGTCTGCAATGCCGCGGATGGCCAACTCCACAACGGAAATACGTGGCGACTGCTGAGGCACCTGCTGGGCGAAACCCAGTGCAAATCCAAGCAAAGAGCCGACATGCAGAGACTTCTGCACAAAGAAAAAGGGGCGGCGAGCGAGAAGCAAATCGTCATGAAACTCTGCGACAAATACCTCCCGCAACGACCGACGGTCGAGCACGGCCGGTACACTGGCAGTCCTAGTCCCAAGTTAGATGAAGACTTCAGTGAGGCGGAAATCAGAACGGCACTCCAAGGACTCAACAGTAAGTCAGCCCCGGGACCGGATAGGGTTAACAACAAAACGCTCAAAAACCTGGACGACAAATCTGTTACCAAACTCACGGGCTATATGAACAAGTGCTGGAAAGAAGGCCGCATCCCGGAGCAGTGGAAGAGGTCCAAGGCTATCCTCATACCCAAGCACGGAAAGCCGTTGAGTTTGGAGAACCTACGCCCAATATCTCTCACGTCGTGCGTGGGTAAGGTCTTGGAACACGCCTTCCTGAACCGTATCAACAGCCATCTAGAAGAGACGGAAGCCTACCCCCACACCATGATAGGGTTCCGATCCCGCCTGTCCACGCAGGACGTCATGTTACAACTAAAGAACCAGATCCTTGACGACAAGACAAGAAACACCAGAGCCATCCTAGGACTAGACCTGGAGAAAGCATTCGACAACGTCGCTCACGAGTCGATCCTTAAACAAGTGTCTAATCTGAACCTGGGGGAAAGGTCCTACAACTACGTGAGGGACTTTCTGAACGATCGCAAAGCCACCCTCACGGTTGGCGACCTCGAGTCCGAAGAACGAACCCAGGGAAGTGCAGGTACCCCCCAGGGCTCAGTTATATCTCCGCTCCTTTTCAACTTAGTCATGCTGGGTCTCCCCAGCAAACTACGTGAAATCGAAGGAATCCACCACGCTATATACGCAGATGATATAACGATATGGGCAGACCGCGGCAGTGATGGGAAAATTGAACACGCACTACAAACGGCCATTCACAAAGTGGAAGAGTACCTCGAAGGAACGGGCCTCAAATGCTCCCCGAGCAAGTCCGAACTACTCCTTTACCGGCCCACGCGCAGAGGCATGCCACCAAAGAGCTACACAGGACCCCGGGAGTACGAGGAAATCGGCCTGTACACCCAAGACGGAAACGCAATCCCCAAAGTAAACAAGATTAAAATCCTCGGAATGGTCATTGAGGCCAACGGAGCTAACGGTGAAACCGTGAGGAAGATCAACGGCAAAGTCATCAGCGCCACGAGACTCATAAAGAGAATAACCAATAGACACGCGGGCATGAAGGAAGACAACGTCATTCGACTGATCCACTCATTCGTTATCAGCCACATCGCCTATGTAGCCGCCTACCACAACTGGTACGTCGCGGAAAAGAACAAGATTAACACGTTCATAAGGAAAACGTACAAGATAGCCCTGGGCCTACCGGAATCGACAAGTACCGAGCTCCTGACTCAGCTGGGCATATACAACACCATAGAAGAAATAGCCGAAGCACAACGCATCTCGCAGCTCGAACGCCTGTCGACCACCACGACGGGAAGACACATTATGAACACGCTCGGCATAACGTACCACAACCAGCACGGCCAGAAAATGCAAATCCCCAACAAAATCAGAGAGACCATTACGGTGGCAACCATCCCAAGAAACGTGCACCCCGATTACAACCGAGGTAGAAGAAAGGCAAGAGCCGAGGCTCTGCTCCGTTCATTCGGCAGGGAGAGAAACGCGCGCTTTGTCGACGCAGCCGAATATGCGAACGGCCAAACATACGCCGCCGTAGTCATAGACGCAGAGTCAAAAATCAGAACCGCATGCAGTGTATACACCAAACACTCGGAAATAGCGGAGGAAGTAGCGATTGCGCTGGCCCTCACAGAACAGGAATGCGAAGTTGTACTCAGTGACTCGCAAACGGCAATAAAGAATTATGCCAAAGGTCGAATTTCCAAGGAAGCCCTGTCCATTCTGGCCAAAGCGGGCAGATCCAAAACCGCGAGCTCGAGGATCATATGGTTCCCCGCGCACGTCATCACGGAAGGCGACGCGCTCCCGAACCTAAACGAGACGGCGCACCGGACGGCGCGAGACATGACCCGCCGCGCCGAACAGGGCAACGCCTCTCGCACGATAGCGAACGCTTCTCGAGCAGAACGGGACAGGCTCACCAGATACAACGACATCACCAGTGCATATTTGCACGCCAGAAGGATATACCCACCGCCGAGTCCCAAATTGAACAGGAGGCAGGCCGTCGCCTGGCGACAACTACAGACAAACACGTTCCCTAATCTATTCCGTCTCAAACGTATCTTCCCAGATAAGCATCAGGACGACACGTGCAAATTGTGCCAGGAAGGACCAGCAACACTCAAACACATGCTGTGGGAGTGCAATGTAGTTATAGAAGGGATGGCAGTTACTCCGGAGACCCTGTCGTCGAGGTGGGCCGCCGCTCTGCGCAGCTCAGACCTCGGAATTCAGATGTGGGCAGTCCAGCAAGCCCGTGAAGCGGCGTTGAGGCAGGGCCTTGACGTTCCTCCGTGGGAGACCTGAGCGCGGGTCGCGTTAAACCTTGCCGGACATACAAGAAAGTTGTATCCATCCATCCATCCATCCAAGGCCTTTCCCCAGCGTGGAGTAGCAGGCTAGAGGCACTTCGCTCAGGCCGACCTCTCCACCTTTCTGACATTAAGAAATTCTCTCTCTCTCCTGATCATTAGTGTGGGCGAATTTAAGGGCCTGTTTTTGTTAGAAAAGCTCATAGATACCGTTTCATTTAAGCTAATTTTCATTTGCCAGGTCTTACTCCAGTTGGAGAAGGTACTGAAGAAGGTATTGAACGCGTTATTCAGCACTTTAAGGTCATTGACACTAGTAATGTTAGAGCACAGACACAGTCGCCTGCAAACAAAGGGAGCTTAACAGCAGTGTTAATAACGACTTTCCCGACATCATTAATTTAAATAATGAATAAAAATGGTCCTAATACAGAGCCCTGTGGGACGATGAAGAAAATATCGATACCAGGTGAGTGCTCTTGATTAAATTAAACAAACTGGGACTGCCGATGCAAGTAGTCTCTTATCCAGCCAAGCAAAGGATTTCTGTCCATACTTCAAAAATAGTGTCAAGTTTCATAAGTTGCTTAGTAATATACATACGTTGTCGAACGCTTTGGAGTAGTGGACAAAAACGGCGTCAATCTACCTACGAATATTAAGTGTAGTGGCATCGTCGTGAGTGAATTTAACTAGTTGCGTAACCTTGGAGGAACCTGATCTAAAACCATTCTGATGATGCCAGAAGAAGTTATCAATGGGGTACTGTATAATATGCTTATGAATTATGTGTTCTAGTAGTTTACAACAGGTAGGTAGCAATGAAATTGCACTTCAATTGGAAATTGTTTGGCTATTGCCAAATTTGTGTAATAGTACAACTTGAGCAACCTTCCTGACACGAGGAACAGTGTAACTCGACAAATTTTTGAAAGATGATAGATATGCACACAATATTGGGTGTGTCTCTTTAGGACTTTGTTCGGTATGTTATCTAGACCTGCACTTTTTCTGGTATCAATGTTTAACAAGAAGCTGTGAATTCCGCTTAAGGTTATCTGAAGTTTTGAAAAAGATACTGAAGGACTATCACAATGAAAAGCATGGACAGTGCCCTTATCTTCAATAAAAACAGACTTAAAATAAGTATTAAGCATTTCAGAGATCATGACAGCATTAGAGTACAACAGTCCAATAATTACAATAGAAGTTCAGTTGAACACAAGAGGAACAACCGTGTTCCGGAATTCGGATTGGTTTTCTTTTAGTCTCTAGCATTCTGCATTTCATTCTTAATGTTTCTAAGTGATGTCAGCTTGGAGTTCTGTTGAACTTTCTGAGTGCTGGAGCTACGCCGAAAGCGCTTTATCCGGCGAATCAACTGTATGATCTCCCCAGAATACCACAGGTGCTTCGGGTTTCGTTTACACACTTTTTGGGTACGAACTTAGCTATACACTCTTTGTTGTGGCAATGTTGTGAAATATTTCAACTAATAAGTCAACACATAAGGAATCACTCGAAAATATAAACTCATCAAAATATGATGCAGGCGAGGCGACGATGGAATTGTCGTCAGTTCGAGAAAAGTCATGGACAGTACTACATGTTGGCTTATTGGGCTTTAGAGCAACATCTTGACGGACAATTGCCGCCTTGTGATCAGAGATGCTTTCGAGAACGTCGAATTCACTATACAGAAACCCATCACTCAGGAGGACGAAATCCAAGATGGCAAATCCTAGGGTGTACGAGCTAACGACCCGTGCTGAATTATATGGCACAGCGAAATTGATTAGAGCATCGCAGATGGCTCGGTCACGTCCACTTGAAGAAAGAGAACGCCAGCCTATGCAAGAGGCGTTAAAATCGCCACACATAATTAATTGGCTATTCTGTAGACCCTCTACTGCGATATAATCCGTAACAGCCTGAACTGAATTGACATCATTTGGTGGTTGGTATACAGCGCCAAACACAATAGTAAAGCGACCAAAGTCAATCTTACAGCAAACAGATTCGCTATGAAGAAGCTCCTGTAGTAAAACGTATTTAATAACTTTAGACATTAAAAGTGCTACACCTCCACCGCGACGAACTGTCTTGTCACTTATCGATACCAAATAACCCGGGGGCAGTAATTCCCTCTCAGAAATGCAGTCATTTAAAGAGGTATCAGTAACGCATATTACTGATGGTTTGTGGCATTCTACCAAGCTAGTTGAAATAAATATATTATTAACCAGGCTGCGCGTTCTAAGCTTCAGAGGTGTCGGTTTCCCTTTATGTCGGAGTAAGTTTGGAATTCCTAGGAGCGATATTATCACATGCCTTCACTGATATAAATTTTTTAACCTTTTAGTTTGCGTGCGTATTTAGTAAATGTGACTTAGTTCAGAAATCCAACCCTTTCATAATGACAAGTCTATATTTCCGGTCCTGTTTAGCCCAAGTCTGTGCCAACATTCCCCGTGAATGCACTTGTCGTCAAGCTTGCATGCGTAGTACCCAAGTAAGAAGTGCCTCAGGTGTCTCGTCTGGTATTTCAGATAAGCCGTCAATAACAAAGTCATTCCGTCTCGACTGACTTTCAAAGTCGTCGTTCCTACTCTTCAGCTTTTATATCACATCCGCGAGAGCAGAAACAGTATTTTTTAGTTCCTGCACACGTTCAACGACGTCCGTTGGCGACAAGTGACTCTAGCTTAGGTAGCCGATCATCGAAAAAAGCAACTTATGAGGTTACTGCTGAAATTTCCTTGTTGATACGAGCTTTTCCTGGTAGCAGTTCGGCCAACATTTTCTCGATACTGGGACCCGGATTTGTTTCTGTGTCACCTGAAAGAATCGACAAGCTTTGCAAAATGCGCGCAAGAGAGGCAGCTCTCTTCGTAAAAACAGGGAGGGTCCAGCAGCAGCAACAAGAAACGATCGTCACTTCCGAAGCATTTACAAACATACCAATTGCATACTTCTAAAAAGAAGCAAACAAACTTTTGGCGCATGTTTGCGATGCGGCCGTCAGACACACTAAATTGGAACCCCAGAGGCGTCCGTCCTTTATGCTGTTGCGAGCATGCCGCTGAGGTGCCGAAACATGCGCAGTACCACCAGATAAGCGCTGACCAGTAGGGACAGAAATATCCCGAGCAGGCTGACACGTTTGCGTTTATTATTTTTATTGCCAACGGACACGTGAAGCTGTCTGAGTAAGCGTCAACCGTCTGTTGGGGTAGACCGACTAGCTGGCGATCCGAAGGAGCACAATGTTGTAGGTAGTGGAAACAGGTACTTGCAGCAATATGAAAGAAGAAGTCGGCCACTTTGAGCCGTATGTTTACGATCCTGCCACCAGAGCCACTCAGCTTTTATGAACCTATTATAATATAAAACATATAACTTTTTATTATCGACCATATCTCTACCCATATGAAACGCATGCGCAGGGGCACGTTAAAGATCCCCTGGTGGTCAAATTTGATCCGGAGTCCCCACTACAGCGTGCCTCATAATCGAATCGTGGTTTTGGGACGTAAAACCCCAGAATTCAATGAAACAAAACAATCGTTCTTACAGTACAATGGGCTATAGACATTCAAGAGAATTTACTTAACGATTTAGGGGTCATTTCATGCAATTTCTGCCCAAGTGTATGATCCCTTGGGTCACGTATTGAAACGGACCGAAAATAAATCTGTAAAAGTGACATAATTGTATCCCCTGGTGCCGCTCACTGCGTTGAAAGACAGGCGAAGTGGTAGCATGATCTTTTGTTCATATTCTAGCGTGTCAATCCTCGTAATTGCTAAGTAATAGTGTTTTCATTCAGCGCAGTCAGTTACGTTGCATTTCTCTATAAAATAAAAATCGATCCACTGGCACAATACACATGCCATGGTAATTAATTGTCGAGGAAATTAGGAGAAAGAAAAATTCTTCGCAGATTTATGCCAATCTGAGCAACTAATACGAAAATGCAGCGAAGATGTATATGCGACTTAAATTCGCACAGTCCGAAACCTTACCTGCGAATAGGTAACGCAGGGTACTTTAGGGGTCTGATTTGTCACTGCCCCAAATCGACCCAAGAATTTTTCAAACACTTCTTTATATCCGGTGCTATACCAGAGCCTTTTAAAACACTTCGCTATATTCGAGCTTTGTACTTCTAAAGACCACGTTATAGACCATTTTCACGGAGCATTTTGCTCAGGGGGCACAAGATGGCGCTTTCGGCGGTGCGCAGCACATTGCCTCAGTGAAAGCGCACGAATACAAACCATTACAACTTCTGCCCTGCCTCTGTGCGTTCAGCTGCAGCAAATGCAAGTGGGTGTGTGCTAACGCACTGTGCTCCATTTATGCTGCAAAATGTGGAGCTGTTAAGGAAACACACGCGCCTAAGGGAAGTTGGCAGCAATAATAATGAATGGAGTATTAAGAAATGGAACGAATCTGTATGGCTAATTTCACGGACCGCTGGTACACAAGGACTGGCTGTGTTGCCGGCCCTTCGTGATGCTCTGCTTTCCGGGAGGATAAAAAATTCAATCATCCACCGGCGTTGTATCGCTAGGCTCCAAAGAACAGACTTCAACTTCGTATCATTGGCAGGAGTGAGCACCGCTCGTTACACAATGACTAAGGGAGTAGTGCCGCTTCCTGGCATAGCAAATTTCTCGCACGTTATCTACACACATCCACTCCAACTCAAACGCAAAATAAGAGTGTTAGCGCACACTTGAATCCATGCGCCGAAGCATCGCTGACGGCGACTACACCGACAGTACTCGAATGTTCGAAGCTGAACGTTTTGTGAGGTCCACTGAGTAAGCAAGTGATTTGCGAAAATTCGTCTTTGCTGCAATCTACTACCAAGTACAGAATATCTACGTTCCAAGCCTTGCGAGCAGCAAGAACAAATTTATCGCAACTGAAAACACCAGCGGGAAATTAGGCAGAAAATATGCAATCAGAGAGTGACCATACCGAGGAAATTTACTCTGTCGGAAACATGACAAGCCACTGTTTGAAAGTGTTTGCCAAATGAAGAACCAAGACCAAAACACACTGACCCTGATTTAATTCGTAAGCCGAAAGTTTACATACATTTCTAGCGCGGCTTTTAGTAAAAGCACCGTATACGCTGCTCGCGCCGTTTTCACAAGGTGTGATCAGCTCATAAAGCGCGTACATGTCCTCTGAAACTGTGGCCAAAGCTTTGTGTCGTTCACCCAGTCACCGTCCACGATATTCATCGAAACGGAGGTTTGATGAGCCCCACCGGGGCGTCATGCACATCCATTGTTAAACATGGCTGCAACAGAGGCCGTTGGGGCAAGCAATGAACGCGCCGCCACGCGCGCGAACCGAGCGAACGAGCACAGCGAAAGATGAGAGCGACCGCGGCGTGCAGCGGGGGACGAAAAAAGCGGCGAGAGAGATGAGGCGCTGCGAGGGAACCGGAGAGGAGGGTGCAGCGGAATCACGAGGCGGAAAGTGGAGGAGGGTATGGTGAAAACGCGAGAAAAAAAGCGTAGTGCGGCGACGGCAGTTAAAGATGGCGCCAGAGTAGGGCGCGTAGTCTGGGGGGCTTGTCGGTGGCGGCTTCTGCGAATCGCGCCTACGCGTCACCCACGCGCTGGCTCTCGCGATTGCCAGTTTAGCGAGGCAGTGGCACCACACTTCGCTCCGTTCGCAACGTGCCGCACGAGACCGACTGTACAATATATCGCGAAAGGAAAAGACGCATAGAGCTGCGCTCAAAATTCGCATTAAGGAGTATCGTAATCGTCGATGAATTCTTTTTCTTTCCTTTGTTTTTGCCACTACTCAATAGAACTGGCAAGAAAAATGGACTAGTGTGTACACATGACTAAAATGTGTATCGCTCGTTCCTTTTTTCTTTGCATAATTTCATAGAAATAAGGTTGGTGTGCATATTGCTAAATGCGTTTCTACGTTCATCCCTGCATTCCAGTCCTGCACTTCCAGTTGCATGTAGTGTGTGTTTTTCCCGCCAAATGTTTGACACGCTTGACGTGCTGGCACGCACACGATGTGCAGGCTTGCCGCTGTGTGCGAGGCTTAGAGAAATAAACAGCTTGAAGAAAAAATATGCGCCACGCGTTTTTTAAAATTTATTTCCCCATCCTCGAAAAGAACAAACGTTGCCACCCGTATGGAATGCAGCGAAGACGCTGTAATCAGCGCGTCCAAAGTCCTCAAACTGGCCGCCGCCGAAATACCGAATGTTGCTCACACATTCCACGAGCGACTGTTCGTTCGGCCACGCTGAAAATCGGCCACCACAGGGGTCTCTAGCTGAACTGTTTCTTCTTCCTTACATCGTGTTTTTTTTTCTTCGCCTTTCCCTTTTCTGTGTACATCTTGTTTATCGCTCTATTTCTTCTTCGAACGATCTGATTTTATCCCGTTCCACCAAATTCAAGTGGGCCTCCGATGCGAGATACATCGGTCTCAAAACTGCGAGCTTGAAAGGAATGACGCTTTGAAAAACCTCCTGCCAAAGTTCTTACAGCGAACAACGCTTCCCCTCCCTACTGTCCTGAGGAATCAAAGTGAAATCTTTCAATATGCAAATTTCAGACAGAACCCTGCCCGGAAAAAGAACGCCCCCCGGGTTCCTGCTTATCATATAGAACAGGTGTCTCGCCGCACCTGCAGATATTTCTTTCTTGCATTTTCGGGAACCTCTGAGAATTTGTAACTTATGCAGCGAAGTAGGACAATTGCATTGGAATCACGCTGTTATTTATTATTTGTTTGCTTGTTCATTTTTATCTGTTTGTGCATCCCCCATCCTCGGTGCACTGTAGCTTAGCTCTCAATAGCGAAAATTTAAAGCAAGTTGTCAGTGGGGCATACTGTAAATTGTCCGCGCAGGGAACCAGTTATGAGATGATTTGACACGGGTGACATTTGCTACGCTTACAACAGATACGGTCACTTTCACACCAACTGACAGTATTTTTGCAGTGGGACGAAAACTGCCACTCCAAAGGTCACCATCTACTGCACTTCATATTAAAGATGCGAATATCTTTCTTAGTTTTTTCAACGATTTGAGCATTTTACAGAAACATTACATCCGTAAAAAATATACAAGTGCTGCGATTGGACCTGTTTAGCGCGTCGGCGTTCTAGGAGAAAGAACTCTTGCTTTAAAATACACACAATTTCCTCCTGTCCATCTTTGAGTACTAATTACCAATTGTGCTTACGGAAGAGACAAAGCCTAACTGCCTGAAAAGCGAGCAATTTTTATCACTTATTTCCTAAATGCAGTTCTCACAGCGCGGCTCAACATATTTTTGTTCTGAGAAAAGAAAAGTGCTCCCTTATTTTTTTAGCTGTTAAATCTCCTGTAAGGTATTTGCTCAAGCAACATTCCGCATTACCTTCTAAACATGCGAAAAAAGAACACACACACATCGACTGTAACATAAAAAGAGGTGGTGCAAATATCTCTAAAATGAAGTCTTCGTAAACATCCATCAACTTTCTCAGTTCTCAATACGAATACTGGTAATTTAAGAAGAAGTATTATTATTACAAGTAACCTCATTACCTTTAAGAGCGAGAAGGCTCTTTTGGCCATTTTCGTAGTCGGCAGTTGGCTACCGGAGGTTGGTAGTGGGACTTGCAAAGAGCGCACGCTCTCGCGCAGTGTTACGTGGGGCACGCTCGTGGCCGAATGCTTATAGCTATTTCACACGCACCTGGTGCCCAACTATACAGCCGCTTCAGATGTGCCGCTTAATGGATCTGTTGTTTACGGAAGTACGTAAAGAAACAACAAACGCTATGCCTATATACCAATGTATTTCCAAAGAGGAGTTGGATAGTTTTCTTCTGGACACCCGGTACCTCCATCTGTAACAAGTCTGTGTCCCCCAACGCTCTTCGTCCAGAGATGTTGAAGCTTGCCGAAGGGATGCTTACGCTTGAGGATAGAAGGTTAACCTGATTTTATTTTACATTTTTGTAGGCATTAGGCTAAGTAGAGAAAATGATCGAAATAAGAATGAAAGCTTTCGAGATAGCTGCGACAGCAGATAGACCGCTGATCTCGAGAAACCAACGCACGCACGCACTGCTGCTTTCAACCACATTTTCCCCTCCGCAGGGGAACGAGGTTTTTTGCATGTGACGTCAGTCCCTCTGTCCCGGTGACAGCCAGTTCCTCGCGGGGTTCTCGGACGATGACTGCCCATAGAGATTACTCACCATCTCTAGGATGGGGTCGATGAACTCGCTGAAAACGACGCTGTCAGTGTCGTTTTCAGCAGGGCGGCCGCCTCCCTCGAGAACAAACTCGTGGCGAAGGCCCTGACCGCCAACCGAGAATCCATGTAGGCCTGCGCTCTGCTCTCGTTCCGTAGGACGAGGGCCACCGCGACCTGTTCCGCCAGTGCCGCGGGAAGAGCCACACACCAACGCGGCGTTAAGGAGGTTGCCCCTGTAATCTACCACGGCCACCACGAACCGGTCGGAGGAACCGTATTGGGTGGCGTCGACGAACGCGACCGACCGTGGATCACCAGCGACGGATCCGAGAAGTGCGGCCGCCCTGGCCCGACGCCTGCCTACATTGTGTTGCGGGTGCAGGTTGTGCCAGAACGGCGAGACCGTGACAGCCTCCCGCGTTCCAGCGTCGAGCGCGCGCCGCCTTTCCCTGACGCAGTGAGGTTGCAATCCAGCGGCTCTAGGATCCGCCTCCCCACAGGCGAGGAAGAGAGCCTGACAACCTGGGTCGTCTGCTGGGCCGTCTGCTGTGCCTCGACAACCTCGACGAGAGTTTTGTGGACTCCCAGCTACATGTGCTTCTCCGTGCTGGCGTTCATGAAGATGCTGAGCACCTTTTTGATGCTCTTGCGCATCAGCGCTTCAAGCTTTGCCCTTTCGTATCCCTGCCAGCGATGTGCGGCGGCCACGTTCGTGATGTGACTCATTAGGAAGGCGTGGTACAACCTAAGGAGGTTGTCCTCCCTTAGCCCTTCGCGACTGTTGGAGACCCTAGTGATAAGTCTGACCATGTCTGTTTTGGTGGCGATACGAACGGTCGTTTGTCCGTTACTGCCGTTTGCCTCGATCAGAATACCGAGTATGCGGATGACCTCTACCCTGGGAATGACCTGCCGTGCGAATGGAAATGTCGACTTTTCCGAGAGGGACCTACCCTTTGGGAATGTGCCCCCTCCTTGTCGGTCGATACAAAAGAAGTTCGGACTCGGACGGGCACAGCCGGAGCCCCGTGCCCGCCAAGAATTCCTCCGTGCAGCTCAGGGCCGCCTGTAGTGATTCCTGGACTCTGCCTTCCCTGCCGCCGTCGCACCACACCGTGATGTCGTCGGCGTAAAGAGTGTGATTAACGCCGTCCCCCTTGGAGAGACGCGCGTAGAGGCCGCGCATGGCGACGTTGAAGAGCAGCGGCGAGATGATCGACCCTTGAGGGGTGCCCCTCACCCCCAGCTCGATCGAAGGGATCAGACTTTACCTCGCCCACCTTGAGAACGGTGCGCCTGCCCCAAAGGAACGAACTGATGAAACTGTGGAACTTAAACCCAAGGCCTATGTCCGAAACTGAATCGAGGACGTGCCTATGCGAAATGTTATCGAAGTACTTTTGGAGATCCAGCGCTAGGATGCCTCTGACGTCTCGGGTGCTCAAGCTTTGCATACAATTACTGAACCCTCGTTTTTTTTTTAAATGCATTTTACAAGTCTCGGCGTTACCTTTCCCCAGCGTACCCGAAGAACTGAAGGAGGCAGCGTGTTTATATTTAGTATAATAAGGGGGACGTTATAAGTGACTCGGAAGCACTGTTCAATGTAAGTGGGACGCGAGGTTCGATTTTGCCATCGAACACGTAACTATAGTTATTGATGAAGCCCAGATTAATGTGAGACAGGAACCTACCTACCTACCATAATAATCCTGGCACAAGCCAAGGAATACCTCACGGTTAAATTTAGCAGAAGGGAAAGACGCGGAACAGTTACGAATTCCTTGATTCGATTGATGGAACCCATTTCATTACTCCAAGGAGAAGCATAATGAACTAATAAGAGCACAGAAAGAAGACCTGCATGGGCGAGTGCTGTTGCAAAAGCCCCGTAATAAGGAGCCCTTTATCAATATTCCGTAACGTAGAAATTAAGTTTGCGAGGAACAAAACTGCAAATAAATCTTGCTTATGCCTGTGATATTGTCTTCAGTTTGCGTAATAACGCGTTAAATGAAAATTCAACTTTCCTGAAATCTCATCTTCAAGAAGAAACGTTAAAAAAATTTAAATAGTTTACAAGAAGTCATATTTCCCTTCTGCGTTTGAAATATTTGTCAGTGCATTTAGAAGCTTAAGAAATCAGTTTATTGAAACGAAGCGGCGTTAACTACGATCGATTGAATGTCCCCATATTGCTTTCTTTTGTCACCCCTGATGTTCAGAAACACTAGCAATTTACCGAGTCACAAAAGTGCCCAGGTAAGTTTTGGAAATAATCTACTGGAGAAAAATGTTTATTCCGCTGGGCTTAAGATTTCAATGGCCCTCCTTAACTTATTAGTGGAAGCACCACATGCCTTAATGAACAAGCATTTTTCAGAGCGCACTTGATAAACGATCACTGTCCAATGATTTCATTGTGCCCTCTTGAATGAACTTATGAGCACCTACTGCAGTCAGGCTGAGTAAGTTTCGCATAAAGTTCTTATGTACGTCCTTGCAGTTATTGTGATCACAAACGCTTATCTTAAGGGATGAAATATGTTATTTTCCCTCATCATCATCCATTACCCAACCCAAAATTTGATTGGGATAGTACCGCGTGTTTCTCTTCAATTATTTTAGAACATATTCTGAAAGTTATCGATTGTTTTTTTTTTTTCTACGCATTGCAGACCTTCCTTGAAAAAGCACTATTCAAATTGTATTGTTTACATAAAGAAAAGAGCATTTCTATTGTAGCCGCACATGTCTTTCGAATACTCGCCGGACTTGATAAAGAAACAAATCCCAAAGAAAAAGAAAGCAATAATAAAACTGAAGTTTTGGCAGGAAACATAAAACACAGGCCTGTCTGAGGGCTTGCAGTCTCGCCTTATTAACTCGTAAGGTTTCATCTCAGCCTTTTAAGGATCCGCCATAGAAAGGCGTTCCTGTATTTTTTCCCCTAACATTTATCTTACAACCACCAAAGATGTGTCTTACTTTCATCTGCAGCATGATATAACGCGGTGAGGGGCCAACTGCAGCAGCAATAAATATTGTCACAGCGGCTCGAGCAGGAATTGCAACATCTCATCTGCACGTCCTCGAACAGCCACTGTTTTTCTCTGGTGCGCGTTTTCTTTCTCAAAGTTAAAAATTTTGCAACCCCCGTCCGATATTTGTCTAATACACCCTTTCACTCCTTTCACTACTATCTGCGAGGTGACGTGATAGAAGCTTGAAGTTATTAGGAGATGGCATCTTGTTCTAGGCGCAAGCGGTGTCGACATTCGTAACAAAGGGAGGAAGGCACTTGGACGAACATGGAAGGTTGGGCAAGACAAGTGATTATCCCTTACATAGCACGGCCTACGAATTCACACCTCGATCGTTTTCCCAAGGAAAGTTATCTCTTGTATGTCGGACCACCTGGTCTAGGATTAAAGAAGTGCAATTATCTTATTTTTCTTTCTTTCTTTCTTTCGCTTCTTGTCTCTTCGCGCAGAATTAAGAGCTCATCAGATGTTGAGTTCCTTGATGCTGTCCTTATTGTTTTCTTTTCTATGCTCCTGTGCTTTATACACAACATCGTCGAGCCTTTCTATATTCTATACCTTGATTTCCTTCGCCACTGCGTTTTTTTCTTTTTCTCTCTCTCCATTTCTTCCTCCCTCTTCCTTTCTCTGCAGCAGGCGAGCGTTAGAGCCATCCTAAGCACAAAGCTGTCAACACCTGTCCTACTGTGTTGATTGCGTGAGGCCATATGTTAATGTCTGCAAACCAAACAATAATTATGGTACTGCACACGTACCCACGTAGTAAATCGTTACGATTTACGTCCTGCTGGCAATGCGTTTACCCTCGCCAGCTTTTCCAGTGCATTCTTAGTGCGCTCATAACGAGCTCAAAGTATTTTTGTTGTTTCTTGGCTGCCAAAATCAGATTAGGGGTGCCGTCTTTAGATGTTTCTGCAAGTAACTGGTGAGTATACGAGTAGTACAGACCGTAGGCAACAGTTGTTTGCAGGAGCCCTTACTCAGGCTGTCGCGAACAGCTGCTGTGCTGTAAACTACGTGCAGGTTCTCTTTGACGCGCTTCCATGTTCATTGCGACCTGGTCGATATAGTCATCTGTTAGGGTTGCTAAGCTGACACAAAGAAGTTCGAAGAGGTAGAATGTTTGCTGCTTGTTCTTCATTAATGTTTAGCACGTGCAGTAACCAGCACATCATCGCACAGGAAAATCCGGTAAAGTGCTGCAATTATTTTAATAGCCGCTATTTTTGGGAGCGGGATCGCGAGAACTTTACCTAAAGAAAAAAATGATGCATAGTGCGGCATGAAGGCAGAAGCGAGTTGTAGATGAAGCTCTATTGTGCGGAAGCTCATGCTGTGAGACATTTTCATTGACGAAGTGATTAAACAAAAGCTGAGAGCGATTTTGCCTGCTCCGCTTTAAAAATTTTTTCTCGGTGTTGTCACGGATTGTAAAGGTTATAAGTTATTACATTTCGCTGAAAGCAGACAAATAAATTGCGCTCGTTTAATAGATTATAGAAGATCACATAACAAAGGCGTAGAAAATACGTGATTTGCCGAAGGCGCTTACACGGTTTTATGTGGTTGTACAGGGCTCTATATACCAAGCTAGGAAATTCAGAGACGATCAAATTATATTATAGTAAACACAACTGATATATCTTTCTGTATCATTTTTTACGCGCAAATTAGACGGTGCTCTTTACGGACTGATCGAGAAACAAAATTAACTAATACCTTCGAAAACCACCTCCCCCCCCCGTCCCTCCCCTATACTAAAACCCTCAAAAAATTAATGTACTTTATTGCTCCTTCGCAGTATGAGAAACGTGCCGTTAACCACTGCACAAATTAACCAAATTAACCACTGCACAAACCCACTACCTTTGGTTGGAGAAAATAATGGGAAGAACGCATTATAATCAAAATGCCAAGTAAAGTATTGAATGTCCTGTGAACGCGCAGGCTTTCGTCTTCATCCTCTTTGCCGTATCCTAAAGGGGTTGATATTATTTTGAACTTTCCGTACGTTTCGTACAATCCAAAATTAAAAACACGTTTATTTTTAGAAGGTGCTTTGCCACATTGCAGTCATGTTTAACAGACCAAGCACGCTTTACAGAGAAAAAAATAATGTTTCACCAGAGGACGAAGCACTAAAAGCGAAAGCAAAGTTTACCGTGGAGCTTAAGATCCTCACACGGTGTTGAACAATACGTGATGGCGGGACACAGCATGCGGCACAACCACTGCTGTGCAGCAGGAACGGTGTCACGACAGGTGCCAGGCGTTTCCCAAGGCTCGCGCAATGAGGAATGCCGGCGGCGGCGTTACGGATGTCGCAAGTTGATGGCGCTCGGGACGAGACCGACGGAAAACCGTTTGCCAGAAGTCAACAAAAGGATTGGATAGATTCACCTTGACACTTACTACCTGTTCTACTCAGACCAGTGTGTGCAGCATAGTGGGGTCTGCACACGGCTACTCAGCAGAGAAAACGTCTATATATGTGCGCGCAAGGCACATGCCAGCAGCGGAAGCCAGAACGCTGTCCCGGCTCTGCTGCAGAGCTGACTGGACAAAGTGGGTTGGCGCGTCCACTTGGCTGTGTCAGTTTTCCAGCCAAACGCACCGAGCATCTCTTTAGGCCTTCCAATGCTCCGGGCGCAGGCCGCACATGCGCCATAGATAGCTGGAGAGCACGACGGCGCGACCGCAGCTCAATAGTCCGCATATATTTGCTAGCGCAATAAAAGCAACAAATACAATTTAGCGTAACTTTTTTCCTAAGAAGAAAAACAGACAATAAGTGCGAATCATATAAGCAAAGAACATGCAAGCGATCATTTAGTTGGTAATCGCGTAATTAAACACCATTCAGAAACGAACCGATGTGGAAGAGCAGGAAATAAAGAAAAATAAAGTAGTTCACAGCAGAAGCGCACACAGCCGCCCAACAGCCGCTAATTGGTAACTAATACGCACGCCTCATGTTTCAGCGGTTTCCCTTCCGTTATAAAGCGAGGAATTTTTTTATTAAATATTTTTAAGGAGAGGTTTGTGCATATCTGTGGCGCCGGCTTGTCCTCTTCTCTTACATGATAGTTATCAACGGAATATTGTCAACAATCACAAAACTGGACTAATAAACACATGAACGAACATTCACATACTAAGTCTCAGTACTGCCTTATAAATAAATGTTCGCGCAACAGAAAAGTTCACAGAGCATAAATACTCACAAAGCCGAAGTGTTCAGACGCAACGCATGAGCTCATACAGCATAAATGTTCACGAAACCAAGTATACTATAGGCAGCATCTACCCTATACCTATGAAGTGTTGTTTCAACAGATCGACTAATTTTAAACGAAATACTGAATTCTATTCCAGGATTTATATTATACAATTTAAAGTTCGGCGCATCATTCATGAACTAAGTTTCCTTGGACAATCTACCACCTAGTTTGTTCAATAGACGCATCACGCATCACCTGCGCTAGAGCAAGTATTGATAATTGATTCTTTTGATGTGCTGCACATGCCATGTGACGAGCTGTTACGTTTCCTACGATTTCATAGTTATGTGGAATCCACTGGAAAGTTATGTCGTGTCGTAGATCTTTCTCTATGGCGTATGTCTTCTGTATTCTTTATGTCAACGTGCTGTTTGCTTTGCTTAAGCTGATTTCGTTTAGGCAGAGCAATGAGGCTTGTTAATCACTCAGAATTACCCGGCGAAGTGTTTCTGACTGCTGAGATATCTAACGTGAAGCGCACACTATTGCGTAAAGTTCTGCCGTTTTGGACGTTGTAAATTGGCAAAGCTTTTAAGCTCTTTTCTCTTGGTATGCAGGTATATAAAACGCAGATGTAGAGCTTTGTTTCCAGCATGATCCATCGGTATACAAGGGACTGGAATCTACATACTCAGTGTAAAGATGTGATAAAGTTAATTGCATTATCGCAACTACGGGCATATCACATTTGTGACCTACTCCAGGAATTGCAGTGACTATTTCTGCAATTGCTAGTCGCTATGGGGGATGTGTTGCGCAATTGGGCTAGTATTTGTAAGCAGGCAGTAAGTTTTTGCATCGGCGTATATTTTCATGTATGCGTGCTGCGATTCTATCCTGAAGGTCTTAGCATACTGAATGATTAGCGTGTCGTTTTTCCAAACGAGCCATTATTGATGTGGCGATGGTATTACGTTACTATGGCTCATCGCAGCGACATTATACTAGAGAATGAGCGCAACGTATACGTGTAGTTCTTGGTAGAACGTGTTGTCATTCAATTTTTTCTTTCTTTCTTTTTTTTTTTTTAAGGCGAGAAACGGAGACTATTACCACACTGTTCTTTTTATGATGTAGTTGTAAGGAAAGTTGTAAGAAGACCCGGAACAAGTGCAGTGTTATCGAAACGACATAAACTTTATGCTGTAAGTGCATCGGTTTCTGGCTGACAGGTTCTTTTTGCAGAGCCTTTGCTTCAAGCTCTGTATCTTTACTGATTTACGAAGAGAATGAGAGGCATAAAAGCGATAACTGGAGAAAAGCAAACATTTTACGAACTGCTGCTTCAAGCTGCCGTTGTTTTCCACCCTTCAGTGATATGTATTACTACCATTGAAAGAAAATTCAAGTGTATATGCTTATGTACAACGATGTTCTACTGAATATCGAAGCTTATCGGCGCTAAATACAAGAACATACGCATATAGCTTCGCATGATGCAGGTGCTGCAGCAGTGAGTTTGTGTATCGTCCGTTATCCAACGAGCGTATTCATACAGAACCTTAAACTTCAGTTAGGACATCTTGAGCCCGTTGTGCCTACTATTCTGTGTACCAGGGCACAGCCACAAAGCAGATAATGAGTGTCCACAGTTGGCGCAGAAGCCGGACACCCAGGACATGTCCCACTGTTGTTCTAAATAAACAGCTTATACACGTAGATCAACGTTATCGTTTCACGGATGTTAAATTGTCAGCTGCCGAAAAGCGACTCCAATTATCAAGCAATCCACGCCCGCAGCTAACATATCAACATGTTTTTTGTAGAAGAATTATCTTCTAAAATAAGAGACATGTATCATTATGCCGCTTATCCCGGGTGCCAAAGTTAGCACATACTCCTGAGGCCAATGGCTACCGTAGCTTGTATGAAAAACTAAATACTGGTTGCACATCGGCTTGCAGCATATATTTTTATTCTTACCCATTAAAGTTGAGTGAAGCGAGACAATGTTGTTGTAGAATCCGATGCGCTGGAAAGCAAGGATATTACTTACTCAAGTCATTGGCCAGAAATGGACTTCAGTCAAGTGCACTAAGGTGTACTATTCAATAACGATTAGTGCCAGCAGACTCAGAAGGGAAGCCTTAACGATTCACAAATAAATAAATAAAAAAGAAAGGAAATCAAGAAGATCGAGCAAGTGAAGAAAAGCAGTTCGATGTCTTGTGTGCAGTTCAAATGAGAATCGTAGCTCGCTACATACCCTTACTCCCATGTCTGTGCCATCATTCAACCGGCGACTCGTTCAACACTGGCGCGTGCGGGAAAGCCGTTATGCTGTGGCGCATCCGTCTTGGGCAGTGTAACCGCAGCTGCCGCTGCGGCAATGTAGAGTGGCCCCGCTGGAGGTTGATAAATACCGCGGGAAGAAAATGCTTCTTTCTTGCACGCGCCGTTCACCTGGAAGCTCCGAAATTGCCTCCAATAGCCGAGGTGCGCCCAAGAGACTTCGCTCCGCTAGACATTCATTCCTCATCGCACTCCTTTACTTTCTTGCCCGCTTTCGTTCAGGCGCTCTTTATTTTGTGCACCACGACATTTCGCATCTTCATCTTCTGCCTTGGCTCCCGCCAAGTGTGTATGTGCGTGTGGGGGGTAGTCTTTATTGGAAGTCCGCCGGGTGCATTCAGGTGGAAGGAAGCGCAATAAGGACGCGTACAAAACCAGTCTTTTGTCTGCGAGCAGAATAGTTCGGCCCGCGGAGATACCTGTGGGGCAAGAGGATGCGGCGTGCCTGAGAACGTTATCATCTCGAAGCCGCCGTTCTGCGAGTTCTTGTGCGCTTGACCACGTATAAGAGCGGGGGGCATGAGAAAGACGGTTTCCCGAGATCATCAGGCGCGTGATTCATACTTCTATCTTATTTTTATTTATTTTTTTTTATTTTTCGACTGCGTGGGAAGCAAAAGGTAAACGAGCAGAACAAGTAAATCGGTGTTGAAGGCCAGCACAGAGTACGCCAGGAGCACGTTTTAGCACAAGTGAAGGATGAAAACAGTGCTATAAATTGAAGACGAGAAGAAAAATGAAAGAAAATAGCAAGGTTCATTGCGGAGAAGAATACTTAAACGATGAAGATCTGAGGATAGCAGCATATACTTGGAGAGTCTGTTTACTGTGGAGTTTAGAACGTCCACCTGGCGGTATCTATGAGTTGCTCTCTTTTGCCTGACTCCGGAAAAAGCGAGCTGCAGTTTTCACTTCAGCACAAACAAAGCAGGTAGTTTCAACTACAGTTGAAACTACCTGCTACCTGTTTAAGCTACAGTTGCAAGCTTAAACACACCAACGCCAAAACGCGCTTTGGCTTACAAAACAAAATTAAAAGTATCATTGCAGCATGGAAGGATGACTGTTTTGAAAGTTACGAGGTCGTGGGATACGAACCTGTCGGACCGTTGAAGCATCAACCTCTCTTATGTTTATCGTCATAAAACCATTCTTATTTAAATCACTCCAAGTTTTGTTTTGTTTTTATACTTCGATGTCAAAGCACGGCGTGATTACGTCCACAACGGAGCTAGTTCCATAAATTAGAGCCAAGTCACAAGAAATGAGTGCCAGAAAGAAAAAAGATCAGAGTAAATATCTCTAGCTTAAGTAGCATAGCCGCTTTGGCGGTGGTTCTCTTAGATGAAAACGTCTACGCGCACGTTTATATTCCCGTCGTGAAATAAATGCAGAGAGCCCTCGATTCGTTTGTTGTGAATGAGAGCCCCTGCTATATAATATGTCGTGCTTCCACGAAAACAGCGCAAGCACGCCGTTTTCGTGCAATAACAGGAGGACTTGCCTCAGGTTTGTTTGTGTGTTCGTACGTTCAGGGGTGCAAGGAAGAGCGCATGTGCTAGTGCTATGGCACCTGACGACACGCAACTACGACAGCAGGTTTCGCGGTCTGGGAGGTTAGTGAAATTTAGCGACTAAGTAATCACCTGACAGCTCAAGCAATTCTTGGGCGGGTTGTAGTGATTGGTAGGCCCGGGAGCATGGCGGAAAGAATACCCAAAGAAAATGAGAATATTCTTATTTTTTCATCCACATAGACCTCTGCTTTCGATCCAGTGTAAACATGATGAGCTAGCGTTCATATTTGCATGTATTATGCGTCCCGATCGCTAATGAAATATCACGCGCGAGAACAATACTCTGCAGGAGTTGGTACGTTTGTAGTGTTTTCTCTTTCGTATTTCGTTGCTGTCATTCGCTCTGTTATTTATATTCGTCCAATCTGCGTCACATCACCACCAAGGGAGTTCTTTTTTTCCTTCAATATTGACGAAATAATTTACAGCGGAAGGGACCAAAGACAACAGCTGCTTTAGGAAAGCGGCATAGAAAAGTCTCATGGTAAATATCTCGTGTACGCGCCGCGCCGTCTGTTTGACGCAACGGCGCCTGCTGTTGATGTTAAAAAAATAATAATGCTATTAGTAATGCGCGCACACAAGAGAGTTTGCTCATTCAGATGTTATTTTTTTTTTTAGTTTGCCCTACGATATAAAACGTTTCGGGCGTGCTAGTTATATATTCATGCATAGTCGGTCATGTCCAATGAAATGTCACAATGACCTACGGTGCACACCACAGATCCACTGATGGTTGTTAGGTGGGTGGTTTGGGTGTAGCCCAAATTTTAACATGTATAGTGGCGCCTTGATGACTGTTTTCACCATGATAGATGACGATGTTCCTTTCTTTTTGCTTTTATACTACCTTATTGTTTATCGTTGCTTCGAGTTCTTAACTATCATAACTATTCTTGTACACGAACTCTTGATCCCGATAGTCTTTGATTATGGGACCTCCTTCTGTGTAATAAATACCTATAATATGACCGAACTTTCAATATTAAATTCTGATTCTGATGTTTTTAAACAGCAATGCTGTGAAATACAACGGTAATTATTGAGATTTAGTAGTAGGTTAAGTTAATACAGCTTACTTCATAGACTCATGGAGAGCTAACATGGATATTTGGAGGATATGACAAGTTCTGTATAACCCTCGGAACAATTTCATTCGAGGAACAATCAATGGATAGCTGACTCTAATGTAGCCTCCCCTCCCGTTCCTCCAAAGCTTGCTTGTTTGTTTGTTTGTTTGTTTGTTTGTTTGTTTGTTTAATAAATTATTGAGTAAACTTCATCCTTTCTTAAACAAAACGTATTCATTCACTGATTCAAAAAGCAACTCGATACGATAGCGATGCCTTCAAGAAGTATGTAATTAGTCGCTCTTGTAGCGAAAGAAGGCGGAGGGACCTAAGTAAGGTAGTACGACAATATGACCAAAATTAAAACCACCAACGGTGGATAGAGTTAGTTCATTATTAGTAAAAGCGTGAATGGAAAACAATGCCAGAAAAACACATCAAGGGCGCTTACTACCAAGTGAAAATGTTTTCTTGGAAAGTGACATTCTTATCAAAGACCCCATGCTGCGCATGCCAAATGCCCGCTTGTCTGTACGCGAACCAAGGTCAGCTTACGGTACCGAAATTTATCTGTGATTACATATGACAGGCCTTAAAAATCTGCCTCCCAATGGTGCAATGTCACCGAAGCCTGATCAGTCGCATGTTCATCTTTTCTATATAGAACGCCTCAATAATTTCCCGCGCCAGTTGATCCGTGCGTACATAAAGAATCCTAGTTTACTCCAACCTTGGGGACCAGGCGCAGTTTCTACACTTGGTATAACTAGCGGATGAAATCGTCTAAGTGTTTTAACTAGAAGACAGCAAGAAGACGCGTTTAAGCCAGGTTGCTGTGACTTTTCACCTCTTGTGAGGGAGACTTCATGAGACATGTCATGAGCAATCGTAGATAACTCGGATATCGTAATCTTACCTTCCTCCACGTGCTAACAAACCATCCTTTGGAATGCACACGCATAGGGGTGTTGATATTATATATATATATATATATATATATATATATATATATATATATATATATATATATATATATATATATATATAATATCTTTGTCCGTTTGTCCGCCTCCAAGCATGGAATGCACAACTCGCCCACTTCGCCGTTATAAAGAATTAGTGGCTGACAGCAGAACTTCAGCCAAGCCTGGTAAAGAGAGGAACTGCATATTGTAATAGTGTCACGTTGTAATGAGGGTGAAGGATGCAGTACCAAAACTGTGTATCACGAAACAACTTTTTATTAGGCGAACCTGTGCCAACAAGAGCAAGTCACGCTCGAACCACAACGATAGTGGCGAGCCCAGTCGGCGTTCGTGGAAATATGATCTGCGGGTCAAGCGCGTTGGCTTTTATGCATGACTCGACGAATCTTTAAGCGTAATCACTGGTGGCCGCGTGCCTTCCAGACAGTGCTACACAATACGTGTCGCCTATGCGATCTGATTATACAAAGCTCGGCGAAAACGTACGCAACTGAGAGAATAAACGATAACATTCGATCAAGTTCCAAACCATGCAGGCGCGTGTGCGCTAATCAATAAGTTCGCGGGTGAAATACAGACCCCGGAAAAAGAAGAGTGCATGTCAATAGGATAAAGATCACAGCAAACGAAAAAAAAAATGATCGGTAAAGAAACGATACTATTGCGTCCTCCCTGTTTACTTTATATCGTGTACACCACGCCATATAAGACTGAATGAAGCTCAGCATATTTAACTGTTCTAAAGGGAAATTAAGGTGCACAGTTAGCAAAGAAAGATATGTGATTGCAGAAAATGCGGTTCACTTTCATTGTTAGCAAATTGTTTTATGAGGTGTAGTGCTAGAGTTTCTCAGGTGTGACAAAATTTATTCCTCAAAGGAGTGATCTATAACGCTCGAACTTTAGTGTGCCTTGTTGCTTCTTGGGCGTCATGTTCAGCCACGCCGCATGTAGATTTTTTTAAGTGCATAAACAGAAAAACTTCGTCTTCATAAAAGGCCGGAAGGATAAGCAATATAAGGAAGCGAAAAGAGGGGTATGACCATAATTTAGTAGCAAGTCGCAACACAATTATAGGACAATGCATTTAGCGCAAATTTCTGCCAACCATTGGTCGCGTAGCCGCTGTTCGATCGCAGCATCCTCGAGCACGAAAAGCATTGCTGTTAAACGAGCACTCATTACAGAAGGACACCGTAGTGTGTTGGTCTTGCTTTGCGTAGTCCCTCTAAAGACAACCGGCTCCTTCAGTAGCGTCTCTTTACTGTAAACAGCAGCTTTATCTCTGACTAGCAGTGGGACATGGTTGTGTTTGCGTCCGGCGAGCTCTTTTTAACGCTCCCCGGGACGTTGCAAGAACATAAAAAAGTGATAAAGAAAGCGAACTAATAGTGTGAAGCACGCGAGTGATTCCGACAAGCGCGGCAGGGGACTCGAAGAGTTACTCGCTCAGAGCCTTTGGTGGGTGTTGCCGACGGCCTGTCGATGTGGGTGTGGTCGCCTCGGGGCGCTATCGTGGCCATTTTCGGGTACGCTGAGCTTGCGTCCAAATCATTGCGAAACGTCGTGCCCTGTGGCGAGTCAGAAGATTTACGACACCGGCAATTAGGAGGAGAGGGAGAGACGCAAGAATAGAGGACTGACTGTGTTGTTGCTGCTACTGCTGCTGCTACTGGTGATGGTGATGACAATGTTGTTGTCGTTTTTGTTGTTTGAGCTTTCGTCGACCAGCATCTGTCATGTTCAACAGCACAACTTCCTGCTCTGATTCTGCGCCCACAGCTGAAGAAGCTGGCTCTTGCTTCGAAAACATTGGCGCACGTTCGGTCACTTGACAACGTACACAACCGCGACGCAGGTATCTCCGATGCTATGATTTCGCACTGCATTGACACTCCAACCGCAACGCCGCGACGTCTTTTTTTTTTTTTTTTTGTACTTGGGGCTTCTTTATGTGGAAACTGTGTTGTATCATATCCAGGTAACAACATAACAAGCGTCAGCAGCGAAACTTATCTCTGTGCCGTTGGGCCAGATGGAAACACAAGTGGTTTGGAAATGTCTTGCTTTTGTTCGATGGTGCATGCGCTTGACAGCCTTGGCGTGGTTGATGGAGGAGAAACTTGCGGCAGCCAGCATTTCGCCGGAACAGCTGTGACCGATCGCTTCGGGGCCGGCAGGGCTGGTGATAGGAAGGGCGCGGAAACTGGGTTATTCCTATAACATCGATTGCCGCGTTGCTCAAGGCAGACATCTTCCATCACATTGCACAGTGTGGTAAAACTCCTAATACGCAAACCTGAAGCTCATTTTGTCAACTCCCAGCACGTTACTGCGTGATACCACGAAAAGGCATAACTAGGAGTACGCAGAACTTGTAAACACGTACAACGTAGTTACCACACACGACTTCTAGGAAAGATGACAGGATCACAGCAACCCACGAGAACTAATAGCTTAATCATTTGTAATTACATCGGTCTATAGACCATTTTATTCAAGGCGCCACCATTTTGTGATAAATGTGCAGTTTATCGTCCGGTGCCATGATGGTATGTAGGATCACGCTGGAGGCGCACGGTGAACGCGCTGTTGACGACGAGTGGCAAGTTTTTGCGTCTCCAGAAAAGTCTCCCGCAAGTTTCTGCGATTGGGAAATTTCTTATCGTGTAGTTACTAAGCTTTGAGCTTCGATATAGTTGCAATATCGAAGCGGGCCTACAGAGGCATTGCAACAGTTCTGCCCGCGATCATAGTAGAAGGCGAGCCAAGTCTGAACATTGTCGATACGTAACATACTTGTGACTTGTTATTATTGTACGTTAGCCTTGAACTCTGTTAAGTTATCAATCGGGTGACAACAGTTACAGGTGTCTCCCAATCCAGGTAACTAGTGAAGCTTCGAGGAAACACGTTTTGCTATAGCTTTTACGCTCCTAAAATTTCCCACGTAGGATTTCCTAGGCATTGTTTACATGAAAACCCAGACATGAAGCTTTAGAAAATGAAGAAGTGCGAAATAACTCGATCGGGAAGGCCTTGAACATGAATAAGACGACCTTATGACAACGGTCGCGAATATATCGCGATTCACCAGACGCACGCGAGTTGTGCCTCTGCAAGGGCACATAAGGGAGCGGAAAAACGAACGACTACTCTCTGCAACTTGCTTCTCTGAATTAATACAGCGCGCAATGCCCGACGTCGTCGAGGCAGCTTGTCGGCAAGATTCGGGAGCACGGGAGATCACATGCGAACTGGGTGCGGCCGGCACGTGGTAGTGATGGCTTTGCTTACTGAACGAGCAAGAATGCACGTTCAGTTTCTTCCTCGGCAAATGCTCTTATCCTAATACGCCCCCGGTCAGCTGCCACCATAACGTTGGTTGCCAAGCATGATTCTTAAAACACATTCGGACAGAGTAACATTAATGCGCGGGCACGAATAAATGACTGCGTCCATTGAGCAATAGTTTGATGCCGAGTTCTTCGCGTGCTCTTATTGGAAGAAGCTCATTCTGAACATACACTCGACGAAGCTGACGACATCAAGCACTTTTTTTATATGTTGGCGATCCAAAGCGCACGCTTGTCTGCAACCACAGAGGCGCAATCCGCGGAGTCGCCGTGGCGGAAGATGCACTTCACATTCGCTTCCGCAAGTTATTTTTCAACCAAATGCAGCACAATGGTAGCCCGTTGACATCGAGTCATCTGACATGTCAGAGATTGCAGACGGAACACGTTAGAGTCATAATAATTCGCAATGGCATCGCTACCGTTCCAAACTGACGCTGCAATGAACTGCGATCCGCAAATACAGGTTCATGGAGAAGAGCGCTGAGGAGCGCTGGTTCGAAAGTACGTTCCTCCTCGCCGATTAAGCGGTCTATTCCACTTTAGTCTATACTATCTCGATGCTACGTATCGTGCCGCCAGGGCGATACGTGCAAGTACGAACCCGTGCCAAACAGATTGAGGAGACGTAAGTCATGGAGCTTTGCCGGGTAATCTTGTGGAAACAAAATGATTTAGTCTCATTTAAGCTGGACGTTTAAAGAATCTCGTTGTTGTATTGTTAATTGATTGCTGAACGCAGCATAAAAGCTCCAGAAACGAAAAAAAAGTTACCGGGTATAGAGCAAGAAAACAGAAGCACGTGCGTAAGTTAAGCTTAATTGTGTATCTGAGGTGCACCTTCAATTTTCCATGTCCAGCTCGATAATGTTTTTCGCCTTCCTGTTACTTCTTTTGCATTCCGTATATTCGTTAACACAAGCTACGGCTGCCCTAACAAACATTTCTGGCTGTTTCTACTGTTTGCGATCAGACCGCTCCAATGGTGTTTGTAATTGGATATGTCATGTATTTGTGCCTTAATTAAGAACAGATTCCTTTCTTTCTCTTTATTTTATTTTATTGATTTTTAATGCCGCTCGATGACCGCGCGTTCATTGCGACCGCAGTGTCGGCTTTCATTCTTCTAAGTTACTGTACGGTTCCCATCGGAAAAAAAATAATTTTTCTTGTTCTTCAAGCAGTATGTATCCCTCGTGTGTATTTTTGCGCATATAGTTGGTCATCAGTAGGTCTTGCGAAACGCATGCGGCAAAAACATGTAAACGTCCTTCTTACCGCTTCAAACAAATAAAACGCATCGGCCCCATCCGGCGCCGTGTACTCAGATTTACGGGAAGTTTTCTGACAGAAAAAGAAAAAAAAACGGCAGTGCAACATACGATTCATGTTTTCGTCTTCCTCGCGTAACAGAATGCGGGGTAATTGGCTCGGGATCTTTTATTGCCGTCGGCAATCGGGCGCCAAAAAACACTTTTAAGTAGCGATTGTATATCCTCATATTTGGCCAGTAGCCCCTGTGAATTTTTTTGTCCCCCCAGTCCATGCTTAACTACAACAACAAAACTCAGTGCCCTTCCAGTCTGTGAGGGCAATACAGATTTTTTTATAAAGGAGATCTGACTGTGAGACACCTGTCGTCTTTGCACACGAGCTCTACGGCGAGGCGGAAATAGATTAAGTTACTTTGAAAAGACTAATTACAAAACAATTATTAATCAGCTTTTTTTTTCTTATTCCTTAGGGGCAGTTGTTTGAATGGCGAACTTGACGGCAGTCAATTTTAATGCAACCTCTTTTTTTTAACGGTCCGGAAAATCGCATCTAATTCGAGATAGTTATCATCGAATTTCAACGGCAAATCCAGGCAATATTGAAACCGAGTTCCGCGGGAGCGCAGGAAAGGCGACCCCGCTCGCATCAGACGGAAATGCCCCGTGCCGACAAGCGCGAGAAAGATTGAACGTCTCGGCCAGTCGCGGCATCTACTGATACGGCACGCCTTAGCTGGCAAGCATGTGCCGCTGTTTGTTGGGATAGCATTTGCCGCGGCATGCTGTATTTCTAGCTTCGCCCCGCATTCTTCACACGTTGTTGCTGTCTGCCGCGCCGCGGGACGCGTTCAGTCTCAATATTGCCTGGATTTGGCCTCCAGTTTCAATTATAGATATATCAAATCATGTGCGAATTTTGGATTTCTAAAGAAAGTGGGTATGCCATAAATTATGACACCCTATAAGTTTTCCATATATACAAGTTTGCCTTCAAGTTATTCATAAAAAAGTTCATAACAAAGTTTTTTTTAAATTAGTCTTTGCAGAGTAAGTGAAGCAGCGGCAACGTTTTTTGAAAAAACCTCACCGTGGAGCTCGTATGCGAAGACGACAGGTGTATCACGGTCACAGCCTTTGTTTTAAATGTGTACTGTTTTAAAAAGAAGGACACCCTGTATACTTTTTCGACCCCGTCGAGCTTTTTTACAACCAGAAGAATGTTCCGCGTACGCTGTGAGTAAAACGGGGATAGCGTTCAGAAGAGGGGACTTTTCGGAACCTCAGTCCGACTTTCCAATAAGCTTTGCGCCGTCGTTTCGCTTTAATCAGGTGTGCGATGTTTAGTTCCGCATTAGAAAAAAGTTTGACCTGCTGTAGCGCTGGAAATAGGGGAAATATTACTGAAATCGATTTTCGCTGCCGCATCATAGCCTGATCGTGCCTCGCAATAGATGGACAGGTTGCTGAACATCATGTCGCGGCTATACGTTCTTCATATTTTGTCTAGTTTGCGCTAACACGTGTTTACACAATATTCTAGCATAACAGCGCTACGACTTTATAGGTCTATGCCGAGGGATTCGTAGATTGATGAAGTTGCGGAAGACGGATGTTATGTTATTTCTTCTGTCTAAGAACTGCTCATCGTGCTCTCAATGTTGTCATAAAAAATAAGCTACCGTACCACTGCTTGAGAGAATGGAAGTGAACGCGTAAAAGAATAGACAATAGTTGAGCACATCTCTTTTGTACACATGTTGCCTTAGATAACACATTTGCATGCATTAGAGACATTCTTTTTATATCCAGAGATAAGGAAGTTTCGCAAACTTACAAACAGAATATTACAAAAAAGAAACCAAGACTTCATTCTCTTCTCGCACACTTTAAAAGCAAAAAGAGAGAGAGAGAGAGAGAGAGAGAGGGAAATGAAAAGAAGAAAAGAAAAACAAAAGAAATAAAGGATAATTGGGCATGCAAAACTTCCGTATATTTTTTTATATAAAACACGATAAGACAATGAATTGAATTGAATTCTGGCGTTTTACGTGCTAAAACCACGATATGAATATGAGGCATACCATAGTGGGAGCCTCCGGACTGCTTTTGACCACCAGGGGATCTGTAACGTGCCCTGTTAAGAACGGCCAGCTGCTGTGCAAGTTTTGCCGGCCAGTTTCGACAGTGGCGGCAACTTTCCTTGGCGTTATGCTCTAGCCTCGTCGCCGTTGTGACTGAGTGAGTTCGGCGGGCCAACTATTGTTACCGAACTCCCCAACGCGGACCTGATCTGCTATGAATGGGGGAGTTGCCGCGGGAACGTCGTCGGACACCCCTTCCCAAGCGCCGACCAAGACGCAAGACAAAGGCTACCCGGGCGCACTGCGCGGGTCGGTTCCGAGTTCTACGAAGCCCCTCTGACGTCGGCTCCGGACCGTGCACCTGTGTGCGTGCGTGTGTGTGTGTGTGTAAACCTTCCCGCGGAGAGGTGGCGGGTTTATGATGACTGGACGAACGTTTCCACCACCTTGGAATCGGGGGAGGACCGAGTGTTTATAAACGGCTGTTGTGCGGATGCTCAGGACACTTTCTTAAGCAGTCATGTTAGACTGAGACACTCTCTCAAGCAGTCGTGTTAGACGGACACACTTTCTTAAGCAGTCATACTAGATTGATGAACTGCATGTAAATACTGCAAATAAACCCTTATTCCTCGTTCTCGATGAGAAGCATTCCTTCCCTTCATCAGCGTCCTCAGCGTGGATAAGTTGGACGACGGCATGGGCCAGCTACCTTCTAATTCATGCCGGACTCCAATCTTGACAACGGGTTATGAGCGATGGGATTGAGCCCCCAATCATGAAAACTGGCTGACAGCGGTGAGATGGACTTTGCGTGGTGCTGTGTCTGCGGTGAGTGCTTGGTTCTTGCTTTGACTCTCTAGGCTTCATTATGTGGTTGTTCTGTTTAGAACAGTAGGGAAGCTAGATTGTTGAGTATTAGTTAGGTTGTGTTTTCCTAGCTACATTTAGCGAGCAGAACCAAGGCATTAAAGCAGCAATAATGGAGTTAAGGACACTACTGAGAGACGAATTGTTGATTGTTGGTGAGGAACTTGGCCTAGATGTACGCAAGGAAATGCTAAAATCGGAATTATTGGAGCTAATTTCCGCAAAGACCAGTGAGCAAGAAATTGAAATGGGGTTTGAACTTCTGAAAAAAAGAGAGAAACGGGACAGAGAAAGAGAAGAACGGGACAGAGAGAGAGAGGAACGCGATAAAGATCGCAAGTTAAGAAAAATGCAACTGGAACTTGAAAGCAAACGTGTGGAGTTGTCTCAAGGAAGCGAAGGGGCTCTGGGACGATCAAGTGAGGCAGAATCATACCGCATGGACAGCCTATTAAAGCCATTTGAGGTCGGGACCGACATAGGCTTGTTCCTAAGCAATTTTGAAAGGACTTGCGAGAAGATGAACTTCGGTCCGAGTACATGGCCACAGCGGTTGCTGTCCATGTTGCCGTGTGAGACGGCGGAAGTAATCGCCAGACTGAGTGCACAGGATGCATATGATTATGCAAAAGTTAAGGCTAGTCGTCTTAAAAAATACCGCCTTTCAGCCGAAGCTTTTCGGCAAAGGTTTAGAAGCACAGGCAAGAAAGATAGCGAGGGGTATCCGGAGTTTGCATACGGCTTAAAAGCCAACCTAGTCGAGTGGCTGAAAATCGCGGAAGCGTACGAGACCAGAGACATGATGATTAAATGCATGTCTCTAGAGCAGTTTTACAAAACCATTCCCCAAGCTGTGAAACTGTGGGTGCAAGACAGAAAGAATGTAAACACTGTGGAAAGGGCGGCTGAATTAGCCGAAGAGTACGCAACGCGTAGAAAGTTGAACACCGAGGATGGAAATTGGGATGGTCGAAATGGACCGCGGAAACCATTTCCGTTCAAAAAGGGTTCGCAGACTAGACGATCGGAGCCTGTAGACGTGGAGGGAAAGCCCGCAGAAAAGAGCGAAGAGAAACTTAACGGGGAAACCGCACAAAAGGAACAGAAAAGAAAATTCGAATCTTTTAGGCCGATCCGCAGTTATGAATGCCACAACCTGGGACGTATAGCTGTAAACTGCGGGAAGCCTAGCGTAGTTTTCTCCTACGTGGATGAAAAACACGAGAATATGGAACTTTTAAGCCCATATCTTCACGACCTGCAAGTTAATGGTAAACCATGCCGGGTGCTGCGAGACAGTGCCGCCACGATGGACATTGCCCATCCGTCTTACGTGACGGTAGATGACTTCACCGGAGAAGTAGCATGGATCAAACAGGTTGTAGAAGAACACAGCGTGTGTCTGCCCATGGCCAAACTCAAAATCAGTGGACCATTCGGGGAGCTAGTGACCGAGGCTGCAGTTTCCAAATTTTTGTCACTGCAGTACCCATACATTTTTTCGAATCGTTCAAACCGGTTACTGCGTAAAAAAGGGCTTACACTGGGAGAGGGCATAGTACAAGCATTGACCTGAGGCCAAGCTCGTAAAATCGCGTCGGTTTCGGCTGAAAATGCACAAGCTGCTCCAGCAGAAGCAGAAAAGGGGATAACTTCAATACCCGAATCCGAGCTAGGCCCGAGGGAACCCGCCGTGGTTGCTCAGTGGCTATGGTGTTGGGCTGCTGAGCACGAGGTCGCGGGATCGAATCCCGGCCGCGGCAGCCGCATTTCGATGGGGGCGAAATGCGAAAACACCCGTGTGCTTAGATTTAGGTGCACGTTAAAGAACCCCAGGTGGTCGAAATTTCCGGAGTCCCCCACTACGGCGTGCCTCATAATCAGACAGTGGTTTTGGCACGTAAAACCCCATAATTTAAAAAAAAAAGGCCCGAGGGACAAAACCACAGTTGAGGAGAGCCTGCCAGCAGACCAGCTCAATGAGAGCGTAGCACTAGAGTGTCAAAGTTCAAGCCTGCAGAAAGAGCAAGCTGACGTAATCGCAAGCGAGACAGGGTCGTTATTATCACCGGCCTCAAAGAACTTTGATAACCTCTTACGCGTGGACAGAGGGTCACTGGCAGCGGAGCAAAAGAAGGATGACAGATTAGCTAAATTACACCACACAGCTAAAGAAAGCATTGCTAGGCGCAACGTGACGACACATGAGAGAGGAGGATTGTTGTATCGGCACTACAGAGATCGAAAGGGTAGGATTCTAGATTAATTATTCGTACCTGCTAAGTACAGGGAGGACATTTTGAGTCTCTGTCATGGAAATGGGTGGTCCGGCCACCTAGGCATAAACAAATCAAATGAAAGATTGCTTATGGAATACTACTAGCCTGGCTGTTTCAAAGACGTAGAAAAGTTTGTCAGATCATGCGACGCCTGCCAGCGCTCGGGTAAACCAGGAGAGAGATGGAAAGCTCCACTAAAGGTAGTGCCCTTAATAACAGCGCCTTTCAGACGACTTTTAATAGACACGGTAGGGCCTCTACCAAAAACAAAATCGGTTTATAGGTTCTTCTTTACCATGATGTGTTCGGCTACAAAGTTTCCAGAAGCAATCCCTCTGAAAGAGCTCAGCTCCACCGAAGTAGTAGACACGCTTTTGACAGTGTTTGCACGAGTTGGGTTTCCAGCCGAAATTCAGGCGGATCAAGGGTCAGTATTGACACGTGTACTTATATTTATCGGGCGACCACGTTTCGCCGCCTAACAAATCTTATCGCACAGCGCGGGACGCGCCTGCATGTATCCGAAGTTTCTGGAAAGTTATCGATGCTTCTATCCGCTGTATGTTGTCGCCGAATCTTGTGTTATCTGATTTCATCGCGTGACGCGAATGGTGTAGAACTTTGTGGAAGGCACGCGGGTCCCAACGATTAGTCTGGAATATTCGATGACTGCTGTATAAAAGCTGACGCGCTGGACCCGCTGATCAGATTTTCGACGATCGCCGACTGTGTTCGCCGCTCTCGTTGTGCTTTAAGTGTAGCCTGTTTTGTGGGCACAGGTTCGCCCAATAAAAGCTAGTTTTGCCTTTCACAGTATTGCTACTGTGTTCTTTGCCGTCACGACCACGTGACAGTATTCACCAGCGCACTGACTTCCACATTCTTGAAAAAGTGCGGGGTAAAGTTTATACACAGTTCTGTCTATCACCCTCAGTCAAACAGTGTAGAGAGGTGGCATTCAGTGCTTAAGCGAGTTTTGCATGCGCTCTGTTACGAGCATAAGGAGGACTGGGAGAACTGTCTGCCGGCAACTTTGTTTGCTTTGCGAACGGTTCCACATGAAGCGACAGGGTTCTTGCCACCAGAACTAGTGTATGGGAGGACACTCCGTTCTCCACTGAGAATCTTAAGAGAGATGTGGGAAGAAAGAGGAGAGAGTCCAACAGTGGTTGAATACGTGTTAAATTTGCTGGAACGGCTAAGTGAAACCCAAGAGCTAGTCGAAAAGAACATGTGAGTAGCTCAAAAGAACGCCAAATTCTATTGCGACAAGAATGCGAGGCTTCGTACGTTTAACGCCGGAGACCAGGTAATGATCCTCAAACCTTCAAGAAAGAACAAGCTTGAAGTTCACTGGGACGGGCCCGTTAAAGTGTTGCACAAACTTTCAAATACTAACTATGCTCTGAAAATGCCCGGTCGCAGGAAAGAGGTGAGGATATATCACTGCAATTTGATGAAGCCCTATATAGAGCGGAGCGGAGTCGTGAACTATACCATCAAAGAGCAGGATGGCACTAGTACCAAGTTTAAGGAGTATAGGGCGACCTCCAACTCTGAAATCGGCCTAGAAGAAGTAGTAAAACATTCGGTAAGCTCGCACGCTCTAAGACCCGAGCATCTAGATGAGCTAAAAGAGGTGTTAGGGGAATATCTCGACAGATTCAGCGATCGGCCGGGTAGAACCGAACTAATAACGCATGAAATTGAGCTGACATCAACCGAACCAGTAAGATCAAAGCCTTACAGGGTGTCTCCAAGACAGAGAGAGATTATGGAGGCAGAGATACAGCGCATGCTAGAGTTGGAAGTTATTGAGCCCGCTGAGAGTGACTACACGTCACCACTATTACTGGTAGAAACCCCTAACAAGGACCCTCGTCCGTGTGTTGACTACAGGAAGTTCAATGCCATCACTAGGGATCAGCTGTACCCGATACCCAACATCGAGGAACGAATTCAAAGAGTTAGCGCTGCTAAATACATTTCAACTATAGATCTCGTGCGGGGGTACTGGCAAGTTCCCTTTTCAGAAAGTACCAGCCGCTATGCAGCATTCATCTCACTTGTAGGCACTTTTCGCCCTCTCGCACTCAGCTTCGTGCTGAAGAACGCGCCGTTTAGCTTCTCTAAGTTAATGGATATTGTCCTAAAAGACTTGCAGGAGTTCGCCTTGCCATATCTGGATGATGTAGCAACTTTTTCGGACAGCTGGCAACAACACGTGTCGCACCTCAAACAGGTGTTCTCACTGTTGAGGGAAGCCGGCTTAACGATGAAAGCGGAAAAGTGTAGATTTGGGTGTTCGCAGGTTACTTATCTGGGCCATGTTGTCGGCCAGGGCACGAGACGGCCGGCCGAACTGAAAATAGCTACAATTGGAGAATTTTCTCAGCAGCGCATGAAAACAGACCTTCGTTCATTTTTGGGACTTGTGGGGTACTATCAACGGTACATTCCGAATTACTCGCAAATGGCAAGTCCATTAAAGGATGCCCTCCGAAAGGGAGCACCGAGTAGCGTACACTTGGATAAGGACAAAGAGAACGCTTTCCAAAGTTTGAAAGCGCTATTGGTTTCTTGTCCTGTGCTTCGCGCGCCCGACTACACAAAGGAATTCATAGTTCAATGCGACGCAAGCGACAGAGGTATGGGCGTGGTACTTAGTCAGGTCGGCGACGATAACGAGGAGCATTCTATCCTCTACGCCAGCTGTAAACTAACTGTAAGAGGGGAAGCCTGCAGCGCTTCAGAGAAGGAATGCGCTTGTTTAGTTTGGGCCACCCAGAAGTTGTCGAGTTACTTGTACGGAGCGAAGTTCATCTTCGAGACCGACCACTGTCCTCTGACGTGGCTCAATCAAATGTCACACAAAAATGGCCGCTTACTCCGATGGAGCCTCACTCTCCAAGAGTACAACTTCTCCGTTAGATATAAGAAGGGAAAGTTCCATAGCAATGCGGATGGTTTGAGCAGGCTAATTTGAATTCTGCGTTTGAGGGTCCCGCCAAAATTTTAGGGTTACTAGTGTTAATTTTATTAAGCCAAGAAGATCCCCTCTCATTTAGCAGGATTCCCTTCATGATTGCTGAATTTGTCAGCACGAAATTGCTTCAGAAATTGGCATAGCGAAATACAGCATCTTTTTGTTGCTGGACTCACGTTTTTTTTTTTTTTTTTTAAGCCTAGCGGGTCTAAAGTGAGAGCCAAGGTACGTCATCTCGGCGCAGAGCCGTGTTGTGGGGTTCATTTTGCAGTTGCCTGTCCTTGTCGGATATTTTGGGGCGGTGACATCATTACAGAAGTGGTCACTACGAGCCAAGGCATCACCCTCTGGCCACCAGCCGTTCTCTTCCTGCCCAGCGGTTGTCAGCGCTGGACAGTCGAGATTTTCCGGCCATGGAGGCGCTGTTAAGAACGGCCAGCTGCAGTGCAATTTTTGCCGGCCAGTTTCGACAGTGGCGGCAACTTTCCTTGGCGTTACGCTCTAGCCTCGTCGCCGTTGTGACTGAAACTGTGACCAGCTTTCCGAACCCCACAACATTATATATATATATATATATATATATATATATATATATATATATATTGCACTTGAAGAAACTTCCAGTGACCTCGAAGAATTGCGCACTGAAGTGACGGCGTGATATGAGTTTATACAAGACCTCATAGTAGGAGACAGTTCAATTTCACAGCCGGAGTCCTCTCGGCGGTGTAATCTTCCTTCGTGTAATTGTAGCATACTTGGCTATCACTAATACTGATTCAGCTTCCCAGCGAAACTGCAGCCTCTATCTCTCCTTACTTTTCTTTTTCTGTGAGTCCGAGTATAAGCACTGCTGCCCATGACTGCTGTTGATTATGATTTCGAGTGAATCCGGCTTGGCCTTGTTTCGGTTACTAAGTGAAATATACAGTTTTCCCCGATTATCATGCACCAAGACTTAAATAAGAGAGCAGTTGCGTTACTCGAGGAAAATCTAGTCCATATTATTTCCAGTACGGTGGAGTAGCCGCCAGTAATTATTTCGTTATTGAGATTTAATTCAGTAAGTGCAATTGAGTACCTAACTCTAGAGGTACTGTCCTATTTTTCAAAACGTCAATGAGGCATTTGTAGGCACCCCAAAATGGCATCTAAATGCGGTGTTTTCAGCGATGTCCTAATTGCGTACAATTTTTTCCTACTGGCAAAAGAACTTCACGAAGTATGAAAAATGCCACATGAGTGCGCGCCCACCTGCATCCATAGAGCAGTGCCCTCAAATAAGCTGGTTGAAAGCAACTGCACCGCCTGTCGCAAACCCGAGGAGAAAGCGCATCACCTTGATAATGGTACGGAAGGAGCACCAACAGCAAGTTTCGCGGCTTCGCAGCTATTCTTTCCTCTCATTTCTACGTCACACTTATTATCTGTCTCTCAAGGCCGACTGATCCCACTGATAACAAAAGCCCCTTGATAACGCAGCCGAAGCGCCACTCTGACCACGCACGAAATGCGAAAAGCAATAGAAGAGGCATAGAATGTTTCAAAATATCGGCTTTGCTCGCATCTCATCGAAAAAGTGGGCGCGAAGCTATATTTCGCGCGACAAGCTTGCTGCGGACCAAAGCCAAATTAAAGTGACCGTTTTATTTTTCATGATGCTGTATACGTGCTGCAAAAATAGCTCCGTGTCAAAAAATAAAAACGATATAAACTGACCGGGAAGCGACCAACGTGTAGAGAAAAGGAAAAACCAATGCGTTCAAGAAAGTAAATTATACCACTTCGGAACGAGCCGAATTGGCAATCAGGATGTCTGCACACACTCACAAAAAGACAAATAAAACCGTGAGATTTCAGTGTGCTCTTATTATCTATGAATTGGTAAGCTCCGTTAAACACCAACCTAGAGGACGTGCTCGAACAGGTCTCCTTTTTTGCAGCTACGCAGTACTGTGTCCGTTTTATCACATCTTCAGTTGCTTTCTTGATGACCGACGCCGGAATTCTACGGCAGACATCCGTTATCCTTGCCTTGCACTAATCTGTCGTCTGTCTCGATTTTGTAAGCACCATCTTTCGTATAACCCAAGAGAAAGAAATTGAGCGGAGAGAGGTCAGGGGACCTAGCCGGGCAATTTACAGGCCCATGCCTTCCAATCTATTGCACATGAAAAGTCGGATCCAGCCAGTTTCGTGCTCGACTGCTGCTGTGTGCTGGTGCTCCATCTTTCTGATAACACAGAAGTGGAAGAAGTAACAGCGGGACTTCGCTGAGAACCTCATCACCCACTCCTTCAAGGACTTCGTTCAAGTAACGCTATCCAGTCAGTGTATGGTCGAAGAATAGGAAACCGATCATAGCACTGACGTTCATTCGGAAACCTACATTGAGCGGCCACTGGTACTGGTGGCGATTGCGCTTTACCCAGTGTAGATTAGAGTTTCTCCAATAGTGTGCATTATGCAAATTTACCTAGGCGTTTTTGCGAAAATTGGCTTCATCTGTGCACATAATGTTACGGAAAAAGTCCGGTGACTCAACGGCTTTTGCGAGGGCCCAACCTGGGTGGCCACGTCCCATCCGACGGCATGAAGGTTTGAGGCCGTAAATGCTAGAGCATCCGTGCATAGGCTACGACTCAAAGATGGAGTCCTCCGCCGCTGTTTCTTGAAGCTGCCATTTTTTTTTAGGTGTGTAGAATTTGTAGAATTGTAGAACACACTTCCATGACTGATATATATATATATATATATATATATATATATATATATATATATATATATATATATATATATATATGCGGCCTTCCTCTTGTTGGCATTTGCAGATCCCAAGACGAGGATCATGTTTACCTTCTGCTCATTAGAGAAACCCATGGTGACTGGGACGAAACAAGACACACCTTTAAACCTTTGCACTGACGTTGTCAATTCACTTTTGTGGTGATAGGTTTCATGGCAAAAAAAAACAGGAAAAGAAAGATCCGTGCACTTTATGCACGCTAAGACAACAGCTATCACAGCTTTTTTCTAACACCAAACGCGACGTGTTATTTCGGCCAAGGCGTGGCAGATAAGGCACTAGCTCGATCAGGATGTTTTTCTTGATTTCCCTTATTTTGTTCTGGATAACTGGACGCTGCTTTATGATCCAAGTGGGAGCGCTGCCAAGTGGTATTGTCCATATTTCATAGGGTTTATTTATCAGTCGGAAAAAAAAGTTATTAAGCAATTAGTAGGTCAGTGAAAATACCGAAGTTAGATGTTAGTTAGAAGTTAAAATACTGGAGTTGGGCTTGGGCATCGACCGGGGTTGCTCAGCCACTCCCCCCCCCCCGCCTCGGAAAACTCCGGAGGGGGCTCGGGCCCCGGAGGTCCCCCGTAGTCGGCGCCGATGTTTCTTTCAGTCACTTGGCCGGCTTAAGTTCAGCACTTCCTCTCTCATATTTCTTCCTCTGTACGTTATTATTCATACGATTTACTTATTGTTTTTTTATTTTTTTCGTTATCTTATTTTTGTACCGTTCTTTTATTTTTTGTCCCGCTTTAACGGGTGTCTTTGTATTGCATTTCTTTATGCTAGCTATATTTGGTGAAACGTCCCTTATTACTAAACAACCAGCTTTAAAGGCGCACCTACTGATGTTCATGAAAATCTGTTCGCGGGAATCCTTAACAATAACGTTAAAGAAATACACTTTCTCATAGCCGAAACATTTCCAAACATGGCCCCCACCACCTTCCTATTCTTTTTTTTTTTTTCGAGAACTAATGTCAAAGCCGCATTTGCGCGATACTGATATAACGTGTAGCTCGCGCATGCCAGTGTGACGCCATGTGTCAATTTACAGTTGCTGTAACTTAAATGCTCTCCGTATCATATCAGTGACATTTCCTTTTGCTCTATATGAAAGAAAAAGCACAACCATACGGTTCGGTATGATAAAGGAGTGTTCCTGTTCCTGATAAGAACACGCAGGAACACAAGACTGAACCTAACTTAAGCATTGGTTATAGTAATACGTAACGAGGAGCGCCGAAGTTGCGTATCTTCACAACAAATAGTAAAGAAAGCTCTAGCAGGTAATTATGACACCTTGTTCATGATTCTTGCTCGTCGCTTTGACTGTGTTAATCACGAGTAAGTCCCTTTTTTCTGCGTGATAAATTACAACGCGCAACGCAATGCACGCCATTATCGTGGCACGCACTATGCTGAGCTAGGCTCACATTTCGCCACGGCATTTACAGACTGAGTTTATCTTACTACAGTTTCAAGTAGCCGCGGATCCATCTCCACAACTAATCCTTGTTAATAGCCTGAATTCACACAAGCCAAGGGAGCGCTTAATGGACTCGGTAGCGTGCGAGAATCGCATCTCGCCTTGCTATGGAGAGCTCGGCGGGTGTGGCAGCTGTGGTGTAGGAGACTGCCCTGGAAGCATTCTGAATGAGGGCGTTGTTTCGACTTCACATTCAGGCTCGGCTCAAGAGCATATATATATATAAATTTACTTCCTAAATAGCACACATGGCTTCGGGCCTTGACAATAAATGAATTCGTAAGTTCGTCGCTCCTTACAAAACCAAGGAGGCTCGAGTAGACAGGCTTGCTGTTCGATGTGCGCCATTCTTTATGGACCGTGTCGTCTGCGCCACAGTGAGACTGTGTCTAGAGCACCTGGGAGGCCAACGCTCGTCACTCTCATAAAAAAAATGTTTTAAATGCGCCGTCTTTTATTATTATTTTTCCTTGTTTTTCATTCACTCTTTCGCGATGTTTCACCGCACATTCACTTCCCGATATTTTGTTTAGTTTTGTTCCGGAAGCATTCTGCGAGACTACAGGGGCAACATTTCCTGACAACCTGACATAAGACTCGATTAGCGATTACCCTAAGTGGGAGCCCAGTTGGTGCCGTGTTATGCTGCTGAGTATGACGTCATGCATTTGGTTCGTGGTAGCTGCATTTTGACGAGGACGGAAAGTAAATACAAACTGTAGGTGCCTAAAATTATATTTTTACTACCGATTGGTCTACAGAATCACTTCCTAAATTTCTTTAAATCTGTGCTTTGCTGTCCTGGGCACGTTGCCAGGCTTCTGTCTTTTTAAGTAGAGCTGTGACGTCGAATGTTGCGAAGATTTGTCAGCCTTCCGTAATCTTTTTCTCTTTATTTTCTTCCCTCTTTTTTCTTTTGTGGAACCTGCATGGGCACGTGAGAAGTCTCTGTTTTTGGGAGTATTAATGCTCAACATGTTACTGCGCTCTTAGCAGCTGTTTAATTTTCTGTTGTGCTTATTTACAGTTTAGCAACCCTGTGTAGAATGTGCCAGGTGTGATGCTAAATAGAAGGTCCACAAAGATTAAGGAACTTGGAAAAGTATAGCGGTGACGCAAGGAAGAAAGACAAGAGATGCCGTGAGAACCAGAAGCATGAAGGCATCACAAGTAGGTAATCTATGAATGAAAATGTTCTCTAGAAGCCCAGCTCGGCATTTCCCGCTTCTATATGTATTGTACTCGGACCTAAACATACGCGCTTTTGCGTTACTGATCATGAAGGCTCCCATTTCCACAATTTTCTTGGCGAAAAATCGCAGTTGGTTTGTAATAGCATCGTTCATCAAATGAAAAAAAAAAGGAAATCGATATAAAAATGATCTGTAGGACTGGCATATGAGGCACCAAAGTGCGGCAGGCACGCCACCGAGATCCCACGACGCCTCTCGCAACCAGCAAATAGCGGGGGCCCAGCGCAGGAGCAGTCGCGTCGACGATTATGTTCAAGGGTGTCCCTTATATAGTGTGTCCCTACGACACCCAGAATACTTGCGTAGAACAGAGCACGCCGGTTACGTGCGCAGGTATGTGCGCCCACCGTTCGCTGTCGGCCACGCCACATGTGAAGGCTCAGTTGCAATGGCGTTCTGCTGCAGAGCAAAAGACAGCTGGTTCGATTCCTGGCTGCAACGTCTGCGTTAAGCTGCGAGTGGAAGGCAAAACTACTTGTTTTTGAAGCTTCGGGTATGGGTTAAAGGACCCCAGATATAGAACCAAACCGAAGCTCCGCACTACAGCGGCTTCGATTGATTTTTGTTGCGTTGGGACGTTTTAGGTTCAGCTGTGATTATTTCTTGTAATGAAATGCATACAATACAGAAGGAGATACAATAGCATAAACCGCCAGGGGGACTTCCTATTAGAACATTATAAAATGAAGAACGTATTGTTAAAACCAACATATATATTTCAGATCTTAACCGTAGGACGCTGGTTTGAAGCGAACTGCATTGAGCGCGGTCAGTCCTCTACCACATGGACTGACCGCCGCCGCTCGGCCTTTCCCCCCTGCAAGTTTCTTTCAATTGCAGTTTTCAACGGCTTCCAATATGGTGGATTAAGGGGTGCCATATCGTCCTCACGTGACCTATCGCTCACTGCAGCAGTTTTATTCGCTGCACATAGAGAGGCATGGAAAACGAAGAAATACAGGGAGGTTAAACAGAACGGAAAATCTGGGCTGCTACCTTACTATGGGGAACGGTGGATGGGAGCATAGAACCCACCGGTGCTGCAGCACACACCGGTGCTGCTCATGTACTATTATATGCAATAGTTTCATTTGCAAACACACGCAGACAATATTTCATGGACAGAACCTTGGCCATGAAGCTTGCGTTTTTTAGTTATAATAGCCGCACTTCGATTGCTTACTGACAATATTTTGTAAAGGACTCGCGCTTAAGAGACTATAGAATAGAAAATATTGGAAAGCATCCCGTGGTAATGCCTTACGCATCGTGAAACCAAATAGGGAGAAGAATATCTATATCAGAGCTATTTACAAAAAGTACGCACTTCGGGCCATGGTAAATGGTGGCGCAAACTTTGTTCCACAGAAATGAAAGAATCGTTTCTATTTTTACGTCCTTTCTTTCTGAAAGCTATGAATATAGGATACCGAAACAAATCTGTTTTGGAGTTGAGCGTCCTGTCCGTCCGGTGTAATTGTCTGTTGTGTGTTCCACAAGTTCGCCTCGAGTATGCCACTACGCATAAAAGAAGTTTAGCAAAGCGCCGCGTTTTCAAGAAGGCCCTCCAAGTGTACAAACCTAAGGCGATGGACTTTACGGCTTCGTTACGACCCACCTCATAAATTACGCAAAGGTTACGGTCGTAGCACTTGCGCACGCATAGTTGATGCGAAATAAGCGCAGACGAGGGGGTCAACAAAGAACACGCCTCTGAATACGAGCGCCATTTGGACTCGGAACAAAAAAAATCTTAAAACAGAGAAAGGTGAAATGGAGGGATTTCTTTCAAATGCCTTTGCACAAAACCAAGCTTACGCTGCGAGCCTTATTGTACAAAAGCCAACGCTCTGGAACTTTGCGAGCGAACCTCTTATAAAACGACGGAAAGTGCAGCTTGTGCCGCGAATGCAAAAAGGGACGGATGCATGCTTTCCAATAAGAAAAAAATTGAGTTTGCCGGTAAACGCGGGAGAAAAATTGGTTTCTCAATGACGAAGCGCTTGTTTTGTAACCACGCCGCTTTCTGGCAGTCGCGTGCAACGGCGAATACGTGGCTCTCACGCCTCGCTCATCTTTTCGCGTTTGGCTTTACGTTATAGAAAGGGTGATGACCGAGACCCTCGACTGGAGGCGGGGGTAGACACGTTCAATAACAAAGCAGCTTGCAGGCAAGACGGAGACTTCCAATCTCGCCAAGCCAATATAGAAGCACAACACGCGTCCCCGTGCAGCTCTCATCGCAATTGATTGCGGGCTCCATTGAGATAGAATGGCGAAGGAAAAAGAAGAGAGGGGACGCCATGCACTCTGTATACTGCTTCTAATGACCACCGCGCCCCCAATGACATGAACGAGTCCGAGGCGACACCGCTCGTTGTCCTGGTCTTTATCCCGACTTAGGATTCGAAGTCGCGGCCCCGATATTGATCCCAGCCCGAACGTGTGCGCGTTAGGTTATAGGCAGTCTGCCGACCGGGGCGAGTTCAACGAATGGTCGGTCGCACTCTGTCCGCCATTTCCACCCCTTGTTAGCATTGCCCTTTTGTTTCTTTAAGGCGGCACGAAAGCCACCCTAGCAAAACAAGCAACGTTATTTCGGTGACGTGCACAAACCAAGGTCACCGAAAGAAACAACTTTGTGCTCTGGACGTCAGCCACTGCTCTCGTTTGGCGATGGCGGTTATTGTGTTTTGCTCAAGCCTGAAGATCGAAGAGGACGATGCTACATTGCATCTAGCCGCAGCGTTCATTCCATTTGGCCTATCACCTGTAGCGGGTGATAGCAGTAGCAGCTAGCAGGGTGGTAGCTGTAGCAGCACCAGCACCACCACACCATCGTCACAAGTGGGGCAAAGCGTACAGCGTAGTACATTCGCAATCAATAAAGCAGCCACGTGGCTTTCTTGACCGCCTGTCAGGGCTGCAACGGTGAGAGGTTCCAAGGAAGGGTGGCGTTATTAGGAGAACGTGGTGTATATCTCATTAGCTACGAACAGAGAAGTTTTTATAAGGTTGTTGTTGTAGGACCAGAGCGTGGGTGCACATTAATGCTTTACGATAGCTTTTTATTGTCTAATATTACACTAATACTCCCCTTCACTCTCACCCCTTTCCCTTCTCCCATTCCCCCCCCCCAAGGAAAAAGAGAGAAGAGGGAGATGGTGGTAAGAATACGGCAACCATTTTTCATTTCATTTTAGTATTGTATTTTTCAGTGGATCACCAAGAGTGACCCTGGCAGTCCAAATACGTCTTGGTTATTTTGAACGTCTGTAAACTTGACAGGCACACTGTTGATTTATGTTAATGAAGGGCAGCCCGATTCGTCGACTTATGTAATCACTGCACCCTAAGGGACAATAAAGATAAATATTTGGCTGTCTTTTTAGGAAGTCACGTTTGTGCTATATCAAAGCGGCTGTTTTTACAATGCCAAGAGGATTGCACGGTTAACCAGAAAAAAATCGCAAATAAGAAACAGGTGTGAACGTCGTCTCGACCTTTCCGGAACATCTCGGCAAGACGTCACTAACTTTTACAGCCTTTGGTCGGGTCTGGTCAATTGTTCATCGGCAACAAAGAACTACATTGCATTATAAAAAGTTGTAAAGGCTACACTTTCTCAAGACCACTTTCTGCTAGAAAACGACCGAAATCGGATAAAATACGTCGTAACCCGAGCCACCACAACTAAAATACCTGTGCTGAGGTTACGCCGAGAGGCCAGCATGAGCCTCGCGTCCATAAAATCGAGAAGAAACAACGTTGCCGTGCTTCATGCCTTTGAATTCGCAAATAAGAGGAGCTTGCGTTGCCATGGCTCAGCTGGGGAAAACGTTTCGACTGTTGCCGAAATTCACCCTTCCTGATTAACATTATGCGTAACGAGAGGGATTACTCCTTTCTAGTTAAAAACAATTTTTAAAAAGTTCGGTATCTTGAAGCCATTCAATACATCGAAACGATGAAACCACGAAATAATCAAAATAATATTTTGCTATAGGTACCACTTGCAAGCGAAGGAGGGAGCTCTGGTAGCAATTTCAAATCAAATCACAGTTATTTTCATTAGGATTTTTTTAGAAAAGTGTACAAGCAGAGTTTCCTGGTCAACATAAGCACATAGTGCATTTCCGTGGCCAGGAAGAAAGCTGGTCTGCTAATTGAGCTGGCGGAAAAGCTAGGCTCCCCTTAATAACGGCCAGGTAGTTGATGCAACACAAACTTGCACAAGCAGCTCAGGTTAAGACCTATAGAAGCCGTAATTCTAACGCACTAAGTAAGACAGCACAAATTTCGATTGCTCGCTGCCCTTAGTTCTCTGTACACGTGGCCCTCGTAAGCGTTCATTCAGATTCATTCTGTCCGTGACAGGTGGCCGATCCCCGCAGCAGTGGCAACACGGGGACACAGTAATCGCTTTCACATCTTACACCATTGCCAACTTCATCGTGGTTACCGGTGAACCGCTTTTCTTTGCAGCGCATGTCGTTGGCAGGTGGTCGGTCAGTAAATAGAACAAGCTGCAGATACAAATCTTTCTGATGCAAGTTACGAAATATGTGCAGAAGGGTTTCTCGAGCTGTCAGGCTTGCACAGCTGCGTGTGACGGGCGTGTTCCTCGTGGACCCGCTTTCAATGGGCCCTGTTCTTATCGATAACCCTAGCATGGTCTCGGTTCTAATCTCCATTGCCGGGAAGGGGGACTGGAGCAAGCCGCGGTCGATATATGCTAATCGATAAGCTTGAGCCGTGATTTTCTTTCCACCGCAGCGAGTCCACAACACCGGCGCTCGCTTAATAATGACAACCAATGACGCCAACGGGAACGAAAGGGTGGATCTAATTTTGGCAGCGTCCGCTTCGAGATGTAAATTGAAAAAAAGACGACAACATAAAACACAGACATCGCTCTTCCAAGTGCTCTCGAAGAACATTTGCCAGGTCATGTACCCCGCCCACAACCTCTCTCTTTTTCGATCATTTGCAAGGGTATCGTGCCTAAAATGTATTTTATATCGCCGGCATCCCCTATTTCCATCGTTGGAATTTAAGTCAGAATTAGAAGGGTTAAATTTTTTTCTTAGATAGTTGTAATATTTGCGTTTGTGTCACACTTCTTTTTTGTTACCAGACAGGCTAGTTTAGTACGTTGCGAGGTCAGTGCTTATAGGTTTTCAAGCAAAAATAGGACAGTTTCATGGCGCCAAAGCTTTCGCCGGTTTCATGTGAAGCAGCAATGCGTTCATCTAACACATCTTTCTAGCTCGGGGTGGTTTTTTTACAATGTGACGAGTATGTACTAACTTCCTGTCAGTACCATAAAAAACAACAGGATATCGGGCATTGCCTAAGGCTATAATACCGCCTCTTGTACTTCAAGTATTAGTCTAACTGTCATTTTTTATCAACAAATGTCTGAATCAGAAGACATAAGAGCAACATTTTATAGATGTATTTTCTTTTACCTAAAGTTTGCCCAGCGATATAAGTGGTTATAATGTACATATATACCTTCTTCCACAAGCGGGATAGCCGAAAATGGACGTGGAGGAACTCGAATGGCGAGACTAGAAATGAAATAGACTTTATACTCCGCGCTAACCCTGACATCATAGAAGATGTGGACGTGCTCGGCAAGGTGCGCTGCAGTGACCATGGGTGGTAAGAATTCGAATTAGCCTAGACTTGAGGAGGGAACGGAAGAAACTGGTGCATAAAAAGCCGATCAATGAGTTAGCGGTAAGAGGGAAAATAGAGGAATTCCGGATCAAGCTACAGAACAGGTATTCGGCTTTAACTCAGGAAGAGGACCTTAGTGTTGAAAATATGAACGACAATCTTATGGGCATCATTAAGGAATGTGCAATAGAAGTCGGTTGCAACTCCGTTAGACAGGATGCCAGTAAGCTATCGCAGGAGACCAAAGATCTGATCATGAAACGCCAATGTATGAAAGCCTCTAACCCTACAGCTAGAATAGAACTGGCAGAACTTTCCAAGTTAGTAAACAAGTATAAGGCAGCTGACATAAGGAGTATAATATGGATAGAATTTAACATGCTCTCAGGAACGGAGGAAGCCTAAAAGCAGTGAAGAAGATACTAGGAATAGGCAAGAATCTGATGTATGCGTTAAGAGACAAAGCCGACAATATCATTACTAATATGGATAAGATAGTTCAGGTGGCTGAGGAGTTCTATAGAGATTTATACAGTACCAGTGGCACCCACGATGATAATGGAAGAGAGAAAAGTCTAGAGGAATTTGAAATCCCACAAGTAACACCGGAAGAAGTAAAGAAAGCCTTGGGAGCTATACAAAGGGGGAAGGCAGCTGGGGAGGATCAGGTAACAGCAGATTTGTTGAAAGATTGTGGGCAGATTGTTCTAGAAAAACTGGCCACCCTGCATACACAATGCCTCATGACTTCGAGCGTACCGGAATCCTGGAATAACGCTAACATAATCCTAATACATAATAAAGGGGACGCCAAGGACTTGAAAAATTATAGACCGATCAGCTTACTCTCCGTTGCCGACAAAGTATTTACAAAGGTAATCGCAAATAGAATTAGGAACACCTTAGACTTCTGTCAACCAAAGGACCAGGCAGGATTCCGTAGAGACTACTCCAATATAAACCATTTTCACACTATCAATCAGGGGATAGAGAAATGTGCGGAATATAACCAACCCTTATATGTAGCTTTCATTGATTACGAAAAAGCATTTGATTCAGTCGAAACCTCAGCAGTGATGGAGGCACTACGGAATCAGGGTGTAGACGAGCCGTATGTAAAAATACTGAAAGATATCTATAGCGGCTCCACGGCCACCGTAGTCCTCCATAAAGAAAACAACAAAATCCCAATAAAGAAAGGCGTCAGGCAGGGAGATACGATCTCTCCAATGCTATTCACAGCGTTTTTAAGGGAGGTATTCAGAGACCTGTATTGGGAAGTATTGGGGATAAGAGCTAATGGAGAATACCGTAGTAACTTGCGATTTGCTGATGATATTGCAATGATCGCTACTTCCTTGCGTGCAGTCAGTTCTCGCCTGGTATTCAGCTCTGTAACAGTGTATCGACTTACGATACAAAAGCTTGCGTATATAGATGTTATCAGCGCCGCGATGTTTCCCACCTGCGCTGCAAGTCCGTCGGTCTTGTTACACAAGAGGGCATTCTAGGGCCTCTAAGTGCGCAAGGACACGCGCAAAGGACTTTTCTCAGCCGTCTAAAAACATAAATACGCCATATTTTTGCTGGTACTTTTTCAATAGATTACTTTCGCTTGTAGCAAACATGGCCTTCAGATGGGAAATTACCTGCGAGCGTATGCAGAAGAATTCTCTTACGCAAGAGCGTAACCCGGCATTCGGGCGCTCGGCGCCCGTGATTGCGATCGGCATGATAAACAGTTGATCTGAGTGGCAACACCTCACCGCAGACTGCCCTTACGTAATCGAAATTTTGTAAGCATGGACCCCAGTGTTTCTGCGTAAGATGAACACATTTATTAAGCTGAGTGGTATGAAATTTTCGACTGTAGTATTTACGTATTTAATTTTTAATATTTTTTTGCATTAAATGAAGGTTCTTGGCCTCTATATTCTAGAAAGATACCGGCAAGCCAGCGAACCTCCTAAATATTTACTGTAAACGCTTTTCTACGAAACAAGACCTGTATTAACAAAACGCTCTTACGCTAAAATTTCTCGTAAGAGCAACTTCCAGTGATTACATTGTCTCATAATTTTTTTAGTATTTGTATTTTTGTGCTCCAGAATACAGCTAAATATTGCGCTCCCTCGGTCATGTAGCCTGCTCATGGCCCGAAAAAGAAAAGGACCTGTTTCTGGCCAATGTTACTTTTTCTCGAAGGTTGTGGGATCGTTCCCCACTTGCGGCAAGTTGTTGTTTCCTCCACTTTCATTTCCATTAATTTATGGTTTATTTATTTCATTCATTAAGCACAAGTAATTTCCCCTATGTGGCCCTTGGTGTCAGTGTTTGTTGGTTTCTTATGATATGACTAATAAAAATCGGGCCCCTCGGTTAACTCCCTTTCTTCTTTTTCTCGCCAGCACATATAAGGACTCATACTCGACCTAAAGCGTAGAAAACGAGGACAAAAGAAGGAAGACCAGGCAGGACGAGCGCTACTTCAGATTAAAGTTTATTCTCAGAAAAACACGCCTATTTATCCGTAGACAACGATCAAAAACAAATTATATTATAGCGCAAGAGCACTCCAAACCACCTCCATGAAAAGTTTCAGAAATTTGTAAATGTTAATCGTATCCCAGCTGTGCTCCTAAATAACGCAAGAAACCAAAAGCTCCGAAAGCGTGAGAGTTATGGAAACAAGCTCTGACTCAGACATTTATCATGTGGACTGTGATAGCGTTGGATTTGCAGCGAAAAACGACTTATCGCGATATGCTATTTTACTTTCGTGAAGGTCTATCGAGGGCTGCCTCACGTGGAACCATTTTTTTTTTATTACGTAGAAAGCCTCTACTCCACAATTTCCCTAGTTGTCCTATCTCGGTACCGGTAAAGGACTGGCGTGCCTTGTAGAACGGATTACAACCGCACTGTCGGCAGTGTACGGCAATATGCGAATATGGCGACCCTTTGAGGGAGCTGTGGTGCTCTCTAATGTTTAGGCAGTGGCCGGCCTGCGCGATGTATTTTCGTACACATGAAAAAAGAATGAAGAACACAACGCTACATGCACAAGGAACGAATGTTATGCCTTTTCTCATGGTACACTAAGCTTGTTTTGTCATCCCCTTCCAGCGCCTGCACTTTCGAAGAATTGAACAAATAGCGCCTAAGTTGTTCTTAGCAGTTAAAACAACATCAACATTATAGCGGGTGGGCACTTTCTTTAGACGATGCAAAAATTCATGAATATACAGCCTCCCTGCATACTTATTTCTGTTCTTTAACATTTTCTTTAGTGCGCACTCCACTACTGCCTTTATTGCCCTGAGGCACTTCAAGCTGGCTATTACAATACCAGCCACACGGTAGCCAGCTTCACGACGTTTTTTTACCTGACCATCCAGGCTCTGTTTTATTATGTGTTGTCAAGACAGACACCGCCGAGCGGACGCAGGAAAAGGAAAGGTCATTTTTGACAAGTTTGGAATTATACGAACGAAAGCTTAGGATGGATTTTACAGATCGGAGCATGTATTTGCATCATACGTGTGATCCTCCAAGCACAATTTGCAGGTCTTGGAACTGGACCTTGTGATCTTTCGGGGTCTCAAAGGAAAAGCTCAAACCTAGACCTTGCTCTTTGAACACACTAAGCACTTCTACTATCTTGTAGTTGAAATGAATCCCATTAACAAAGATTAGGTAATCATCCGCGTACCTCACGACTTTGTGAGCCAAAGGCATGGCCAAGCGCCTCCCCTCTGTGGCTCTGTCCACCTTACCTCAACAAATGTGGCTCAGAAAAGGCGCTACTCGAGATCCTATACACACACCTGAACGTTGAGCGTAGACGATGCATTCTCAGGAAATGAACGTAGAGCGTAGATAAAGAAAGAGCAACTTTAAGAAACCTTCCATCGACACACCACACCGGGAGGTGAAAGCCGCCTCATCATTGTGTTCACAAATGCATTCTTTCCCGCTCTGAATCAAGGCGTCGTGTGGCATGGAATGATATAATTCCTCTACGCCAATGCTAAAGGCCCTACAACCTATAGAATCCCCTCGATACAAAAAATCTGCAACAGAAGTAGAGCAAGAAACAGAAAAAGAGTCCTTAACATGCAAAGATTCCAAATATTTATGTGAGGACAGAAATAAGTGTGTGGTAATACCGTATATTTATGAACTTTGTGGATTTGCTGTAGAGGCATATTTAGAATTTTCTTCTGCTCCTTCCTGCTCTTCATCTTTTGGTTCTGTGAGTTCTTGTACGGGAGTTAAAGGTGTTGCGATACCCGCGCCAAAGTTAGACCTGACATTATACTGTTGCGGAGGCTGTCCTCCAGGCATTCCGAAGTTTGAAATTACATGACACCAACTGTAGTACGGAAGAAACCTTACAAACTCACCAGAGAAAAGAAAGCATGGCTGAAAGACGACCTTGCGTAGTTGTTGTAGACAGGCGTTATCCGTCCCTCCGTATCACCTGATGCATCGTTGATAACGATAGCACCCAAAGAAGACGGAAGCCTCAGACTATGCACGGACTACAGAGAAATTAACCAGACACAGCTCATTCAATTCCCTATGCCAAGAATAGATGGAATTATTGACGCCACAAGTGGACGTACTTGGTTTTCTAGGGTAGAGCTTTGTAAAGTCTTTTAGCAAGTACCACTTCAAAAGGATACAAAGCAATACACGGCTTTCATAACTACGTTTGACATCTACGAATATAACTGCCTCCCCTTCGGATGAAAGAATTCGTCCAACTGGTTTTAGAAAATTATGAATACGGTTCTGGATCCGTTCATTGGCCGCTTTTTCAATGTCTACGTAGACGATATTATTGTGCACATGTATTCAAAAAGCGAGCTTCTCCATGAGCAACACCTGACACATGTCCTCGCAGCTTTCTCAGAAGCCAACATAAAGGTCAATTTTATGAAGAGTGAATTCTTCAAGAACAAGGTAACTTTCTTGGGTAGCGTACTGGATGGCACTACGAAGAACACAAAGGAAGAATCGGCGGCACGCATCGAAAACCTTTTGATGTTCACTCACTGCGCGTGTTCTTTGGGTTGACAGGCTATCTTAGATCATCTATCAAAGACTGTGCTCTCAAAACTAACTGTCTGACTAGACTAACACAAAAAAATGTACCATTCTGCTGGACCGGTGGCTGCGAGGGGACCTACAAAGAGCTGGTACGAGCAATCTTGCCTGATCCCGTTCTCAGACTTCCAGAGTTTGCTCTACCATTTGAACTCAAAACAGATGCCTCGCACTACGGAACGGGAGCGATATTATACCAGCGAGATGGAAGCCAGCCAAATAATCGCCAACTAAGCGTAATTGGATACCATAGCTACACCTTCCACAAAGCTGAGGTGAAATACGAGAGAGAAGGAAGCTCTAGCCGTTTTAAAGGCAGCTCGGTAATTCCCCTGCTACCTGGAAGGTGCCAGACTCTAGTTGTACACAGATCACGAGGCTCTCACCCACCTTTTGAAAATGGCGAAGCCGAAAGGAAAAGCCGCACTGTGGGTCAACGAGCTTCAACAGGTTGACTTTGAAGTGAATCGCCGTCCAGGAGCTTCTATGAAAGATGCAGACGCATTGTCCAGATTGGGGGTCATATTTGTTGATGTGCAACACGAAACAATAGGTACCGCCAAAATTTGGGAAGGAACTCAACCTTTAAAACAGACACAGAACGGTACAATTTCAGTTTCTCCCACAGTTTCTCCGAAAATTCTGGACCTCTACCACAACCGGTGGTCAAGATGATTTTTGGCGGACTTACATGAAGCTGACGAGGAGGTTCACATGGCACCGCACGAAAGAAAACACGAAAACATACGTGCAGTCATGTCATAAATGTCAGGTGAATAAAGTAAAGTTTAAACAACCAACGCAATTGTTGATATTACCGAAGCACTCAAGCGCACCGTGTGAAGTTATTCACATGGACTTCGCTGAACTGAAAAAAATCAGAAGGCGTGAAGGAAACACCAGTATTTCTGTCGTGTGTGGATGAGTGCACCAGGATGATGGCAGCGAAACCGGAGAAGGAGGACGCCAACAGTGTGGCTCCTTTTTAAGCCGAAAGATGTTTGATTGACAGCGTGAAAGCATCAGTGTCAGACAATGGCCTGCCTTTTGAAGCCATCAATTTCAGGAATGGGCCGAGCGACGTGGAGTTGCGCTCAGGTTCACAGCACCATATCACCCATCAGCTAATAGGCTAGGTGAGCGAGGTATTCGTGACATCAGACAGCACATAAATACGTATCCAGACTTCCAGTGGCGGTAACTTATCATAAGCGCTCTTATACAACAGCTCTGGGATGCACTCCCCTCTTTGCCGCTAATGGGAATCCAACCGACGAGGGACGTTCCGAAAGTAAGTTTCGTCTTTTTTTAAAGAAAAAAAATGTAGGACGCTTAAGCTTCGCCTTCAAGAGTGGAACGCGATAGCGTTATCGCGCCCCGTTCGCACCGCCCAGTCATTCGCTCGGCATGCTCTTGAGTCATACGAAGACGAAACGTGCGCCTGAGCAAGCGGAACGAACCAACGAACTCGGTGTCTCGCAAGGGTATTGGGGCATTGCACACGTCGCGTCGCTGTCATCTGTAAACGTGTGGCTTAGTGCGTGTGGTCGTTGGCCACGTGACGGCGCAGCAAATGTCGAGGTAACATCATCAGCGTCTTGTATGACCTCAGTAGTAATACAGAAGATAGTAAATGGTACATCAACGTTAATTAGTGGTAATTATGGGCAATTCATGGGAATTAAAGTGAATTAGGGTGACTTAAGGTGAATTACAGTGACGTAAAGTGACCTAAAGTTAGAAGCATTTAGAGTAAGGTTACTTAAGGAGGAATAAAGTGAATTAAGGTGAAGTAACGTGAATGAAGATGAATTAAAGCGGATTAAGGTGGATTAAGGTTGGTAGAAATAAGAACAAGGTGGATTAAGGTGGATTAAGGTAGAGTTGTGAAGTTAGAGTAAGGTAACTTAAGGTGAAGTAATGTGAATTTAGGTGAAGTAAAGTTAATGACGGTGAATTAAAGAGGATTAAGGTGGAATTAATGCATTCAAATCACGTAATGATACTTAAGTGACTGTCATTTTTTTGCGCTTTACATCAAGTATGAGTTCTTACATACTCGCCCAAATTTCAGTTCATATAAGAACTGTGATTATAAGCCTTTCGCTGGCTCTCTAATTGTAACTCTCTGTACATGTATGTGACTTTGACTCTGTAGTCGCAATTTTGTGATCGCAACCTTGTGCACGTCGCCTCAACGTAGTGAGTCTACCGTGCTCTTTTTTTTTTTATTCATTGTGCGTCGTCCTTGATCGAATAGTTGGATTTGCGGACATTATGGATTATTTTTCGAATGTCATGACTGCGTGCGATTTGGAAAAAATAAATTCTATTTTTATATAATGTGCTGTCTGTTTCTCAATCTATATATCTGTTCGTACAGCGTTGAGGCTTATGAAAATTTTCATGCGCTTCGGATGGAAGCAGTTAATGTGTGGCATGCCTGTACAGGTGCCATATTTACGAAAATTCTGCAGAATTGCTATAGTGGGTCGATAACTACTCCTGTGTTAATTGAGCATGCTAGGACGTTCTGCTGCTGCCCAGAAGGTCACCAGTTGCATTCGCGGCATGAGGCGGCTGCATTCCTATGAGAGCGGAATGCAAGAATGGTCCTGTTGCGAGCTTTAGGCACATGTTTAACAACTTTCAAGTAGTAAGAATTTATCCCGCATTTTCTACTATGGTTTCTCTAGTCCCCGCTATGAATATTTGGAACATTAATCCACATTATTGCAAGTGTAGCTTCCAGGGCTTCCGAAGCACGTGGCCACAGTCCACGTCTTCTTGTTACAAGGAATGTGGTGCACAACTGGAATTCTTGAAGTCGGTAGATCTCAGTGAGTGACTGTAGTTTACATGTGCATCTCCGGACGAAGCGACATCCCCGTGTTTCCTTTCTTTCTTTTGGTCTCTAAACCCCCTTTTTACTGAGTAGCAGACCGCACGTGCGTTTTGTTCTCTAAGTGAGACTAATCGCCTCTCAAGGATTAAGCGACGCGACGCCTCGTGTAATGTGGATGATTTTTCCGAACCTGTGGCCGTAATTCCACGAATATGACAGTGACATAATGTACGTCAAACTATCTGACGATGATTGCTTGTTGATGATTGATGATTGATTGCGAATTGTTTCATCATGCTGAATGTTTCATCATCGGAGGAAGAGCCCCCGCGGGGCACTGCAAACGTCTGGGCGTAGAAGGATCGTTTGACCAGGTTCCACGACATCACGACACATTACCAGTTACAAAGACGCATATACCCATTCCCTCACGCTAGGTTAGACAGGATGCAAGCAGTACACTTCAGACAATTACAAACAGATTCTTACAGAAACCCCAGACTCATGCACGCCATATATCCAGACATGTACACTACAAACAGATGCACATCGTGTGGCGAGGTTGCCACACTAAATCACATGTTATGGGAGTGTCGGGACTTAATAAACAAGTCGGGCAGTGCCGACCCCTCCGTCTCTTCCCCCGCCAGCCTCCGGTTGCGCTGGAAGACCGCACTGCTCAGCTAGAACCTGACAGCACAAACTCTGGGACGCACAGCGAGCCGAGGAAGCCGCTACGAGACAAGGTCTCGGAACCGCGTCCGCGGCGGGTGCCCAGACCCACTAAAAGAACGCCGGGCTCAAATCTTATTGATTTGAAAATAAAGTTTACGCTCTCTCAGAGGACCTTTCGATTGAACTGCAGACATTATTTCTTGTTTTTGGCATGCTGCAACTGCGCGAAGTTTGGGAACGATGAAGCTCTATGTTTCATTACTTCGTAAGATTTCCCGTGATATGTGGGCGCTTCTTTCACCAGCGTAGAATATTACGTCATTATTAAAATACATCTTCCAAAACGTTGTCCTTGCATACAGAGGTCGACTAGGAAGAAGTCTAATCACTTTGTCAAATCTGAATGTCAATTCAGTTAGCCTGAAAGCCTTGTAGTGAACACTAAGGAACTGAAGCTACTGTGATTGTATTGATAAAAACCTACCGCCCATTGATAACTTATTTTCTGAAAATCTGTTAAAGTTAGCTGGAGGTTATTAAGGTTAACTGTATGCTACAAGATCAGCATGTGTTTAGGAAAATCTACTTGCGAGTTCATTTTATAATTCATTTAGTAGGCAGAGCATTAACTGGAGTGAGCCTTTGACGCTCAGCTAGTCCTCCTAACGCCTTTACTGAATTTTCCATTGGTGTTCCAGACAGTTTCAATAAAAACTGATGAAATCTTTGTCAAATGATCGCAAGAAGTTTATGCGGCTGGGCAAACACTTTCTGTTAACTTCATGGCCATGAGCTCTGGAGGAGAATCTTGACTGCGTTCTAAGATGAAAGAGTAAAAAAAGCTTCGCGAATGTACCTTCCATCACACTGACTTTCTCTTTTGTACTTTGGAAGGTTCCTTTTCGGTGACCAGCTTGGTGCGGTGTGGCTCACGCGAGTACCTATTCCGTTTTCGCGAACGTCGTGAATCGCGTGTTAAATATTCATTGACTCGCCACGGGTGGTATGACGCATATTGGTAGTATTACGCATGTAATATTCAGTCGTCTCTTCTTGCGAAACCAGGAGTCATGGTGATGCGCTGTACTTTGACTATCGGCGATAACTCATGTCGTGCAATAGGATCATTGGTCTCTATGCAGCCGAATAGTGTACCCGCGGATCGACATAAAATGAAAAAAAAAAAAGAATATATCAATACAAGACTGTCGGTGCGACGTCGGCGAGCTGAGTGTTCGGAAGAACGAAGGATTCGGGCTAAGAGAGCCCATGTAATGCTATTGGTTGAAGTAGCCATTTTCTCAGACATAAGGTGTAGTAGAAAAGTTCAAGTAGGAGAAACCTCGGCTAATTTACTGTCTTCAACGGACGGACGGACGGACCGACGGACGGACGGACCGACGGACGGACGGACCGACGGACGGACGGACGGACCGACGGACCGACGGACCGACGGACCGACGGACCGACAGACAGACAGACAGACAGACAGACAGACAGACAGACAGACAGACAGACAGACAGACAGACAGACAGACAGACAGTGCATTATACGAGTGACGTGACGATTCGCCCCCTCGTACACACGGAAACCTTATGGCCCGTGCTCACAAAAAGGTTCCTTCGCCAAAACAGTTTTGAAAGAGAAGAAACCAGTGAACTGAGACGCTGGATGTATTACTGGATATTTCTGCTCATCAATGGTGAACACCACTTACGAACAAGAAGTATTGTGAATATGGTACCAGATCTGCAGTCCGCCATAGTCCTTGCGTCACTTTAAATCCAGTCACCTTTATGCTCACCCGCTAGTGAAAATACATTAAATTGCGTGTCAGTGTCTCCGTGGCAAACAAACCCTCAGCAAGCTCATTCATCATCATCAGCATCATCATCAGCCTGGTTACGCCCACTGCAGGGCAAAGGTCTCTTCCATACTTCTCCAACTACCCCGGTCATGTACTAATTGGGGCCATGTCGTCCCTGCAAACTTCTTAATCTCATCCGCCCACCTAACCTTCTGCCGCCCCCTGCTACGCTTCCCGTCCCTTGGAATCCAGTCCGTAATCCTTAATGACAATCGGTCATCTTCCCTCCTCATCACATGTCCTGCCCATGCCCATTTCTTTTTCTTGATTTCAACTAAGATGTCATTAACTCGAGTTTGTTCCCTCACCCAATCTGCTCTTTTCTTATCCCTTAACGTTACACCTATCATTCTTTCCATAGCTCGTTGCGTCGTCCTCAACTTAAGTAGAACCCTTTTCGTAAGCCTCCAGGTTTCTGCCCCGTACGTGAGTACTGGTAAGACACAGCTGTTATACACTTTTCTCTTGAGGGATAATGACAACCTGCTGTTCATAATCTGAGAATGCCTGGCAAACGCACCCCAGCCCATTCTTATTCTTCTGATTATTTCAGTCTCAATATCCGGATCTGCATTCACTACCTGTCCTAAGTAGACGTATTCCCTTACGACTTCCAGTGCCTCGCTACCTATCGTAAACTGCTGTTCTCTTCCGAGACTGCTAAACATTACTTTAGTTTTCTGCAGATTAATTTTTAAACTCACTCTTCTGCTTTGCCTCTCCAGGTAAGTGAGCATGGATTGCAATTGGTCCCCTGAGTTACTAAGCAAGGCAATATCATCAGCGAATCGCAAGTTGCTAAGGTATTCTCCATCAACTTTTATCCCCAATTCTTCCCACTCCAGGTCTCTGAATACCTCCTGTAAACATGCTGTGAATAGCATTGGAGATATCGTATCTCCCTGTCTGACGCCTTTTTTTATTGGGATTTTGTTGCTTTCTTTATGGAGGACTACGGTGGCTGTGGAGCGGCTATAGATATCTTTCAGTATTTTTACATACGGCTCGTCTACACCCTGATTCCGTAATGTCTCACGTCCTCTATTTCCAAGGCAGAATGCTTCGCCATCGCCTTGGCAATCAAAGACCGGGAACGGACAGGGCCGTCGTACATCACCATCATCTCAGACTCTCAGGAAGCGTGCCGCTTCTTTATGAACGGCCGTCTCCCTTTCAAAGTTAGCCACCTTTTGGGAAAGGAACGCAAGAATACATACAGACTGGTCTGGTGTCCGGGACACGCAGGCCTGGAGGGGAATGAGAGGGCAGACGCTCTAGCCCGAGAGCTGACGAACCGAGCGGAGCAACCATCGCCCTCCCGTTCACAACCCGCCACTTCACAGGAAAGCTGTCACGAGGTGGAGGATAACGATCTGGCACGTATGGCACCACGCGATATTCTTGCCCACCAGCGCGGCATGCGGCAAAGATACGGCGCCCCCCACACATCTTTGCAAGGGAAAGACGCAATAGATCTCCGCAGGATTCAAACGGGGGTCTTCACAAATTTATTAAGATTGAGCAAAATTTTCCCAACAATGTACGGGCGTGCCTGTCCGTGGTGTAGCGACTCACCACCGTCTTTGTACCACATCTCATGGGGATGCCAAAATAGACCGCCGAATTTGAATGCCTACTTAGTTAGGTATAATTTAACAAACACACTGGAGCATTGGGAGGCACAACTCGCCAGCTCAGATCCGAAGGTGCAGAAGGCTCTTCTTGGTCACGTTCGGCTAGCGGCAGAAGCCAGTGGAGCCCTGGACTTGGGGCGCCAACCATCAAGCTCCTAATCCCCTATCCCTCTTTCCCCAATTCAATAAAGTTATTCTCTCTCTCTCTCCATGACTGCTGAGGTTTCGACAGAGTCAAACGCTTTCTCGTAATCAATGAAAGCTATATACAAGGGTTGGTTATATTCCGCACATTTCTCTATCACCTGATTGATAGTGTGAATATTGTCTATTGTTGAGTAGCCTTTACGGAATCCTGCCTGGTCCTTTGGTTAGGCGAAGTCTAAGCTGTTCCTGATTCTATTTACGATTACCTTGGTAAATATTTTTAGGCGACGGACAGTAAAGTGATCGGTCTATAATTTTTCAAGGCCGTGGCGTCCCCTTTCTTATGGATTAGGATTATGTTAGCGTTCTTGCAAGATTCCGGTACGCTCGAGGTCATGAGGCATTGCGTATGCAGGGTGGCCAGTTTTTCTAGAACAATCTGCCCACCATCCTTCAACAAATCTGCCGTTACCTGATCGTCCCCAGCTGCCTTCCCCCTTTGCATAGCTCCCAAGGCTTTCTTTACTTCTTCCGGAGTTACTTGTGGGATTTCAAATTCCTCTAGACTATTCTCTCTTTCATTATCGTCGTGGGTGCCACTGGTACTATATGAATCTCTATAGAACTCCTTAGCCACTTGAACTATCTCATCCATATTAGTAATGATATTGCCGGCTTTGTCTGTTAACGCATACATCTGATTCTTGCCTATTCCTAGTTTCTTCTTCACTGCTTTTAGGCTTCCTCCGTTCCTGAGAGCATGTTCAATTCTATCCATATTATACTTGCTTATGTCAGCTGTCTTACGCTTGTTGACTAACTTGAAAAGTTCTGCCAGTTCTATTCTAGCTGTAGGGTTAGAGGCTTTCATACATTGGCGTTTCTTGATCAGATCTTTCGTCTCCTGAGATAGCTTACTGGTATCTTGTCTAACGGAGTTAACACCGACTTCTTTTGCACACTCCTTAATGATGCCCATAAGATTGTCGTTCACTGCTTCAACACTAAGGTCCTCTTCCTGAGTTAAAGCCGAATACCTGTTCTGTAGCTTGATCCGGAATTCCTATATTTTCCCTCTTACTGCTAACTCATTGATCGGCTTCTTATGTACCAGTTTCTTCCGTTCCCTCCTCAGTTCTAGGCTAATTCGAGTTCTTGCCATCCTATGGTCACTGCAGCGCACCTTGCCGAGCACATCCACATCTTGTATGATGCCAAGGTTAGCGCAGAGTATAAAGTCTATTTCATTTCTAGTCTCGCCATTCGGGCTCCTCCACGTCCACTTTCGGCTATCCCGCTTGCGGAAGAAGGTATTCATTATCCGCATATTATTCTGTTCTGCAAAGTCTACTAATAACTCTCCCCTGATATTCCTAGTGCCATGCCATATTCCCCGACTGACTTGTCTCCAGCCTGCCTCTTGCCTACCTTGGTATTGAAGTTGCCCATCAGTATAGTGTATTTTGTTTTGACTTTACCCATCGCCAATTGCTCAGTGGCTATGGTGTTAGGCTGCTGAGCACGAGGTCGCGGGATTGAATCCCGGCCATGGCGGCCGCATTTCGATGGGGGCGAAATGCGAAAACACCCGTGGGCTTAGATTTAGGTGCACGTTAAAGAACCCCAGGCGGTCGAAATTTCCGGAGTCCTCCACTACGGCGTGCCTCATAATCAGAAAGTGGTTTTGGCACGTAAAACCCCATAATTTAAGTTCCACGTCTTCATAGAAGCTTTCGACTTCCTGGTCATCATGACTAGATGTAGGGGCGTAGACTTGTACGACCTTCAATTTGTACCTCTTATTGAGTTTCACAGCATGACCTGCCACCCTCTCGTTAATGCTATAGAATTCCTGTATGTTACCAGCTATATTCTTTTTAATCAGGAATCCGACTCCTAGTTCTCGTGCCCGCTTTTCAGCACTGTATATGCTTCTTTCGTCCTCCTAACTTCACTGAGCCCTATTATATCCCATTTATTCCCCTATAATTCCTCCAATAGCACTGCTAGACTCGCCTCACTCGATAACGTTCTAGCGTTGAACGTTGCCAGGTTCACATTCCAATGGCGGCCTGTCAAGCTCATTCACTGTGCTATAGCGCAGTGGTTAGGTGTCTATAACTCCGAAGCACACATTACCGCAGGGCGTCAGTACGATCCCACGCGCCGCGGTCGCTTAGCGGCCATGGTGTTGCGCTGGTACGCAAGAGGTCGCGGGATTGAATCCCAGCCGCGGCGGCCGTATTTCGATGAGGGCGAAACGCAAAAGCAACTGTATCCAGTGCATTGGGAGCTCGTCGAAGATCCCCCGGTGGTCAAAATTTATCCGAAGTTCCCCACTACGTCGTGCCTCATAACCAAATCATGGTTTTGGCACGCGAAACCCCGGAATTCAAGTACGGTGCCGGTAGACGATGAAGTGTTTTCATTCACCGCATGGCAAGAGGATGAAGGGGTTACGTAACAATAACGACTCCTAGAAGAAACAACTATCATAAAACGCGTTCCCTATTTCGGGGGCTTAAACTGCTGGCGTAGCAAAATGTGCCGTCCTCTGATTGCTATTCCTGGCTTAAACAAACATCCACCCCACATTTATCGTCTTAAATCCCGGGGAATAAGCGTGCGCGCTTATCTTCTCTCTCTCCCTTTTTTCTTTTTTTTTTCTCAGATCCTCTTTTCTCCACTAATTGCGCATATTCACTGTCAAAAGCACGCGGCCAGAGTGCCTCTAAATGCTTCAAGTGCGCACCCAGAAGGGCTTAGACTCGATTCACATCCTTGGTATTATAGCACTGACAGCTGCTGCCTGTATTGCACTCTGATGAGAAGTGAAATGCTGTTTACAGATTCTCTGGCCTATCGCAAGGGAAGTGACGGAAGCGATTTAGGCACGGGAAGAAACAGCGAGGGAAATCCTTTTGAATTGTGCATGCTTAGCTGTTATGAATGCATTGGAATTCGCCAAATAAGCCTTCGAGAGAAAGAGGTTAAATGTTTGCGGCATTCACGCTGGGTGCACAGTGTCTTGTTTTCAGGAACCTGAACATCGTCAGCCATGAACAGGAAGTCTTAAGGCGAAGGTTTGTTCGCTTAACATTTCACGGTTTCGCCTAGTTCGGTCGCGTATTCATCAGTGGGTCGATCGCTGGTCTGGTTGTTGACGAGTAGATTTGCACTCACAAAATAAAAAAAATTTAGATGCGTCCCATGGCGGGATTCAAATGTCGGCACCCCAGCGCAGTAGCCCGATGCTCTAATCAATAGGCCACAACTGTACAGACACTCCTCACATGCCATCACCAAGGAGGTTACAGAAAAACTACTGGAGTGGAAGCTCCCGTAGCTTCTTTGCAGGAAAAGTGAAGTCAATGCTTTCCCCTCCTTCACCTGGAATACAGCCTTGTCGTGTGATCTCCGCTTCCAGATTAAGTAATTGGCTCTGTTATTGTAATGCTAGATTAATTTGAAAGTAAAAGCTGGTTTTTCCGAAAGAAAATTATAATTTCTTCTGAATATTTATGATGTTCTTCGCAACACAATATGCCATGATATTCAGATTTCCCACTATAACTAGTAATAGAGAGATACGAGGGTCGTTTGATAAGTATGGTAAATGTACAAGCAATGGCGTTACAATTCTGTTTTCTTCTAGGTGGCGCGCGTGAAGCACCCTTCATATGACGGCAGAACTTGTTCCTTCATATGACGGCAGAACTTGTTTACGCTGGTACCGACAGTTAGTAAGCTTCTAACAGTCATGGGACCTGAGCTGTGTGGTGATTGCGGCCGAAAATGGAAAAAGGTGAATTTCGAGCAGCACCAAATATTTTTATTTAAAACACTGGACGGCTGCCCAAATTAAAACCTAGTTGAGCGAAGTTCATGGAGGCTCTGCACCATCACTGGAGACCATTTACTACTGGATAAATAAATTAAACTGTGGCCGAACTTCGATGGAAGATGAAGCACGTCCTGGGTGTCCAGTGGAGGTCACCACGCCAGAAATGGTATCGAAAATTCATGCCATTGTCATGGAAGACCGCCGAGTGAAGGTAGGTGAGATAGCTTAAATTGTAGGCATCTCGGCAGAGAGAGTTCACAATATTCTTCATAATAAATTAAAGATGAAGAAAGCGTGTGGCACGTTGGGTATCGCGACTGCTGATGAACGACCAACGGCGCATGAGGGGAGACATCTCGAATCAGTGTTTATCGGTGCTGGATCGCAGTGTGCACGACATTTGGCGTTGATTTGGAACAGTTGACGAGACGTGGATACATCATTACACTCCAGAGTCTAAACAGCAGGTAAATCAATGGACTAGGCCTGATGAAGGTGCTCCAAAAAAGGCAATGACTGTTTCTTCAGCCGGAAAGGTGATGGTGATTGTCTTTTAGGATTCATGAGGAATAATGTTTGTAGACTACTTACAAAATAGCAAAACGATAACAGGACCATATTATGCCACACTCCTAGATCAACTGAAAAAAATAATTGTGCGCTAAACGACCCGGGTTAGCACGGAAAAAAATCTATTCTTTCACTAAGACAATGCTCCGCCCCACAGATCGCTTGTTGCAATGGCAAAATAGCACGAATTAGGCTTCGACGATCTCGTGATGCTCTTGCTGATCGACGTACAGTGTGCTTCCGACAGCCTCCCACACGCAGTTATCCAGCAGGGCCTGGACCTCCTCGGCATTTGTGGCAACCTGCGGGAGTTCCTCTCGTCGTTCCTGCACAATCGCACCCTCAGGGTACGCCTGGGTCGATCGAAGAGCACCCCCGTCCAGTCGCTGCAGACGTGCCACAGGGGTCAGTGGTGAGCCCCTTCTTTTTCAACCTGGCCTTGGCACGGTTGCCTGCTGCCCTGCCGATCGACCCTCACTTCCCCGTGCAGTCCTGAATCTACGCAGATGACATCGCCCTATGGGTGCGCGGACTACCGCAACACATCCGCAAGACACGTGTGGCCCTACAGAGAGCCCTGGACACTGCGGCCGCCTACTTGTGCAGCCTCGGCCTTACCCGCTCGGCCAGGAAGACCGAGGCCTTGCTGCTGCATTCCAGAGCAGAAGCCCACCGCTCAGCTGCCCGGCTGCGCTTGGAGGGCGTCCAGATCCCGTGGAGCAAGGCAGTCACATACCTGGGGCTGAGCATTGACCATCGGCTGACCTGACTGCCGGCTACCAATGCCCTGTGCGCCCAGACGCTCCTGGTGCGCAAGGCGATCTCACAGCTCCTTCCCCATGGACAGGGCTGTACCACCAGGTGGGCCCTGCAGCTCTTTGAAGCTGCAGCCACTTCACGGCTACTCTATGCCCTCCCTTTTGTGGCGCTGCCCCCACCCCACCTGCGGAAACTGGAGCTGCAGCATCGGTCAACAATACGGGTCTGTCTCGGCGTTCGCCCAACCTCACAAGTGGCCGGCACTCTTGCTGAGGCACGTGCCTGGCCCCTGTCACTACTCTTCCTGCAACAGGGGCTACGACACATTGATCACCTACACCATACCGCAGATGGTCAAGCACTGCTGACCCGCCTACGCTCCCGGCCAGCATCACACATGGGATGGCTGTGTCGCCTCTGTAAGGAAGTCATAGGGGACATGCCTGCAAACGCCGTAAAGCCTCGCCCACCACACCGACCACCAGTGCCTATCTCGACGGAGCTGCCAGGTGTCTCAAAGAACCGTTCCCCAACATGCGCCCTACAGCAGACGGCAGCCTCTCTACTCCAAGAGAGACTTGGGGACCACCTTCACATCTTCATCGATGGATCCGTGATAACGGAGACGGGCTCATCCACAGCAGCCTGAGTTGCACCGGCCCTACAAAAGCGCAAGCTGTGCCGTCACCCAGGGCTTGCAAGCTCTACCGCAACAGAGCTAGCAGGACTCCACCTTGCCGTGGACCTACTGGCAGAGGAGCTACGAACGACTCCGGCAGCTATCTTCTGCGACTCCAAGGCGGCGCTGCTTTGCCTGCAGAGCCCTGACAAGGCTAGCCTTGGGGTTGCACGGCTCTCCTCAAGACTGGCGGCCCTTCAGGATCCAGGATGTTCACTATCCCTGCACTGTCTACCGGCGCACGTAGGGATCTCGGGCAATGAAGAGGCAGACACTCTCGCAAAGAGCGCCCACCACTCAAGCGTCCCCCTCAGCCCTGCTGTAACTGCCGCGGACTTCACAAGACACAGGCTGCGCCGGCACATCATCGCCTGCGATCCGGATAAACGGGTATGCCTGGGACGGCCTCCCACGAAGGGATACCTCGTTGCTTCTTCGACTGCGGGTTGGCTGCTACTGGATAGCAGCCCGCCCGCACCACCTTGGGAAAGCCACCTCGCCAGCCTGTGCCTCCTGCGGTGACCCAGAGACTCTGGAGCACCTTCTGCTGGCCTGCCCTGCTTACCTGCAGCACCGGGGTCTACTTCTGCAGGAGTTCTCCCGCCTGGGGCTCCCATGTTCACGACAGGAAGACATCCTCTTCCCCAGTCGTAATCAGCTACTAGCCTTCCTAAGTGCCGTCGAGTACCTCGACTCGTCGGGGCTCTCGGCGAGACTCTAGGAAATTTCTTTAAAGACGAATAGCCTAACGGTTATTCACCACCTCGGGCCTCCTGATCGGCTTCAACTTTGCTTTTGCTGGGCCACCTCCTATGGTTTATCACCAGTCCACTCCTCCGGTCAAAGCCACTGGGCCTTCCCGGCCGGGCTGTTCCGCTGCCGCCATGGCGACTCTCTACCTTTCTCCCTCCTTCTATCTTCTTCACTCCCAAATGCAAGCCCCTGCTGGCGCTTAGCTGTGCTCCCGCAAGGGTTACAGAAGATAGTGCCAGCATTTCCTCATTTCTCTACAAGAACCACTTCTCTAACCTTCGACGTTGTGCCTCATCCACCCTATTCTCCGTATTGCCCCATGAGACTTTTTCCTCTTTCCAAACCTGAAGGATTGGCTGGTTGGAAAGAAATTTTGTTCAGATAAAGAGGTTATCTCAGTGGTAAATCACAACTTCAAGGGCCTCGAGCTATCTTTTTTTTTTTTGAGGGGTTAAAAAGTATTGGAGCACCACTGGAAGAAGTGCGTGGAGCTGGAAGGGAACTGTGTTGAAATATAATATATTGTTCCTTACAACGAGTGTTTCTCTAACTGATTTTACCACAATTATCAAACGACCTTCGTACACGTAGATAAGCATCTGTTTGGTAAAATAAGCCATGATTAACTAAGGAGGTTGATTAATTCGTGGAAGTGCGCGAAAAGTGCTTATTCACATTTTTTATAGTTTATTTATAGCTTTATTGAGCCCCTCCTTTGCGGCTTCACTTTCGGGACATCGTTTCCACTCCAGCAGTTTTTCTTTTTGCCTCCTTCGCCAACACCAACTTGCTCTTTGCGATAATTGCCGCATGTTGATAATTATGATTCTCTTATTATGGCACCTACCCACAAAGGTGATTGACAAAGAAACATGTCCGCGCGTTGATATTGACACATGTACTAGTTTATCTTTTTCGGGTGACCGCTTTTAACCGTCTAACAAATGTTATCGCTTAGCGCGGGACGAGCCCGCACGTATAGAAAGTTTCTCGAATGTTATCGATGGTTCTATCTGCTGTCTCTTATCACCGATGCTTGTGTAATCTGATTGCGTGTTCGACAGGAATTGTGTAGAACTTTCTGAAAGACACGCGGGCGCCAGCGATTACCCTGTAACCTTCAGTGGCTCATGTATAAAAGCTGACGCTTTACCAGCAGATGAGATTTCGATGATCGCTGACCGTGTTCGCCGCTATCGTTGTGCTTTCAGCGTAGCCTCTTTTTTTTGTGGGTACAGGTTCGCCCAATAAAGGTTACTTCCGTCATTCACAGTATTGCTACTGCGTTCTTTGCCGTCACTACTACGTGTCAATATGATGATGATTTTAATCTTATGCCGCATACCCACAATTGGCTTGGCCAAGAAGCGAGTGGTACATGCAGCCTGTATAGTGCCAACGCCAACTAACTGTTCGAGATGATAGCCGCCTGCTGCTACTGATGATGATGATTTCTGTACTATTGCTCAAACTGACGATGGGGGATCGGCCAAGAAGCGCGCGGTGCATATCGTTCCAATTCCTACTAGCTTTTAAAGATGGTCGCGTCGTGTTGATTATTACTATAATTTCTATACTATGGCACATTCCGGGAACGGCGGATCGGCCAAGAAGCGGGGGGTATATATCGCGCCTACGCCAAGTAGGTCTTTGAGATGATCGCTGCTTGTTCATGATGATCATAATTTTCAAGCTATGGAACATACACACAATTGGGGATCGGCCAACAAGCGCGTCCGCCGGTTGATTATGATGATTATGATGATTTCCATAGCATGGTTCATACCAGCAACAGGGTGTTGGCCGTGAAATGGGCAGTACAATGGCACATTCCCTCAATGGGGGGGATTGACCAAGAAGGTGTGGTACGTATCGTGCCAACGAAAGCTAGCTCTTTGAAATGATCGCAGTGGGTTGATGATTATGATTTTTATTACTGTGACACTTACTCAAGACAGGGCACTGGCCAACAAGTGGCTGATAAATTTAGCATAAATAAGAAGAAATTAAGGAATACAAGCAAATAAAAGATTTATCGCATTGCGTAGCACGGGTACGCTAGAACGCATGCGGGTGCCAGTTTCCCATACGCCAAAGATGCAGCAATGAAATGTGCTCATTTATAGCATTTGATTAACCACTTAACAAAGGCTTCGCTCCACATAGTTTCCAACATGTGCATTGGATCTTCGTAACTTTTTCATTTCAACGTTACTGCGTTTACGCCAAATTTGAAGCTCCCGATGATATAGCACGTATATGGTGTCGCATTTCTGCGTCTGCTGGATGATAGTAGTTACGAATTGCAGATGCAGTTACGAGCGTTCACTCTGTCGATTTCAAAAAAAATGAGGGCATAAAACCAAAGAAACCGTAACATTCATGCGCGTTACTTTAGGTATTACTCGATACTTTCATACAACTGCAACTTGGGCCGGCTGGTTATCATTATTTCAAAGTGAAGTGAAAGAGTGCGCAAAGTTGATGCTGGACGAATGAAAGGTTTGCCAAAAGAAGTGGTGTACGCAAGAGTTGTGACCGTCTTTTGTCGATTGACTTAGGCAGCAGCAGCCGCAGCAGTTTATATTAACTAAGGGTAAAGCGAGGATCTTCGGCACTTATTCCGGTGCCTCAGTGGCAGACGCGTCTTTCCGCCGGGCATGGCGCCGTGCGTTCGATTTGTAGTTGTGGAAACACAGCATCCCGACAGAGTCGCTAGTCAAAAGCACTGGCTAGCATAAACTAAGGTATGAATGCGTGTGATATTTAATCCTGTCATTACTTCGAAGAGGTTAGTTTCTGGACTAACTTACGAAGGGAGAAGGGTCGGCAAATGGAAGAAAAATGGTCGTAGTGTTTTGGCTGCCTAAATGCCAGGGGTGTTCACAATGGTTGTGAGGTCCTCCACAAAAACGTCTCGCATAGCTCACTGAACAGCTTTAATCCGCACAATATCATCATTCAGCGAAGCTGCGCCTGCAGCTATACTAAAATTGCAAGCTTTGGTGCTTCTATGAAACTTGGCTTGATAAGCGAGTCCAGAAACCCTTGCGTCCTTTTTTGCGACAAGCATGTTCTCGTGTAATGCGGTACTCGTAATTGCAGGCGCCCAGGCAATGGGGGCCGCCCAGAGCGGGCTCCGGCACCCGGCTCGCCTTGTCGTAAAACGAAATCAAACCGGACAGAAATCACCACACGACAAAAAGTATCGGTGCGCAGGCACAATTCATTCCGTAAATAGGTCGGATCATCAGACGGGCGGTGTCGGAGCTGGTCTTGGGGCCGGGGTAAATGGCGCGCCGTCTGCAATTCGCGAAACTGCCCACGAAGTCTTGGTCCGATAGGACCGCCGCAATTACATTATGCGCAGAAGGAGCCAACGCCCCACTCCAGAAGGAAAATAATAAAATAAAGTACGAATATTACCGCGGTTCTTGACCGTAATGGCGGGGCGTCCGCACGAAATTACTTTCCTAAGCATCCGGCAACACTGTGTCCCTAAACAGCGTAATATCGGGAAAGTTGTTGCGTTATAGCGCCAGCTGTTTGGAAGAGCTGGCATTGCAGCACATTGTATTCATCCTCAGATTCGTCTCCTGTCACCAGCAGCTAGTAGACGACGTTTGAACACCGGCGGGGCGACATTGCAGAGCAGTGGTCAGTGTTACGGTGAGCGTGGCTTAGCATGCACTACAACTTTACAAGACTACCGAGCTCAAGTGAAGCAGGGCAGGTCAAGGAACAGAGGGAGAAAGATAGAGAGAATGGAAACAAAGGCAGGAAAGTCAACCAGACGCACGTCCAGTTTGCTACCCTATGCAAGAAAAAAAAAGGGAGATAACGGAGGAACTGAAAGGAATGAGAGAGGACAGTAAGGGTGATTTTTTTAAGTAGGTCGAAATGCTCCAACAGAAAGGGCAATGTGAGATCTTAGACTAGTGGAATAGTTTGGCGCTGAAAGATATTGTTACGGGAACAGCATGTATTTACAAATTATTGCTATATTCAAGGTTACAACAGTCACAAGCAGTGGCGACGAATGCAAGCCTCTCGCGGGCCTGTGGGGCCACTTCGTCGCTGTCGTCGTCGCCCGACCGATAGTAGCAGCCCCTTCACTGTCTCGCTTCTTTACCCCCCCCCCCCCCCGCCTTCCTTGGCGTGAGTGCCGACTGGGGGTGAAGACGACGAAGTCGAAGATCGCGGACGTGCTCCGCATGGGCTCCCGCTTTGAGACCGTTTTTCGGTGGAACGCCCTGTGCTGTGGACTTGCTTTTGGTGGGATTGTCTACACGAAGTTGCCATGTTCCTGCGGACACCTAATTTCGGCAAGTTTGCCCCCTTCTTAGGGGGTTTTCAACGCTTTCCTACTCAACCACGCCGCGGCAGAGTTAGGCCTCATCATTAGGCCGAGCCGCCGCCGACGGTACCGGGCTGCGGGGCTGTGACTTATGGTTGGGGGCCTCTCTGAGGCTGAAGACAATGGAGTACTCCGTTGAGGGAGAGACTGTAATGCCCGAAGAGTTCGAGGCGGGAGAATGGGCCTGGGTTTTGCGTGCTCAAGATCGATTCAAGAAATCTGTATACGGCAACCATCCCGAGAGTAGGCCTAGCGAGAAGCAGGCGTGCAGCGACGGGCGCCAGACGCACGGAACATAACAAGTTAAGCGCGGGAAAGCGCCGGTGTGGAAGAAACTGCGACCGTTTCTGAAGATGCCAGCCAAGGACTTCAAGGTTATGTGCCGACCCAAGAATTTGGACTTGAGTATGGTGACGTCGAGGGAACTCAGATATACCTTGAGAGCGGAAGCGGAGCTGACGAATGCGACTGCGGCGGAGGAAGACCTGGTGCGGGTCAACGAGACAAACAACACGATGACTGTGAGCAAGCCGTGTATGCATCGCTGTGGGGCATATGCGAATGTAAAGACGCTCAAGCTGAGCGGTCATGACCTTGAGATTGGGGCGTACGTGGCGGCACCGGAGAACTCTGTGCGCGAGAGTCATTTACAACGCGTACAACGGATGCCCACTGGCAGAAGTTCGAGCGGGATTCTTGAAGAGGAATGACTGCATAGAAATTTTGGATGCCAGACCTTTGGGAAAGTCGAAGGTGATTCAGATCACGTTCGGGGGGAAGCATGTTCCCTGGCAAGCTATTTACTGGAACTGTTTGTACGCTGTGACTCCGTACACAGAGTTAGTCGAGACCTGCTTTAACTGCAGACGAGTGGGACATCGGGCAGACGTTTGTTATCGTCCGAAGACTAATCTGTGTCGCTGTTGCGGAAAGGACCATCCTGCGCCACCGGAAGGAGAGCCGCTGACCTGCACCCCGGACTGCATCATGTGCCATGGGGCGCAGAACACGGGGAGCCGGAACTGCAAGTTTCGTCTTGCCCGTAAGCAGCCGACGGGCCTGCAGCAGGGCAGTGAGGACAAGGGCCAAACTGGCAAGGAGGAGCGGCGCTCGAGGCCCAGGAAGCGGTCATCCAGTGGTGCGAGAGACGATAACAAGAGCAGGGACCGGTCCAGTTCCTTCCTACCACTGCCCGGACCAGAGCGTGGCAAAGGAGAACAGGGTTCCAGTCATGTAAGAAGTCCCAGTGCCACGAGAAAAAAGGTGAGCTGGCCCAACGCGGCCTCCCAGAGTGAGACTGCTCGAGAGAAGGAGCTACAAAGGCAGGTGCAGCAGCAAGCTGGGACGATTAAAAAGATGGAATTCAGGATGGCAGAGATGGAACGCGCGCTTAAAAGCGACAATGGACGAAGGCTACTCACGCCGGTGGTCCAGGCCCCACTGAAAGCGGCGCAGGCTACCGCTTCTCGCTAGAGCGAGAGCACAGCTATGGAGGTGGAGAATCGGGGGACGGTTAAGAGGCCGCCATCGGCGGGTGAGGGAGCTAATGCAAAAAGAGTGGCAGAAACTTCAACGGTGGACGCGCCACAGCCAGTCGTTAAAGTCGCTAGTCTTAGGGGGGAAATGTCTGCCCTTGCGGACAGAATAGGAAAACTGGAGGAAAGACAGGATAGGTTGGAAGCTCGGGTCGACAGGATCGAAGCCAGACTAGACAAGATTGAGGAGCGTCTTGACTCCTTCACTAATGACACGCGGGCTTTCCAAACACAGGTTATGGGCATGTTGCAACCGCTCAATGCTACGCTACAGGCTAGATTGCCTCCCGTAGTCGGCCAAGCGCCGATGTTAGTGAACCTAGTGCCTAATCATGGCTCCTCGCCAGCAAATTGAGGTTTGGCAGTGGAACTGCAGGGGATTCCGTCGCAAGTGAGGGAACCTACAAAATCTGGACAGTAAGCCTGACATTATAGCTTTGCAAGAGGCTAGTGGCTTGGTGAAATTACCGGGATTTAAGGCATTTACACCGCCAGAGATTGATTGGGGGAGGGGGGTGTATCGAGCGTCTTCACGGCCGTGCTAGTCCATCGCAACGCCACGGCGATTATGCATACCATAGATAGCAGCAGAGAGGACTACGTTTCTGCTAGAGGTTCTGCCCAAAAGAAAGGACGATAAGAGTCCCTTTGTTCTTAATGTATATTGTTCTCCGAAAGATAATGGGGTGGGCTTGCCAGACCTCTTGATAAAGACGCAACGGCTAGCGGCTAGGGCTCAACTCATCGTGGTTGGAGATTTCAACGCGCCTCATCCGGAGTGGGGCTACATCCGAGCCACTCCAAAGGGAAGTAGGCTTTGGCGGGTAGCTCAGGACCTGCAATGGGCAATCTTGAACAACCCGCTAGATCATACGAGGATAGGTAACAGCGTTAGCATAGACACCTCTCCGGACCTCAAATTTGTTAAAGGTATTAGGGATGCAAAGTGGGTAAACACGGCACAGCAACTTAGCAGTGATCACTATATCATTTCCACGGTATTTAGTGCTGCTAAGCACAGAGACAGGGTGAAAGTAACTATAGTGACGGATTGGGACATATTTTGAAAAGTCAGGAAAGACACAGTGAGCGGGGTAATCGAGCACTTGGGAGCCTGGGTTGAGGCGCTCAAGCAGTACGTGAAGGGTACCACAGAAGAGGTCCCGACGGCGGAGGAGGGTTGTACGGCGGACTCTAGACTGCTACACATGTGGGAAGCGCATGCGAGTCTCCTTCGGAGGTGGAAGAAACAAAAACATAATGGGGTCCTCCGTAGGAAGGTGGCCAAGCTAGAACGAAAGTCCAACCTACACGTCGGACTTGCAGTGCAAACAATGGGGGCAGATTTGTGACAGGATGAATGGGCAATTCGGATGCAAAAAACATGGCAGTTGTTGAGGCACCTTTTAGATTCGGCAGCAACCAAATTGGCGCAGAAGGGTCAAATGGCTAGGTTAGTTCATCAGTATCAAGGCACGACTGGGGAGTTCATTCAAGAACTCCGAAGTCGTTACATAAACGGCGAGGCGGGCGGTTGGTTGCCGGATTACTCGGGAGAGGAAAACCTGGAATTAGATGCGGAGTTTACGGTGGCGGAGGTGGAGTTTGCAATGGGACAGCTTCGTACTACGTCGGCAGCAGGTCCGGACGGGGTTACTAATAAAATGCTGAGGAACCTGGATTTCAAGTCAGTGGGGGCGCTCACGGACTTGATGAACAAATATTGGGCGGCCGGGGAGATCCCGGCAGAGTGGAAGCATGCTAGGATTACATTTATTCCTAAACCAGGGAAGAAGGTCTGTATTGAGAATCTTCGTCCCATCGCGCTGACGTCCTGCTTGGCCAAATCGATGGAGCATGTGGTCCTCAACAGGCTTTAGGGTTATGTGGAGGACAAGGAGTTGATACATAAAACGGTGATTGGCTTTAGGGCTAATTTATCAACGCAGGACGTCATGATAAAGCTCAAAAAGGATGTGTGTGATCCTGGGTACGGCACGGGCACCAAGGCTACCTTGGGGCTCGACCTCACAAAGGCCTTTGACAATGTCACCCATGAGGCAATATTTAGGAACCTATCGGACATAGGACCGGGGGGTAGAACCTTCCGATATATCAGATCATTTCTGGAGGATAGGACTGCAGAGATTGTAGTCGGAGAATTTAAATTGGGTCCTTTCCCGTTGGGGGGCAGGGGGACACCCAAGGGTCGGTTTTATCGCCGTTCTTGTTTAATCTCGCCTTGATCAAGATACCGCCCAGGCTGGCAAGGATATCGGGTCTTAAACATACATTTTATGCGGATGACATTACTCTATGGGTAACAAGGGGGAGCGATGCACAATTGGAGGAAACTTTACAACAGGCAGTGGATATTGTGGAGGAGCTAGCGGGGGAGGCAGGACTCTCGTGCTCTCAGCCCAAGTCCGAGCTTTTTGTGCTTAGGGATAAACCTCGAGGGATACATGCGAAGCACTATGTGCCGCCACCACCGCTAAAGGTGAAAGTAGGAGGTACACCGGTCGCTGATGTCCAAACGATCAGGATCCTGGGTCTGTATCTGCAGACTAACAGGAAGAGTAGGGAGGCCTTGGAAAGGCTTAAAAATACGGTCAATGCTACCGTGACACTTATCAGGAGGATCGCCAATCGTAAGCAAGGGGTCAAGGAAAAGGACTTGTGTAAACTGGTACAGGCGTTTGTGCTCAGTAGAATAGTGTATGCGACGCCTTATATGAAGATGGACGCGACGGAGAAAGACAAGGTGGAGGCTATGATTAGGCAGGCGTATAAGGCAGCCCTTGGGTTGCCTAACAATACGTCTACCGAAAGGCTGCAGGGATTAGGGGTACACAACACCCTGGAAGAACTGCGGGAGGCACACTTGGGGATGCAACTCAGTGGACTTTCCAAAACGAGAGTAGGGAGGGGTACATTGGAGAGGATCGGCATTGGAGTTGATCCTCCAGCCGGGGACATGAAAACTCAGGTGAAGCGAGAAATGCACAAGGGCTTCTACATAAAACCTTTGCCTAAAAATATGCATCCGATACATCACGAGAACCGCAGGAAGGCAAGAGCCAGAGCTTTACATGATAAGTATGGGAAGTACAACGGGGCAGTCTACGTAGATTTCGCCGAGTATAAGAACAAGGACGCATTTGTAGTTGCGGTGGTGGACGGGCGGGGACGCTTAGTCACCTCTGGATCAGTCAAAACCCGCTCCTCAGAAACTGCAGAGGAGGCGGCGATAGCGATAGCTATAGGTAATACTAAAGCTGACCTGATTTTCAGTGACTCCAAAACAGCCATCCGAAATTCGGCGAGGGGCAGAATCTCTGTCACAGCGGCAGGATTACTAAATCGCGCCACGGGGCGAGGAACTATAGAGGTGAAAATTGTCTGGGTACCGGCACACTCTGGGAACCCTGGGGACGAGGCGGCTGACATGAATTCTCGAGGTTTCGTCAGCCGAGCAGGTGCGCCGGACTTTCCGGGGAGGTCCACGAGAGATGGGCTGGTGTCCTTTCATGACATTACTAACCATTACAAACTTGAGCGGAGAATTTACCCGCCCCCGGACAAGCAATTGGTGAAGACGCAGGAAAGCGTCTGGTGAAGATTGCAGACGAGATCTTTCTATAACCCATACGTGTTAAACAAAATCTACCCGGACGTTCAGCCGGAATGCAAATGGTGCCAGGAACTGGCCACCTTTGAACACATATTATGGAGCTGTAGCATAGCGCCGCCACCGGCGGATATTATGCGTGATCCTTCTCTCGAGCAGTGGGAGGCCGTGTTGGCCAGCTCAGACGCGGTCGTCCAGGCCAGGGCCGTGGAGTGGGCCACCCAGGTCGCCGTCAGCCATGAGCTGATGGCCATCTAGCACGCAATCGTTCGCACATGCGTTTTGACGAAAATAAAGTTTTTCCATCCATCCATCCAGTGCCGACTGGGCGTTTGTTAGGGGGCAAACCAGAGGGGCCCGTCACGCCGAGTTAAGTCTCACAACGTGCACGATAGCAGAGGGTGGTCGAGTAGAGGGCGCTGGCTCCACGACTGGTTCAATTTCGTATGTAACGTCGGTGACTCGACGTAACACACTGTAAAGACCGCCGTAGTAGGATAATAGCTTTTGGAAGAAACCGATACAGCAAGACGGACACCACAGAAGCACGAGGAAACCTGGGCGCCGGTCTCTGTGGCGACGGTCATAGAGAGCTTTTTGGGAAGCCTGGGATACTGTGAGCCGTTCACGAGCGATCTGGTGAGCTGCATCGGTGCGCGATATGGCATCGAGAACGTACGTAGTGGATGAACTTAGAGCAGCGAGAAGTAACGTATTAAGAGGCAGAGAACGTTCGCGTCCATAGATAAGACAAAACAGTGAGTAGCCAGTGGTGTCATGCCTGGACGAGTTGTAAGCGAAAGTAACATACGGCAAAATAGCGTCCCAATCGCCGTGGTCGGCGGAAACGTATATTGAAAGCACATCACTCAGACTTTGGTTCAGGCGCTCTGTGAGTCCGTTCGTTTGCAGGTGATAAGCGATTGTGAGCTTGTGTTGGGTAGAGCATGACCGAAGGATGTCCTCGATGACGCGAGATAAAAGGTACTGGGCTTGGTCGGTCATAAGCTGTCGAAAAGCACCATTATGCGAGATGATGTCATAAAGAAGAAAGTCGGCGACATCCGTAACGCAGCTGATTAGGAGGGGGCAGGTAATGGCGTATCGCGTCGCGTAGTCAGTCGCGACGGCGATCCACTCGTTTCCTGATGTCGAGATTAGAAAGGGACCAAAAAAGCCCGACACGAAACAACGGTTCTACGGACATGTCAATAGGATGAAATAGGCCAGCTCGAAGCGTAGATGGCCGCTTATGGCGCTGGCATTGATTGCATCTATCGACATATCGCTGCACGGAGAAGCAGAGACTGGGCCAGAAGAAAAGGCTCTTGACGCGATTCTAAATGCGGGTGACACCTAGGTGGCCAGCGGTGGGTTGATCTTGAAGCTGGCGGAGGACAGCTGACAGCAGATGGACAGGAGGGACGTGGAGGAGTCCAGGGCCGTCGGGACGCATATTGTGGCGGTATAAGGTGCCGTCGTGAAGGCAGACCACGTGGAGTGAAGGGTCGGGTGTAGCAGAGCTAAGACTGTCGATGATTGAACGCTAGGCCGAGTCGCGGCGTTGTTCGTCCCCTATGTCAAGGAGGTCCGAGACAGACACGGCGCAGGCATCGGTGTCATGTTCGATGACGTCAGGGGAATCCACGGCGTGACAGGCAATGAGAATCTTGATGGAGCTGAATGTGCTTAATTGTGCACTACTCAAAACGAGTATTCTTGGAGGCGGAGAGCCCAACAACCTAGGTGGCCTGTGGGATCCTTGAGCGAAGAAAGCCAACAGAGGGCTTTCTGTTACCATGGTAAAGGTGCGGCCAATCAGGTATAGTACAAAATTTGGCGACAGCACAGACAAGAGGAAGATGAGCTCGTTCTGCGATTGAATAATTCTCCGGTGCGGACAGGAGGCGGCCAGCATACGCCATAACGATGTCGTGTGCGCACTGGCACTGAGCGAGGAGGCACCGATTCCATGGCCGCTGGCATCTGTGCCAACTTATGGCGGTCGGATCAACATGCTCTAATATAGAAGTCGTGAGGGCATCGATAAGCGTCCAAAAGGCAGCAGCTTGGGGCGAGCCCCATGTAGAAGCAACGTCTTTTTTAACGACTGCAGAAGGAGACGCGAAATTACGTATGAAACGGCGGAAATAATATAAACTCATTGCACGCCTCGAAAGTTCTGGATGATTGCCCATTTTAGTTTTGTCGAGAGCTAGAAGGATGTATTGAAGCACATTGAAGTGTTAAGCGGTAATGGCTTTTCTGAAGAACGTTTATTTTAAATTGCCACTGCAATTGACTTTGATGAATGTCGCCTCTACCTTGCAAATTCCCCCACAAAAATAGTTTGGTTAGAGTTGGTTCGGCTGCTCTACGTGTTTAATTCAGAGCTGATTTTTGATGATAACAGATGGTGTCTTCCTTGCTGACAATTTTCCTACCTTACCCCATCCGGTGCACGTGAAGGATTACTCAGAAAAATAAGGTTGATTTGTGTTGTTCACTTAAATGACTGATTAGGCGGACACACACTACAGCAACACACGGTATCTATAAGCAGGCGCATTTCATACCATCAGAAAAAAAATAAAGTTAGCCACATATTAATTCTGTGTACTGCTGGAAGAAAATATTTTGGAAAGACTAGACCTTCCACAACGCAGTCCTTCATACTGAACCTACGTGGCTTAAATTGATAACTTGATTGATTGAACAATTGATCACTCCCCAACCTGTTTTCCTACTCAATGTGTCACTAAATATGATTTTACTTATTGGGTTAAAATAAGATAGTTTCTTGCCATATTCTGACAACAGCCACTTTACTTCTATTCGTCACTAAATTTTAAATATACCAAAGACAACGTGTCTATACTTTTCCCTCAAGTTGATAGCACTTAAAAGATCAGTTGACGACAGTCGCTCTTGTATACGGCTTTCGACCCCTCTCTCACCTCATTGCCACAACAAATACCAATTTACACATTGTATCGCGCGATAAATTGCCCAAGCGTATGCGCACACTTCCCTTGTTCGCTATGACCTGTGAATGGACTGTGAAGTCCATTCACAGTCCATATATTGAACGCTCACTATAATAGGACATGTCGTAAGAAGCCCTTTACCTCCAATCTCGAAGCCGGGATACCTGACTTCCAATGGTCAATGCATTCCTCATCAACTGATGCATCAACTGCGACTTACTGAACGCCGGGATAACGACTTCGCCGTCGAAAACTCTCGAACTCTCAAAACAAGCACATGAACATTTCGAGTCATGGCGCGGCAAGTCATCGTTTGCACTGGTCCATTCTTCCTAATCTGTACACCATCGCTTCCACCTATGCTCAATATATTGCTTTCTCTTTTTTCTTTATTAATTGACGCCCGCAGTATTGTTATACGAGTTAGTCGTCAGCCGAACGGCGTGTGGACGCCAAAGTTCACTCGGTAAACTTGCGCAACCTCCACCCGCCGCCGCCGCCACCCGCATTCGCTTTATGCAGTTCATTAAAGAATAGATTCCCAATTCGCTCCATGTCTCAATAGCGAGGACCCCCGACAGGATCCCGAGTTTGGCACACTCGTCGAATGCATACTCGGTTCTCCCCAAGAGCCTCCGCCGCGCAGAAGCTCCATTCTTCGTGCGAAGCGGCGGCGAGTACACAACCAATGAGCCGGCACAGATGTCCAGACTTCCACGCGGGGCGACGATTAGAACCGCGGCTCGCGCCGACCCCCCCCCCCCCCCCCCCCCCCCCCACACACACACTGTGTTGGACTAGCGTCGCGCTTATTTGATGGGCGCCGGGGGGAGCTCCACATTCGACGCCATCCTTCGCAGTTGATCGCCTGATTGAGACATGGGGTTGCTGCCTACGCGCCGTAGTGTGCACACTCGGCACACGGCACACAACCCTTTGGCAATCATTTCGCCGGCCACGCAAACAGATGACTGGGGTGAGGCCTCATTGTGCCGTCACGAGGGAAAACGCGCAGCAAGCTTAAGGCGCAACGGCGCCAGCGGTAGCAGTGGCCCAACAGTGTCGACGTGACACGCCTCGTACTATAAAGCGCCATATTTGCCTCCGCTGGGTGCACCGACGAGACGGTTTCTGGAGATGAAGTGGCTGCAAATGACCAACACGCTGACGATTATGCGATTTTGGCACGTGGTGCGCAGTCCCACTTCCGTTTGAGCGCTTTCGTATCTTCAACATTAATGGTCACTAAGAGGCATAGATAGACTGCACTTTACAAATTATAATTTTCGTCGCGAAATCTCTGTTGGTTTCTTTTGTTCAGTAAGAACGTTGTACGCAGCTAAGTAAAACACAATTATGTCAAATAAGCTATACTGTTTAGCAACAGCAACTCATACCTTTTAGGTGAGAGGGTGTTCGAAGTAAAAATAAAAATAGCTATTATTACGTAAGAAAAAGAAAGGGTGACAAGCAACGTCGTCAAGGTCGCGCGCCTTAATCCCGGCCGCGGTGGGTGTATTTCGATTGGGGCAAAATGCAAAATGACTCGTGCACTCAGGTTTAGTTGAACGTTAAAGAACATCAAGAGATCGAAATTAATCCAGAGTTTCCCATTATACAGCTTACCTCATAAGCAAGTCATGGTTTTGCATGGTTTTACCTCAGGCAACATGGTTTTGGGACGTAAGACCGCGGGAAAAAAATGACGCCGATCATTTGTCTTGCTATCGAATCTGAATGTCTCGATGTGTCCGTAAAGAGAGCGTTCGTGCCTTAAAAACAACGCTTGCTTTGTGAGCTATTGCAATGTTTCAAAATATCAGGCTTAACGAAAGCTTCTTCTTCCGAAAACACCTTCCGAAAGAAGACAAATATAATACGAGCACATAACCTAAACAAGGGCAAGATACGGACAAACTACGGCATGCAAAAGCAGTCATTCATAGTTGCAGATTTTCATCATCCTGCCATGCACACTACTGTAAACCAATCACCATCTCTAGGAATCTTTTCTTTTAGCGAACATCTATTTATTGTTGATCAAAAATTATTGTTCACTTTGAAACTGCAAATAGCATTCAACATTTCTGTTATGTAGGCGGGAACTTCAAGTGATATATGATCCACTGTTCGATCTCACTTCTGGGTCAATATAACGCAGAAAGTAATCTTGGTGAAGCAGCAGATTCTAGGGGCGCTGTTTCTCTTGATAGCCAGATTTTCTTGTCATGTTCGAATGGATCCATTGACCTCACACAGCATCCTAGGTCCAATGCCCGGCCCTTCAAAACAGCAGCGGGTTTTGGATTTATTGGTCAAATACCTGTCACAAATCGGTCTAAACGGCCAGCTTTAAAGATTAGCCATTTCGTATAGAAAAGCCTAAATTTACCCACCATCTCACCTGTCAATATTAGTATCAGATTCACTTGCGCATTGCATACTTCGTTTTATTAAATTAATTTAAATTATGGGGTTTTACGTGCCAAAACCACTTTCTGATTATGAAGCACGCCGTAGTGGAGGGCTCCGGAAATTTCGACCACCTGGGGTTCTTTAACGTGCACCTAAATCTAAGCACGCGGGTGTTTTCGCATTTCGCCCCCATCGAAATGCGGCCGCCATGGCCGGGATTCGATCCCGCGACCTCGTGCTCAGCAGCCCAACACCATAGCCACTGAGCAACCACGGCGGGTATACTTCGTCTTATTCTCCTTTCGTCTTTTTTCTACTCTCATCTGGATTCTTTCCATCCCATTCCCCATCCTATCCAGAGTAGCATGCCAGCAGTTGCATACGCGTCACCGGCAAAAATATGTTTTTCTAATAAAAAGTCCCTCTCTCTTCTGTTATGTATTGCATGTACTTTCCATTTACGGTGTATGCATTCACTTTATGTAGTTTGCTTATCGTGTGTGCTTGAGTGCTTTGCGTGCTGGGAAAGGGGACTGAACCTTAGCCTTTCGTGCTTTTTTTGTCAGCCTCTGAGACAGAGCTTCTTTGTATACTTCTGTGAAATCAACATTCATTCAACCCTCTCGGGCTTTCCCGACCATGGCAGCTGGGTGCTGCGCCTGTCTTTCCGAGAAGCCCACACTTAAGAAATCGTTGCTGGAATCGAGCCTCGGTGCCCCAGTGCAGTAGCCCGACAGTCTAATTATTAAGCCACAATCACACAATCGTGCCGAAGACAGCCAGGTCATTGATGTGATCGCCGTGCGTGTCACATTGCGTAGCACGGTTGTGCGACAGCACAGTTTCCCTTACGCCAAAGACGCATGGATAAAATTGGCACATTTATAGCATTTTGAATTAGCAGTTTTACAGAAGCTTCGCTTCACACACACGCCAAGATGTGTGTTGAACCTGCATAATTTTATTGGACCACAATGCCTCTTTCATCTGCAGCGCGTCAGAATGCCATTTACAGTTTACTAACAAAAACTAATTCACAGAAAACCTTGTTTAAAATACGTTATACGACGCATACTAAGTCTCCATCAGGCGAGGCTTAACGCAGAAGCTCTCTCACGCCGGTCTGGCGTCTTGAGTCGGCAACATAAATCTTAGGCGCGAGAGTGCCTCATCCAAGCTTCTAATGGAGAATCGATTGTTCTCGTGCGCGCTAATGGCCTCGACCCATTGGTGTGGCTATCCTGGAGAGCGCTCTTGCCTGTATCTTGAGTGAGGATTATCAATGTTGGCGTAAACGAGCCGCAGAAGATGGCGTGCGGCCCTCGGTTTAAGCGTCGTTCACGGCATTCGAAAGTGCGAGAATCAACGGCGGCGGTTCTTTCGCTTAATCGAGCCGCACTTAAAATGTGCACGCTGCTAATGGCTCGCACACGTGCGCGCGTTGACAGGGCGTGTTGCCGTGAGCTCGTGGGCGTGCGTGTGTTTGGGTGCGCTGGCTTGTTCACGCGCGTTGCGCACAGCAGTTCTGGGCTGATCTGTGCACAAATAGATGTACTTGAAGAGTGAGGGAGTGAATATGTCGCCTCTCTCATTCCTTGCACTTTTAGTTGCTGCCTTTTAACCATGTCGCAGTATATTTCAGCAAAAAAATATAAAATAATGTAGAAAGATACGTTTAAGAGATTTGGAGCCTTATTTTAATATTCACATTTATGTCGCCTTGACCGTAAGGTCGATTCTCGGGGGACCAATAGGAAATCACGCACGGCGTTCTCGTTTCTTCTATATTGACACGAACTTGCGGCGCCAATAGCCACTGTATGTGCCAGCTCTTTTTGAATTACCTATTTGTGACTGTTCAGAAACGCTCTGTGCATTCGTTTCTTCTCCTTCCTTTGTTTCTGGAGTGCTCGATCACAAGGAAGCAAAGCAAAGAAAGGAAGCCGGTCGCGTAGTGTTTGGCATGAAGTTGATCGTGGCTCACGAGAAACTAAAGCTCTCCTAGATGTACTTGACACAGAAAAAAAGAACCGACCGGCCCCCTATTTATTTTTCTGTCCTCAACTTATGCCATCGGCCCATGCGAAGATGCTTCGCTGCACTGGATGGATGTGCTGCCCGTGGGGTGAAAGCACTTCGTAGCTTAGGAAGCATGCCGCTGCTGAGAACTTAATCGCTCTTCCCTCTTCTCTTTTCATCCTCGATCGAAGTAGGCCACCTCTCCCGGATTCCTTGCTTCCGGAGACGCACAGATTGCGGAACACTTTGGAATATTAAAAGAAAGAACTTATGGGGAGCCTGATAACGTCTGTGGAACATGCCTTGAGGTAGAAGGCAGGCCTCAAGGCCTCACAGGAAGGCATTGACGAAGTATTGCTTCTTCTTTTGATGTTTTTTTTTTATTTTGCTTCGAACAATTATGACTCGATGGGGAAATTCCTTGTCCGTAGCTTCATTTGAATCTGATAAGTGGACAGCGATCAACTTTGCGCATCGGACGTTTCTTTCAACAATTTATGTCGGGAGTTCAGGGATGAGCCGATGAAAAGGGACGCAGTTTTCGACAAGAGGCGATGGTCACCGCCATGAATTGTGATGAGCGTCTGCGCGTGTTCAAAGAAATCACTCCACTTTCTCTACCTCTCTCTTCCACGCTCTAGCAATACAACCTCTCACTTCTATCTAAATCTGCAATAAATGAGCGGTGATCAAGTTTGGACGACGCTTCTTTGTACAATCCACGAGAAAACGGCAATGAAAGAAGAAACTTCCACTCATTTTCTTTTTGTTCTAAACAACAAAGGCAGTATGGTATGGTATGGTATGATGAACTTTATTTAATGTCCTGAAGATCAACCCTTAGGTTGACGCGGGCGGCTCCCACGTCGGGACAGTAAGGTTTAACCTTACCGCCGTATCATGGGCCTTCTGGACGGCCTGTACAACAAAGGCAGTGGTAAATTTTATTTATATTTGTATTATTGTTAAAGATTCTCTTCGTTAAGGCTGGGCAGATGACCCTTTCATTCGGACATCGCGCAGTTGGATGAAGAAATAATCCGACAGGAACGGGGGTACCATTTTAGTCGTAATTATGCAGTGTTTCGCCTGGGGATATTTAATTTAGGTGTTTTACAGTGCAGCTCTTGGGTGCCTGGGTTGAGCGTCGGCGTACCCCGGCATAACTGCGCAAACGCGCTCGCGCCGCTGCTTGCGCATTCGTCGTCGTCTTCTTCCACAGCCATGGCTTCGATGCCGTTCATCACGCCGGCGTTCTCATAATGCCCCTGCCTCTACGAAAGCGTTTATTATTATTATTATTACTATTATTATTATTATTATTATTATTATTATTATTATTATTATTATTATATGGTTTTTAAGGGATGCCGTCGCCTTTAATTCGCGCCGGCTACTCCTTCCCAAGGCGTTGACGGCACTGGCCCACTGACAATCGGTGCGGTGATTTCGGTCTCAAATACTTCGCCTCAATATATCACGAAATGAAAACAAGTATGGAGCTGCGCTCAAATTTCGCATTAGGGAGTATCGTAATCGTCGGACGCATTTTCTTTATTTAATATTGTAGTCAGCGATTCCATGCCGCCACATGCTGACAAAATTACTTGAATGTTATCGGCGCGCATCATTCGTGCGAGCTGTGCCACATATTAACTGCAGCTCATCCTGTGAATTCAAATGCCGGCGGAAAGTCTTCGTCACTAAATCCGCCTGGATGTAATAACTGCGCTGCCTTCCCCCTTCCCCTCTGCGCCTACAAAGTGCCTTCGCGGAGCCAATGGGCATATTTAGTTAAGAATAACTACTCGAGTTATGGTGAGGTATATTACAAGCTTCGAAGAAAAATGGGGTGCATACTTTCAGAGCAAAATATTCTTCAAAAGGTGGTTTGCTGGGCGAGTTGGCAATGCAACCTTGACAGCACAAAATATTGCTACGGCACAATATGCGCGATCACGAAAGGCCAGCAGTGTGAAGACGACGACGACGATTAGAAGCTAGCGCGGGCTGTTGCCTCTTGGCCAAGCGCAGCGTATTTTCCTTGTAAATATATTTGTACATAGCTTTTCGTCTGCGTCTTCCTACGTAACATATCTGGTGGAGGTGGACGTTCCCTGTACCTCGTCACGGAGCTTCGCAGTGGACGGTACGTCGAGCCTTCCTTCATGGCTCCCGGCGACGACAACCCGACTCCGCCGGCTCCGACACCTGCTGCCACTTCGACGACCTACATCACTCTCCCCGCTCCCCGTGATCCTGGCGTATTCTCGGGCCAAGATGGGGAAGACGTCGATGACTGGATCAGCCTGTATGAACACGTCAGCCGCAATAACCGGTGGGACCCTACTATTATGCTCGCCAACGTAGTCTTTTACCTCGGTGGCACACCTCGAGTTTGGTATCGCACGCACGAAGATGAGCTCACCAGTTGGGATTCACTTAAGACACAGCTTCGAGACTTGTTCGGCAACCCCTACGGTCAACAACTTGCCGCGCAGAAGGCGCTTTCCGGCCGTGTGCAGACGTCAACAGAGCCCTATGTCACGTACATTCAGGACGTCTTGGCTCTGTGCCGCAAAGTTGACACCCACATGACTGAGTCAGACAAGGTTTCCCACATCCTCAAAGGCATTGCCGATGACGCCTTCCACTTGCTCGTTTGCAACAACGTAGCGACGGTGGATGCTGTTATAAGAGAGTGCCGCCGCCTGGAACTCGCCAAAAGCCGACGTATTGACCAGCAGTTTGCCCGTCTGCCCAACACCCCAGCGACATCTTCCTGTGCCGACGCTCCTCGTCCCAACAACACTGCCGATGTTACCAGGATCGTCCGGCGTGAGATCGAGGCCGCCTATCCGGCTGCCTTCGACTCCAGTCCCGCCAACACATCTGCAGTCACGGTCTCACTGATCCAGGCAGTTGTCCGCCAGGAGTTTGAAAACATGGGTCTTCACACCATCTGCTCGGCCCATCGCCCTAATACCCGCCCGGCTTCTTCGATTTCGCCCCGTCCCGCATCTTCTTACCCACCACGTTTCCGCAACCCATCTGAATGGCGCACTGCTGACGACAAGCCTATTTGTTTCCACTGCCATCGAATCGGGCACATTTCTCGGCACTGTCGTAGTCGCTGGAGTTCCCCGAGCCGGCCTACTTATACTGCCTACTCTCGCCCCTCAGGTGGCCCTTCTCGTCCCTATGCCGCACGCTCCGATAATGCCGCCACTGATTCTCCTGCAACGAACCGCCCCTATTCTCGTTCGCCTTCGCCCCAACGACGACAATCTCGCTCTCCCCAGCCCCGTCGCTCCTATTCGCCGACTCCCTTCGGACGCCGCTCCCAGCCGGAAAACTAGACGATGCAGCGCCTCGAGGTGACGCTGCATTGCTCCCTACGCCGCCAAATCCTCTACTGACTTTGCCCACTCATCTGAACCTCCTTGACGTGCAAGTCGACGGTGTTTCTGTGTCTGCTCTCATAGACACTGGGGCGCATTTGTCCGTAATGAGCGCTGACCTTCGTAACCGGCTCAAGAAAATTATCACGCCCGCCACGACGCCTGTTGTCCGTGTCGCCGATGGCGGAACAGCCCCCGTAATTGGTATGTGTACCGCCCGCGTCTCCTTCGCCGATCGCTCAACAATCGTGCTATTCACAGTCATCGCCCACTGTCCCCACGACATCATCCTCGGCTTAGACTTCCTTTCCGCACATTCTGCTCTCATCGATTGTTCCGCCAGTACTCTCCGCCTTGACCTGCCTGTTCTGGATCCTGCTGAACCACACCCCAGTCGCCTCAGTTCCGCCGACTTCGTTCGCTTGCCACCTTCGGCACTGACCTACGTTGACCTAGTGTCATCCCCACCAGTCCCCGACGGTCACTACATCGCGGCTCCTATGCAAGACGTCCTCCTTACACATGGGATCACAGTACCCCATACAGTTTTATCTATTACGGCGAATTGCGTCTGCCTGCCAGTGGTCAACTTTGGCTTGACGACACAAGTGCTGCCACGTGGGATGTCTTTGGCCCAGCTTTGTTCATTCGAGGATCACTCAGTAGCATCCATTGCAGTAGACGACACTTCATCCGATACTCCTCTACCATCGCAGTCGGCAAATTGTACCATCGCTGACTTACGGCAAATGATTGCCCCCGACTTGCCCTCCGAGCACGCTCGTGAACTCTACCGCGTTCTGTTTTCCTACCACGATATTTTTGACTTTAACGATCGTCCTTTAGCCCAAACTACAGCTGTCAAACATCGCATTAATACCGGCGATGCCCCTCCTATTCATCGCCGCCCGTATCGAGTGTCACCAGCTGAGCGTCAAGTTATTCACGCAGAAGTTCGCAAAATGCTTGCCAAGAACATTATTGAACCATCATATAGTCCATGGGCGTCACCTGTAGTACTGGTCAAAAAGAAGGATGGCTCATGGCGCTTTTGCGTGGATTATCGGCACCTTAACAGGGTTACCAAAAAGGACGTGTATCCCCTACCTCGGATTGATGACGCCCTTGACTGCCTCCACGGTGCTCGCTATTTCTCTTCTATTGACCTTCGCTCCGGCTACTGGCAGATTGCCGTGGACGATCTCGACCGCGAGAAGACTGCTTTTGTCACACCCGACGGTCTTTATCAATTCAAAGTGATGCCGTTTGGTCTATGTAACGCCCCTGCCACTTTTGAACGCATGATGGACTCCCTTCTTCACGGTTTCAAATGGTCCACGTGCCTGTGCTACTTGGACGACGTTATCGTATTCTCCCCAACGTTCGCTACGCACCTCGAGCGCCTCTCAGCAGTCCTGGACGTTTTTCGGCGAGCCGGTCTGCAACTCAACGCATCGAAGTGCCAATTCGGCCGTCGCCAGATTACCGTCCTTGGACATCTCGTTGACGCGAACGGAGTGCAACCGGACCCAGGCAAGATCCATGCTGTTACGCACTTCCCTGTTCCGAAGTGTGTCAAGGATGTGCGCAGCTTCATCGGCCTTTGTTCGTACTTCCGCCGTTTCGTGAGAAATTTCGCCGCCATAGCACGACCACTAACCGACCTTTTGAAAAAAGACGCTCCTTTCCAGTGGGGCGATAACGAGGCCTCTGCATTCTCTCATCTAATCGACATTCTCACAACGCCTCCCGTTTTGGCCCATTTCGATCCTTCTGCGCCTACCGAAGTCCGTACTGATGCCAGCGGTCACGGAATTGGAGCAGTACTGGCACAACGCCAGCGTGGCCACGACCGTGTTATCGCTTACGCCAGCAGGCTCCTCTCACCCGCGGAGCGCAACTATTCCATCACTGAGCGTGAGTGTCTGGCCCTAGTTTGGGCGGTTGCGAAGTTCCGCCCATACTTATATGGCCGATCCTTTTCCGTTGTCACAGACCATCACGCGCTTTGCTGGTTATGCTCACTGAAAGATCCTACAGGAAGACTTGGTCGCTGGGCCTTACGCCTCCAAGAATATTCGTATACTGTCACCTATAAATCTGGCCGACTGCACAAGGACGCAGACTGCCTGTCTCGCTACCCGGTCGACGAGCCTGACGACGCCGACAGTAGTAGCGCCAACGGCATTTTCTCTGTCTCTGCCTTCGGTAACATCGCCGATGAGCAGTACCGAGACCTATCGCTGCGAGCACTTATCGAGCGTCTGCGCTCTACACCTACCGACGCATCCGTTCGCCGATATGTCCTCCAGGGTGGCATTCTGTATCGAAGGAACTTCCTCCCTGACGGCTCTGACCTTCTTCTTGTCGTGCCAAAACAGCTACGACAGACTGTGCTCTTTGAGATGCATGACGCACCCACTTCAGGACATCTTGGGGTAACCCGCACGTACGACCGCGTCCGCCGCCGCTTCTATTGGCCTGGTCTCGCTCGCTCCGTTCGACGCTATGTTGCTGCCTGTGATCCCTGCCAGCGTCGGAAGACACCTCAGGTGCTACCTGCCGGTCATCTCCAGCCGATCACCGTCCCTGTGGAACCGTTCTTTCGTGTTGGATTAGACCTGCTCGGTCCCTTTCCCACGTCATCTTCTGGGAACAAATGGGTAGCCGTCGCGACTGATTACGCCACCCGATACGCTATCACTCGGGCTCTCCCTACCAGCTGCGCCACTGACGTCGCGGACTTTCTCTTGCGTGACATTATCTTGCTTCATGGCGCCCCGCGACAGCTGCTTACTGACCGTGGTCGAAACTTCCTCTCGAAAGTTATCGCTGACATTGTGCGTTCCTGCTCCATTCAACACAAACTGACTACTTCATACCATCCTCAAACCAATGGCCTGACAGAGCGGTTAAACCGTACTCTTACCGATATGCTGGCCAAGTACGTTTCCAAGGACCACCACGACTGGGACATTGCCCTTCCTTACGTAACATTTGCGTACAATTCTTCCCGGCACGACACCGCCGGATTTTCTCCCTTTTATCTACTGTACGGTCGCGAACCTACCTTGCCCCTAGACACGGCACTTCCTCCTGCTGCGGTCTCAACAAGCGAGTATGCGCGCGACGCCATCGCCCTCGCTGACCATGCACGCCAGCTTGCCCGTGCTCGACTGACGGCCTCACAGACCACTCAGCAGTGTCAGTACAACGCCCGCCATCGTGACGTACAGTTTTCACCTGGTGCGCTCGTGCTCCTGTGGTCGCCCTCTCGTCACGTCGGACTTTCAGAGAAGCTCCTTTCGCGATACACAGGGCCCTACCGCGTGCTGCGCCAGGTGACGCCTGTGACTTACGAAATTGCTCCTGTGGCCTCAACCTCGTCCTCCCCTGTGGCATCTAGTGATGTCGTACACGTCAGTAGGCTCAAGGCCTACTACACTGCTTCCGAGTCCGATCTTTAGTCGCTCCGGGACGGCGCTTTTGCAGCCGGGGGTAGTGCTACGGCACAATATGCGCGATCACGAAAGGCCAGCAGTGTGAAGACGACGACGACGATTAGAAGCTAGCGCGGGCTGTTGCCTCTTGGCCAAGCGCAGCGTATTTTCCTTGTAAATATATTTGTACATAGCTTTTCGTCTGCGTCTTCCTACGTAACAATATTATGGACGGAAAGAAAGAAAACAGATACATATATTCTTAAGGCGAAAGCCGATTAATTTACATTTATGTTAGAGACCAAAATTGAAGAACAAACGGAGAAAAAGCGTGGAGGGAAGCACTGGCTTTCTTGCTCCAGTGAATGCAAGATTAAAAGCAGCCAAGCATGAAAAACGCAAATGCCGAAGAATAACGGTGCTACAGTTCTTCCCAACTTTCTTATTTTTTTTTTCTGTTGAAGTGCGGTTGAATTTTCGGCGAAGACTGTTGCCTAGGATACGAGCCATGATTTCATGAAGAGTGGGAACACCGATCGTGTGACAGCACAAAGCAAGATTAACCTACCATGTACATGCCGTCTCTTCTCTAAATGGCTATACAGGTGACTTCTGCGGTAAGAAGAAAAAAAAAAAGAAAAACGTTTCGTCTGAAAAATGTAGCACTAGAGAACCGCTTTGGGGAAATTTTGCTCAACTACACAGAGGTAACTGGTTATTGCCTGTCGTAATTCCGCCAGGGAGAGACGACTGGTAGAAGCTGCGCAGTATTCTATAGGGACAATCTTGCAGCGGTAAATGCTCCAGCAGTTTTTATTACAAACTAAACCTTGACATTCGACGCTCTAAAAACGTCAACTGCCTGGATAACCGTGCGATATTGCAACAGTAACACAACCATCTGACTCTGTACACTTGCCTCAAACACGAAGCCACTGAGGCTTGGAATAGCTGAAAGCTGAATTTCGCATCAAATATATACCCACGAATGCGCATGCGCAAGCTATAGATCGTCCAGGCGTGCGCATAATTGTGCGCCGCGAGAATAATAAGCGTGTCTGCGAAATTAGAGCAGTAACGCAATATGCGCCAATACTGGCTTTGGTTTACAGCAAACACGGCGTTTTCCTTGGCTGGTGACCGTAGAGCATACCCAGTGTGCCTTTTTATGCGACACACTTGTGTGTTCACGAGTGTTATGCGCTTGTTGGAATTATTTTCTTACTTTCCCTTTTTTATGTTCTTGTCTGAGTAACGAATATGAGATTTTAGACAACTAGCTCTAACGGAGCCCACATCCTCAAGTTTCTACTTGTTAAAAATAAATCATTGAATATACATACAATGAACCTCCAGGAACCGTAAAAACATTATCCGATTAACAGGAGTGCCGAAAACTGAGAAAGCTGTGCAGATGTGCCGCACTATATGTCATACACCTTCTTAACACAGTTGGATATGTTAAGCATAAAGAAGTCAATGCAGTAGCTACTTTGTCCCGTGTTTAGGGCGCAGTCGACGGCTGCTGGATTAGATAACCTTTTTTAGTTTCGTTATCGAGCAGGCGCCGGTAACATATCAACACGAGATCAACGCACTTGCTGCGTCAGTCAATGGACCAAGAATACGCGCTTCTTCAGAGGGAGTTCAAATTATCGCCCGACACTCTGTAAGGAGTCCGCGGTTGTCTTTCATTTGGTCATCTATGGGATGAGTGGTGGCGACGCGAAGCTATCCAGGTCAGCGCATGCTATGTATTTAAATTATGTCAAATTCTTACCTGTCTCAGTTTCTGCCAACATTTTTTAATAAGGCTTTCCGGTTAAATACAGGTGTCGCAAATGATGCTTATAGTCATTAATCCTTTTAAAAAGCTTTGTTAGAGCTTGCTTATGTAGTTACATTTACAGAGAGTTATGAAAATGCTGATTCCGAATAACGGAAGCATTCTTTGCATTACCCAAATGCAAAAGCAAGCAATCTAGAAGCTGTTGTTCTGTTTAAGCGATTTTCGTTTACCGAGATTTTACTCTAAACAAAAACTGAGGCTCAGTGCAGAGGCCTAAGAAAAATCCAATACAAGGCTACGTAAACTCTACCTTAGGTGGCGAAACAAAGCAGCCAGGAGTATTTTTCTCTTAGTAACAGGCTGCCAAGGTAATAGTAAAACCTATTCGAATTATTTCGCTTCATTGCAGATACAACATAAAGAAGAAAGAGCAGGCTTGCGCAAATGAAAATATTGGTAGCCCATTTTCTGCTCTTCGTCGTGCCTTGTTTCTTCTGAGTAGAACAGAAATAATTGTTACGCAGTAATGCCTTTGTTCGCTTCCGTGAATTTCCATTTTATTATCTGTCGAACCCTCTGGTATTTATTTTGTTCTTGTTGAACAGGTACCAGAAATAAAAAGCGTTCTTAATGCAGCTATATTATACATGTGTGTGTGTGTGTGTGTGTGTGTGTGTGCGTTATATCATATAGAGCAACAATATATATTCCTGAAGAAAACGAGCGGTTTTCTATTTGTCTTACGTCTCTACATTTCAAAGGCTCTGTTTACCGGCATGATTCAGTCACTAATAATGTTGTACAGGTTCCAGTAACTTTCCAGTAATTGAAAAACAACTGAGAGGCGTAAGAGTACGTTCATACGTGCAGTCTCGTTGCTCTTGGCAAATTTTCGCAGCCTTTATCACAAAATTTACGCACCAAACACGTTCATACATTCTTACACCACAGATATAGTAACAGGTACGGAAACGTGGCTCTCCAGCCACATCACAAACAGCCGACTTGCGCTTGACCCATTTTTTTTTATCTTTCTAAAGGACCGGGAAGTCTTTCGAGGAGGCAGAGTTGCTATAGTCATTAAAGATGACTATCAACCGTCTCTAGTGATAGCCGATTCTCCCCTTGGAGTAGTCTGGGTCTCTGCATGCATTGTATACGCGCAATGTGTCATTGGGGTATGCTATTGTCCAACTGATAGCCGTTTGGAATTTGATCATTTTTTAATGATGCTGCACAACAGGTCATATCCCGGTTCCCAAAATTCATATTGATATCAGGGGGTGACTTTAATTACCCAGGTATCAAGCTGTCGACGTCGTCCTTGAAGGCAAATAGCAACAGATCTGAAAGCCTTCATTTTCTACAAATCTTGCACTTCCACCATTTAACTCAATTTGTGCGCGAAGCAACTCGGGGTGTCCACGTACTAGACATTCTTTACACAAATCATCCAGACCCTGCTGGGACACATGTACTAGAATCATTAAGTGATCACATGGTGGTGTAGTGTTTCTTTGCATTGAAACCTGCCGAGCAAAATACAGCGAAAAAATGCATTGTCAACTACGCACGCGCCGACACTAGCAGAATGATTGGTATGTAAGCCTCATTCACAGCCGACTTTGCAAACAATTTTCAAAACTGAACGGTAAATGATAACTGGAGCTTGTTCCGCGATAAACTCAAAGAAGTTGGAACTAAGTGTCTACCAAAATCACCATCAGCTCAAGCCAGAACGATCCATGGTTTAACCGCGAAGTAAAGAAATGCATAAACAAGAAAAAATAGCGTTCAGAAAAGCTGCTCGAACAAATGCTCCAGAAGAGTGATAAAATTAGAAAACCATAGCCCGCCATACAGAAACTACAATTCTCGAAGCTAAGAGAGAGAGAGAAATAAACTTTATTGTGAGACCAGGCTTCTTGAGCCCAAAGGTGGGTGGCCTCCTCAGTCCAGGTAGCCATGGCTCGCTGCCGCCGCCCGAGCCCTGTTCACCAACCGTAGCTGGTTGTCAGGGTGTTGCGTCACCAGCAGAGCCTCCCACTGGTCTTCCAATTCTTCTTCTGAATCCGCTTCTTTCTGCATGTTATCGCCTGGTGGTGATGATGATGGTGGTGCTTCTCGATTATTCCTGCATCCAAGCACCATATGGCGCAAGGTGTTGGGCGTGTCCGGCGGGCAGAACTTGCAGTCTCGCCCGTAGATGCCCGGGTACATGGCGTGCAGCAGTGTTCCGTGTGGGTAGGTTCCAGCCTGTAGTCTTCTCCAGGTTACCGCTTGGTCCCTACTCATCGTCTTATGCGCGGGCGGGTAGCAACACCTCTGCTTCCTGTAGTGCGCCAAGATATCCGAGTACTTCTTGGATACCCGTTCATCATCCTCGTCACAGTCGTTGGTACGTGTTCTCTGTGCGTCGGAGATGGCTCGGCGTGCATGATCTCGAGCCGCGGCGTGCGCCGCCTGGTTCCCCGTGAGAGACTCGTGTCCCGGCGTCCAGAGGACTTGTGCTGCTTCTATCTTGGTGTTGTTCAAGACCTTAAGTGCTGCCTTTCCAATCCTTCCGTTCATATACCTTCTGCAGCTAAAGACAAGTTTTTCAATTGCACCCTGATCCAAAAGAGTTCTGGCAAGTAGTTAACCCAAACCCAAATCACACTGCTCGCTTACTCATTTTCGAAAGCGGAGCAGTGTTTAACACAAGAAATAGCACAGAGCAAATGCTTCTGTGCAGTTTTCACTAATGAACTGCCGCTTGATAACACTCACGTACTTGAACAATCATCTATTCAATTCCCTTTTTCATCCATCATGATATGTCAACATGGTGTCTCTGACGCGATTGACAGGCTTCGTCATAAAACCAGCCCAGGTCTTGGCGGTATAAGTGCTAAACTTCTAAAATTAACCTCGCACTACTCTTCTGTTTTGTTATCTTAATATTTCAGCAGTCCCTAGATACGGGGTGCCTACCGGAAGATTGGAAATCAGCATTAGTAATACCGGTATTTAAAACTGGTGACACAGCACACCCTAATAATTACAGGCCTATATCACTGACATCTATTTGTTACTAATTACGTGAACACATCGTGTACTCTCACATGATAGCCTATCTTAAACGATAATAGCCGGCTCCTTGATAACCAACATGGCTTTCGTCAAAATCGCTCGTGTCAGACGCAACTGTATGAACTTGTAACAGATATTCATATCTCTCTGTGCACATTAATTTGTACAGACGCCATTTTTATTGATGTTTCTAAAGCTTTCGACCGGGTACCTCATAATGCACTAAACGTGAAAGCTAGCAACCTACAGCTTGACACGAGGCAATCGATTGAGGAGTTCCTAACGAACAGATTTCAAGTAATCAGTTTAAACAACTCCTTTTCTAACTGCACTCACGTCAGTTCGAGACTTCCACAAGGGCCCGTCCTTTGCCCACTGCTATGTTTAATATACATCAATGACATCGCAACTAACACTATTTCGCATATACGTCTCTTCGTAGATGACTGCGTCTTGTATAATGAAATAAGCTGCCCTGCGGACATCTGTACTGCAGTCTGTGCTGCAGTCTCTGGGCTGCAGTCTGATTCAATAAAACTAACTGACTGGTGTGACACGTGGCAGATGGAAATTAACATAGCCAAAACTAAACACGTAAATTTGCTTCGATTACTCGACTTACATCTGACCAGTATACAAAACGCCCTATTACTTTGGCTCAATATCTTCAATCGAGTACTTGGGTGTTTGCCTCCAATCTAAGCTTGAATGCTCACATTGAGCACATTACCATAAAAGCATGTAAAAAACTTGGTTACCTGAAACGACACTTACACCTTGTGAACACAGATACCAGACTTCGCGTATAGAGTTCTCTTATCAGACCCTCTTTAGAATATGCGTCCAAAATTTGGCACCCCATCACTCTAATCTTACGAATCGACTCGAATCAGTTCAAAATAAAGCTGCGTGGTTCATCTTATCTTCATACTCTCAATACCAAAGTGTGTCCGCCTTAAACAAATCACTGAATCTCCCTTCTCTTGACATGCGCAGGAAATTGACACGGTTGTCGTTCTTCCACAGTCTTTAACAAATAACATTACAATTGCACGAGCCCATATTCTTCCCGCTCCTTACATCTCGACTCGCGCAGACCATGTTCATAAAGCAAAACATATATTTGCCAGTACTAACGCTTATGAAAATTCGCCTATAGTTTTATCTATTGCCGAATGGAACTCGCTACCTCCAAACATTGTCTCGCTTACGGAATCATCATTTCATGCAGCACTGCTAACCTATTTAGAGTGTATCAGCCTGTCTGTACCCGCATATGCTTGAATATCTACTTAAACAGTGATTTTAATGTGCTTGGTATTGTATAACATTCATTCCGTTTCCTCTGATAGGTCTTTCCATAGCTTGCTTACCTAAATCGTCATTCGATTGTATCTTTAAACTTGTGTTCTGATTGGTACCGGTCGTCTCCATCGCGTTTTAAGGTCTTGTGCGTTTTTCACACTACCAAATATTGTATCAACTCTGTTTCTCTTTTCTTTCTTTATTTTATTTTTTCTGTTTTGTTTGTTTCTATTCGACGTCTAGATAAATTTTTTTTATTGTTCCTAATGTCTTCCTATATTATTACTATTTTACACACTGCACTTACGCTCGACCTTTTTCGGCCCGTCCACTCAATGTAATGCCCTAACGGGCCTTCAAAAAACGGGTACTCAAAAAAAAAAAAAAAATAAGACCGTCCTGTCACGTGGGCAGAAGTATTTTCTTTTCTTGCTCGCTTTTTTTTTATAAATTCAACTAAATGCGCTAAAGCAGACGACACTACAATTGGGGTAATACAGGTGCGCCCATTCGACGGGTCATTTGTTTACGCACTTAGCTTGAAAAACATAAACTAAATTCTTTTCCAAGCGAGCATGCCATTTTTAAGTTGCCTTCCGTGAATTTGAAAACCGTATATTACATATTTTTTACCGCACTCTATTTTTCCTATAAGTGTGTCAAACGAACGAGGAACAGCACTTTTCTTCTATTTGTTCCATTCAACGTACGGCGCATTGCTTCGTAGGCTAAATTTCGCCCCAGCGCACGTGAAGATAATTTGATAACTTGAAGACACGGTGCAGTAAGAGATGCGTTTTCGTCAAGGTGATGAAGTAGGCCATTGAAGTCTCGAGCGTAATGGCTGCACATTCCTGATAACATACAGTAAAAAATAATAATAATAATAATAAGAAGAAGAACAAGAAGAAGAAGTATGTGGGGAACTAATTTAGTTTACTGCGCGCGTCGTAGGAGTCTCATTAGCGAATGTAGACCTTCCGCATCGCACGACCTTCCTGAAATTTGATCGCTACGGCCGCTTGCGAAAACTGAAGTGTCGGATTACTAATTAGACCAAGGATATTGCTAGTTTTAATGGTGTCCTTGCTGTATATCGTCCTTAAAACGTGGTGCTTGGGCAAACGCACAAAACCGCAGTGCATAATGAGAATGAAACAGGATCCGACAACGCCACTATGAAGCTTCCAACGCGAGATATAAAACGATGATATGATAACGCATCTGTGAATGCAATAACGCCAGGTTCGAGCATGAGGAACGCCTAACTATCTGCGCCCTGAAGTTTGCGATCCACCCACGCATGAGTAAGCAATAGCTACGCCTGAGAATATGATAGGCAAGACGAATATGTTGAATGTAGCTTCCTTCTCCCGTAGTAAACAAGACGCGCTAATGGGCACTGCCTTATGGCCACTTAAATGTCAGGTTCATCGCAGGTTAGGCGGGAAGTGGCTTCCCGGCTTTCTTCCAGTTGAAGAGTCATATCGAGGGAAAATGTCAACAGCGTACTTAGAAAAGTTGCTTCATAACGCGAAAATGGAGTAGCATGAGGATTTTGATTTTTACTTCAGCGCGATGGAAATATCGAAGCTTTCTTTCGCGACTACTGTGGCTTTCGATCGCTTCATTAAAATAGCTTCATTAGTTATACAAGACAACGTCGCACGAACTCGTCACGTTAGTGACTTCTTTCACAGCACATTGCTAATCGAATTCCTGAGGTAATAGCGATGCCGCAGGCAACCAAGGATGTCCGCTCATTAAAGGGACACTAAAGTGAAAAATAATTTCTTCTGCATTAGTAAATTACCGTTCTACAACACCAAAAACACCACTCTTACAACGATAAGACGTTTGGTAAGCCAGAAAAAGCGCAGAAACGTAATACGGGCGGCGACGCCTACTCAAGTTCCCGCATCTGGGGGCTGTGACGTCTTGGATTTTGACGGCATCTTCTAGGGCCTACTAATTATATATAGCTGTACAGATTGACTACATTGTGTTCTAAAGGAACCAAATAAAACACATGGCAAGTTTCGGGAACCCTTTTTCAGCCAACGCGGCCCAAATGCGAAAACATACTTTGGAATCTCTCACGTCACGCTGACGTACCGGCTCTGGGGTTCCGGCGCGTAATTCAAATACTGATACTTGGACCTTCGTTTTTTCATCTAATAATCAAACTATCTTTTAAAATGACTGCCTGCAGGGTTCTTAAACAATGCGCCATTAGTCTAAACTAATTTATTGTTTCGCTTTAGTGTCCCTTTAAAGCAACTGGTTTCTGATTTTCCCTATTTGCTAATGGTTAGCTTCTACGCTCAGTGTTCGTGTCTTCGAAGCGAAAGGAATTAACGATGTATTTACATCGTGCTTATTGTCGCTGCTGTTGTCGTTGTTTGAGGTGCTCACAGCGCTCTGGAACTTGAAGAAGAAAAAGCTGAAGCGTCACAAAAAAGAGCAGAACACAACGTAGAAAGACAAGATAAGTATCTATGTGTGCAACACTAATTGCTTATAGATGACGGAGGTGACTAAAATGATGACTAAGAACTAAGCTTTGAAAAATTAAACAAAACAAACAAGCGGCCCAAAGACGGATTGGCTGTTCTTCAGGACCAACACCTTAAGAATAACGCTAAAAATGAACTAAAGGGGAAGTGCCTTAAGCTCACTCTCAAATATATTTGGCTGGCATGCAAGGTCATGGAATTTGGGAAGAGAAGAGAAAGTATAAGGAGAGGAAAGACAGGGATGTCAACAAGACGAGCATCCGGTTTCCTGCCCTACATTGGGGGTAAGGAAAAGGGGGATAGAAAGCAGAAAAGAGGGAGAGAGTAAGGAGTGAGTGCACGTGGGAGGGTTCACAAGGTAGAGCACTGCACGGGCCCGAGCCGGGCCATCCGAAGCCTTTTTCGGTGGGCCCGGGCAGGGCTCGCGCGTAGAGCCACTGGTGCGTGCTGGACTCGGGCCCACTCATTAAAGGGCCTAAGTCGTGCCTTCGAGCAGACGTGAACATTACGTATTGCATGGCCCAAGGCATTCTGTGGCAAGCAGAAGTGGCACGTCCAAAGAGCTGGCTCTTAATATACCTTAGCACAGAGAATAGTAAAACAGATGAAATTGATTTTTTTTCCACAGAAACGAACATTTTTTTCGCGTAACAAAAATTAATTATACCGAAAACGCGCTTTAAATAATTTCCCTGTTACCGCTTTTGCTATTGCACTATTACAACTCTCCATACCATTATATTATTTTAGCGCTAACGCAAGGGGTGTCTCTACTTGTGAGTCTATTTTATGCTGTATGTTCGTGAATTTACCTGTGCCTATATATGTATATATGTATATTCGCATGCTAAGTGACCTCATAGGACCAAATCGTACGGGCAAGGTGTGCACCACGGGAAAAATAACAGTACAGGCAAAGATCAGTGATCTTCCCTTTGGAGAAACAAAGATTTCGGTCTTTTATTGCTATTACATTGAAGCTGGTTAGACTCTAGGAAGGTGATGCTGACACGTAGGGTAGAATCTGTAAAAAAAAAAATATTTTTTTACTAAATTTCTTTTTACTGGTGCCCGCACCGTGCCCGCCCCGGGGCCGGCACGAGCTTGGAACCAAGGGCCCGGGCTGGGCTCGGGCTTCGCAAAGCGCCGGACGAGAAAGGCTTCATAGGCCGAGAAATCAGACCCGTGCAGTGCTCTTGCACAGGGACGCCATAAGCGGTCTCTTAAACCGGTGACGCTTCAAGTACACTAGTGCACGAATCCCTTTTTGTGCCAGTGGCAGCTGGGGCCATGGTCCGAGTATCGTTGATTCAGATAACAATTGCGAGTCCAGTCGGTTTAACGTTGTCCTGAGAGAGAGGCGTTGTATGTCTCAGCGAGGACGGATACACAATAGGTGCTCGATTGTTTCCTCGCACCTACAGGAGTCGCACACCGGGCTCTCAGCCATTCCCATGCGATAGGAGTAGGCGTTCGTGCACGCCGCTCTCAGCGACAAATGGCACAGCAAGATCGTTTCGCCGCGGGAAAGGCCAGATGGCAGTTGTAGCCGAAGCAAGGGGTCCAGCTTATGCAATCGGCAATCGAAGGCACTTGAGCGCCAGATAGCTTGGCACTTTTTTTTGCGTGCAAGCAGACAAAGTTCCCTGGCAGCGTCTGTCCTCGCCAAAGGTATTGGGCGCCTCTGGGTCTCTTCGTGGGCAGAGCGGGCAGCCCTGTCAGCGAAGTCGTTGCCGACGATTCCACAATGAGCAGAAATCCACTGAAAGATTTTGTTGCCGCCTGTATCCAGAGCAGGTTGGTGTACTTCCTTGATGTCGAATATTACCTGCACGTATGTTCGGTGATGTAAGGCTGAGTTGATACTGTAAAGAGCTGCCTTAGAGTCACAAAATCTGACCAATTTCTGTGCCGTTTCTTCATTGACGTAGGTAATAGTGGCATCGAGGGCTGCATGTTCTGCCACCGTAGATGCAGTCATGTGTGGCACTTTGAATTTAACTGTAACCTGCTTAGCTGGAACAACAAACGTGGCAGTTGTACAGGTAGGTAAGGTTGAACCACTGGTATTTTATTTATTTATTTATTTTCAATACTGCTGCTCTCCTTCGAGAGCGTGGCAGTTGGGCAGTACAACAATTCAGCTGTACAATGCAAGGAAATCAAAGTATAGATTATACAAAAAGTAAAAAACGACATAAGCAGTGCAAGTTATACATAGTACTATACAGGTAAACCATGTTAAAATTAAACGGAATAGTAAATAATTAAAAAAAGGTAAAAAAGCAAGATGCTTTATAACAATAGCACAGATATTACTAAGGGCAAGTAATAAAACAGAAGTAACTAAAATAAACTGCGAGTGCTTGGGAATCAATATGGCAATCGAATAAGCTGTAGAAAATTAGAGTGTTTATTAAAATTTCCTAGCGAATAAAGTAATCTGTGCCGGTGTTCCTGCATGCATAATATGTACTGTTATTCACACGCAGTTTTTTCTATTTGGGAGATAAATTCGGATAATGATTCAATGTTGGTGATAGTAGGATCAAGTTGGTTCCATTCTGCTATTGCGAGCGGGAAAAAGGAATACTTAAATGTGTCATTTTTACATGCGTATTCGGTCAATGTGTGCGCATGCTTGTTAAGTGTAGTTCGAGCCTCGGAGAATGAAATGTATTGGGAGGTATCTATCCTATAGTTATTTTTTAGTAGTTGAAACAAGAATTTTAAGCGAGCGTATTTCGCTCTTGTGGATAGCGTTCGCAAACCAGGACTGGGTAGAAATATGTGTTGGCGAGTCTGTAAGTCTATATTTGTTATGGATGAACCTCACAGCTTTCCTTTGTATTGATTCTAGCTTACTTATGTTATTCAGTGTATGCGGAAACCAGACTGTGTTAGCGTATTCGAGAACAGGCCTTACAAATGATGTGTAGGCTAGTAGCTTCGTTGACTTGGTTGCGAGCACCAGGCTTCTTTTTAAGAAAAATAGTTTGCGCAGCGCCTTTGAGATTATATTACTGATATGTTTGTCCCATTTGAGCTCCGAGGTTAATGTAACGCCTAGATATTTGTGTCCAACTTTGTTAAGTGGAGTGCCGTTTATTGCGTAAATAAAGATTGATGATACCGTTTTCCTGGTTACAGTCATGATCGCGAACTTTTGTATGTTTATTTGCATCTGCCATTTGGAGCACCAATCAGCTATGTCAGCTAGAGAATCATTTAATTTAATACGATCATTGTAATTGTTAATTTCTCTCTATATGACGCAGACGTCTGCGAATATTTTTATATTTTATCGAAGAATACACAAAGCAAAGAGGCCTCAGATGCTCCACGGAGAAATCTGAACTCCTCAGGGTGGGCAGACACCCCACTGATGCCCCGCTCGAAGTAAGGCTAGAAGGACAGAACATCCCGGAACAAAAGATGGTTAGAATCTTCGGCATGTGGCTGCAAGGAAGCCGGAAATGCAGCCACACAATCTGCCTGCTAAACAAAGCAGCAGGACAGGTGGGCCGAATGATTAGCAGAGTGGCACACAAGCGATATGGCATGAAAGAGGAGGACACACTCAGGTTGGTCAACAGCCTGATAGTCAGCCGGGTCACATACTCACTGCCGTACCATGTAATCACCAAAACCGAAAAAGAGCAAGTGGAGACCATCCTCCGGATAGCGTATAAAACAGCTCTCCACCTCCCAAGGAACACATCCAACGACAAACTCATGCAACTTGGAATCAGCAACACTTTTGAAGAACTAAGGGAATGCCAGCTCAACGCACAAGTACGAAGACTCAGCAATACAACAACAGGAAGGGCGCTCCTGACAAAGCTAGGTCGGGAAGTAGAAAAACCGCAATGTAGCAGGGCCACAATACCAGACCCACTAAGAGAGAAACTACGCATACAACCTATCCCTCGCAACATGGACCCAAACCTCCATGCGAGTAGGAGACAGGCTAGGGCAGAGTTTTACAAAAAGACGATGGGACATGGGGACAATACAGTCTATACCGATGCGTCCCTATACTCACAAGCACACAAAAACAACGCGGCAGCGGTAGTAGTAAATAATCAAGGAGAATTAATCACAGGACTCACGGCCGAAGTGGCTAACATAACCGAGGCAGAGGAAATTGCTGTCGCACTGGCAGCGGAAGAAGGTTATAGAACAGGAATATCCCTCAATATTCTGACAGATTCACAAGAGGCGTGCCGGAGCTATATAAGAGGCAGAATTAGTAACACGGCGCTCAAGATCCTCAGCAGACCAATCGCTGAGGGACAACCCACACATAACATTATCCGGATACCAAGCCACGCAGGGATCAGGGGCAACGAAGGGGCGGACAGCCTAGCTCGAGGGATGACCAGCCGAGCAGGAACGTCGACCGCCCCAGAGGGGCCACGGATCAACTGCGGGAACAGCTATTCAGAGCTATTAAACCTGTATAAGGGGCTAAGATATCAATATCCCCCACCACATAAAGCATTAACAAAGGAGGAGGCCGCAGGATGGTGGAGACTGCAAACGGGCACCTTCCCAAACTTACACATACTAAGTAGGATGTTCCCCACGCAGTATAGCGCAACCTGTCCGTGGTGTGGAGCTAAACCAACATTATACCACATTACATGGGAGTGTACAAGAAACCATGCATTCCACAAACACAAAACACCAAGTGCGGAGCAATGGGAGAGCTGGCTCACCAGCCGCGAGCTAGAGGCTCAAAGAGCTCTAATAGCGCACGCGTGCGAGGCGGCCCGGCTCAGTGGAGCCCTGGACTAGGGGCCCATCCATGGCTGAAGAGGACCCAAGCTTCAAGAATGAAGACTTCGGCCTCGACCCGCTAAAACCTTAAAAGAGTCAATAAATTTTTCCATTCCATTCCATATATTGCAATTCATGTTAGCTGTGATATCGTTAATATTATTACTATACCATCGAGCGATGTTCAAGAGACGAGCCGCCGCGAGAACGACGAAGAAGTTGGTCGGTGCCCTTGGCACGAGCGAGTGTCAGCCTGGCTGCCTGGCTCCAGTGTAAATAGCGTGTAAATAGCATCTTTCGTCTGTGTCTTTCCGTAACACTTTAACGTAACAATATAGAGTAAGAAAAGCAATGGTCCGAGCACAGACCCTTGGGGGTCTCCGGCTGTTACTGCGACTGTGTTAGAAAGCGTTTTTTCGTAAACCGCAAATTGCGAGCGGTTACTTAAACCTTTTATCCAAGCAGAAAGTTCTCCTATACCAAAAACCTTTTCAACTTTAGCTATTAATTTTCTGTGACATACACAGTCGAAAGCCTTGGACAAATCAAGTAGAATCAAGTCAGTTTGACCACGGTTATTACCTGTAACAGCAAGATCGTGGACTAGTTCTGTTAGTTGGGTTACTGTCGATAGGCCACTGCGAAAACCGTGTTGGGTGGGTGAGAAAAAAATCAATGCGCTCTAGGAATACGGTCATGTGCTTTAAGATTATGTGTTCTAGAAGTTTACATGACGTGCTAGTTAGTGAAATGGGTCTGAAATTTGAAGGTAATGTTGTGTCACTTCCCTTGTGGATCGGATCACCTTTGCAATTTTCCAATCATGAGGTAGTTGTGAAGTCTTAAGCGATTTCCGGAAAACTAGGCCAAGATACTTACTACACCTCTCTGCATTTGAGGAAAGTATTAGCTACGTCGTCGGGGCCACTACCTTTCTTGGGGTCAAGTTTAAGCAGAAGATTGAAAACACCGGCATCCGTAATGTCTAGTTTAGCGATCTTCGCGTGATGTTGCGTTGCAAATGTGGGAATAATTTATCATCTATAGTAAACACTGACCGAAAAAAATCGTTAAATGCGTTACCTTAGCAGTTTTTTCTTCGGGTAGAGAATGTGATGTAGCATTTTTATTAGTACGAAAGTAATTCCAGAACCTCTTAGGGTTATTAACAAGAAAATTAGGTAGTGTTACATCAAAGTAGTGCTGTTTAGCACGCTTAGCTTTAAGTTTGAATTCCGCTATGGCGTCCGGTAATTTCTGAATTCTGGATTCTCCACCACCTTTTGTTTTTATTGCCCTATGTAACCTTTTCAAACGTCGCTTTGCTTGAAAAACTTCTCGCGTGATCCATGGATTATTTTTTGGAGGACGCTTTGTTTTTGTAGGTACGTAGTGAGTGATGTAGTAAAGTACAACCGATTTGAAGTCAAACCAAAGGGAATTTACATCTACTGAAGTATCGGAGCCAATTTCTGAAAAATGCTGCTATTCATGAGCGAGGTGCATTAGTATGCTGTTATCGTCAGCGTTTTCGAAGTCTGTTACTACAGATACAGAAGGATGAGTGGTTATGCTGCCACCAAGAGGCACGATGCACACTGGTACGTCGTGGTCTGATATACCATGAATTACATCAGTTTTTGTGCGATTTATGTCGAAGTGGTTACTGAAAAAGATTAGATCTAGTATGTTCTGAGTATTTCCCTGTGAGCGGGTGGGGCATGAAACGATCTGATGAAGATTGAAGGTTAGCATGAGGTCAAACAATGCATCCGAAGCTGATGATGAGTAACACATACTATTCCAGTTAATGTCTGGCAGATTAAAGTCACCCAAGAGGAAAACGCGGGAACCAAACACGTGGCGTTCTATGTAATCATGAATGACACTGATAGAGGCATCACCAGAGTTTGGGCTCCGATAAACACAACCTATGAATGTGCTCGTGCCGTCACAAAGTAGTTTACAAAAAATGGCCTCTGCGCCTTGTACCTTTGGAAGGGCCACAAAGGAAAGGCCCTTTTTTATCAATAACGCCACTCCACCACGTGTGGGGTGGTCCTTCCGGACCACAGAATAGTTGGGTGGTGCGAACTCGTGATCAAAAATATCAGGTGTGAGCTATGTTTCTGTTATGGCTGCTAGGTCAGGTTCATGATCAATGATCAGATTTTCAAGTGATTCAGTGTTGTTGATGACGCTTCTTGCGTTCACCATGAGGAGTGTTAGTTCGCTAATTTTGCAGTGCGGCGAGTAGTAGCTCCCTTTTTTGTTTGGTCGCTGGACGCACTCACCACCTTTGCTGTACTTGCAGTAGCTACTTCTATGCGTTTTTCCTTAAGTGGTGCCTTGACCTCTTTCTCATTGCTCCAAACATATGCTCGATTATTTATATATAACTTATCAAAAACAAGGGACACTTTCTCATTTCTTTGTCGGTTTGTTTTCGCACCGTTCCAAAGTTTCCTTCGAATATCGCGTACGCGTTTCGAAAAGTCTACTCCAATGGATATGCCTGTATCTTTAAGTTTGTGTCCCCGTTTTATTATTGAAGATTTCTCTCTAGTCAAGTAGCTTAAGAATTACAGGCCTAACCTTGTTCGGCGCTCTTCTACCAATTCGATTTGTACGTTCGATTGCTACTGGTTTTAATTCTAGAGTATTTACAATTATGGTTTTGTTCACCGCACTTTCAAGTATCAAGGGTGTCTCTCCCTCTACCTCCGGTAAGCCATATATTAACAGGTTAGTTCGCCTGCTACGATTCTCTAGATCGTCAATATTGTCTTGCATGTCTTTGATAAGAATATTCATGTTTGCTATTTGTTCTTGACAACAGTCGACCTTTTCTTCTAGTCTTGTTAGTAGCTAATTTATTGTCTATTTTAGCCAGGCGACTTTCCTTAATCTCTTTTATATCCGCAGCTATTTCCTTTAATTGGCTGATTTCAGGGCCTGGATTCGTCTCAATGTCTCCGCCAAGCAATAAGAGTTTATGTACATGCATCGCATGCTCAATCACAACAGTACATAGCCGTGGGCACGGCAGCACAAGCAAAAAGGGGTCGTTTGAGCGGATACACTTTCCATATCGCCTCCTCACCTGTAGGATGAAGATAAGCGGATTGTTAGCTGACCGCATTACGTGAGTGCCGCCATGCCTAGTGGCTCGGCCTTGCTTGAGGTGGTCTTTTATAGCTGGGTTCAGCGGTGGCGCTGGGCACAGGTCATGCGCACAGCCCATGCTCCCAGCGTCCGCGCAGGTGGATGACGAGTGATGCAGCACGGGGTCCCATGACTTGAGTGGCACGGAATCTCGTTGTAGGTTGATAGTGGTGGCATTGACGACGCATGTTGTTCCGGCTTGTCCTGGTGGCTCGAAACTCGGACCGGCATGGAGAAGCAGTCCGGGCACAAGCTGTAGGATGAAGATAAGCGGATTGTTAGCTGACCGCATTTCGTGAGTGCCGCCGTGCCCAATCCGGCATGGTATATATATATGAATGCGATCATGATATGTTTGGTGCAGTAATAGGAGCGTTAGTTGTTTCAGAGCCGGTGACGGATGATTCGCCTTCTTTGTAATTGCGGGAATAGCAAAGTTCACTTGAGGCTGTCGCAGGCACTACAGGGGAGGTGAAGGCTTCGCCACCGGTGTGTAAGATGATGATAGGCATTCTTGATGAGTAATACCTTTTGAAAAGGTCGCTCGAGGTCTCTCGGCTGGTGTAATGGTTGGGGATCTTTGACAGATGGCAAATGTGCGTTCTGAGAGAGTCGACAGCTACGCGCGTCTGGACCATCTGGTCTCTCGGGATGGCAATTGTTGTGGTGTTGAAGTGCACCGAGGCAGCCCTAAACACGTGCATAGGGCTCGACTTTGTATGCTCTCCAGAGCGCGAATGTTGGTGTTGCATGTATTTGATAAATCTTGTAGAGAAACTGTAAAGCTGTAACATAAAATGGACTGGTGTACCCCAGGTATTCCCGCAGATAAACTTGAAGACCTGAGCAATGACATTTAACTTCTTCAAAGAGATGCAGTGAGGGCTCCAGGAGACGTTGCGGTGAATGATGACACCCAGAAAGCGGCGGGTCTTAACATAAGAGACAGCTTGATCGCTGATTGAAAAGGGGTAGAATGACATCTGTTCGCGCGTAAAACCAACCAATGCGTACTTTTCAGTAGACACACTGAGGCCTTGTTCTTGGAGGTAAGAAAGACGCCGTCATGTTTGCCGCCCACTGAAGCTTGCCCCGCACCTGAGGGCAAGTCACCGCAGAGGCCCAAATGCAAATGTCGTTGGCGATTATTGAAATATGAACTGTCCGCAGTTGGGCCGTTTTCAGTCTGTAAGAAACCGCACTTCTCAGTCGACTAGTCCTGAATCCATTGATATGTCTGGCTACCCACTCCCGCCGCCTCAAGTGAGTTGTGTATGGCCTCATGGGCGACGTTATCGTACGCTCCTTTGACATCGAGTAAGAGTGCCACTGATAGGCGCTTGAGGCATTTTTGCTTTTGGACCCGGGTAACGAGGCCAATAACGTTCCCGAAAAAAGCCCGCCATGGCGTCCGGATAGACGTTGAATCACTCGAAGTACCATTCCAAGCGAACAAGAATCATTCTTTCCATCACTTTGCCGACAGAGCTCGAAAGCGCAATTGGACGATATGATGATAAATCAAGCTGAGACTTTCCACATTTCAGAATTGGGATCAAGCGGCTCGCTTTTCATTGTCTAGAAGCGACGCCGTTGTGCCACGACTCATTGTAGTACTTGAGCAGCTCACCACGTGTATCATGTCCAAGGTGGCATAGGGCAGCGTACGTGATGCCGTCTGGTCCTGGTGACGAAGAATGCCTATAGTAGCCAGCGCAGCATCGAATTCTTCGAGTGAAAATGACGCGTTCATTTATGGTACACGTGCCTCAGAGAGGCCACTTAGAGCTGCGTCAGTAGTGACGACCACGGAACCAGCAACCCACGCACAGAGCTCCTCAGCCACTTCAAGCTGCTAGTGACGTTGGCAGAGGGCCAGAGCAGTACAGGGCCTCCTTTGATGTGGACATGAGCGAAGACCGCTAATTGTTCTTCATATGTGCGAGAGCGATCTTCGGGGTCTTGCAGTTTATTCATACGATGCTGGACTTTCTTTTGTATGCGTCGTGAAGCCATTAGCTCTAGAACGGACTTCGTGCGCCAATACCTTCTTTCAGCCTGTTGGCGCGCCGCACACAGCCTCTCCAGTTTAATATCGAAGTCTGTTCGCTTTGCTAACCTTTCAAGCGAGCAGCTGAATGCTTTCATGGCCTCCGCAATGGTATCTTCTATATTGTGTGAAACTCCTTCCCGACATGACGAATCAACTGTACGCACGACAGCAGAGGAGGATTGCTCAACTACACTAATCTTTATGTATGTTGGAATATGGTCGCTTCCGTGTGTCCCTATGTCTGTCACCAATTGGATATTCGAGGCGAAACGCCGTGACACCAAAGAGAGCACGCCGGCACGTTAACTGGTCTCCGCCAACTACCGGCAGCAGGCTCACGCCCGCTGCCAAAGTCAAATCTAAGCAGCTACTATAGGTCGTGCTTCGCAGAAATGTAGGGCTGCCATCAATCACACAGCACATATCGTGGTCAGCAGCAAAGGAGGGAATGTTACTGCCTCTGGAGTCAATTTTACGGCTTTCCCATAGCTGGTGATGCTCGTTGAAATCACATGTGATAACCCAGGAGTCATTGGTCATTAGCAGTATTTCTTTAAGCTTTTTCCGTCACAGTGGCCCACCGGGGATATTTAGGCTCGAATAAGTGTAGATGACACAGTCTTCCTTTTGTCATGCAGGCAGACATCAAAGTTGTCGGCATGAGTCTCTACTGCGTGAGCGGCATATGCAAAATTCGTGGGGATGTAGATTATTACTTTGCTTCGCTACGCATAGGAACAAGACAAAAGATTCGTAACCAGGCAATCTGATTGAAACCGATATATTTGGTTCGCAAATGACCAGTATGGGGCAACCATTTGTAAAAACGAGTTGGCGAAAGTGTGCTATACGGGTCCTGATACCTCTGACACTGCATTGCAAGATAGACTCACCTTTAACTTCAGTGCGGAAGGGGACTAATGTTCGAGCATGGTGCTTATGCGATGATAGCAAATACTGGATTTAGTGCATCGAGTATCTGCGAAGCACTTCTAGCTGCTGGTGTTTGCAGCTTGCTCAGTATTAAGCGGATTGTAATTATTAGCAGTTGCAGCACAACAGCTACTTGCCTGTCCTGGTCGGACACATCACCGACGGTTGTCCATTGAACGTTTGCTGTGATTTTGTTGGTGGTTACTGTCGTTTTGGTAAGGCAGGCCAAGTTTCGGCTGATGTGGACTTCTCGGTGGCCTTGTCCTGCGTGATCGTTTCTGCAGGGCATGGCCTGGGCGGCAGAGGAGGAGGGCATGTAGGAAGTACCAAGCGCGTAACAGCCTTCCTTGCAGGACGTCGGCGACGGGAACGTTGCCTCCTGATTTTAGCGGCGGCTTCTCGATCAGATGAATGATCCCTCACCATCTCTTTCAAGATGGCCATTTGGTTCTTAATATGTGGGCGATTCTTCGATGAAGCCTCATGTGACGTACTGCAGTTCGAACACTTCCTTACAGTGGTGCCACATTTATCTGCAGCGTGGGGCTCAGCGCAGCGTGGGCATGCTGTTCACGTGTCCCAGTTCCATGCATCTGCGGTATTGAAGAGGCTGCGGAATGAAAGGCCGCACAGCCTGTCGGAAGTGTCCCACCATAACATGCGAGGATAGGTATTTACCCTTGAATGCAATATTCGAGCAGTGTGAACTGCCTAGCCGAGTAACATCAAGAACTACATCATCATTTGCTGGCTTGACAAGAATCGGCAAGTCCTTATTAGGTATGACCACGTCGACGTCATAGATAACGCCGGTGACTAGGTCAGATCTCAGAAGGATGTAGGAGCGCAGCTAATTGCCATCAAGGTCTGTTTAACAGCGTAATGTGGTCAGAGCACCAGCGTGCTGGACGTCAATACCATGTTTTTTTCAGGTGTTCACTCGAATGTCAGATATTTCGTTTGGCGATAGGGCTTCCATTCACATCGACAAAGATTGTCTGTTAAGCAACTTTATGTTGACGGTACGGAACACGAGCACAAATATGATGGTATTGGCGTCCGCCCTCTGCGTGTGTCTTACTGTTTGCGTACTTGACAATGACAACGTCCTGGGGTTCCTTCTCTTCGCTCTGTGGCTCTGTACAAGTTCGAAGTCGTCATTGGAAGGGTCCTCACTGGTGAGAGAGTAGATATGGGTGTCCTCGCAGTCGCTCTCGATCTGTTGACTGATCCGCTTCCTGCAGGCGGCCGCCGCTGACGCCGCCGTCGCCGGCAGACGTCCGGGGCAGTCCACTTCCATCCCCACCGAGCAATGAGCGAAGACTCACGGATGCACTTAGACTTTCACAAGAATAAATCGTAGCTAGAAACGACAGCACTGTGGTAAAAGACACTTCGTCGTCTTTGGAAAGGTTTGGAAAAGCTGGCTATAACGTAGCCTACTTTCTCATGTTGTGACAACAAAAAAAAAAAAAAAAGAAGAAAGGCTCGTAGAATACGACAAGCCGTATCAATGTTCTGTGTTTAACCTGGGCCAGTTACGTACTGCTTCATCTGAATAGATACTACTTCTCTATTGAAATGTTATAAGTAGGAGTCAGCGCTATCAGTTTTATTTTTTGAAATTAGCGGTAATTGTTTCTGTTTCAGTCTCACAAACTTTTCTGTTTATTCACGCGCTCTCGTGTTTACATGACAGCATATAGCCTAGGGGTCCCCTTCACAGCTCCTACGATAGTTATACGGCCCCAACTTTATACCATACCCAATGTACGTAGCTTCACGTGTTTTCCCTCTTTCCCGTCCCCCAGAGTAGGTTAGCCAACGAGGTGCATTTTTGGTTAACATCCCTGCCTTCTCTTTTTATTTCCTCCTCCTCCTCACGTGTTTTCGTCTGCGCCTGTAAAAATTGTTTTTTTCTGTGAAAATGTTTTTCTCGATGAACTTTCACTGACGTTCTTGGGCTTATAATTGTTCGTGTCAAGCTGTTTCTAGCTTTTTTTTTTTGCCAGTGAATATCATAGTCACATCTTTTTACGCTGAAAATTTCTGCTTGACCATACGTCCTGCCCTTCAATACTGTCGTTGCATATCACACACAACATAACACAGCCCTCGAAAAGCAGTCCATAGCAATGCGCAATGCCATGCGGCGATGTGACTTTGTAGTATTTAAAAAGTAGCATCGATATTCGTGCGCAATATAATAACACTTTATGTAACTTTATACGGGATACAGAGCTCCAACAACTGATATAGAAAAAAAAGAATGACCGGATGGATACGACACCATGTTACAATCAGCAAACTTCCTCACCGCATTCCCCACGTCGCATAGACCGCAAGGGTGCGGACCAGGACTGCCCGACTCCTTTGCGCTTGCAAACCTTCTTCCACTTACAGGTTTGGACGAGTCCATACTAAATGAAAGGCATCTGCTTACGCCACTGGAAGAGGACAATTTGAACACCTTGCAGCCGGCAGAAAGTGTAGCCAGTTCTAATTGCAGATGAGAGTCGCTGTAAGGACCACCCCGACCCTCAACTACATAACCACAACCTTCTCCATTCTAGTAAGGTGACAGACATTCCACGCTTCGTTATGTACAGCTACTAAGCCTCACTTTTGTGAAAAAATAGACATCTCCCATCCTTGCATTCTGCTTAAAGCACAAGCGTATCTGCAGTCTTGGGCTCCACAACACGACGTGATGGTCGTTTAGCCACTGCGGCCACAATTACCCAGCAGATATTGGTCACACGCGAGATGTATTCCCGATGAATATGCGTAAACATGAGCACACAACTGCAGCCTTTTCAATTCCTCTCCAATCCTTAGGCATCAAAGGTTGCTCGCAGCATAATTGTGAAAGTGAACTAAGGTACACATTCGGAAGCATAGACACAATCTGCCAGCGCATTGCAAATATTAGGCACGAGGTGACCTAAGAGCAAAGACAGTGACACCTGTTTAAACATATTGCACTTGAATACAGTAAAGACAAAATAGAAAAAAGAAGGAGGTGGTTACCTAAAGTTAATATAAAAGATATTGATTACTTTATATAAAGTTAAGCTATATGTACAGCACAAAAGTCAAGTATGCGAGAAATAAAAGGGAGAAATGTCGGATATGAACCAACGCATACTGGCAGAACAGCAACAACAAAAAAGGGCGGGGGAGGGACTAGTGACTGAGCATTTATTTATTTTGCGCGAAATGTAGCTGGCACGCCCACTTACAGGCGCAAACATCCCCTCAAAGTGGCGTAAGTTAAGAAGACAGCGAAGCAGAAGCAACAAGTAGTGGCAACAACAAGAACAACAACGAAATCTCTCCGATTTTCTGTCGCATACAGCTGCATCTCTTACCTTCGCATCGCACTTAAAACACACGTTTTCTGCTAGAAACCGGGCTCTTCGCCCAAATGCGCCTCGTTTTTCACTGCGCTTCACCATCAACGGTCGTTGTCGAGCGTCCATAATTCTACCGGAGGATATCATTTCCACGATCTCTTGCAGGCTTTCACTGCACGCTGCAGGCTCTGTACGTCGGTAGCGAGAAAGACGGGAGGCACTCATCTGATGCTGCGAAAAGTGCAGGAAACTGTCTATCACGTGTCATGAGGCCCAGAAATGAAATAACGAAATTTTTCCGCAAAATGAAAGAACATTCCCCAAGTAAGCACCGCCCTTTAAGCTTCGCAAGCTAGCTGGTCTATTCGTCACGTTTAGTCGTATTGCACAATATACGACAAAAATACAAGAGCACCTACGCTACTATTAACAGCAGAGCTGTCTTAGGCCAGCGTTTCGTGACGTGCGCAGGAAAAAACGAGGGTGGAGTTGCTATAGAGGTAAAATAGCTTGTACATCAGGCGAAATTGTATCAGAGTATGTGTCCCAGCTGCGTTTGACGCCAGATGCGTCAAAACCAATGATGGATGATGGTTTAATGCGTTCCGATCTACACAAACCACGACAGTGCGGTCGTTGCGCCCTATGCCTTACCGACGACGGGTGAGAGCTTTGCCGTGGAATGTGCCGACGCGTGCGCCGTACAGACTGGGGACGGAATCGTTGTCGCCACCGTAGACGTTCATCCCGGAACGTCAAAGAGGGACTTTGAAGTCGTTATAATCGACGCATTGGGGTGGATCCTCCCGGTGGACCCTAACCCAATCGTCATCGTGGGTGACTTTAACGTCGATCTGTCTCCTCCCGACGGAAATTGGTTCTTGGCGTTTGTCTTGGAATTGAGCAGACTAACTAGTTGGGCTTGTTGGCTGTACATAGTGGAAGACCACAGCGCGGGAACCGACGGAGACAAAGGTGGTACACAAAGTACACAGACACAGCGCGATGTCTGTGTATTTTGTGTGCCTCCTTTGTCTCCGTCGGTTCCCGCGCTGTCGCCTTCTACTCTTGGAAAGGTTCGGCCTTCAAAGTTACACCAAGACCAGAGCTTAGCCAGGAGGGGGGTCTATCAGGCTTAAGGCACCCCCCCTCCCCCCCCTCCAAAAAAAAAATTTCTTCGTGCTGTCCATGCAGCGCCGACCAAACCAACCCCCGGCGCCGGTAATTATTCTGGATTTTGTCTAAAATGTCTTTTTCACGCCCAAAAAGACATTTCAGCGCGCGCATTGCAAACTCGGGCTGGATTTCGTGGCCACGCCCATGCACCTGGAGTCACATAACTCAAGGAGCCCCATCCAAGCACAAAGTTTCAAGGGCATATTGATGGCGAGTGAGCTCGTCGCGGCATCTCGCGGAGGCCGCGGAATCTACAAAGCGCATGGACTTCAATTCCGAAACTTTATGGGTATAATGTTCTCATAGACTCTTCATGCGAAAGATGCACTGATATTTACAAAGTCGTGCTTTAGATTTTCAACTCCGGAACTTTGTGTGTTTAATGTTGTTATAGACATTTGACGGCAAAAGTGCACTGACTTTTCTAAAGTACTACATCAGAACATACAACGAGACAAGCCAAATCAACACACTGTAACACAAGCTGACAAAGCACGCAGCGAGGTCCGATGAGAGGACTCGTTGTGGGGGTTCATTTATGCCGTCATGTCACAGAAAAGAATGTGAACAATTTTTTCCACCTCCACCAAAGCATCCATGTCAAGACACTAAAGCCAGCAAAGGTAATGACGTTCTTTTTTTTTTCTACTTTGACTTTTATTCGCGAGCACACAATCAGCCTCTTCAATTTTCTTGTTCTGGCTACCCGCGGGCTGCCATACCCTGCGAGAGCGCACGCGTTTATCGCGAAAGCGTTAAGGAACCCGTGTCGCAGAAAATGCAGCGTCCGGCGCTAGTTGCCACCTCGGGAAAAAGAATTTCCAACCAAATTCCGAACTACGGATACTCAACCACTTCTCTACCATCAAAGTTGCTCATACCTTGTCTTTCACTCTTTACAAAGTTATTTTTCAGAATTTTCAGAACGGCAGCCCACAAACAAGCGTAATGAAGAAAGACACCGACAGCGCATGTCCATTATGTTAGCTCTTCTCAGACTGAAATAGTAAAAGCGCGAAACAATGGAAGAGGCCGCATTTCTACTAGAAAGCTCCCCTTCGTGCATAGTGTTCGCAACCAGCGCTTTCTGGTGAATGTTACGGTTACATAAGCTGCAGTTGCCGGGAAGCATGGAACGCAGTAAGGGTCTTTCAAAGCTATCGGGTTCCACTTTAAAGGCCAAGCTTAAGCGTCCTCCAAATTTTTTCTCGTCTTGCCCCGACCACCGCGCGGCGCGTTCAATGCGCTTTAGTTTTTTTCTCTGGCCGAGTGTATTTTCGCCTGGCAGAGTTTTGGACGCTTTCTGGCTAGCAGACGAGAAAAATAAACAATGGTTGTTCGCCGCCATCACTGTGGGGACTCAATGGATTGCAACGTGTTCGCTTGAGCGCAACCTCTCCGGAGAGTCTTGTCTCGCCGGTGTAAGATACCGAGCAGTATGCGTATGGCTCTCGGTATACCGAGCGTCTCACGTTTTCTTCAATATTCCTTCGGTAGCAACACTAGGTGTCCAAAGTAGGCATTCGATTGTGGCCAACATGCTTTCCTTTGCGCTTCTTCCTTTCGGTGCCCCCGCCCCACAAAAGAAAAGAGGGACATTGTTGCGGCGTAGCGAATTGTCGCATGGGTGAAGTTCGAGCTTGTTACTCCTTCTTTTGCGGAAAATGGGCCATGGAACGCTTCAGTTGCCAGATACTCGTATTATATTATTTCGATGACAGTTATATGGGCACTCCAAGCGCATTGCTGCCATCGACGTCGCCCTTATTTTCCGTATAAAGTCCAAGGGCCATAACGTTGTGACCGCGCGCCGCATGCTCTACGTGAAAATGAAAGGGTGAAGGGGGTGGGGGGGTGACATGGTTGAACCGACGATGGTGGTTAAGTCATGTGTGCGCAAGGGAGAAAAGCGGGGAGGAAGCGTGCCGCCTTCCATAGCGCGCGCGATACATCGGGGTAGTGGAGGAAAGGGTGGCGGGCCTTAGGATTCTGTGATCTGGGAATCTGTGATTGCGCAACGTGTTTATTTCCCTTCTTTGACGCATTATATACAGCAATGTTTTCTTGGATATGTAGATTTATTGGAGACTCACATATATTTCAATATCTTATTGCGAGGTTCTGTGTATACGTGCATGAACTTTGTTTTTTCAGTGCCACTTTTTTGCCCTTTATCAAGCTGTATCTTCGCATTTGTATATTCCATTGTATCTTCGCATTTATAATGTACGAGGGCGAGTCAAATGAAAGTGAACCAACCAACCCCGCGCAATATTGGTTTGGTTCGTTATCAACGAGGCATGCGCGTAGCAGACAGGCATCTCTCATTTACAAAAGTGACACGCGGGTGCGAGGATAAATGTTCGTTAATGCGCTCATACACTGGGTCGAACGTGGTTTTGTGGCATAATAGACCCTCCAAAAGTTTAACAGCGTGGTGTCGTGAAGTTTTTGACAGCTCAGGGTATATTAAAAAAATTGTCGCCGTGTGGCTGCCGTGTATGTTGAACATTTTATTTGATTGGCCACTGTGAAGCGTTGGAGCGAACTACTCAAAGAAGGACGTGAAAGTTTCAAAGACGATCCAAGACCGGGCCAAAACCACCGTGCAATCACCCCCAACACAATTGCAAAGGTTGATGAGCTGATTAGACAAGAACGGGGAATAAGTATAGATGAGCTGGCGGAGCGTGTTAACATCAGTCACGGTTCGGTTCACACCATAATTCATGAATATATTGGTTATCGGCTCTTGTGTGCGCAATGGGTGCCCAATATTTTGAACCACCGCCAGCAAACAGAGAGGTTTGGCGCTGCCTTGATTCATCTGATTCGGTGTCACAATGAGGGTGACTTCTTGTCTGCAATTGTGACTGGGGACGAATCATGCATGGTGCCACTACTACGAGCCTGAAACACGACGGCAAGGCTTAAAGTGGAAACATTCAAATTCACCACCCCCAAAGAAAGCAAAGGCCGTCATCTCCGCCGGAAAGGTGTTCCTGACTTTTTTTTTTTCGATCGACAGGGGCCATTACTGATCGAATTCGCTAAACCTGAAGTGACTGTCAATCGTTTCCGATATTGAGAAACGCCGGATAGGCTGCGTGTCGCAATCAAGAACAAACGACGTGGAGAATTGAAGAATGAGGTGATCTTGCTCCACGAAAATGCCCGTCCCCACGTCGCTGATGCGGTTAACAGAAAACTGGCAAAGTTCAAGTGAGAAACGCTGCAACATCCGCCAAACAGTCCAAATCTGTCGCCTTGCGACTTCCACATTTTGGGGCAATTGAAGAAACAGCTCAAGGGAACCAGATTCATGCCGGACAAGAGTCAGTTACGGGCTTTTTGAAGCAGCAACCCAAGAAGTTTTACGAGACGGGAATCACGTGACTCGTTAGTCAGTAGGACAAATCTCCTAATGCTCATGGAGACGACTTTGAAATAAAGTAACCTATTGGTCATATATTCGCATTGGCTCACATTCATTTGACTCACCCTCGTATATTTTGCAGAACTCCTGCCCTTTATCTGTGCTCTCTGTTGCGACTATAGTTTCAGTGAAATTACAATACACGACCGATGGCAGCTGCTCCTGCGCAATACATTGGAACAAATGACAGCGTCATTGAGATTTTTCCCTGGCCGTTGCATTTGTACAAAAATGTAAACAAGATTCTTGACTGACAAAGCTTTATAAACATATTTGTCCTCAACTTGTTCATTTCATGGCCTTTACGTTTTTTTCATATCAGCGGCACGCACTGCTTTGCTGGTTTCGAACTAATATAGTTCTATAGTTCGTGTAACATTTTCTCTACTTATTAAACAGACAAAAAATCGAAGCAATAATTGATATCAGTTATTTCGGGCCCAATTTTTGTGGCGTGCGAGTATATTATTTTATGAAAGAATACATGCATTACTTGTCTTGACAGTGCTTAGGGTTCAAAAATTCGTTTGCAGCATATTTGGCAATGTCAATGCCGTTATTATTCAGGTATTTTGCTCCCTTGACAAATTCTGTAAGGAGGAAGCCGAACTGCAACGTGAGCTCCCCCCCCCCTCCCCTCCCGAACGAAATTTCTGGCTGCGCCCCTTACCAAGTCTGATGCCTCGACGACGGCGTGCCATGGGCACTGAATAGACCTAACGTTCGCTGAAAACATCTCCAGTGTCGTCACAGAGTCCATGGCCTTCCATCATAGCGACCATAAAGCCATACTCACTGTTGGTCACGAGATAAACGCGAATACAAATAAACATAACGTGCATATTTGTGTTATATTGTTTTGTTGTTTTCATCATCATCATCATCATCAGCCTGATTACGCCCACTGCAGGGCAAAGGCCTCTCCCATACTTCTCCAACTACCCCGGTTGTTGTTTTATTTTAGCTTATTTATAGTTATGTAAGGCGCCGCTGGTGATCTACCTTCAGGGAGTGTAATGGCTCTGAATTTTATACTTTTACAGCAAGGAACTTTTTTTTCTTTTCCGGTGCTCACTGTAATTACAACGCGTCGCTAGAATGTAAGCGGCTCGCTGAAGTACAATTTGTCGTAACGTACAGATAAAGACAGGCGTAATAAAAATTAGAATTATTGTCCCGAATAAGGTTGCATTGCTTAGAAAGAGACTCAATGTATTTTATTGAACCGCCTCTTAGCCTACAAATGCGTGCTCCATAAATGTTGTCTGCAGCTTGCTGTCACAAACGCAGGAGTAGCTTCTTTCTTTGTCAAAACCAAAGAAACTTAAACTTAACGTTTTCATGCCATCTCATACAAAAACAGAAGACGGGCATAACTGATAGAAGCACCGGAGGTGCCTAAATCTTATTACATTTTTTTTAAATTTAGGGTTCCTATCAATACATGGATATATTTTGAAGGCGCTGAGCTCTTCGCCGCAGCCATCGATGGCGCATTATAGCGCTATCGATAGCGCGCGCGCGTGTGTGTGTGTGTGTGTGTGTGTGTGTGTGTGTGTGTGTGTGTGTGCGCGCGTGTGTGTGCGCGCGTGTGTGTGCGCGTGCGCGTGTGCGTGCGCGTGTGCGTGTGCGTGTGCGCGTGCGCGTGCGCGTGCGTGCGCGTGCGTGCGCGTGCGCGTGCGCGTGCGCGTGCGCGTGCGCGTGCGCGTGCGCGTATGCGTGCGCGTGCGCGTGTGCGTGTGCGCGTGTGCGCGTGCGCGTGCGCGTGCGCGTGCGCGTGCGCGTGCGCGTGCGCGTGCGCGTGTGCGTGTGCGTGTGCGTGCGCGTGTGCGTGTGCGTGTTCGTGTGCGTGTTCGTGTTCGTGTTCGTGTTCGTGTTCGTGTTCGTGTTCGTGTTCGTGTTCGTGTTCGTGTTCGTGTTCGTGTTCGTGTTCGTGTTCGTGTTCGTGTTCGTGTTCGTGTTCGTGCGCGTGTGCGCGTGCGCGTGCGCGTGCGCGTGCGCGTGTGCGTGTGCGTGTGCGTGTGCGTGTGCGTGTGCGTGTGCGTGTGCGTGTGCGTGTTCGTGTGCGTGTTCGTGTTCGTGTTCGTGTTCGTGTTCGTGTTCGTGTTCGTGTTCGTGTTCGTGTTCGTGCGCGTGTGCGTGTGCGTGTGCGTGTGCGTGTGCGTGTGCGCGTGCGCGTGTGCGTGTGCGTGTGCGTGTGCGTGTGCGTGTGCGTGTGCGTGTGCGTGTGCGTGTTCGTGTTCGTGTTCGTGTTCGTGTTCGTGTTCGTGTTCGTGTTCGTGTTCGTGTTCGTGTGCGTGTGCGTGTGCGTGTTCGTGTTCGTGTTCGTGTTCGTGTTCGTGTTCGTGTTCGTGTTCGTGTTCGTGTTCGTGCGCGTGTGCGTGTGCGTGTGTGTGTGTGTGTGTGTGTGTGTGTGTGTGTGTGTGTGCGCGCGCGCGTTTGCGTGTGCGTGTGTGTCCTGCGAACATGCTGCGCATTCGCAAACTTGGGATTTCGTTAGTCTCTTAAGTTGCCCGCCTCGTATATTCTTCCACAAATATAAAAATATACCACAGCGAAATGAGCAGGGTTCTTGTTTTCACGAACAGTGATATGGGGCAAAACGCCGAGCAAAGGATATAAAAATAATAATTTGAATAGAACTCTTAGCATGCATCAATACAAACAGCAGAAAAGAGACTCAACGTGACCTGCATGCCAGACGACGCCAGTGACGCTAAAACAGCGCGCCGGTTCGTCATTCAAAAAGCAACCTAAGAAGAGTATTTTGCATATCCCCCCGCATTAAGTCGCCGCGCGCCCGCAGTTTCTGCGCACGCGCCTGTTCTCTCTTTCTCTCCATTTTTGCTCTTGCAAGTGGACTCCCCTTGGATATGCACCCGTTTCTTTTCTTCTCCTCAATGCCAAAAAAAAAAACCCTTTAATCCAATAATCCCGCAGTATCGCAGAAAAGAAGCCCGCAGCGTACACGCAGTCAGCCCTTTGGAATTTGCGTAACGCTCTGCGGTCGTATTGAAAAGCCGAGAACGTATAGCAATTGCACGAAGGTCCGTCGTTGTTTCCACAGCTGTAGTGCATACGGAACAGCTTTGCTGCGAACATAGTGTTTTCTTTTTCGCGTCTTTTTTGTTTGTTTTGATCTTGATTCTGTTTATCTTGATTTTAACTGGATTTCCGTTTTGTTTTATGTCTGGTTGAAACTGAACCCATAAATATGCCTGCTTATGGATATACTCATTCACAAAAGAGGTGCGCTGTTGTACAGCTAAATATTCTGATGTTTTGCATGACGTCGTTATAAAAACAGTTCTTCAGAGAGAAATTTCGCTTATATTTCTTTAACCGAAAATAGCAATATCTCTGGTCCGACATCCCGACAACGCAATTGGTGACATGCATCTTTTGTACTATTCATTTCGTTATTGAAAACAGATAGGACATTACATTTTCTTCATTGCCATATAAATATGCTCCTGAGACCCTAATACAGCTACGGGACATAACCGCTTTTCAACCTCGTTTTCGTTGTCTGCTGGTATGTCACAAAAGTGACAGGTACCTTTCTTTTTTAATTTATGTGCCATGGTTAGATGGCAAAAGCTGCATTTCCATGTGTGTGGGAGAAGTTACCATTCCCTCGTGTTTGTTTTTATGATAACTGCATTTCATTGCTTAAACGCGGAGGGGAAGACTGAACTACGTCTTAATACATTGCCATGTTGTTGCTGCAACCTGGATTTTCACGCAATCTCGAGGGAATTGAAACACACTTCAATTTTGCTTTCCGCCGTCGGCTATAACGCAGCGATTAAGATCGGTGTAGTTTCAAATCTCTCAAAAGGGGATGACTAGAATATGAATCAACCACTTCCGTACAGTTTCCCATGCACATGAGCTTATAACCAGGACGAATGTTTTTAGTAATCGCTTCTGAGTTAACTTTGAAAAATACTGAAGGCAATGTGCAATATATTGCACGGGGGTCCTAGAAGGATATATATATATCCTGTTCTTTATTTATATTTGTTCAATATTTTGATCAATGTTCCTCGAATCAAGTACTGACCATTCTGGATTCATGTGTATTTAAGTGAGAGGGCAAGCTCATTCCTCTTGTTTCAGTATACACTCAATTTCAGAGTAGTGCCATCTATGCCTCGAACACTACCATAAGTCCACTGCATAGGACAAAAAAAAGCATAATGTTAGAGGAAACGCTACACCTTTAGCCTATAAAGTGATTCCCCACGTGAACAGGCGTCATAATCAGTCGAGGCTTTGCACGAAACTATTCCGGCGAAGACGTGACCAGACTCCAAAAGCAAAGCTTGACTCGGGAACGACTGAGTTCACCTATGTTCAATAAATATGTGGCGGTGGTGGCACGCCCTGCTGTTCCGCTAGGACTCAAAGAACAAACGTTAAAGCTAATAGTTCAAAAAGAGAACTGATAATATTGGCCCGTTTGGAAGTATGTGCTGCAAATATTGCTATTTGGCAAATCGTAAAGGATGGTGTTGACTCTTCAACGCATTTCGCATAAGAAAGAAAGAAAGAAAGAAAGAAAGAAAGGAAGGAAGGAAGGAAGAAAGAAATAAAGAAAGAAAAAAGAAAGAAAGAAAGCGTATAGCGGAAGTGACGACCGTTTTAACTTCCAAGGGTTGGCGCTGAATAAGTGCGCAAAAGCAATCGAGACTTGAGGCAAACACAAGAGTCGACAGGCTGCATAAGAGTTTATGAGGACGTAGACGGGCTATCCCACCTGCTATCCCAGAAAGCTCTGCAGACAGCCTAGCTACCTGTCCTTATTAGGATGCACTTTGTAGGATGGCAATGGAACTCTGTGGCTTCAGCGATAGCCTGGAGCCACGCTTTGCAACATAAAATCCAGATTTGGCAGGCTTCGTTGCTTGGCTAAACTTTCCTCGTACCCCAAGCCAAAATTTTCGGTAAGAAAGCGCGCAATTGCGGGTTGCCTCAGAACAATTCTTATTTTCGTTCACGATTCACTTCTGACGACCACAGGACCTCGGTGCCCCAGCAGTGCCGACCTCTACTGTAGAGGAAACTCTGAAGAATCTCACTTTCTCGCATGCCACCATTTCCAACCACCCATTAACGTGTCTCGAACTCCGTCCCTTCTGCCCCACTATCTTCTGTTTCTACCCCACTCCCTATCACCACATCGCTCTCGATCACATACCAGAAGGCGATGATACCACAGGTCAAGGTCACCCGGAACTCGTAAGGCACCGGTCTGTGTGTTAAAATACAGCTGTTTACTTTCGTTTTTCCTCACACACTTGATCGCCACCATCAATGAGGAAGCCTCACAATCATACACAAGCCATCATCTTGTGTTTCAGGCTGTCGATTCATGATTTAAAGAAAAAAAGAAACATCGGCAGAGACGTTTCAGAATACTTACGCGCCAAAAGTAACTGCCATTACAAAAGGAAAGAGGCTCAAAATGACACCTATTAAAACAAAGCAGACTGTAACAGCATGCAATACTTTGACTAGTTTACCCTTACGTCTGCCGAAAAAATCGCGCAGTCGTCAAGCGCATCGCAGACGACAAGCGGAATGGCCCTCTACTATCGCGCATTAAGACAGCCGTTGCAATAACAGCAGGCTTGTTTTTTTTGTTTTTTTTGTTGTTGTTGTCGTTTTTTAACTGAAGCACGGCCTACCAAGCACCAGGAGAGAAACTGGCGCTCACGACGCAATCCCCGTTTACTCGGGTGTAAATCAGCTGACATAGCCGTGCCTAAGCTCCTAGATCCAGCTGGAAGCGGTTCTTTGCGGGGAGTTCCGTATATGGTCACAGAAATCTGGGGAGTTTTTGCTGAGGAACCTTGCTTCTAAATGTGCCTTTGCCTAGGTACTACGGAGGACAGTGTGCTTTGCTCCGTTTAACCATTGCTTAAACTTCCGAGCAAACGGGCCGATAGTGGCCCATACGGAGTTTTCTTCTTTTTTTTGTCTTCAGTGGTGGGCCAGTGTCACTGATGCACACGTACCATATAAGGTTTGCCGCTTTGCAATGCGTCTTCGGCGCTCTGCCAGTGCCAGAGTGATCGACGACGAGAGAAGTACATGCCACGTGCGCTTATGCGACGCCCAGCCATCAATAAGAATGGCATTGTAACTTGAAAATTAAAATATGCGAATTCCACGTACTGTGGGAATAGATGTAGGCTAAGATTTCTGTGCTGTTCGCGTTGACTGACGATAATTAGTGGTGATGTTGACCGCGCATATTTAATTTCTTCAACTTTTAGTCAAACGCGAGAGTGGTGAGTTGATGTTAAACGTTACCTTGTGTGCACGACTGCCGTTTGTCTGCGTAGTAAGCAGAACACACAGGGAGAGGTCTTTGCTTGAGGCGTCGTCATGCGTCATAGTTCATAACCTCTGAGAGGGTTAAACATTGTCATTGCCTCATATGGCACATCGCAACCGGGCACAACTATTAAACTTTAATTGAATTGTGGGACTGTACGTGTCAAAACCACAATCGGATTATCAGGCACGCTGTAGTAGCGGACTTCAGATCAATTTTGACACCTGGATGTTCTTTAACTTGTCTCTAAATTTAAGTGTATGAGCGCTTTTTATTTCGCTCCTGTCGAAATGCGGCTGTAGCGGTGGGGGTCAAACCCGCGACTTCGAGCAATCCCATAGCCGCAAAGCTACCGCGAGGAGCGCAAAAATGTTGATTTGGCGTATGACCCTTTACGTAGTGTCGTCTAGACTCTACGGTGCGCTTTAATGCAGCTCTGTTTCTGCACGCCCTGCGTAAGGTGTCGGCTTGAGAAATTTGCAAGGTGTGTATTTTTTCAGAAATAGCAGCAACATACCGTACCGTACCGTACCGTACCTTGAACTTAAATTTATACCGTTTGCCCGCAACCGCTGTAGTGTCTAAAGCATATAGCAGCGTTTCCTTGCCTTCTCACGTCACATTTTCCCAATCCCCCCTCACTCCGAGCGAAGAGTGGCAAGGCTGTTACTCGTTTCGCGACTACATTGGTTCTATCCATTCTGTGCTTCCTCTTATCAATCCTCTCTGCCATTCTATCTAGCTTTACTCTGGACTTACACGTTAGTAGAAAGGTAAGCGCTGCCATTTCGGCAATACTTTTGCGCAGGCCACGGATAATTACAGCTGGCAAGAGGCTGACGCGGCGACGCTCAGGGCGTTCCAGAGGGCATTGTGCATATACGATACTGCGCAAAGGTCGAAACGAATTTCTTGCGACCCCTTTACTCTCTGCCGCATTCCTGACATGTATACACATGCTCTGAACCACCCCCCGACCCGGTGTGCCAGACAGCAGCAGTAACAGCAGCAGCAGTGGGAAAGTCGAAGGAAGAGGCAAAAATAGCTTCGTTTTAATATTTTACGACGGAAGAAATCCGCAGTAAGAATGGTAACAACTTTTCATTATTCCTTGGCCTGCGACCGCTAAAGTGGCATCTGCCTAAGCCAACTTCTAAGTAAGCTACCAGCTGCTCCCGGCCCAAACCAGGGGGCGCGCTGAAGTTATCTTCCAATGGCGTACCTCGGCGGCGTGATTAAACCATTTCGCCACTTATCGAAGGTCCAGGATGCTAATCCCCGATAAGAGGTGGCTGCCGCCTAGAAACGCTGCAAATCGAGGACTATTCGCACCGGCGCATTCTCATCCTCCCCCATTCAGGGCGCGGGAGAGTGTAAGCTACGCGTACATAGACGCTGCCAAGGAAAGCAGTTGTTGCCTTGACGAAGGCAAGTTTCCTTGCCAAAACGTTGGCGCCAATGAATTCTCTGTTAGGCCATGGTTGATCACCTCAAGGCTTCATCTTCCTGCAAACTTCTCTTGGTTGGATCTCTCCGACTAGTTAAAGTGCAATCTTCCGTTCACTGGAAAGGCCACGAACACACGAGCTGCACAGCCGAGGTCACGCCAAAGTCCTTTCTGCAGCCACACTCGGCCATGTGGTTCCCTTCGTACGCGGTGCGCCAGCAGAGGAATGGCTGGCCGCACGAGGGAGTTTATTTCGGGACAGTAAATATCGTGCTTGAAGCAACGCAGGGAGCACGGATGTCATCGCTGAGGCAACCGGACGCATGAGTTTGAGAAACAGCGGCAAACACGAACGTGAAGAAAGAGGTGAATAATGCCGCGATAGAAAGAGGCGCCGAGATGAAAGGCAGCACGATCGTAAAGTTAAGTTGGAGGCGAAAGCGTAATACGTGAGATCAGCGCGGGAATGAAAACAAAGAAACTGGACGGCAAAGAAAAATATAGGTATGGTGAGGGCCGCTGGAGGAGCTGCTTTGTTGAGCAATAGGAAACCAAGAGAGAGTGTAAGTGCGAACGATATCCCAGTGAAACGCAGCAAAAGTATTTCAGCCGCGAGTGAGAATGCCTTCCAGAGCTCGCTACTTGACAGCCTTCCGCCGCTACTGTTTTTAGCTCGAAAAGGACCGTCTTCAAACTAGCTAGCGGTGGAAGAATGGAGTGGGAAAAAGCGCGAATTCTGACGTTTAGTGGTATGCAATGTGCTCACACACAAACAACTAAAAGAAAAAACACGAAAAATGAGTAAGCCAGGACCGTTCGAAACGCCTCCGCGAGCGTGAAAGCGAAAGCGCTATCGATTCGTTGGGTGCTCGCGAAGAAGAGTTGCAGTTGGCGAGGCAAACGAGCCAGAATTCTTCCCACACGCGCCGAATCCGCGAGTCTATAGCTGGATGACCCTTCGTTCTCTTCTTTCCCGCCCGAGAGTTCGCCGCCGCGAAGCTCGACTATCTCGAGAATCTCGCGCCGTTTCACCGTGAGCAGGGAAGTTCGTGGAACCACCAAAGAATGGCTGCCCACTCGACCGCATCATCCCTCAGCCTTCCTCGGCGCCTTTCCTCTCCGGCTCCCCACCGATTAGAATGCAGCACAGGTTGGATCATATGAGTTTTGCACGACGAAGCTGCTGGTGGGACGGCTCATGTCAGCGTTTGTTGCTCTAGAAGTAGGTGGCTTGGCTATAGAGCATGTCGATCGCAGCATGCTGGAAGACGGAAATTCTTACTCGGCCATAGGCATGCAGCGACGTAGCAAGCTGCTGGTGCCGTGGGCGTGCAGTCCTGTTGATGCGAAGGCTCTCAGCCGGCTCACAAAACAGAAAGGAGCACTCTCCTGACAAGAACATCCCGGCTGCTTGTCTGAACAACATACAAAAAATTTGTGAAATATATAGCAAGTTCACCGCAGGGAAACAAACCATGCAGAAAAGCCTGAGCGACAGGGAGTACGCGAGGCCGCAAGAAATTCCAGGACAGCTCTGAAAGACTGTTTCGTTACGAGTCCAGCTGTTTTGAAAAAAGAAAAGGAAAAGAAGTAAACAAGTAGCATTTGCATAACATAAACATTACGTGACATTTCCTTCAAACTAATAGAACTTAAAGGGCAAAGAGAATACTTCCTACGTCCGCGGCTCTGTTTCAAAGGCATAGGCTGCTGGGAAGTGCCGCTGTACTTCAGGGTTTTCCTTTCTTAAATTCGTGATGCTATTCAGACACTTCGCGACAATAGTGCGACAACATGAACGCAAGATAACATTAAAACGCGCTACGCAAAAATTCAAATTCGCGATAACTACTTAATGATTGCGTCAGCATGGCCAATTTCGTCTACACCATACGACACTTCGAGCTTCTTGGTGTCAGACCGAACGGATAGCGTGATTGTGAGCTTGCAGTTTGCCGTCAGTACCCTACACGTGCAAATAAGCACCAACACCAAGCATTAACCATCGCACACGTAAACTATAGTCCATTAACGAGAGATCAATCTACTATGCAAATATAAGATAAATTTAAATCTCTGCGAACTGGTGGTGCCTGCTTCTGTTGACTTGCATAGAGTTGTGTGCCGAAATTAATAAGAAATAAAAAAACTTAGCTTCTTTTTTTTTTGCAGCGACTTCAATATTGTCGAAGTGATGGTGTCTCTTACGGCATTTCTGAGACTTACTCGCATACCCGGCTCGCCACCTGCCTTCACGCGTATAAACTCTGGCCGCTACCTTTTAAGTTTGCAATGTATACAGGGTGTTTCAGCGAACAATTTCAAAAATCCTTATCGACTACCTGTGGGCGCTAGCACAATTCTAGTTCATGAGGGGCCTACTCGAAACTACGTACACTAGTTGCACAAAAAATTGAAATGTATAATCGACTAACTAACAAAATTTGAATAATTAGCTTTTGAGTTAATTAGCTTCTGGCCCATATTGCAATTGACAAATTCTAGCCGTGAATTTCGGAAGGCGGAACTACTTGGCACGAATTCTCCGGACGACACCAGTTTCGAGGTATGAATTCCCGAACTTTGCGGAGAAATACATTGGCATTCCAGTTACTTTTGTGATTGAATGCATAAAACAACGTTTTGTTAAGAGAGTAACTGGAACGCCAATGCATTTCACTGCAAAGAACGGGAATTAATATCTCGAAAGTGGTGTCACCCTAAAGATTTTTTCCAAGTGTATCCGCCTTCCAAACTCCACGGCTAGAATTTCTAAATTGCAATATTATTACTATGAATTTCAATTCTTTGCTTAAGTAATGTCTGCCTCTTCGAGTTGACCAGCTCATGAACTAAAAGTGTGCTATATTTGACAGTCAACTTTAAAGAATTTGTGGAAGTGTTCGTTTAAACACCCGGTATATTCTGGGGATTTAGGTGCCAGAAGCACTATCGGATTATGAGGAACGCCATAGCGGCAAATCCCTGAACTTTTGACCACCTGAGGTTCTTTAAATTGCGCCCGATGCATGGCATACAGACGTCATCCCATTTCTCCCTCATCATAGAAATGCGGCTTCCGCAGTCGGAACTCGATGTTGTGACCTCGTGCTTAGAAGCCCGACTCCATAGCCGCTACGCCGGCACCACGGTGGTTGCCAAATATGCACAACGAAGACTCAATTTCATCGGTCAACAGGCTAAGATTTGTTTATAGTGCATGGGATCTGTTAGAACTCCCACCTCTTCTTTCTCCCAATCGCTTCCTTATGCGCCTCTCAACATGCAAGGTTGCTGACTAGACATGTAGTTTATGTCCCCGCCTGTTCTTCGTTATCAGCGAAGACAATTACCTCTACAGGATAACTAGAAGGATAGATTTAAGTACCACTCAAACAGCGGTAGGTTTTCCGACGACAAAGGCATTGGTGGCGGCACAGCGACGGCTGGACGACAACAACACGCCGGCAATGACGGCATAGTAACTATGACGACGGTGCGACAAGGACGATGTTTGGGACAACGACGGAATGACGACAAGATAACGATGACAACTTGACGACGAAAACAGGTTGATAATGATTACGTCGTGCATAGCGACAACGATGACACAACAGCGATGATGGTACGACGCCTCACACGTCGTGGACGTGTGAGGTGTCGATCAAATCCCAAGTGGAGTCAAATAGAAGGTCTTTAATGCGAAGCATACTTTGCCTCTTCCGGTGTCTTTGTAGTAGCTAGGCAACTGGGTCTCTTGCACAGTGTGCCGCACCGCAACAGAGCAATGCCTAGCAACCGAGCCTCTGGCGGCGTGCAGCAAGTGGAGACGTTTCGTCAAACCATCGTCGTCATGTCACAGTCGTCTCCATTATTCTGTCGTCGTCGTGCTAACCTCTTGGGGCTGTCGTCACACACACAATTACTTCACACACATATATAATTCCCTAACACGTGCGCGTTTTATCATCTGGTTATACTTTGCAGCACCTTTAACGAGGCTACAGTTTGCCCCGTATCCGCCAACCCCTTAAAAATATTTATAAACGGTGTGCGGGGGACATTATTTTTTCTATACTCGGTTATCTCACTATTAACGTTGCACACGGCTTCGTTTTCAGTTTTGAGAATATATTCGTAAATATAAAGAACGCAATTTCATTAGCGTGCGATGATAAACACGGTATGCTCTTTTAGTCTTTGTTTACACAAGTCCGTGTGGAGACTCCTTCGATTTGACTCTGTGCTGGGCAACATGTGGCATGCCGACGTAGGAAATGCACACAGCTTCTCCATCTCGTTTTTCGCAAGCTATCCATTGTGTTAAACGAGCACAGCCGGCAGCTGTACAGTTGCAATCGTCCGAAACACAACGCGAGTTCAGTAGAGCATAAGCAAACATGAGTCGGATGTGTGCCATGGCCAACATGCATCCATGCAAGAGCATAAAATACAAAGGGACTTTGAAAGTGGACTTGATTCCCCAGCGATTGTTGACATCATATTTGAGCGGCACCGGCGTGATCAAGGCTCTGCCTAGCGTGCGTAGCAATTCGCAAGACGAGCGTGCAGACGTCGGTGCCTTTACTAGTGCTTGTATCAGTCAATCAGCAGCTCTTATTTTTCTGCGACGCTTAATTCAGTCGTGGTCGCATAGAGGGCGACCAGAGACGGACAATTCTGGAGGCATTTTGCTTCTCTCCTCTGTATGGTTGGCTGAAGCGCCCCACAACATTTGCTGCATTGCACATATGGTGAGATGTACAACAAGTAAGTCGGAAATGAGTTTAAGGAACGGCTATCACTTGGCTGTTCTTTGTTGCTGGAGTTCGAAGAAACTGCCGTAATTTCTCATCAGGAACACATTTTCGAATTTAGTGGCATTCGTACCATCAACCAATCATTCGACCGTAAATAATAGTACCTAATTTTAATTACATCACGCGTATGAGGACCTAATACTGCATCGAGAGGGATTTGCCCCACAAAGAAGTGGTTCGAAATCCAGGCTTCTAAAACACACAAAGCAGGAGCTGAAAAGTTTAGGATATCACCCAATTCCCGAAATTATGCAACACTCAATCACATATCTAAAGAAAACAGCGTTAGTCAGGCGTTCAGAAATAGCTTATCAACATCGTGTGTTTAAGCTTAGGTAGATTCATCGGCATGTGAAAGCCAAGTATTTTTATGCGCCAGAACTGATTGTATACTCTTATCTCGCAGACCTCACCAACGACGACCAAGCGCGATACTTCAACACTCGGTATAGAGTAAAAGAAAAATGATGGTGTTTGATGAATGATTCAAAACTCTTAATGGATTCCCCTCCCACGAAATTGCTTCCCGAAAGCTATTATTGGGTCCATTTTATGGTATGCCAGTCGTACGGCAAAAGTACCGAAAAACGAAGTTTAAATCTGTCTCTCTCTTATATTTCTTTTTTCTTTTGCCCTATTGCTAAAAAAAGGGCCGGAATACCAGCTTCAATATTTCTTTTTTCAATCACGCCGTCCTCACGTCATCGCTAAAAGCTCGGTTGGGTAAGGAAAAAAAAGCAAAATGTCTGCCATTTCATTAAACTTTCGTTTAGCGTGTTTATGATTACACTCTGAATTAATGGCTTTGGATTTGATCTAAGAAATCATCTTCAGGGTATTGAGCCCTATTCTTTTTAAGCTAACTATGGTTGATCCAGACACACGTAGCTGTCGACTCTCTCAGAGTGCACATTCGCCATCTCTCAAGGATCCCCGACCATCATTTAGCCTCCCTATCAGCCGAGGGACCTCCAGCGAGCTTTTCAAGAGTGATTAGCGCTCATCAAGAGTGCATACCGTCATCTTATCGACTGGCAGCGAAGCCTTCATTGCCCGTGTGGTGCCTGCGACAGCCTCAAGTGAATTTTGCTATTCCCGGAATTACAAAGAAGGCCAATCATCCATCGCCGGCTCTGAAGAAATTGACGCTCCTATTACTGCACCAGACGTATCATGACGCATTCATATATGCACCGATAGTTCGATCTTACCTACCAGCTCAACTGCTACATTCGTCGTTCCAGCTAAGCAGGTTACAGTTAGATTCAAATTTTCAGACACGCTACATCTACGTTGGCAGAACTTGCAGCTCTCCATGCCGCTATGACGTACGTCGCCGATGAGCCGGCAGAGAAATGGGTCGTATTTTGTGACTCTAAGGAAACTCTTCACCGTATCAAGTCTGGATTACATCACAGAAGTAACGAGCAGATGATATCTGACATCAGGGAAGTGCACCATCAAGCTCTGGAAAGAGGGCACAACGTTATCTTTCAATGGATTCCAGCTCACTGTGCTTTCGTCGGCAACAACCTTGTTGCAAGGCTGCCCGGTCTGCCCACTAATACACCCAGACGCGTTCAACACCTTTGGCGAGGTCGGACGCTGCCAGGGAACTTCGCCTACTTGCACGCCATAAGACACAAGATCTCTGCAGTTGAAGTGCCTTCAATTGCCGATTGCATAAACTGGATCCCACGCTACGGCTACAACTACCATCTAGCCTTTCCCGAGACAAAACAACCTTGCTGTGCCGCTTGTGGTTGGGAGTGGCGTTCACGAACGCCTACTCCAATCGCATGGGAATGGCTGAGAGCCCGGTGTGCGACTCCTGTGAGTGCGAGGAAACCATCGAGCACTTATTGTATATCTGCCCTCGCTACGATGTGCAATGCCTCTCTCTGCGGGTAACTTTAAACCGACTGGACTCAAGACTGTTCTCCGAGTCAAAAATACTCGGACCGTGGCCATACCCGCCACTGGCACGAAAAGCAACTCGTGCACTAGTATAATACTTGAAATGCACCGGTTTAAGAGAATGTTTAAGTGTCCCTGTGCATCATCCCACATGCACTCAGTGCTTACTCCCTTCCTTTTTTCCTCTTTCTGTTCTCCTTTCTTCCACCCAAGTGTAGGGTAGCAAACCGGGTATTCGTCTGGTTGACCTAGCTCCCTGCCTTTCTTGTCCTTGCTCTCTCTCTTTCTCTTTATCCATGGTTGACCTTGTTGAAATGTTGCCTGGGGCAGTTCACCTATCAATGTACACTGACGATATTTGTCTTTGGTCTTTTGCGGTGACTCGTCTTCAAGCGCGCACATGAGATCAGCTGGCAGCCACTCGAACTTGTTCATATCTCACAGACAGGGCCTTAGCGTGTCTATCGAAAAATACGCGTTAATCGCGGCGTACTTTGTTGTTCTCGATGGCTAGGTTACCACATACCAGAAATTTCATTGCTTCTTAGGTGTGGTTATTGACAGGGACCGTTCATGGAGCCCTCGCTGCATGTTCCTGAAGTAGTCTCGTTTCGATTGTATAAGTAATGAAGTCCTAGTGCAGAAAAACCTGGGGCACGTTGGTACGGTCTATGCTGCAGCTGTACAGAACACTGTTTCTGGGCTTTTTACGGTGCAGCTTGCCGGTCTTGGTCAAACAAATACAAAAATATTCGCACCCTCGAAAGTTTGAAAGGCCACACTCTACGGGCATGTCTTGGACTACCACGATGTTCCTCGGCTCATGCAACAATCATGCTTGCTACATACTACTTGATTCCAACATACATCATAGCTGACTGCTTCAGAACACATATGTTACATACTCAGTCACTATCTTGGTGTTTTCCCAGCACAAAGACCTCAAGTCAAATTTTCTAAACCCATCAAGGCTGCCTTTCGTCAAGCTTTACACCAGCAGCAAGACCACTGTTACAAGGGTAGTCAATGTTACCACTACCACTGTTACCCCTGTGGTGTCTACGACATCCACAAGTACACCTCACAATGCCGGGAATCACGAAGAAGACCAGTCATTCCACAATGGCTTGACGACAGCTGATATTGTCATTACTTAACGAGGCATATAAACAAGGAACGCACATTCACACCGATAGACCGATTTTAGTCACCTGTTCCACAGACGCTGTTATCATCCCAGCCTTGCAAGTCACAATGAAGTTCAAGAGGTCCCACATAACGACCTCTACAAGAGAACTTGCCGCCCTACGTGCCGCTGTATCACATCGCACAAGCAAAAACCACGAAAGTGAGTCGATTTTTGCGACTCCAAGGCATGCAGCCCTTCAGAGTATGCAGTCAGCCTTACGACGCAAGATCCATGAACAACTGGTGTCTGAGACTAGAGAGGTTCTCCACCAAGCCCTCATAAACGGACATCACATCATCCTGAGCATGGCTTCTGGGGCACTGTGGCATCGTCGGGAATGACCTTGCTGATGATCCCTTATCAATGACAGACGCTTATCACTTATCAATGACAGACGCAGCAAGGGGTTTTCGTTTGCTTGCTCAAACCAAGACTGAAACTTCGTGGAACACTCCCATTTTCTTGAACTGTGGGCTCCACCTGCTAGATTCTACAATGAAGGTGCAGATTCCATTGCACTTCTCCAGCCGTGATGCAACGCACTATGGTGCCTCTGATTAGGTATGGCTATTTTGAAATCCTACTCATTCTTTATGGAATGTCCGACAGACCGTGCAATTGTGAAGAGACGATCGAGCATGTGTTGCGTTTTTGTAATCTTTATGACATCGAACGCGACATTCTTCGGATTGTGCTAAAACAATTGGACAGCAGACCATTTTCAGAAACAAAGATTCTTGGAAAATGGCCGCACGCGTCGTAGGCTTAGAAAGCGACGAGGGCATTGCTATGATTCATGAAACCGACTGGCCTCAGTGACCTATAGTAGGCCTAGAGTGACTGACAACCACACGTCTTCGGGCTGAGAGTACCTTCTTCCCTCGCTCTCATTTCTTTCTTTTCTTCCCGCAAACTCCTTTCCCGTGTAGGGTAGCAAACTGGAAGTTCGTCTGCTTGAGCTCCCTACCTTTCATTCCTTCTCTTTCTCATCTTCCTCCGCCGGCCTTCTTTAAAGAAAGATTTAAAATTATATAAGGACATTATGAACCCTTCAAAGTTGCTCTAAGAGCAGAATAGAGCATATTCAGAGTTCATAGCGGTATTTCAACACTGGGCGCGATTATGACGTGACGCCAACAGCCTGACCAGGGTCGGATGACGAAGCGTGAAGGACGACGATGGCATGACCACGATGGCACGACCACGTCGGCATGATGACGACGGTATTTTATTTGACGCGTAATAGTGACTGTGTGACGACCAAGCAATCCTGAAGATGACAAGGCAACAGCCGCGTAATCACGATTTGATGACGACAGCTTGATTAAGATAGAATGACGAAGGATTCACGTTGATGGAAAGTTGGAGGCGGTATGACGACGACTGTGTGGCGACGATGGGCTGACTACAACGGCATGGCGAAAGTCGTATGACGAAGTTAAAATGACGATGACGGAACGACGACGACGGCATCACAACGGTACGACAACGAATGCATGACGGCGACTGTATGACGACGATACATACATAACGATCCATGTTGCGTGAGGCACAATGGGATGACAAGTGTATGGCGACATTCGCGTGACGAAAACTGTATTATGAAGCCTGCATGACACAGATGACTTGATCGCGACGGCCTGACGAGAGTCCGGTGACGAAGCTGGAGTGACGACACTGCAACGACCACGACGGCATTACGACGGTGGTGTGACAACGACTGCAAGATGACTATATGACAACAGCACATAGAACACGGAACCGCACAGCAGCGATGAGGTTTTGCGCGCATGTTCAGGAATTCCTTGCATCGGTCTAAGCACATTGTCGCGACTTTTTCTTGTATTTCACACAAGGCTGCCATTTCGAAATTACGTGAGCCGGTTCCTACGCCCCTAGAATGGTTCAGTGCGCACGCATGAAACAGAGCATTTGCGATGCGGGGAACCCACGTGCTCACGGTAGCACGTAATCCAGACTCTACCTTGCCTTCTGATTCATTCTAACGCAGGCACACCGACACGGACACAGAAGGCGCACAACACAGCCTTCTATGTGCGCGTCGCGGGGACGGCGCGACGCGCACATAGAACAAATTAGATGATGACCTAACAACAAGTATATATATGTAGCCGCCCTCTATCCTCGCTGTTTGCCCATCGCAAGTTCGCCCGCAATAAGCTAAATCTTTGAAATACATCCCTTCAACTGTGCGCTACAATATTTATTTGACGACTACCCCGTGAACGACTCTGAGCGCACAGAGAACGCAGTTTCGTATAGGCACATCACTTTTTTTTCTTGCCACTTCACACTTCCCCAGTGTGGGGCAGCAAACCAGATGTAACCTGGTTAGCCTCTCTGTCTCTGCTTCCCCTTCTCATTCCAGTTCGGGCTAATGCGTATTTCTTACGCAACAGCTCTTGTCCCTTTCTGTGTTATCTCACTCCCTGCAGTAATGTCATTCAGGTCAATGTACTGTAGGGAAGAAATAGTCCCGTTGATATAAAACTCTAGCGGCCATTGCAATGTTAACGGAAAAGTAACACTGAAGCAACCCTTTCCTATGGGAAGGGCTGCTTGAAGGGTCAGCACAAGATGTGATGTTGCTATAACTGCACAGGTAGGCGGGCCGCATTCATCGCCGAGATAATATAGCGCGTGCTGCAGGAATGAACTCGAGAATCCGAGGGTATGGCTGGAAGATTCATGACACCCCCCCCCCCCCCCCCCCCCCCCCCCCCCGAGAGAGCGATTGCGCGTCTAGTGATAGGCCACTGATATTCTCCAATCCTGCTCATAGAAGACGATAGTATGATCTGTCTTTTATTTAACCATCATATTTTTTTCAAACACTGGTCGCACACTCCCGGGATGTCCACTGCCCGAATGCTACTAAATAACTATCAACAGTTATTCAGCTGCTGTGCCAGAGGAACTCTGGCAGATTTGTCATTTTGATTGCTTTAGTCGTGGTGTAAGCACGCTTTGTGGCACTGCCACGACATCCGCACGACATCCGCTTACGTTTCTTTTTCTTTTATTGGTAATTCTTATAACGTTATATTCTGTCTGTTTTCTTTGTTGGATATTCACTTTGGTTCCTTAGAAAAATGGGCGCTTGTAGACTCCTTTCGATGTTCTAACTAATTTATTTGATAGCTCATTCAGTTTTAGTATTCTTTAACATCCTATTTGGTCTTTGTTTTTGCTTGCAATTGTAGGCTGAACAAAGGCTAAGGGAAAAAAATGTCTAATTGCCCAGCAAATCAGAGGCTCTTTCGAAAGAGATAAAATATTTTTGAGATCATAGAAACTAAACATGCAATCGCAACATTTATACACATTCACTATATTAAAACAGCGATAATTTCTGTACAATTAGACGGATACTTACGACTCAGAAGATGGACAATAGATGGCCTGCACTTGTGGCGCTCTACTCAAATGTTCTGCGCGTCAGTATGACTTTTCGATTGTAACTCTGCTTTTCAGACGAATAATACCTGCGAATATATTTCACTATTTGGCCCCGTGCAGCATGCCTCCGCAAGACGTCTAGAGAGACGGAGAAATGCTCCTCATTAAAAGCATCTGAAATGCGCCTGGCGCCTCCCTAGCTGTTATGCTACTTCACGTGAAGCTCTGGCACGCAAAACTACACTCGAAGAACATGCTATACTCACACAACAGTTGGGCACATCCAAAACTGAAGATTCTCTCGTCGAGGCGAGTGTCTCGCAGGGAGGTCACTGCGCCTACATAGTGCGCGACGCACAGGTGCCGCTAATCCGTTGTTCAAGTAAGTCTCACAACTGAGGGCGTTAGTGAGGCTGTTTGTTCAGTGAGGATAGATGCCGGTGCGGTGTAATGTAAAGCTGCTGCAAAGGCAGATGAAGTGAGCTATATCTTGCAGTATGTATACATTGCACGCAGGTCACGGTGGCAACGTCGGCCGCTTTATTTCCTCTCACATTTTTGCAGGAGTTTGAAATGTTATGGTACATTGCACACACAATAATAACCACTAGCTAAAACCATGAGGTGGCCACCAGCTAGTTTTCTGTGCACGATCCGTGACCGCATTTATTACCAGATAACATATCAGGACCGCCTTCACCGGGGTCTCACATACATTACCGTTAAATTTAAGTTATAGAGTCCGTTTTCTTTTTCTTGAGATGGAAAAATTGTCATTCGCCTGAAAGTAAGACGAAGTACTTGAATATAACCAATACGGGTTTCTCGAGAGGAAGCTTCGCAACTGACAAAAAAAAAAGAACTCATTGTCCGAGGGTAGAAGCCAGAAACAACCCAGGTCGCTCTGCCATCCTAGCTAATGAGCAGGCTAGCTGATCGTAGTGCAAGTGCAGGGACACCAAATATGGCAAATTACTTCTGCGGAACTCAAAATAGTTGAAGTTTAGAACCAGGATAATATCTTATTCAATTGCTATAAGCTTTCTTTGCGATACAGGTGCATGAGAAAGAGTGGTGATATATAGGAAGGCAGGGAGGTTAAACAGAGGTAATTCTGGTCGGCTACCTTGCGCGTGAGGAACGAGAGACGGGGATAAAAAGAGAAAGAGAGCGTAAGGGGAGAGAAAAAAAGTAAACAGCATACACTTTATTTCGGTAGCAGGCAGTGTTCCTCAAGCCTCAGGTAGATGCCACTTTTTCCGTTTCATCAAACGGCCTCCACCTTGCGGCGTTCTATGAATCTGTACTGGTATAATGTAGGGATTATTTTCGCTTGAATCTATTCCTTTCTTATCATCCAGCGTTCATGGCCGGCCGATCGATAACGTGGTCAGAGTGGTGCTCAGACCAGACGAATAGCGAGAAGGAATAGCATTGGAATTGAATTGTTTCATTACACGAGTCCTTATTTGCCTTATTCGGTGTTTAATTTTGCATGCAAATCAACAACGCCACGCCCAAACCAGAGTTGAACTCGCGCGCCCCATTTGACAAACGCCCACCAAAGCAAGAACGATTACTGCAACCCTTCAGATGAGACTGAAAGCACCCATTCGTTTTTCAGCTTTCTTTTCAGCCTTAACGCCCTGCCTAGTGGGGTTGTGTCTGATTGAATGCACGCAGGTTGAGGTGGTCTGAAAGACATCGCGATCGGCTCAGTACGGCGACTGGCGAGAGGTGTGGCACAAGATGGTACACGCTGATGTTAACTCAGGTTCTCCTCGTCGAAAGGGATCTTTTCAGATGAGACATACGACGTCGACCACACAGGAAAAAACTCCAGAGAACGATCGGTGGTCTTTGGGGCCAGACAAGCTGCGTGGCGGGGCTCTGAATGCGCGAGAAATCTATCCTTTCGGTTTTTCTTTTTGTGTCGCCTTTTTACTCTTACCCGCACCTTGCAGCGGCCTTTTCCTTTTCTTATTCATTTATTTATTAATTTTTTCGCTTCGATCGATAATGACCACAATGCTGTCACCACTGCCGTGATTCCCCTTGACGGGCGCGCGGCGCCGAAAGGAACCGCTATTTGACCTATCTGACCGCAACCGTCGGTCATTTCAAGTCTTTTTCGCCTAGTTGGGCGTGCGTGAGCATACATTATTCTAGCGAAGATGCATCGGAGCCATTTCAGACCCTTCCATGTTCCTTGCAAATGATAAACGAAGGCAAAATGAATCGGCATGGAACCCGTTAACTGGATAAAAAGAGTAAACTGATGTCAACTCGGGTCGGGAGCATTCGAACTTGGATCAAGAATGAACGAGTTGCTGCTGTGGAATGCGTCCTGATATATATTCCTTCTTTTTTGTCATGACAACGCAAATCAACTGCTACCTTCCGTGTGAGAAGTGGGGTAGCTTTTCGTTTCTAATTTCATAGTATAGCAGCATGTTGTTTAGATATGACACTACCTATGCATGTGTGGGTTTATTGACTAGTTGCCTTCTCCCCAAAAAGATCACGTTCTCGTGACGCCTGCGGCAGAAAGGATGTTCCACGCCTGCCGCCAAGATTTGCGAGTGGTGGCGCTGGCTAACACTCCCAGGGTTCTACTTGGAAAGATAAGTACCCACGAAAGCGGATGGGGCAACGGTGCCGCGGTAGCTCAATTGCTAGAGCATCGCACGCGTAATGCGAAGGCGTGGGATCGTTCCCCACCTGGGGCAAGTTGTTTTTTCATCCACTTTCATTTCCGATAATTTATCATTGCTTTATTTCATTTATTAAGCACAAGTAATTTCCCCTGTGTTGTCCTTGGTGTCTTCATTGGTTGGCTTCCTATGATATGACTAATAAAAATAGGGCCCCTCTTTTAGTGACTCGTGAACGATGCAACAAACTGTTCCTGGGTTTTCCTATGCTATGGCTTGCCTGTGCTGGGTGGGACCTGTAGGATGTAACTCCGTGTCTGATAGTCTAACCTAATCTAACTTAATCTTGAAGGGGTACGCTCATACACAACTGAGTCAGATAAATTGTTCTCTTCAATGGCAACTGGTACGAAAGAGTGGTTAAAAGCTGTCATAGCTTGCAGGTGAAATCGGCTACTTTGTAAGTTTCTCTAGCTACGAGAACATAAAAAAAGCAGCAGCTTTGCTCAGACACATATTTTTCTCATTGCGTAAGGTAAATTTTCATAGTGAATCTGGCGCAAAACTCGGTGGAAGCGATGGTCTTCGGTCGATTGAGAGCCTATCGAATAACTTCAACGAGTCATTTCGGACTAACTCGCTTCGAATCTCGCTTTGTTTCCTGGAAAATAATAGGCGGATTTAATCGGAAGATTCAGAAATGGCTAAACTTACGGACATTACTTGCCGGCAGCGCGTGTCCACTTCAGCAGTAATTCGGCGGGGAGCACGTTGTTTTCTTCCCGTGGATTTGGTTTTGCGAAATGCCAGCTCGACCTCTACGCTCGATCAGATTCAAGTAGCTTTCATCCAAAACGACCAGTGAAACGCGCCGTAAGGTCAGACTATGTTTCTTTATACAGCGAAGCTTCCAGCCTGTAGTTAGTAGGGATGTTTCGTGGCGTGCTCACCCAAAAAATGGCAACTGGAGGAAGGGTTTGTATTTCATTTTCCGCGTGACAGAATTATGTTTTCGCGTATGTTACAATTACAATACGATGCTATGATGTCTGCAGGTTGTGTGTAAGTCGTACTATACGAATTTTCTGACGCATTGTACTATATGAGATCCAATTAGTTCAATAACGCACTTGTATTAGGCGGAGGATCTGCAAGAATGAGAATGTATGCAGTGGTAACGGTACCGCAACCTAGATGCCGCGACCACTCAGACAGACCTCAAACGGCTGCTGGAAAATGGCTTCGTCCTTCAGTTTTCGCGCAATAGATTTATGTTTTCTCGTATATTCGAATAACAAACCGAAGCTATCATGTCTGCAGCTTGTGCGTAAACTGAGCTTTGCGCATTTTCTGATGCAATTTACTTGTAAACATTCATCTACTTCAATAAGGCACTTGAGCTTTGTAGACGGCCTAGAAGAATGAGGATGTGTGTTGCACTTCCGCACACGTGCGTGCATGCGTGTGTGACGTATGGCGCTTGTGGTGGTGGTGCTTATGTAACGTCACCTAACGTCAGTTCGGATGGGGGCAATTGTTTAACGTCCGCACCAGCTTTGCTGTACATCCACTTGCACAGGATAGAATGAACGCGGCATTTTTTTTTTTACTAGGCGACCGCTAACATTCACCATTCCGTACCATCAAGGATGCACATGGCAGGTGTATGAGCTTTAAATATCTCAATCGTGGTTGGTGCAGCATTTCTTCATGTTGCGACATTTTGACTAGTTCAGCAATAAAACAACACAGCCGTTCTTGTAGGGTAACGTACGGTTCAGCCTTACATAAGGAACACAAGAAACATGCCTAAGTGAGGGGAACAGCAGAGGTACTGAAATTTTCATTGAAATTTATTCGAAAGAACTCGTAATTCGAGAAAAACCGCAGTCGTGATTACACACACAACCAGGGTAAGAACACCACTCTCCGTCTTCTCGGCGTTCTACATCACCTGGTCACCACCCAGACGACAGCTAAGCAGTCTTTACAGCGGTAGAGTAGTGCGTTTCTGCAGAGGTTAAGGTGCGGCTAGTGTAAGCAATAGCACGTTCAACGCCATCTTGCCAGTGCACGAGGACTGCAGCGAAGCCGATGTTGCCAGCATCAGTATGCAGTTCAGTGTCGGCATCTTCATTAAAGTTTCCAAGTAAAGGCGTTGTATGGAGGCACCGCTGAACCTGAGAGAAGGCGGCTCTCTGCCCGGGACCCCAACCAAACGGGATATCCTCCTTTGTTAAACGAGTGAGGGGGTTCTTCGATCTTGAAAAATTTCTCCACTAAGCGTCTGTAGTATGAGCAGAGGCCGAAGAAGTGGCGCACGTCACGTTTGTTCGCTGGTGGTGGCAATGCGACAACAGCCATACTCTTTTCTGAGTCTGGCCGAACACCTTCATTGCTAACAACATGGCGGAGGATTCAGCTCCTGATAAGCAAAACGACATTTCTCAGGTTATAATGACAGGCCTGCAGATCGAATTTCAAGAAACACGGACTGTAGACGCTGCAAGTGTTGTTCAAATGTCCGAGAAAAGACGACGACGTCATCTCAATAGACGAGACATGATTCCCACTTCAGACCTGACAGTACGGTGTCCATCATCCTCTGAAAGGTCGCGGGAGCTGAGCATAATCCGCAGGGCAGCACCTTAAATTCGTACAGGCCGTCAGGAGTTACGAAAGCAGTCTTTTCGCGATCTCGTTCATAAACTTCTATCTGCCAGTATCTGCAGCCCAAATCTATTGAGGAGAAGTATCTGGCATGTCGAAGACGGTCTGGAGAGTCACCTATGCGGGGAAGAGGGTAGACATCTTTGTTCGTCACCCAGTTCAATTTGCGGTAATCTACACAAAACCGAAGAGCGCCGTCCTTCTTCTCGACAAGTACAACGGGCGACGCCCTTTGGGCTGGTTGAGGGTTGAATTACGTTGTCGTCTAGCATTTGCTTCACTTGACAACGAATCGCCTCTTGCTCCTTTTGTGACACGCGGTAGGCGGGCTGACGCAGGGGACGTTCGGTCGGGTCCGTTATAATACGGCGCTTCGCGATAGGGGTCAGTGTTACTTTTGACGTAGCTGCGAAACAGTCACTGAACATGCATAAAATACTTCGTATTCGCTCTTTCTGTGTGGTTGACAGCTTCGGATTTACATCGACCGTACTGACAACCACGGCGTCACCCTTGGCGGTTGCAGAAAGCTGAGCAAGCGTAGGACCTCATCATCATCATCATCAGCCTGGTCACGCCCACTGCAGGGCAAAGGCCTCTCCCATACTTCACCAACTACCCCGGTCATGTACTAATTGTGGCCATGCTGTCCCTGCAAACTTCTTAATCTCATCCGCCCACCTAACTTTCTGCCGCCCTCTGCTACGCTTCCCTTCCCTTGGAATCCATTCCGTAACTCTTAATGACCATCGGTTATATTCCCTCCTCATTACGTGTCCTGCCCATGCCCATTTCTTTTTCTTGATTTCAACTAAGATATCATTAACTCGCGTTTGTTCCCTCACCCAATCTGCTCTTTTCTTATCCCTTAACGTTAAATCAATCATTCTTCTTTCCATAGCTCGTTGCGTCGTCCTCAATTTAAGTAGAACCCTTTTCGTAAGCCTCCAGGTTTCTATCCCGTACGTGAGTACTGGTAGGAACTGGTAGGTAGGTACTGGTAGGCAGGACCTATTGGATCCCTAATATCTTCAAAGTGAGCAATAGCCGTTCGCTTTGCCAGGTGTTGGTACTCGCCGCTGAAGTTCGTCACTAAAAGCTAAGTCATTCGGCGGTTCAGATGAATAATGCCGTGGGTGTCCCAGACTTGTCGACCCAAGAGCACCGACAGGTTTCCTTCAGCGATGCCGCTACTATTTTGGTCGCAGTCACTTTCAACAGTTACGAACATACTAGTTGGCGGCGGGAGTGTCACAGTGTCATCAACAACACGCAATGCTGGAGGAACACAGTGCTATACACTAGCAAATAAAAAAAACACATACAGATGAATTAAAATACGCAACATAAACGAACAAACAGAAAAAATGTGAACTGAACTTACCAGCTGAAATTCATCCACTTTGTCAAGTTTTGTTTTCACAGAGTGTAGAAATTTCTTTTGTTACAGATGAACTCGCTCATGGAGGCAAATGCGCTTATTTTAATGAGTGCCTGGAGATGTCATCTACAAATGGCGGTCTGACATGCTACTCCAGGCATTGGGCAAGTATTATGATATATATGCTACAGGCCGTTTTGGCTGTCGGGTAGGCGGATTCAGCAGCGACGGCTCGAATAATTAACGAATAAGCTTCTTTCTTTTCCCTTTTTTCCCCACTTTGTGCGATGATACTTGCTTTTTATTGTCACAAATCTGTGCGTGCGTTATTTCGTATGCGCATCTTTCTCTTCTGTGCCATAGACTGCACCGTGGCCTCGTACACGTATTTGTTTGTAACTCTGCATACGCACATATGTAGTGAGTCATTGTGGTACGACTTGTCATCGCCTTTTATCTCTATATGTCCGTGTGTATATAGGACAGTATGCTCTGAATTTCTCGAGCCTATCCCGCTGTTTCTCCTTATTTTACAATATATATTTATTATTGCTACTGTTATATGAAACGGAGTAGCTATATCCCGTACAAGGTTGTTATAGCTGTTTCTTTTATGTTCTTGTCAATTCAAGAAAAACACCCCCTATTTAAATGTCACTGTTTTACAAGCTTCTTAACTGAACTGTCTGTATCAATCGTGTGAATACATATAATAATCTTACACCGAACACACACTCACACGACGAATACTCCTACGAACAGCCACGCAAAAGCTGCTCATGAACAAACATAAACATCTGTAGCTCTCAAGAGCACCTTCGCTGGGTGCGGAGGTGCTTATCCGGTGGCCGCGAATGTATCAAAGCTTCCAGCTTAAGCATTAATGCAAGTGCGCCATTAAAAAATGGTGTTTCTTACACGTAATGACTGCAGAACGCAGGATGTGCTCAAGTTCGTAACGCTACATGCAGAACACGTCGGTGTCTTTCCACGAAATTTGCACTTAAAGTACCGCCAAGTTAATTTGATATGTAACTTGAAGAGAAGCTGATATTCATTCGACACACCGGTCTGAACTGATAAGCTGAATCATTCGCCGGCTTACGAATGTGATGATACATATACGCATGTAGGACGATGAGCAGAACGAGAACAAGGTGAAAGCAGGAGCAAACGTTTCGACAAGTGGACTTGTCTTCTTCAAGGAGACATATGCTTTCCTCGCCACAGTACATATAGGTGGGGTTCTCCTAAAGGGACGAAGGCGTAAGGCGGGTAGGTGCGGCAACAAGCGAAGGTGTGTTAGCGGTGTTAGCGTGTCGAATTTAGAATAAACGAGGGCTGTGCACAAGGCCAGGGACCTGGCTGTTTGTCAATCACATGTCAACGCCCGTGCGTCAGCCGGCGTGTCAACGGCGTGCACAGCAGCCCTTCATTACATGTTTCACTGGTGGTTGTAGGCTATCGTGTCTCTGAAAGAGATCATAGAAGGAGCGGCAGAAACCGGTGCTCGTAAAAAAAAGGAGAAAAGGAAAATACGGAACTGCTATAAATAAATAAATAAATAAATAAATAAATAAATAAATAAATAAATAAATAAAGGGGGAATAGCGGAAAGAAGAAAAAGGAAAGAAATAGAGAAGAAAAAAAGGGGAGGGGCACGCTAAGAAACCGAACTAAGTGTTGTATATAGCTTGAAATTTAGCGCAGCGAATAGATTCTAAAGCTGCCTTTGAAACGTTTATGCCTATTGGTTGCAATGTCGAACTTATGGATAAGGTATGGATTCTCTGTATTTTCTTTCTCGTTCAGTATGGAAATTTGACTGTAAGATTCATAGTTTAGTTCATCAAAGTTATGACCTGGTTGGTTGAAATACTCGGCGACCGCTTTGGGAAGCTTTTCAGCTGTGTCCACGCAATGTTCGTTTAATCTGACGTTCATTGATTGTTCCGTTTCACCGATACATTGTTCCTTGTTTCCTTATGAGCGGGTGTTGTAACGGTGATGTTGGTTCCGCGTCCACCGTATGTGTAGATGCTTCTTGGGTTCTAGCTTTGGTGCAACGTGCGTGCGAGCTGGTGTAGAAAATGTCAGGCTTGTGTTTCTGTGTTGAAGCTAACTGGGACGCAGGATTTCTTGGTGTTGTTGTTTGCGTCGATTTAGAAGAGTTCCTGAGCCTCTACTTGATGTGCCTGATACGCATGTAGGTCGCACACCCATATGCATCTTTCTCCTTCGCTCTGTTGCTGTACACATCACTGTTCTGGCATCTCTGGAATATTATAGGTTTTCACCAATTTCTGCTGGGAGGCGCTGCTCCCTTTTTCGGCTATGTAAGTGGAATCGGTCGAGAAACGTCCAGACCTGCCAGCGTCTGCGGGAGTTACTCCAAGGAAGAGGAACTACCCTCGGAGTGAAACTGACAGTGATCACACCGAGCTGTGCTCTCCCTCGAACGACAATGCTTCGGGCGATGAAGGCTTCGATGTCCACACACGCGGGAAAGTTAAAAGACGAAATGTCAGCGGGTGCTCCACATCAAGTAAGTCGACTGCGACTCCTACAAGTAGAGCTTCGCAGCATAAGATTATCTTCGTATCCGAGGCGGCTACGGACAATCTCAACCGACTCAATAGACAGGCGATCTCTCTTTATCGGGAGGCTCTCGCTCCCGGCGAGATAAAGCAGTCAGAATTAATAACCGCAAGAACGTTCTCGCTATCGATGTTACTAACTGAAGCACCTTGGATCCGTTGATGAGAATTACGTAGCTAGATTACATCAGAGTGTGCTGCCACATTCCACTAAGCTTGGAAACCACTGCAGGTGTGGTTTACAATACCGATGCCTCAATTTGTGATAGCGACCTGCCTGTTTTGATACACACAGCATTGCCATAATACAAACTCGTCGTATTGGCAAATCAGCTTGCGTGAAGCTCCTCTTCAGAGGTGATTGCCTACCATCGTACGCGAAGGTCGGCCATTTTCGCCATACTATACGACCTTTCGTGCCCAAGCCCCTATAGTGTCGGAACTGCCAGAGAACTGGACACGTTGTGCTGTCTGTAAGAACTCAGGCACATACCCACGGTATTCCGGATCATATAGCTCTTACACTTGTCGTGCAACGGGCGCCAAGTGCTCTAACTGCAAGCGTACCCACGATGCGACTTAGAAAGAGTGCCGTTCGGGGAAAATGAACAAAGTATCTTGAGGCAGATGGTAAGAGGCCAATCGACACATAAAGAAGCGTAACTAAAGCGAGACGCCGACTTTCCCGGCTCCTCAAGTCAAGAAAACTCACTGATAGTTCTAAGGAAGTGCACAATCCGGCGAAGACTGGTCGTCAACCACCGACCTCATGCATTACCAGCGCAAATGAGAGAGGGACGCCCACCATAGCTGATTCAAGTGAAGGATGGCCACCTCTACCGAAGGCACACCAACTCGCACAACCACGACACATCACTCGTCCGCCAACTACGAACGGCCCTACATCAGGCCTGCGGCAGGCCCTGTAGCAGTCCGCGCAGAAGGCCAAGACTTGCAAGTGCTCGCTATGCTGAAGTCACTAACGAATGTTATGCGTACATTACTGACGAATTTGAACACCCCGAATGCGCACAGAGCACTGCAATGAATCCACTACTTGCAAGTCTTGAATTGCATCATGGCTCATTCACCGCTGTCGTTCCGTAAAGGCGTCGAAGAAGCATCACTTTTTCAATGGAATGCTCGAAGCCTCAGATCAAGAATTTAGGATTTTCGACCTTTCATTTTCTCGAACAAATTTCCCATCATCGTCGATTGGGAACAAAACCTTCAAACTGATATTCGGCTGTCGGGCTGTGAAGCTTTCTCATCCACAACGTGTAGTGTTCTCGTCAAGGTCGTCGTCTATATTCGGTGTGAACTCACTTACCTGCTACATTCAGTTTTGCCTCGCAACGACGACCAATGCATGTGCTTAACTGTGAAAACAAAGAAGGTCACATTCACTTTTGTTGCTGCATATAGTTCTCCTACTAGTTGTTTTGACACGCAATGACTGGGTTCTTTGTTATCCGCAACCCCTGGCACTTGGATTCTTAGTGGAGATTTCAACAAACACCATAAGCTCTGGGGGGGGCTTGAAGATGGACTCCAAAGGAAGAAAACTAGTAGCATTTGCCTCGAATCAAGAGCTTTGTTGCCTTAATGACGGCAGCCCGACATAGTTACGGGGCATGACTTATGGAAGCTGTCTGGACTTTACTTACGTCTCTCGGTGTCTTCGAAGCAGCGTAAAGTGGTCTCAGACATAGAAATCCATGGAAGTGATCACGTTTTTACTTATATGAATATCAGTGGAGTGACCATGTCTGTGTACGGCCCTCGGCTGAACAGACTGGACGAAGTTCAGGTCGCTTACGGAAGAAGCATGCGAAAAAGGCCACCCGTCCTTCCTGGAGAATCAGATTCAACATTCGACATGGACTGCAAGAGACTATGTTCACTTCTATACCTTCTCCAAAGTACACAGGATACGAAGGTGAATTGGGAAGGCTTCAGGCGATTCGCCGACGAGCAGAAAGAAAATACAGGCGCACCAAATCTGTTCTCGGTCTGAAGGAGGCGACGGGAATCCAAAGAAAACCCAGCGCCGCATCGATACGTTGCACTCTCAAAAGTGAAAATATTTTTATGAGTCTCCTAAGCCTCTGCCCCATACATGGAGAGCTCTGCGTGGCCTACAATCATCTGTGCAACAGCGCCACCCTTTTAAGTCCCTTTCCCTGCATCAAGGACGACGTGAGATCGACCTTGCTGAGGACTTCTGCGCAAGAATCGGTGCCCTATCGCAACTGCCTGTATCAATACCACGTGATGTTGCGACATTCCAGGATTCCCGCATGGAACTCATGTTTTCTATGGGAGGAGCTTGAAGCTGCATTGACGACTTGTAAGAAGTGATCATCGCCTGGGCCCGACGGCATCACATACAAGGCACTTGGAAACCTTGTCCAAAAAGCCCGCAGGGTACTCTTGAAGAGATACAACGAATCCTGGAACGAAGGATTGATTCCTTGTGAGTGGAAAGTCAGCCGGTTAGTACATTTTCTTAAGGGTTCTAAATCTCTGTTAGACTTGGCATCGCACCGCCCTGTCGCTCTTGCCAGTTACATCGGGAAACTATTGGAAAAGATGCTCTTGACACACCTTGAATTGTGCTTAGAGTATAATGGAGTATATCCGAATGCAATAGCGTGCTTCCGGTGCGGTCGATCATTCCTCGATAACGTGCTTGATTTGGTAACATCTATTCAACATCAAAAGAGCACGAAACGATTAACGGTGGCGGTGTTTCTTCATGTCAAAGGTGCATGTGATAATGTAGCACACCAAGCAATCCTCGATGCTTTGCACTGCTGTGCACTGCAGTGGATTCACAACTATTTGGCGGATAGAGCCTTCTTCGTGCTTACAGAGGCTGGAATGACATTCCCACCATCTGACCAGCAAAGGTGTGCTGCAAGGTAGAGTGTTTGGCCCCAAGCTCTTCAACGTATCACTGTTGGGCCTTGTAGGATCATTGCTGAGGACGGTCCAGATATCGATCTATGCAAATGATATCTGCATCAGGGCGTCCGGCATGACACGTCCGCAGGTACGAGCGAACCTACAGGAGGTGGTCACACAAACATCTTATCTGCATACGAAAGACCTAGAACTCTTAGACATGTGCCGGTTGGTCACATCTACAGGCAAAACAATGTATCCATATGGTATACGCATGAATAGACAAGTGATTGCTTACGAAACAAAGCACCGATTTCTTGGAGTCATCATCGACCGTGATTTGTCTTGGACGCCGCATATTTGATATATGAAAAAGAGGTTGACAGCAATAGTCCATGTATTCGAATTTGTCGGCGGAAAGTCCTGAGGCACATCTTTGCAATCGATGCTAGAGCTGCACTATGCATTATTTGTGGGCTTCCTAAGATACAGACTGCCCGTGCTGGGAAGCACCAGTAAAACAAACATTGTCACACTCCAGAGTATACAAGCCCAAGTTTTAGAAACGTGCCTCCGCCTCCCCCAGTGTACGTCCACAGCAGATAGAATCGCCATAGCGCGGGACCATCCAATAGCAACATACATTGTAGTCGACGCTCTAAGAGTGCACATTCGACATTTCGCAAGGACACCCTTTCACCATCTTGCTTGCCGGCCAACAGGTAGGAAGCATACGGGTTTCAGCCGTCTCCTGACTACTGCATCGCTATATTAGTGAATTAATTACAATTAGTAATTAGTGAAAGTATTACAATTCACAAATATAGCATCGCTATATTAGTGAATTGTGTCCCAGCAGCATGGCCTTCGTTGCCACTGTGGCCTCTGCATTCACCTCGAGTACGCCTTACCATTCCAGGCATCAACAAGAAGGCACAAATGCCATCAGCACAATTGAAGAAGGCAGCATTATTGCTACTATATGAGTTCCGCAGTGACCGCTTGCATTTTTACACCGGTGCGTCGCTCATGTCACTCCAGTTCAGCAGATGCAGTAATTGTCCCAGCAAAATCTACATGATAAGATTCAGGACGTCGCACTTGACATCAACGATTGCTGTGGAACTTGCAGCTCTGCGTACAGCAATACGATTGTTTGATCAAGAAATTCCCCTTAAATGGCCCATCTTCTGTGATTCCAAGGCCACCTTCCAGAGTTTGCTTTCCGCATTAGGCCGTCGACGCCACGAATAACTTGTCGCAGACCCACGTGAAATTTACCACCTGGCCCTCGAGACAGGACATGACATCATATTTGAATGGTCAAGTCATTGTGGCATCCTTAGAAACGAGCAAGCAGGCGCAGCCGCTTGGTCTTCACATACCAGTTCAGATTTTGCCGCTAATACGCTGTCAAGAACAGACACAGCAGGAAAGCTCCGTGCACTGGCTCGCGAGCTTACGTTGGCCCAATGGAATTCCGCCGACTTAAAAAAAATTGTCTGCGGCTTAGCTCAGCTAACCCTGGATATGCAAAGCGAAAGCTTGGTTTAGCCTGATTAGGTCTTGGTTTCACTTGGTTAACCTTTGAGTTAAATGTAATTATTATACTAATGTATGCAATCATTATTGAAGGAATCATTTGGGAGGTAGTTGCCGAATACTGCACCAGGGAGGCAAATTCCTGTTCTGGTGAGGGAGTGTCTTTGTTGAAGCTTAGTGGGCCTTCCTAATTTGGTTGTACCTGGATTAGTACAGCCCCACTCACTCTCGGCATCTTTTACCGGTGCCATTCGTCACTCCAAGCCTGCAGATGTAGTGCACTGGAGAAGGTGAATTTCAAGCTCACCATCGCCAAATTAAAAAAAAAAAAAAGAAATAGAAGGATTCGAACTTCCGGCTATGGCAACAACCGGACGCTTAATCTGGTTAACCTCTCGGCCTTTCAACTCTTGTTTTCCTTTCTTCCCTCCTTTCCTCCTCTAAATGCTAACATTTATCACCCACGGCAACTTGTCACTTCAACTGAAGGTGGGTTACAACTTCTTTTCAAGCAAACTTGAAAAGCGTTTGATTTCAAGCGGCATAGAGCCTGAACCAACTATGCTTGACTTTTCAAAAGACTGCAAGTATGACTATAAGCGCGACAGACTGTATATTGAGAAGTGTAATATCTTTTTCTAGCAGGCTAGAAAATTTTCTATCTCTTGACCAGTTCATGCTGCTGCTGAAATTCAACCGTCAGTTTGCTGGCGCCTTTAACAGTTCGAAGTCTGCAACTTTCACAGGTGGTCTTTTGCAGACGCAAGTCCGGCGTGATGAAAACCAAAAAGACGCATCAAGGCGCATAACCTTCGCAAGCAGCTGCTACAGCACATGATCCACGCTTCGTACGAGACAAGTTGCGGGAAGACCGCTAAACCAAACTTTTCCTTTTCCGCGGGGGCGCATAGGATGAGAAGGAGTACTATGCCAATTCATATAAGGAAAGCGAGACATTCAGAATACCGAAGCAACGAAGCGTATGACAGGACTTCATGCAAATTTGATGCTCACACGCGCGTCGGTGTCTATGCAGGTCCCGAGTATAGGCCGCGCACACGCACACACGCTCGGGAGTCGGCAGTGCGTTCTCCTTACGTCGAGCACTTTCCTTGACATGAGCCTGGACATTCTTCTGCCGTCCAAAAGTGTCGACGCGGAGCAAAAAAAAGATATCCGCAGACCTTAAAAGATACTTTTGTTTTATATTTTTCCAGATGATGTGTATGTCGCAGCTTGAAAATGAACTAGGGTTTTTTTTTCGAACGTATGCGCCAATACAGAGACACATGCGCTTGCTTGAGGATGATGATGATGAAGCAACATTTACTGGGCCTGAAATAAATCGCTGGTGCAGGCAGGCACCAGACGGGGTGGTTCCTTAGTTACGGGACCCATATGTTTCCAGCAGCTCCTGGCCCCTCTCCGTCAGTGCGAGCTGAATCGGTAGGGCGGGGCTGGATAACAAGGTCTCCCATCGCTCAAGGGGTTGGGGATTGGGGGTGTTGGTGGGAAGGGGAGGAGAGGGGGGGGGGGGGTCTTGAGTTCTGTGCACTCTGCCAAGGCGTGCGGCAGGGGCCCTTTTCTCTTCTGCAAAAAGGACAGAGCAAATCGTATTCCGCAGGGTACATGCGGTTCATCAGTACGGGATGCGCAAGCGATCGCGCCTGCGCTCGACGCAGGATCGTCTGTTGTTGCCTGGTGAGTATGGGGTGCAGTTCTGGTAGTCTGCACCTTTCCTCTCGGTGCATTCGGGTAATATCCCGAAAGCTGGTAACCGGGTGTGGTAGCTCTTCCGCCTCGTGCTCGACCCGGATTGACATTTCTCGGGCATGGTAGTCGGCGATGGTGTTGCCTGCTACGTGCGAGTGAGCCGGGACCCACACGAGCTCTATGGCTCTTCCCGGAGGCTTGTGCTTGGCCAGAATGGCTCGGGTCGCGGAGGAGATTACCCCCCTGTGGAAGCTTCTGTAGGCTGTCTTTGAGTCGGTGACTACGGTGTCCACGCTCGGCTTTGCCGCTTCTTCGGCAACTGCGGGGTGTGTTGTTTTCAGGGACGCGCTGACGATCAGCCTGTCCTTTGATGCAGCGAGGCGTCCGCGTAGAGGACCCTGGGGTTCTCTTCCAGCTTCCGGGCTAGGGCATTGGCTCGCGCGGTGAGCCTCTCGTCGTCCTTGCCCGGCGTCATGTTCCGGGGAAGGGGTTTTGTCTGAATGATCGTTTTCCAGTCTTCCGGAAGGGCCGTCTTGATGGGTACTGGCTCGATCTGCCATTCTATCTTGCGTAGGACGGTTCGTCCGTGTTCCGTGTGACTGAGCCGGATTCTCTGATTAGAGAGGTGGGCTTCGATGAGCTTCTCCACCGTGTTGTGGGCGCACATGTCTAGCAGTTTTTGCGTAGACGAGTATATGGGCATGCCCAGTGCTTGTTTCATTGCCTTTCGAAGCATCGTGTTTAGGGTGTCCCTATTCGCCTTCGTCAGCTGGAGATACGGGGCGGAGTAGGTAACCCGCGACATGACGAACGCGCGTACCAGGCGCATGGCATCGTCCTCTTTAAGGCCTCGGTTTCTGTTGGATACCCTCCGAATCATACCAAGTATATGTTCGGTTGTAGTCTTGATCTTTGTGATGGCGGCCTGTGCCTTTCCGTCGCTCTGAAGTAGTAGGCCGAGAATCCTATTCTGCTGTGTTGGCTTGATGGTCGTTCCAGCGATCGTGATAATCACGTTCGGCGGCAGATCCTTCTTGGATTTTTCCGGTTGGATCATGAGCAGCTCTGATTTCTGGGGAGCGCAGCTCAGTCCGCACGACTTTGCGTACTCGTGCACGGTCGTTGCCGCCCGCTGCAAGACTTCCTCCATCCAGGCATCGGATCCGGCTCGGGCCGTCCACACCGTAATATCGTCGGCGTAGAACGCGTGGTCCACGCCTTCGATTTGCTTGAGTAGATCGGGCAGGGGCAGCAGGGCCAGATTGAAGAGTAGGGGCGGCAAGACCCTACTCGCCGAGCTCGACAGGGTCCGACTTCTCCTCCCCTATCCTGGTGGTCGCCGTTCGATTTGACAGAAAATCTTTTATGTAGCCGAATGTCTTTCGTCCACACCGGGTTTTGTTCAGATTCTGCAACACGCTCGCGTGGGACACGTTGTCAAAAGCTCCCTTCAGGTCGAGGGCGAGTATCCCGCACGGCGCGTGCCTCGTTGCCGGCTTGACGACCAGTTCGAAGAGTTGGATCATCACGCCTTGGGTGCTGAGATGTTGCCTGAAGCCGTACATCGTCTCTGGCATCCAATCCGTTTCTTCGAGGTGCTTCTGCAGCCGGCGAAGGACCGTGCACTCCATCACCTTCCCCACGCAGGATGTGAGGGAGATGGGCCGCATGTTGTCTATATTTAGGGCCTTGCCGGGCTTTGGAATGAAGCGGACCTCGGCGTCCTTCCATTCCTTCGGCAACTGCGAGCTCTCCCAGGCTTCGTTAATGTGCTCTAGGAGGCCGCGGGCCGCTGTACCGCTCATGTTACCGAGTAATTTGTAAGTTATGGAATCCCTGCCGGGTGCACTTCTCTTGTTACTGTCATCTATCGCTGTCCACAGTTCCGTCATGGTAAACGGCCGGTGCAGTTCTTCGTTGTCGGGTTCTTCGTACCTCTCGGGCACCGGGTACTGGCCCTTCTCTGTCTTTAGGTACTTGGCCTTCAGGTATTCCAGGAGCCTGCGGCCGTCTCCCTTGTACGTGTTCAATACTTTGGTTAGGTTGCAATTGGTCGCAGTTTTGCTGCTCAGCGGGTCGATCAGATGCCTCAAGAGACACCACGTCTTCCACGTCGAGAGCTTGCCCTGTAGGCCGTCGCAGGTCTTCAGCCAATTTTCCTTACATAGTTTGGCCGCGTACTCGGCAATCTGTTTGTTTAAGACTGCTATGCGCTTGGCCAGCTTTCTGTTGTGTCTCTCACGTTTCCACCGCCGCGTCAACGAGTGTCGGGCCGCCCACATGTGGGTCAGCCTAACGACCACGCACGGTGTCTGCGACGTCGTTGCGATTTCTTGGGTAAATTTATCGAGAGCCTTCTTCTGGTCCCTCGCCCATTCGGTGTAGGTCCTTTGTGTTTCAGCTTGTCCCGTTTCTTCCTCGGATGCCTCTTCTTGTTCTTGGGTAAACTTACTCATCTTGTCCCAATCCGTGATCCGCGCCGTCCCCAGCAGTGCCCGATATCGGGAGCCTCGGGTCGTGATGCTGATCACGCTGTGGTCAGACCCTAGGTCCACTTCTTCGCTTCTCCAGGAGACGTCTAGCTTGCCCGATAACCACGACAGGTCTGGCGTGGTGTCCCTCGCGGCACTGGTGCCTCTTCTGGTAGTTACGTCCGGCTCGTTCAGGAGGGCCATCTCGTGATCCTCCATTGCTTTGGCCAATGCTTTTCCTCTCTTGGACTGAAACTTATAGCCCCACGTTGTGTGAGGGGCGTTAAAGTCGCCGAGAATCAGGAGCGGCCTGGTCCCCGCCAACCCTTTCGCCTGGCTCACGATGCGGTCAAATTCGTACTGCCGTTGTGACGGCCGGCAGTACGCGCTCATTACAAATAAATTGCCCGAGCTGCCGATTTCTCTCGCATGAATTTCGACCAGCGTGTGCTCGCACCCACCCTGCGCCGTCACATGTTGAGTTGCCGCCACGTTGCTGCGGACGAGCACCGCCGTCCCGTTCTCCGTGGGGTCCGTGTAAGTGACGTACCCCGGGAGTCTTGGTTTCCCGTTTGTTTCTTGTAGAGCAATTACATCGGGCTTGTTTTTTGCCCGTCAATGTGTAATAATAGTTCCGCTTCTTTGTTGCGAATCCCGCGGCAGTTCTATTGGTAAATTACGGTGGTATCCCCTACGGTTTTCTTCTTGTGCTTCTTACTTAGCTTCTGCATCATCCTTTCCGGACGTCTCGAGTCGATTGCGCCTTTTCGCGATCGCGCCTTTGATTTTTTCGGACCGCTCCTTTTTCAGGGACGCGAAGCGGTTCCTCACCGAAGTTGAGGCTACTTTTGGCGCTAGGCGCTTGTGCTTCACCGATCGCGTGTGAGGCTGACTCTCGACAGCGTCGAGTCGGGCGTCCATTTTGCCTAGCATTTCATTAATTTGGGGAATTGCGGCCAAAATGGCCGTCAGCTCTCCTTCTCGCGGGATCTGTGTCGTTGCCGTGGTCGCGGTGTCTGCGGTCGCCGCTTCCTCTCCGCTCACGGGGCTCATTTCGGCGTCCATCGCCTCTTGATTACTTGATGCACGTTGTGTAACCCCAGCCTCTCCCGCTGCCCGCCCTAGGCGGGGCGATGGGGGGTCCCTCCGCGGCAATATGCGCAACCCTGCGGCGTTGTTTGCCGCCGTGCTGTTGTTTTGGGGGCTTGCATTTGCCGAGCTGCCGTTATTCGCCAGCGTTTCAATCTTAAGCGCCCGTATTTGGGCGTTCTGCTCCTGGATCTGAGCGTTTTGGCGCTCTATGATCCTCTCAAGTTCCATCACTTCGCTACTGTCCTTTTGCGGATTCGCTTGTGAGTTAAGGGGTTGGGAGGGAGTGAGCGGTGGGAATTCGGTGTTGTTGGTTCGAGCGACGGGAGACCTGTTGGTCCAGCCCACTTTTTTCTCGGCGATCCCTCGGCGTCCGGTTGACTCGCTCCGGGACCTTGAACTGGCCCCGGATCTCGAACTGGTCCAGGAGCGCGAGCGGCGGTTGCCGCCGCCGTTGCCGCCCCGGGATGGTGTCTTCGATCGGGAGCGACTCCGGTGGCCGTTTCCGCCGCCACTGTTCTTGCTGCTGCGGCCTGGCGTGTGTGACCGGCCCCGTTGTTTGGAGGCGCTACGGCGGGGTCCGCCTGCAGGACCTCTCTTGTCTCGGTTTCTTCTCCTGGCGTCTTCTTCCTCTGCTCGGCGCCGTTCCCAGCGTCGCCGGCGGGCGACGTAGGGCGTCTTGAAGCGGGCTTTGCAGGCCTTGTCCGCGGTCAGGTCTTTGCCTCCGCACAGGCCACACTTCGGGACACATCTGTGGTCTTCGGCGAGGTTGGAGATTCCGCACCCTCGGCAGATCGTGTTCGAAGGATCCGGGCACACGTCCATTCTGCGGCCCACTCTTCCGCACGCATAGTATACGTCGATGTTTTTTTCTGTGCAACGTGCACTCCGTGAACAGGTTACCGTATCTCACGTAATTGGGTACTTTGTGCCCTTCGAAAGCAATGACGACTGCTCGGGTTTTACCGATTCGGTTTGCCTGTAGGGCCGTTGGGTTATGCTTGTGCACAATATTGTCCTGAATCTCCTGGGCCGTATCCTCGAGCGGGATGCCCCTTATGACGCCCTTCACCGTGCCGTGGGGGGCCGCTTCGTAGGTACTTATTTCGTGCGCCGTGCCGCGTATGTCGATCCTTCCTACTGCAGCGTATCGGTCGGCGTGCTCTCTCTTTGAGGTGCTCACCACTACGATGTTTTGCTGTAGGTTGGGGCACACGACGTCTTCACTTGCTTCATTGGCGGGGATCTGTGCCGCCGCCGCAACTGCACGACTTAGTTCAACGCGAGTCACATCGCTCACGTGGAGCCCGCCTCGCGGTCGGAACACGATCTTTATGTCGCCGCGCGGGAAGTCTGGCATGCGCGCGCCCTTCAACAATTTGCCCTTGTTTATACGTTTCGCCCTTGAGTGACTTGTATCGCTGCCAGTGGCGCCAACGCCGAAGTTGTTGCTCCGGCTGTTGACATCAGCCGTGGTCTTGGCGCCATCTTGGCTCATTTGAAGTACGGGATTTAGGCCTACCTTGCCCATGCTTTTGTGCCTGACTCTCTCACCGGCAGTTTTCCAGCCTTGCGAGCTTGTGCACTGGTCCGGCGAAATTTCGATGCCGTCCACCTCTACACGCATAGCGGTAATCATCTTAGGTCAATGCTCACTTGCGTAATCATCGATGGTTCGATGTTCCGCTGGCGGCTTCATCGAGGCTTGGGCTGGGCCTACCGCTTCTCCGGCCAAGGTCGAAGTCGACGTTAGGCCCAGCGGCGGACGCTCCTTTCGGCACACAAAAGTCCTATAAATTCTGAAAAAGCGGTCCCGGTGGTCCACACAACTTCGTGCATCTGGTCGATGCACTTTCATTAAGGTGCGACTCAAAAATCCGGCAGTTCAAAGAAAAAACATGGAATAGGTGAGATGCGTCCGCTCGCTCGCTCCCTTCGCCGTCTTCGTCTTCTTGCTTGAGGGGAGAGTATGTTAGAACGCTAACATTTACTTAAAGAGTCCTTTCAGGGGTATAATGTCGCATATATACTTTGCCCACAGCGAAACAAAACACACATTGAAGGCGACACTGTGGGTTTTTTAAGGGAACATATTGGAAGTGTACTCCCGTCTTGATCTCTCGTGTTTATATTTCAACACCGACGTTCCTAAGACGTGAGAATCCCAGTGCGTTAGCTACTACCAATTGGTATGCCTTGGAAGGGGGTCTTTTCTTTTTAAGCCTGACAGACCGCACGAAGGAAAAGGTCAACTGGCATGATGTTTTATCAAAGCAACGATTCTACGAAATAACGCAGCCCAATGCTGCAGGACTATATAATAAAGTTTTTCAGTCCAGTGCGCTGTTTTGGCTCCTTACAATTTGTAGCCAGGGGAAGTAGCCTGGCAATAGCTTTTGGCTATACTATCGCCTTGACCACGCCTTCGCCATCGGCACGCGCTGATTGTCTGGTTGAGCAAAATCGGATGAGCTGATTGGCTGGTTGAGCACTATGTCATCAGATTTTGCTCAACCAGCGAATCAGCGCACGCCTGACGGCGAAACCATCGCCGGGGCGACACTGTCACAGCAAGTGATTGTCGCAGAGTATGTCCCCAGCTCTTGCTCAGTAGATTAGCTCGCCCTGTACTGGAAAAGAATAGCTAAGTCTTTCCCAATAGTTTCTGCCTCCCCAAGCTAACGTAAAGGATGAAATCAGATGAGGCAATAACTTAGAGTGTTGTTTTCTATATGCATTGCATAATGAACCACCGGCTTCAATGTGTCTGCACTAAATAAAAAATCGCAGACGTCACTGAAAAAATGAAAGCCAATAGTTGCGCCCGGCGGGTACCGTGCACTTAAAATACGTGCTGGTGGGTTCAAATCCGAAATAACCAAGCGGGCCTCTGTCCTTCATGGTGCAGTTCATTTATTGTGTCTGATTAATGAAGTCATTTACTTTAACTTTCATGTTTATTATCTCAGGTATTTAGAGCCATACAGCAGCATTTTTAAAAGTCAGTACTACGTATACGTTCTCGTTTCGAGGACTGTGCTGTAAAGGCTATGAATTACACTTCCACAGTGAAATCAACGCCTCCTTCAGCTCTGTTTATCTTGTGGAAAGTCTGGTTTTGTTTCTTCACATTCCTTTCAGTTTCGAAACGTTATTACTCACTGCTTTAATATTTGCATCTTCTCGGCTCAACGCTAAATTTAAAGCGATAGCTCTAAGGGTCCGATTGCGCAGTGAGTGCGCCGTTCGCAGCGTTGAGCATGAGTCGACTGAAGTTAACCTTGAATGAAACGTGTCTACCAATCACAGCGCCGCGCGCCGCGTTTCTACCGTCCGCGGCAGTGGGGCGCCGGGAGGAAATAAAAGAAAAGAACCAGAAAGTTCGACTTTGCGCACAGCGTTCACCGCAAGCGTTTTCCAGTAAAAAATACGGTTGCATAAGCTGCAGTTTCCGGGAAGCGCGAGAAGCAGTCAGGGACCCTTTAATGATATCGTGTTCTATTCTTAAAGGCGTTGCTTAAGCTTTCTTTTTGCCACTTCCTATTAAAACTAAACGCGGAATTTTTGCACTGCCGGCTATGTCTTTTAAGTGACACTTGCTACCTATCTCGGATGCCAAGTACACAATTCACTAAAATCTGGCACTGGTTTTCTTGTTTCTTGTTGTTGTTTTTTTTTGCCTGCTTATCTGTTTGTTATTTCGTTCGTTATTTCGTTCGTTTGCTTCTTTGTTTGCTTGTTTGTTTGTTTTCATTTAAGCAATTGGGATTTAGCTTTCCAAAGCAACGGCTGGGCTGTTAGGGACGGCGGTTTGCAAAGGGGATCGGGATGCTGTAATTTTCCCCATTTCGACTCTTTGATTAGGTGAAAACAGTTGTACAACACGAGACTAAATAAGAACGAGCCATCGACACAGCGCTGTATTTGCGTTCTCCTTGTCACGTCCAATCTTGTAGCGCTTTTTCTTGCTTGAACCAATTATGAGTTATGAACCAATTAGCCCGTCAGTCAATCCTCGCTGACTTTTTTAACATGAACCCAAAACTAGGCGTATTCGCATTTTTCTTGTACACTTCAGCAGCCATCGCGATCAGGAATTATAAGAGTGACCGCGGGCTTAGCAGCAGGACACCGTAGCAACTAAGCCGCCGGAACGTATATTTGCATTTCTTTTCTTTCCAGTTATCCGCTTGATTATCGCAGCTATGTACGTCTTTATCTTTTTTATATGAAGAAAAAAGAAAGATATTATTATTTATTGTTTCCGCTCTCATTTAAGGGACACTTTCACATTGCGTAAGAGCTATCGCAATAACTACCGTCATTTATTTATCAACCCTTTTCTTTAAGAGCTTCTTGTCTTGGAAATAGCACTGCTGTATCAATTAATAACAGTTCTCAAAATGAATATGTCAGAGAAACGCGTGCTGCACATATTGTTGCGACATCTCGGATGCTTTCGCGTGTACCGCAATAGTTCCTTCCAAGTTTGCCTAAAACTTCGAGAGACACGCAATCTCTAAAACGCCGACCCGTAATTTTCCGTCGACGTTTCAATGCACCGTTTCTCTAGGCATATGTTTGCGCAACCATACTTTAAAAAACGCGCTGCCCCCTTTACCTGGTGCGCACCGCTTATTTTCGTTTAAACTTCGGCTGCGCCAGCTGCGAAAGAGGCACAAGTCTGGGCAACTTGGCGACCTGTTCAATACGCTCTGCATGTGTACGTAGGAGGAGAGCCGCCACGACCACCTGACATTCAGGCTCTTTCGAGTGCTGTCTGCCGATGCGCGAAAACTGGAGCTGTCAGCGCATGCTTGGCTAAATGTTAAGCGAACATAAAACGTCAACTTTGCATGGGACACTTAGGAAGCTAAGGCTTCTCGTGCCCATTGCTTGTAGATAGATTTTGATTTGTTTAAATATCCACCCCACTTCAATGCTTGCAGGCCTCTGTACTATACGCAAGGTTCGTGCAGTATTATGGCCAGCTTTGCAGAAATTATTGACGGGAGCTTTCAACGCCTGCCGGGTGAAGTGTTAAGCAGGCATAAAACGTGGCCTTTGCTTGGGACGCTTAGCAAGCTAAGACTTGTCACACCCATGGCTTGCAGAGGAATTTTGGCTTTTCTAAATCTCCGCCCAACTTGTACTACTTGCACGCGTGCCGCAACGGTTTGTGCACTGCTACGGTATCTTTACCCAAAGTATTGATATGATGTAAAGAGAGTGTTTATACTAAGTGACAGTCACACTAAACGTACTTCCAACGTTATTTTTGAGTGTTGCATGTTGACGGAGGGTCCATTTAGCGCTTCGAGAATACTGACGACTTAGACTTATTCTCCAACGCAAGTTGGTTATATACACAGCGTGCAAAACTGAGCCTATGCCCACCGTCAGGCACTCGCGGTGACAGCACGCCAAGTACGCCGCCCTCCGACGAAAGGCACCGGGGGCCAGCTTCGAGGAGTGAATCCGCCCGCGGTGGAGGCCGGCAGCGTCCTGGGAACGCTGTACGCCTTTGTTGCGGAATCGGACATTGCCCACAGGGTGTAACCGCGGGGGGGGGGGGGGGTCATTCCTCGGTAACTGGCCCTGTCGCCGTCTCCCGATTCCCCCACCCCATTAAACTTAGTAGGCCGATGAGCCATCGCTATTTTAATAAACCTTTGTGGTCATCCTGATTTACCTTGAAATACTCATAAAAAATTATGCCCGGCACAGGTTGGTTCGAAGCCGATGTACAGCGTCACTCAAAGTCCAAGTGCAAATTTATGACGCAGAAACCAATAAATTGTTATTCCGATTTATTTATTTATTTATTTATTTATTTATTTATTTATTTATTTATTTATTTATTTATTTGCAAATCTTGCCGCCTGCTTTACGAAACATGTGGTTGCCATATTAGGCAACCAATTCAGCACCGACATGTCTGATGCGATGAGAACGAGAAGCGGCGTATTCAGCATGGTACGGCCAATGGCATGCGATAAGAAATGTAGTACGTCGTAACAAAAAGAGTCAAGCACTTCTCAATGAAGACGGGAAAGTGGATGCACAGCAAAGCTGTTGCTGACGTTGGACAAGCAGAACCGACGGTAGACAAGTATCACCACGCCAACTGACGCTATAGACGTCGTTAGACAAGCAGCACCACCACCACAAGCGACGTCAGACAACCACAAACTGCTGATGTAATACTTTTATTTCGTTATAGTTGCAACGTTGGCCTTGTGGTCACTTTGATAGATGGCGATGAGTTCGGCGACCACATTGGACCACGTTTGCGGCCAAGGCCAAATGAAGGAACGATCTGCACCGTGTTGTTGGTCGCTTTGTATCGTTGAAGCACGAAATACCAAAATTTTCTTTTACGAAGGACACGAACCATTCCTCTTTGTGTGTTTGTGCGATATCTATATTATTGTCACCAGCTATTAAAACCGGTGTGTCTTGTTGTAACCCAAGCAAAGTGTTTTTATGGTGAAATTGTTAGCCTACAGTTAGGCTCCATGGGCTTTTCGTGGCATGCTGGAAGAAGGTTTGTGTTTGAGTTTCCGCGCAAGATAATTGTGTTTTCTCGTATATTCGATTAAAAAATCCGAAGCTATCATGCCTGCAGCTTGTATGTAAGTCGTACTTTACGCATTTTCCGACCTAATTCGCTTTTACACATTAGTTTAAGAAAGCACTTGCGTTTGGCGGATGGCCTAGAAGAATGAGGATGTATGCTGCACTTCCGCACACGTGTGTACGCGCGTGACGCACGTCACTTGTGGTGGTGGTGCTTGAGTAACGTCGCCTAGCGTCAGTTGGGATGGTGGTACTTATCTAATGTCCGCACCAGTTTCGCTGTACATGCCCTTGCACAGGGTGGAATGGAGGCGGATGTTTTTTTTTTTCCTTTAGATGTTTTATATCTGTTTTGCAGATGCTTGGATTAATGTGTGTTGTTGACGTATACCCCGCTACCATTTAAGGTCTGTCTGAGTGACCGCTAGGTGGCGCTACTGTTCTTGCATGAGCACAAAACGACGAAGAAATCCCGACGTGCAGCCAGGAGCTAACAGCTTCGTTGTAAAACATTAAGACTATTTGTTTCCTGAACAAGACTAGGTTACCGTAGACGCTGCAGCCGCTACGTGCGTTGTAGCAACAGTGAAAGTAGCCACAAACTGTTTTGCAAGTAGGTGGCATTTGAATTTGTATCACCCATTGAAGAAGAGTACACTTCGAGACCATAGACAAAAAGGCAAAAAACGTATTTAGTGGCGGCGAAATGCGACTGACCAAAGATCTAAACCTTGTGATGCCACAAAGTTCTCGCGTCACAGCACGTGCATCTCAAAGAGCTTTAAAGCTGGCGTTCGTCGAAGAACGCGCCCGTTCGAGTACGAAAGGAGGGGAACATCTCCCTCCCCCCCCCCCCCCCCAAGATATAAAAGAAATAAAGCGATTAACTTTAAAACAACAGAAAGAGCCAAAGAAATAATTCGGCTTATTAAAAGAACGATGCGATTGAAGCTGCATGTTCGTTTCAGTGATGATATCTGAGTAGCGTTTGGTGTTTCGTTGTGTAGTTCTGCTGAGGACAGCGGTGGCAACCGGCATATCTACAGAGGTCACGGAGGAAGGAAACTAAGGAGAGGCCCTACCCCCTCCGCGCGCTAGGAGAAAAGTGTGGCGGAAATGACGTAGTAGGTTCTCATTTTTTTGCTGCTTTTTTATTTTTTCTGTTGTATGGCCACGCCTTTTGGGCCACAATGGCGGCGTTGTTATGGTTTTGAGCGCTCACACGTGTTGCTCTGGTAGGTTTCGGGCCGTGGCAAAGGCGCTGAGTGGGCGGGTTTGCGTTAGTCACCGTGTCTTGTTGCGCTGTGTTACCTGCACCGTGCTCTGCCAGATGTTGCGCGAGCGCGCGCGACACCACGCGCAGCGCGGCGTGGTTTCGCGAAAGATGTAAACAAGAGAGGAGGGTGGCCCAAAAGGCGGAGCATCGCCATGAGCAACGCCAAATTCCGGCTTCACTTTTGCTTCACAAAGAGTGACGTCAGGGCCTCTCCTTAGTTTCCTTCCTCCGTGACAGAGGTAGTACAGCTGGCTTCGCGTACACGCCGACTGGATATCTGTGTGGTATGCTGTGGTGAGCCATGTCGGATGAGGGCGTGTTTAAGGAAAAACCTACGGGAGGTTTCCACAGAAACTGCTTAGGTGGTAGAAAAATCGGCGGATCCCACGCATTGTAGGAATCTGATGTAAGCGAAGCTTTGTATGCTGTTTGCTTTGATTGACCAATATTAGCGGTGATGTTGGTGGCGACTCTGTAATTTCTTCAGCGTTTAGTCCAATACGAGAGCAGTGAGTTGATGTAGAACGTTACCTTGCCTATATCACTGCTCTTTCTCTGCGTAGTCAACAGAACACACAGGGAGACGTGTTTGCTTGAGGCGTTGTTGTGTGTCATTGGTCATAATCTTTGAGAGAGTTGAGCATAGAGAGTTGTGCTCACACAGCACATCGCACCGCGACAGAAGTGTTAAAGTTTAATAGGATTATGGAGCAGTGCGTCATTCCATTAATTATTATGACTGTATGTATATATAATATACACACATTCGCGGTCTACACCACGTTTCGCTGAGTAGCGAAGACGCTCTTTTTCGGCGCGAAGCTTCTTTCGGGCCTGCATGTCCTCGACGCTGTTGAGGCTCGAGGTAGCGTTTGGGTCAGGAATCCACCAAGCCCATCGACGACCACGTCCGGTAATAGGAATGAAGGAAAAAAAGAGTTTGTTTTACATTAATTATTTACATTGGCTCCAGATACGGAAGCCAACTCCATGCAGGGGCATATAAACGTCTGAATTCAAATCAGCACACATCAGCACTACCCTCTGCACCAAAAGTCTCCGCAATTAAAACCATCGTCTTCTATAAGTGGCTAGACTAGGGAATCAGATGACTGTATCACGGCCAATCACAATCGTCGAATCGGTTGCAACACCCCGTCCAAGATAGCGCAGAATTCCGCCGAACTCAACCTCCGATGTAGTACCTTCGCCCCCGCATATTTAGCAATCAAGAATCCGAGGTCGAAGCCGCTCCCACGGCAGCATTCGAGGTTGACCCTTTTCAAGAAATTAGTTCAGGTCGTCATGTTCAGGTAGAGAGGCTTTCTCTTGACCCGTCAGTAGTCGACGTCAACGCTCTGTTGACCTCTGGATAGACGCTGTTGATCGGGTGGGGTTGCCTCGTGGTAAACGTCTAATTAATGCCCTTGGCCGTGTTGAGACTGTTGTGTACTCCAGAGTAGCGTATTGTACTGCTGCCGATCTGTAGCGACGCCTGTTTATCGAAGCTCAACCGATGTTACTATTAGGTAGCGTGGCGTTGTCGGCGGGCTGCAGGTATCCGGAAGACCATGGCGACCAGGCGAGGACGAGACGATTTCTAGCGCAAAACTTGCACGCTTTATTCAAAGGTTGGTGAAATATGATGAAAAAAGTATGAAGTGATCAAAAGTACATTTCGGAGCCTCTTAAATAGGCTCTCTATAATCGTGGGAGTGATCTTGCTCCCGTTGACGTCACGTGACAGGCACAGAGTCTGGCTTGTCGATGGGCGTCCCACCTCCGGTTATACCAAACCTGCGCAAGGAAAAGGGCGTCCCACCTCCGGTTATACCAAGCCTGCTGCAAGGAAAGATCGTCCCGCCTCCGGTTATACCAAACCTCACGTCCGGAAATTGTAGACGCTTGTCCTTCGGTTTTGCGCGTTGCTGGTTCGCGGAAGTTCCCCTGTAGAGCTTGACAGTTCGAGGAAAGGGTCCCTCTAAAGTCGCACACACACAAAAGGGCCTGTAAACACTGCGGGGCTTCCGCCAGACCGGCATACACTCGAGGCAACCATGGTGAATTAGGAAGTCACGCTTCGTTTCAATGAGGCATGGTGGGCGATCGAGTTCTTTCGGCACGGGGTGCTGGACGCCAGCGCTAACAAGCCGCAAGAACGCGGAGCGCACGCTTTGGAACCATTTTTCTGGCGCGTGTTTACGTGCTCCTTCTGCATACGTGGTGAGCACGCTGTTGAGACGCCAGCTCCAAGCGCTCTCTTCAGGCTCTATGCACGATTGTAATGTTTACGCTATCACAGCCCAGTGCGCGACCTCCACAGCCAACCATCTGCATTTATGTCGCATAGGAAAGCAAGCACAGCACATGCCATACGCACAAGCTGTGAAACGCTGCCGGAGCGGCGCGGGCCCGTATGCGTAAAGCCCCTTAAACTTAAACTCCTCATCCGCCTTCCCTCCTCCTCGTTTCTCCTCTCTTTCACGCTCCCTCCTCGACCATGGCGCCGCCTACACTGCTCGAGCGTAGCAACGGCGCCAACATGCGCTCCTCGCCACTCCGTATACGCTGTTCGAGCAAAAATGGCGCTGATGCATGGCGCGAGGGCACACGTGGTGCTATTAGGCCAATAGCGACGCGGTGTCGGCCTCGGCCAGAGCGCGCGAGGAGGAGGCGGCATTCTTCAAAGCATGGCACTACTTTACGAATTTTAAGGGGCTTTTCGTATGCGCGGAGGCGAGCGCCATCTGGTGCTGTTGCAAGAAACCCAGTGGCGAACGCAAGCCAGACCGCAGTTCAGAAAGTAGCGAGAAGAGGCAAAGAATAATGTTTAGCTTTCAAAAGAGCAGGTGTCAATAATCACACATTGACTGTGGCCCCACTTTCCGCAAGCGGGAAATGAATCTTTTCGAAATAACTGCGATATGTTCTTCAGCCAGCCTTGCCTATGTTTGAAACTGCACCGGATGGAGCCATCACAGTGGTCACTGAGTCACTGAGTCAAAGCTGCTTGAGCAAACCAGACGTCCTCAGAAAGCACAAAAGTGCCTTCAGTGACTTCTGAGCCGATGATCGGTGGGGACGGTGCTCTAGTGCTGTCTGTTCACTCAGAGGACGATCATCTAGTTCCCTCAATGTGTTGGACAAAAATCGTCTTTGTGCTTGAAATTGAGGACAGTGGCACAATAAGTGGTCAATGTTCTCCACGCATCCGCGAACATCACGTCTATTTTTATTTTATTTAGAAAACACCTTACAGGCCCCGTCGGGCATTGAGTAAGGGGGGCAATGTAACAAAGAGCTGTTAAGTACAATGGAAACAACTCAAAAATAAATCGAAGACAACTAACTGTACAGTGGCTGAACTAAAAAACCAAACAAAGCACAGCATGCTAAAGCATAACAGCAATATAAGAGGAAGGAGATTATGTAGAAAGCGCGCACAGGCGTTCACAAAATATTTTACGATCAGTTATCGAGACGACATCATCGGGAAGACCATTCCAGTTGGACATGGCACGAGGTACAGCAGATAAACTGAAAGCAGTGGTTTTACCGAAAGTGCACTTGAAGTCAAAATGATTATGTAACCTTCAGGACGTACGGGCGGGGTTTTCGAGGGGTAATATGCATGGCTTATCGGAATGAACATAATTGTGGAATAGAGCAAAATAACCTTGCGGTGGATGTCTAGGGGCTGTAAAGAAATATCGAGCTCGATCTGCGTTATGCTGGACTTCCCATCAAAGTTCCGAGTTATATATCGGGCAGCTTTGTTCTGGACGTGTGCCAACATGGTTATTAAATATTTTTGGAGTGGTGACCATACAGCGGACGCAAATTCTAATTGCGGGTGTACGAACGTCAGGTATGCTGGATTTTGAGCCATTCAAATTAGTGCTGAGTGAGCTTTCGTGAAGGCAACTCCCAGCCACAATAAGCAGAGAAGGAGGAAGGAGAAAAGCAGAAGGCAGGGAGGTTAACCAGAATAACGTACAGTTGGCTACCCTACAATTACCCTACCCTACAGTTGGCTACCCTACGAGAGAGAGATGAAGAGGAAAGGCAGGGGGGTTAACCAGATATCATTCTCCGCTTTGCTACCCTACACTGGTGATGGGAGATAGGGGTTAGAAAGCGGACAGAGGGGAAAGCGTAAAAGACAAAAAACAAAAGAAGATACGCACACACGGAGACACACACACGAAAGGCGTTCCCGTTAAAGACGTTCACAAAGGCCGGTAGATCGCAAAAAGCGCAATAGCGCTTGCACGGCCTTCTGTGACGTTAGGTCCTTTCGATGGCGTAGAATTCTTTTTTCCGATAGCGGTTGGTCGTCCAGCTGGTCAAGTTCGTGGCGAAGGCATTCCCTCTGTGCACTGTACTGTGGGCAGGCGCTCAAAATATGGTAAATCGATTCGTCGTGGCCGCAGTGGTCACAGGTTGCGGTCTCGGTCATCTCTATGCAGAACGCATAAGCTTTGGTAAAGGCAACGCACAACCACAGTCGATACAAAAGCATGGCGTCTCCACGGCGAAGCTGTGATGGCGCTCGAAGACAATCTGGGACCAAGGGAGTACAGTCGAGAATTTCCTAAATGTGGCTCATTCCATTGCGACGTGGTGCACTGCCGAAGAAGCAGAAGAAGCAGACGGAGCTTCCGTGCTGCGTCAATTCTAGAAAGTGGAGTCGTTACGTGGTGCTCCTCAGTATGGGCTGAATGAGCAGCTTGATCGGCCCGTTCATTACCGATAATCCCGCAGTGACTTGGGAGCCATTGGAAAGTTATTTTGTGGCCTGCATCACTTATATGGTGTAACGTCTCTGTAATGTGAAATATTAGCTGTTCTTGCGGTCCGCGTGGTAAAGGTGACAGTAGAGACAGTGGTAAAGGTGATCTCTTCCTTGATCTGGGGACAGTCTTTGGAAGAGGCGCAGTCTTCACGCTGACAGTTAGGACACTACAACGTGGTTGCGCTGCAGCTGTCTTCTGGGTGGGGTTCGGCGCATCGAGGGCACACGGCGGAATTTCTGCAAACACCCTTCACATGGACAATCTTCCGACAATTGAAGCATTGCATTGGTCTTGGAATAAATTGTCGAACCTGGTGGCGAAGGTGGCCAACGTTCACGTAGGATGGAAGGCAGTCAGCTTTCAACGTTATCCTCACACAACGTGTGTTACCGAGGTGACCAACATGCTCAATGACGTTGTGTTCACTTGCTGATTCTATGAGAACTGGGAGGTCTGCGTTATATATTTCATTGTCAATGTCATAAATGACTCCTGTTATTGTGGCACCATTCGCTGGCACGATGGAGCGGACCTTGGTGTTACCCAGCTGCGTTACATGTTGTAGTATGTTCAGCGCGCTCGGGTTCATCACTTCGATTGCCAGGATGTTTCGCCTAGTGTTTATCCTGACATCCTTGATCTCGTTCGGCACGGTGGTTTCTAGATATACGGAGAGTGCTTGCCTGTTGAAGATGCGTAGGTTGTCAGTAGCGCTCTGTGGTTTTCACGGGGTTCGAGCTGGACGCCGAAGATGTGTTGAGAATTCTTCGTTTGGCCTTGCGGTACTGGACAACTCGAAAGTTTTCATCCGAGGACTCGTCACCTGATGCTGAGTACAGCTCTGTGTCCTCGCTATCACTCGATGTATTTCCTCGCTTCCTCGAACCGATATCCGCGGCTGAACGGTAATTGGAAGGGTCCTCGGGGTGTTGTAAATCCATCACCGCGATGTAGGGGGCGGTAAATCCCACAAGTGCAGTGAGAAGTCCAGAAAAGCACAGAGACAGGCGAGATGTGTCCTACAAGAGAAGCACTTCGTCTTCCTTCCACAAAATAAGAAGAGAGAGAGAGCTGAAGAGGAAAGGCAGGGAGGTTAACCAGATATCAGTCTCCGGTTTGCTACCCTACACTGGATATGGGAGATAGGGGTTAGAAAGAGGACAGAGAGGAAAGCGTTAAAAAACAAAAGAAACACGCACACACGGAGGCACACACACAAAATAAGCAAAGTGTTCAATGTACCCTATGAGCTTAATGATGTTGGTTAATTCCTTGCCACCACCGGACATTTATGGCAAGGACAAGTCGCATATGTGTACATAGTGACTGAAAGGGCCATCTAAAGACGATATCGCCGAGGTACGGACCAACCAATGGCTTTTGTTTGGTGGAGAGTCTTTGTGGCTCACTTGACCAGATTGTTTGCAAGAACTCACATATGACCAGCATAGAGGGAATTAATTGTAGTTCCTTGACTTTTCTTTAGAAAGCCAAAGTGATGTATGCGGACAGAAGTTAGTAAAGTAAATTTTGGCCATAGCTCTTGCGGCGTAGTTCCTGTGGTTAGTACACGAGTTCTTAAAACACGCATCGGTGCGCTGGCGACATTTATTTGGATGACTGACATCAGCTCGTACATTTTCTCGGTTTTAACTGAGCGGTCAGCTTCGAAACACGTACACACGCACGCACACACACATACACACACACACGCATACTAATCGTGAAACTGAAATCGTGAAATTGCACATGCGTAATTAGTATAATCAAAGCGGCCTAAAATGGAGAGGAGGGGCTGAACATTTGTCATGAGAAAAGCGGCGCAGCAAAATCGGCCAACGTAGTCAACGTGTCTACTTCCATATCGCATTGCGAAAAGAAAACACTTGATTCTTTGCGAAACAGATTAATGAAGTAGTAGGCTACTGAAGTAAAAAATGCCCTTTGGTAAGGACCCTTGACAAAAACCTGTTACTTGACGTTTTCTCCAAATTTGCGCGTCTGTAGCGGATTGGCGGAATACGTATAATGTCGTTATGGCCTGACCTTTCCTGAAATTTTCTAGAAGTTCTAGAAAGCCCTTTGAAAGCAGTGAACATTTTACAGGCATGACAATGTGGATACACGAAAAGAACTGCTTTTTTGTATTTGTTTCTCTCATTGCCTGCTCTGTTAGAGCTCCGAATCCCCCCCTCTCTTCCCCCCACCAAAATAAAAGAGGAGGAAAAGATGGTGCAGAGCGCAATTTTATCGCACTGACTGGCTTTCGCGTCTGTAATGCGCCAAGATGTGTTGAAATATACAAAATGTGCGAAAAGGTCTTAAATGGTTCTTCTCGACGTTGATCTGTACGACATTTCTTCATGGCCACGGAGGCTTAGCCCTTACAAGCTTAACCAATTGTCTGCCGAAGGCAAGTGGGTGTCCCTGCTTACGTTTTAAATGCAGCCGCATGGTGAATCGGCGACTTTATTATTATCGCTGATTCGAGGCGACGCCAGCCATTAGCGCTTGCTAACGCAGGTAAAGAAAGGCGCGGAAAGTTATTTATTTTCACAACATAAAACGCTGACAGGCTGCCGCACTACAGGAGCTTTTGCCACGAGAAAGTCGTTGCCTGTATGGGACTAAAAATGTCAAAAAGAAATAATCAACGATTTGTTCGCTCTTCAATATAACATGGTTGCTCCACTAAGGTTGAAATTCTTAAGAAGCGCTGTGCCTACTGGACTAAGCCACGCATCGAGGGAGGCAGCAACATTTTTAAAGCTGCGCCTATCTGAGTCGTGCTGCCAGCCTGCCGTAAAACAGCTTCATTTAACTGCAAGATGAAACTAGACCACACGTTTGTAACATAAAAAATTGCAGTTCGGTGATCTTCGCCACCTCTCTTAATGTATTTCATGATTCCCTTGAGCATGAATACAGGTTTATAGTGATATAATTCGCCATTATTCGCGCCAATAGAAAGTTTGCCCGTGAGTGATTGTAATCAGACAAAATTGTTCAGTCCGCTGTGTCTCTCATTTCCTAACGGAAACCGGGTGCGCACAATTTCTGCTATGTGATAGAAGGCATGTTTACTTCTAGCTATGAAGTCACACGGGAAAACTGACAATCCATTTAAAACCATGCTTTGGGGGAAAAAAAGATGTGACGCGCTAGGCGGTGCCCAATTGCCTTATTGAAATCCCTAGACTTTTTCTTTCCTCATCGGTGAACGACACCGTAGTTAAACGAAAACGCTGACGCTCGTTTTGCGACATTATTCACACGTGGTTCTAAGTAAAGCCTACGTCACTTTGAACACATTTATTGGGTTGTTTACATCTAAAGGGAGAGAGAAAAAAAGGAAGCGATGGACAGCGAGATTAGTCAGTGTAAAGAATGGCTGGCTGTCCTTTGTAAGAGGTCTAAACGAATGAAAGCTAATAAAAGATGATGTGAGATGGAATAAAATAAATAAAGGCAAGTTCAGCGCCTAGACACCCTTGAAAAGAACACGGGGCTACGGGGACCCCATACGAGAGGGCTCTTGAGTGAATATGGTCACTTTGGGTCCCTAACACGCACCGCATTTAGGCACAGCCATGTTCTTTCGCGATACACCCCTGTCAGAATGTGTCCGTAAAGGTCAAGACGCGCGGTCGGCAAACAAGTTTGCCGAAGTTTCTGAGAATGCGAAACTTGTCAAAACGCTCGACGCCTCAGGCGTTGCGTAGAAAAAAGAATCGTAGTCTATAGTTGGCGCACAGACCCTTGGTCCCGCAGCACAGACTTCGAATTTAGATTTTCTGTTAAGTCTCGTTAAGCAAAAAGATTATTTTTCTATTGAGTAGTCTGTGCACGATCTGCCAGTTGGCAAGAAAAATCGCGTTCTTGCGAAAATCTATTTCTTAACCTCTACGAGCTTCGAGAATCCGCTAGAAGCGTTTTATCTGGCATCCTGTACAGTGAATGCAGAGGTCTAAACTTCCTCGTTAATAAATACTCGCATTTCTGCAGTCCTTTTGTGACACTTTGAAGCACGTAACTTTAGCTGAATAAAAGACACGGTATCATTCATATCCATAGAAACCCCCGAATATCAGATATACATACTTTTATCAATAAGTGGCTCGAAGTAGCAACTCCTCGTGAACAGTAATTCGCCTGAACTTGAGCCAGTAGTAACTTAAGTTAATTTTCCTCGTCCTTTGCTTAGATTCCAGATCTGTTGGCTTCCTATGGTTGAGTAGTAGTAGTGGTAGCTAAGGGTGCGCAAATGTTCGAAACATTAAGTACGAATCAAACAGTCCTTCCTGTTTGATTCGAGAATTTACAATTGCAGGTTGTCGACTATTCCTTCTGTTGGAAAATTATAACGAACAATATCTCTCCTAGTCTACAGGCAGAACTACCGATGCAAGCGAAGACGCTTCCGAATAAATCTGCTGCAGGAGAATGTTGCAGAAACGAACCAGCTCTTGGATGAAAGCTTGGCGACTTCTGCACGATCGCTTCCAGCTGCTAATTGAGGGTCTTTCCTCTGACAGCCTACGAGCATGCTGTCCCGATTTAGGCAAGACACTTCAGTACTTGGTCAATCTCATCACATTTGAATTCTTGTGCTGTGCAGTCGTGTTGCACTTAGGAGCATGACAATCTACTACGTGCACTAGGTGACCTGTTGTTCCTTTCCTTCATTACGGTCACTGCGTTGGTGGACTAAATTTAACACCAATAATAGATGTACTGCCGTTGCTGACTTATATGGCTGACTTACATAAGTAACCCTTCCTGTTTCTTAGATACGAGTTTCTCAGTTGAGCTGAAATCCACTTGTTAAGTGTATCAGGGGGATCCTATAACATCAACAAGATTTTTTTATTTTTTTTGCCAAACAGACTCCACAGAACCTTTATATTACCGTTTGTTTAGAAATTCGAAATATTCTATATTCTGTCCAATATTTGGAGGTCGCTTTCTCTAAAATTTTATTCAAAATTTCACTATTTGAAGACCCCTAGGTAGCGTCGCTCCTGCAAACAGTGTTTAGACACAATCGCTAAATTAAACATCCTGCTTAAAGGTTACGGGGCTCAGGATGTGTGGTTCAGCAGGACGAACCCAGGAAGTGGTTGTGCAGCAGATAACGCGCCCGTCTTTACATTGTCACTTCATTTTATTTCATTTCGTATTTCACCCACCCAATTGGCTGACCCTTGGAAAACAGCTGTGGGCGACAAAAACAACACAAATAAAATGAGATGAAGCGGCGTATTTGAATATTTCTCAGTTAGTCGTTTGTTTTGTTCATTTAAAATACTAAGGCCTTCACGTGGAAGCACAAAAGTTCTGTAGAGAGAAAGAAAGAGCCTGTTTGGGCTGCGGAATAAGAAATCAATTTGACAAATGCGCCGCTTTTCAAGGGCGTCTTGTTGGCCTCGGGACCACCGACAGCAGCGGAATCTAAATCGAGTGGTAAGGAGTGAGACCATGGGGTAAGCTGCGATGAAGTAAAAAAAAAGAAGAGAGAGAGAGAGAGAGAGAAAGACGGTCGGCCAGAACATTCACAGTGCGACGAAAGTCCTGCAGAAAAAAAAAAACGAATAAAGAGCTAGCTTTACAATTGGTGCCTCCTCGTCAAATAAATAACTTCAAGTACACGCTGCTACATGCTCCAGCAGGCCGTGGATACAATAGGCATCAATCAGGCAAAGCGTCTCAGTACCTTCCGGAAACCTCTCTGAATTCCTTCTGGGGTTTCTCGGCTTTCGAGAGGTGAGGCGGCATACGGAAAGTGTTTATTCTCCGAAACTCCACTGTCGTTCAGGATGTTTTACGGATTTTCTTAAATTAGATTGCTGTATGCTGTAAAAAGCATAAAAAAGTACTGCGGCTGAACTCCTTGAAACAGGCGTTGGCCTGCCGCGTTCGTTCTTTCTTCTTTTTTTTTTGGAAAAAGCGCAGAACCGCTGTCATCTGCAGCTCTAAAAACCTCACACATTAGAGAAAAAAAAGAATGGAACCTCTGATAACATTTTTCAGAAAACGCAAATAGGAGGAGAAGAGAATATCAGTAAATTGTACTTCCAAAGTGAATACACTACAGACACATGGGGTAATTTTGACACACATTTACATGCTTTGGCAAATGACAGTTTATCAGCAACGATTTCAGGTTGCAAACAATCAACTAAGTCGTTATATGAAATGAACAAAATGCAACTTCGCAACAGTATGGCATGTCTAAAGAGAGAAAGAAAAGGATGCATAGAAAGGCAGGGAGGTTAACCAGAGGTAATTCCGGTTGGCTACCCTGCATGGGGGAAGGGTTAAGGGGCATAAAAAAAGAAAGAGTGGAAGGGGACATAGAGAGAGACAAAGAGAGACGCGTCTATATAAAGAGTGACGATAACCGTCAGCATCAACGTGGATATCTATATGCTCAGTATCTGAGAATGCTCCATTAAGTGCGAAAATATGACTGTCAAAAAGTGCGTTTAATCGCACAATCATACGACATCAGTCAGTGCGATGTGCAGCAGTGTTCACAGCAATGGACCGACACTCATAATAGAGTCATCTAGTAAATTAAAGGCGGCAATGTTTTCGCCTAACAAATGCATCCCGCCGGCGGAAAGGGGCTGAAACGTGTTGCGCACATCAATGCAAGAAGATACCTCGTTATGTTTACAATGTGCGTATGATAACTTGGACAACATCCTAGTTTAGGGACACCTAACAATATACTTCACTCTCATTCATCATGGCAACGCACCTGCGATATAATGGGCATTTACACAAAGGCAAGCTTTAAATGTGCACGTTTTCAGGTCAAGAAAGTGATGAATATTTACAAGAAGCTTATTACCATGCGAGTTCCTTTCACTCTCGCTTTGTATGCGGGTTTGTTATGTTTGTGGTGTCACGCAAGAACGCACTCCCGATTTTATATAGGGCTTGATTCTCGAACGTAGTAGTACTTTCCAGACAGACGAGCTCGCAGTGCGTCACTTTGTAGACGCATGGTAATAGATGACGGCGGCACGTTCTAAAATTTACCTTGTCTCTACGACCGCATCGTGGTGCAATGTCTTTGCCTTGTGCTCCTATGTCCGAGGGTCCGGGATGACATCTCGGCCGCGGCGGCCGCATTTTGATGAGGGCGAAGTGCATGAACGCCCGGGCACCGCACATCGAGCGCACGTTAAACAGCCCCAGGTGGTCAAAATTATCCCGGAATCCCCCACTACGCCAGGCCTTATAATCATCTCGTGGTTTCAGCACGAAAAATTCCAGAATTTATTTTTTTATTTAATTTTACGAGCGCATCCTCAAGATTCGATGACGCATGTACGAAAACGGCCGGACAATTCCGCGACCACCTACCGCACTTGCTGCTGTTGTAGCGCCAAGCTGTAACCTTGATTGAATTCCGCCCAATTGCCTGTTCACAATTTATTCCGTCTTTGCCTGCCTGCCTGCCTGCCTGAACGCCATCACAGACACGTGACAATGCATCATAATTTAGTTTGCGTCAATTACCTGCTTGCCTGTCATGCGGCGGCGCATTGCGCGCATGCATGATGGTTCCGGCTAATCAAAGAAATTGAGCAAACTTTTAGTGTCACCTCCAAGCGACATTAGTTACCATGATGAATAGTTACGTTAGAACCCGCGGCCCTTCTAAACGCTGTCCTTCACGCCCTGTCTTTTTCTTCAACTGGGTCTTCCCACTTGTTTTCTGCAACAGCGATACTCATTCTGCGCTAGCCAAATAGACAGGGGAAAAAAAAGAGAGGGAATCATTTCCCGGCACAGGCTTAGCTGTAGTATACATACCGAAGCATCTGCTGACACCCTCCATTCACGACGCAATTGATTGACCGGGGCAAGTGTCTATGCCGACCTTGTTAGCGGCGATTAGGGCAGTAGGTGTTAAACACGGCCTGCAGCATATTATATATATATATATATATATATATATATATACTGAGCATGTCGCTCTCACCGGGTCAATATGAAAGAAGAAAAAAAACTAACAAAGATTATGGAGCATTATTCCTACGTTCAACCCCCAATTTGCTGCATCCACCGATCGACAGCAATTTGCGCAAGAACACGTTGGGGCTCTGACGTGGGACTATATTTTAGAGTGTGTTCTTTTTTTTGTGTTCGTTTCCTGTGGACAGCCCGAAGAATGGATTTCGAGAACCTGACTAATTGGAAAGGAAAACTGTGATGCTGCCGCCAATAGAACAACCAGCGGAGCGGTCAGCACTGACAATTGCTGTTTTCGTTTTTCTCTCAAGCTTAAAAGATAACTTAACAACCTCCCTAAGCACGATTTCTTTATTTTTGTTCGGGACGCGGGGAGCCGGTCAGGCATGGCCAGCGCGCTCTGATGGCTTCACCTCGACCGCTTCATTAGGACGGAGACAAAGGCTCTCGCAGACCGCAGAGGAGAGCTGGTCTTTTGACTCATAAAAGCCACGTCGCCTTTCGCTGATCTTACCGAGTACCTTGAGTATGCCCGTCGTCTTCGTTTTTTTTCTTCAACGAGTTCACTGTATTTGCCTGGCTGCTCTTCCGAACTTTCCAACATGAGATAACGAAGCACTGAACGTGTAGTGAAAGACACTGGAGGTTGAGAATGTCATGTTGGCGGACAATGTATTGGTGACTGCCTTTTTATCTTAGCTTTCTTTTCCCGTTAGAACCACCTGCCGCAGTGGCTTAGCGGCGATGGTGTTGCAGTGCTAAGCACGAGGTCGCGGGATCAAATCCAGGCTGCGGCGGCTGCATATCGAGGGGAGCGAAATGCAAAAACGCCCGTGTCCCTTGCAGTGGGGGCACGTTAAGGATCCCCAAGAAGTCAGAATTAATCCGTAGTCCTCCACAACAGTGGGCCTTATAATCAAATCGCGGTTTTGGCATGTAAAACCTCAGAACTCAATTCATTCCATCAGAACCGGCCTTCGCAGTTAATATTTAGGTCCGCCAGATGTGACGAACTCATTTGTTTCCTTTAGTTATCGCCAGCGTAACAAGGAAGATAGAAAACTGTGATATTCATTTCTTCTCACACTTTCGAACGTCGTGGACTTGAATTATGATGAAGAGAGAGAGAGAGAGAGAAAGATAGAGGAGGTGACAAGGGAAACTTAGGGAGGGACACTATGTCTGATTGGCTACCCTGTCCTGGGGAAAAGAAATGAGACTAAACAAATCAGATAGAAGAGAGAATAAATGTATAGAAAGGAGTGAAGAATGAAACGACAAGCTTGAAGAGAAAGACGAGCAGGAGTGAGTCAGTCAGTCTGTCTGCCTGAGATCCTGTCAGTGAGCCTGTCAGTCTGTCAGCCAGTCTGTCTGTCGAGTATTGGAAAAACGAGATAAATACACAATCATATGTATCTTAATTCTTCTGCGACCTCAACACGCAGTCCGCTCAAAAATGCCAAAGTTTCCCCTAATGAACTTTGGACGATAATAGCCAGTGGAAACGCAATTTGGTTGCCCCATTGAACGCTCTGCCCTCTGTTTCAAAAAGCTCATGCAGCGTTCTGGATTCCAAGTGCTTGAATAGCCCAAACTACGACGTGTTAGGACGAAATGCTTGGCACTGTTGCCCCGCGATAGGCACGGCAGTGAAGCCGCTGTCCGGGCATTAACGCTAACGAGGGATTGCTAGCCAGGCGCGCTGCCCCCTTTAAAAAAATAATTCTATTTCTACAAATTTAAAAGCGCTACGTTCTCTTGTTTTCAACTTCACAAATTCTCACTGTTCTCAAATTCACACAAGATAGGAGGAAAGTCAAAAGGCAAAATTTGGTAAGCCAAGCTCAAGGAGCCATAAGCATTGCAGTCCTTCACAAGACTGTTAGCGACAACAGTTCGCCCCAATCTAGGATGTCATGCAGAACTCTTCCAATTAGAAAGCTTCGATGTACATTGGCGAGAAGTGCTTAACAAAATGACTAAGCTTCGATATCGTCTTCGATAGCGTCTCACCAGAGAAGCTTAATGAGAGCAGCATTCCGGGCAAGTTGGTAATCCATTACTTAAATGATGACAGCCAGAGAAGCTGCTCGATTCAGTTTGGTCACCACCTGTAAAAACGTGATCAGAAACCTAACGATATATTTTCGCGACATGAAAGTAATAGACAGCCTTATTGCTGAGGAGAAGTTCACGGAATTTTAAATAATATATAAGTGTCAAGCACGAAAATCTTGGACTTTTGCAGCTGAGCCATTTCTTTTTTTAATGTTTCAGTTATTTGACAATAGGCTACTTGAAATGTTCGTAACCGCACTCCACAGCGGGAAAGCTGGAGCACTTTCTCTTATGAGTCCATACTCAAAGTATACACTAAGTGTACGAATGCTCAGAACCATGTGGAAAGCCCTTTCGAAGGCGTCCATGCTAGCCTGGACGCTTACATATGGCCTTGTGAGAGTAATTTTCTGGTAGTCCTGAATGCTCCAGCTTGCTCAGTGGAAAGTGCTGTAGCGTGGTATACGTATTTACGCAACAGCAAGCAAAGTCATAAGCTAGCTGCTCCACATTCTTGTGGATAATAGCAAATGCAGTCAGGCGTTATCACGTAATTGCGCCCCACTTGATGCACTAATGTGACAATCGAGTGACTATACGTGTGGGCGCAAGGTTTGATTAATTGGCCATCTACGTCTTGGCACGTTTCACTCTCACGTAGAGTCAAACAGAATGAAGAGATTAGTATGCAGGAATAATTACCATCCGGTGCTCTCAGCTCCAGTTAATCGAAAGGCTTCTCCACACACACGCACACACACGTACGCATACACGGACACGCTCATCGCTTACGCAACATAACGTCATACAGCGCGGATGCCAGATGGATCTCGTTCGGCGGTTGTCATCTGCAGGAAAGGTGGAGAGGCTTAAACTAGGCAAGCTAGCATACCGACCGCACATCAGTGCGAGAGAGACGACGCTAACCGAGCGCGAGCTGTAACTTGTACGGCAATCCCTAAACGATCCGGCAATGTGGCAAACGATCGTGCTCCATCAGCAGCTTTCAGTCGACCACTCTCACAATATATCCGGAGTTACGAAAGAAGGGAAAGGGTCGGGGGGTGTTGAACAACGACAGGACCTATTTCGATATGTCGAAAAAGCCCATCATTACTGCGTTTCAGGCCGAACGGCGGCCGCACTAAACGTCATAATGGCCTCGCTCTACAGCGAGCTCGTGCGGGTGGGCAGTCGTCGCATTGCGACAATGACCACTGTGCATTCGAAGCACGCAACGTCGTCGGCTAGCCGCGCTCTGACCTCGAGAGTGGAAGCGCTGAACGACGCCGCGCGCGCAGTGGTTGTGGCGGTGATGGTCGGCCTGACTGTTGCAGGGTGAGCTCGCTCGCCCGCAGACATTACGCGGGCATGCGTGCTTGCCAGCCGGCGCAATTTTAATGCGGGCACAGCCGCCTCTGTACACTTGCGGTCAACAAATGATCACATGCTAAGTCGGTGAAAAGAAGAGCGAGCAGAGTGAGAAGTTCACAGCTCGTTAATGTGGCTTATAAAATTCCAAAGAAAAAGAAGAGGAAAGAAGTGGCAAGTACTGGTAACGCAAAACGAGCACGATACACCCTTTCCCTCGTGCCCTTGTAGGTTCGCTGGTAGATGGGGGGGGGGGGGGGGGTGGATGTCCGAGAGTCTGTACACGCGCTCTAACGTGCGCTCTGATAAGTCACTCCACATAAAGCGCGTGTACGCGCTTTATGGGATGTCTAAATATAGCACTATTTCTTGGTAAACGATGCAGGTTTGTTAAAGATGGCAGGCGTGTTGAGCAGCTCACTTTAGTGACCATTAATGTTTCGGTCTATTGGCGATGCCATTTGAAGACGCTAGGCTACAAGGAGATCTCTCGGCCCTTGCACCCGATGGCACCGGCGGCGACAAGTTAACATGCTGCAGCCAAACTATGCTTGTAGTAGAGATGTGCCGTTTCTTTGAGTGGCTGTAAGCTCTACGCGCTCATGGGATGACCTCACTATGAGTTCGCCTTAGAGAGCTTAGCATGCTGACGTTCCTACACATCGAGTGAAATTGTCCACATTGTGAAAGGGGCAGCGTGCCTGATAGTTTCGGAAGCAGTGGCAGTACCTCATATATAGGCCCTGCCTACATAAGCAACTCGTGAAAGCAATCTTTTTATGGCGATAGCAGTTATATGAGCACTCCAGGCACAGTTCTGTCGTCGGCGTCGCCGTGAGGTTCCGCATGAGTGAAAGCGTGTGAGGGTGAGCTGACGAACGCGGTTCGATCTCGCGTGCGCGAGCGAGGAACGCGGTCCGGATGCGTGCCCTCGCCTGTCACGCGCGAGTCGGGGGGGTCAGGCGATGGAGGAGGAGAGTTCCTTTCCGGCGGCTGCTAGAACACCTCGATGTCCTCCTCGCCTGACGCTCCGTACAGAGTGGAGATGATTGCGGCGTCTACTGCGGCGTTGGCCACGCGAATCGCGGACGCCTTAGTAGACGCCCTTGGCGGACGCCTTACGGACGCCTTGCCGCCGCTCGTGCGTCTTAAAAGCAATCCGCGACGTGGCCACAGTGCGCGCCCGCGCGGGCCTCATCGCCAAAGCGATCTGCGATATCTGCAGAGTGCGCGTAGTGCCAGTAGCTTCGTATGCGCTGTGCTTTCGACGTTTCGTTCACGCTGAAGCGAGAGATGCATGAAAGTCAATTCGCTTGCTGCTGCCGCGATTTCCCACTCCAGAATTTTGACAGGGAGTTGCCGCGCTCATCGAGCGAGATGTGTTCATGGTTACCTGTGCGCGCGTGACACCGCGCTGGTTAATTTAGTTAAAACACGTTGACGGGCTAGTTGGCTTGAATCCATGATATAATGTGTAAGCGCTACGGAACAAGGACGTAGAAAAAAGCAGACACACAAACACAGCGCTGCCCCCTCGTTGAGTCACGCTTACATATTCTATCATTGTTAATTTAGTTAGTAGGCGAATGTTTACAAGTTTATAAGGTCGATAACTCTACTGTCCTTACTTCGTACAGCTATCTACTAATCTGCTATCGCAATCGGTGCTTCGTCTTTCGGGCGGAACTGCGAATTTTTCGGACACGCCCCGCGCTTTGAAGTTCAGTGTCAAGAGATGCCGACATATCACAAATGCACAGAGTTATCCCCACGAACGCTCAAAGGAGGCACTCTGGCGGTTCACTGAATGCGATGCCTTTGCAAGGCTGGCTTTCCTTGTAGTTTGCGATAACGCCCTGCTACTCCCTTGTTGAAAAAAAAAAGAGAAAAAGAGGAAAGCACCGCCACTTAACAAACAAGAAAAAGTGTGCAAAAAATAACTTACGAAGTGAATAAGTTCACAGCTGGAGGAATCATTCAAGTCTGCCAATTCTGCTGTTTTCGTTGCTGTGGTGGCTGTTCGTGTCGCCATCGTTGTTGTTTGTTGTTGTTATTGTATCGTTTGTATTTAATTCCGGCCTTCCTTTAATACAACGCTTAAGACCGGCTTTCTTTAAGAAAGCGGGCCGCTGTCTGTGCTGTAAGCTCGGTCTCGAGTGAAGTCGTGTCGCAAGTTTCTGTTACAGTCAAATGCAGACATTAGTGTCTGCTTTTTCAGTGAATATTCGTGAACCAGATGAACGTGAGTCGTTCTTTTTTAACCCTATGAAATAACAGAAGAAGAAACAAAATCACCATTGGATGAATCTTCAAATAATACGACGCAACTACCTGGCATGATTCGTGCAGTAACACCAGTGCGAGGCTTTTCAGGTTCGAGAAGGCTGCGAATGTACATTACGTAAACTGTGTAAACTGCGCGCCCTCTCATTCCCACCTCAACTTTTACACCTCGTCCAGCTTCCACAGTACCGCACACATTCAGGAAGGCAATGTCTGAGCTTGCGTGCTTCTGGAACGCGCAAGGCGCACCACTGCGCAGCCAGCGGCTCCAACAAAAGGAGCGGCGCGCACGTTCTGCCGAGTCAAGTGGAAACTGAGTTGCCTTAAACTCTCTCCGACTATGCGCCATTTGGTTTCTCAGCGGTGCAAGTAAAAAAAATATTACGCGAAGCGACAGAGATCCTACAGAAGAGCGACGGCTAGCAGCGAAGTGCTTCATTAAATTGCGTGCGCTACTTCCCAATGGAGCTGCGAAATTACGCGCGCCAGGTTGAGGTGTGGCGCCCTCGCGTAAAGCGGGTTTTCTTTGCCGCCAAATGCCGTAATAGTAGCACCTGGTTTGTAAGTTGTCTCTTTCCTTTTTCTTTATTTGTGTGCGTTGGACGGAGAATGCTGTGTTCACTGCCTTCGCACTCCTCGGCATTCAAGCCGTACAAAAAAAAAAAAAAAAGAAAAGCACCAGATCACACCTGAGGCTGCCGGGAAGCTTCGAGTTTAGTGAATCCTTGTTTGGAGCTCTATCTCGAATGAAATCAAGCGGTGTCGTAAGTTTGTTACAGTTAAGTTTAGACGGTGTCTCCTATTTAGAATGGGTGTTGGTGAGCCGTATGAACCTAGGGATCATTCCTAGGGATCAAGGTCTTGCAAGATCACCGCGAGACTACTTGAAGGCTTCATAAGATGAAGTAGGCTACGCAGATGTATTACGTAAAGTGGGTAGGTTTCGACAGCTTTCGCAATAAGCTAAAGTCTGCTCATATGTCTGTGTCAAGAGTCATCATTTATTCTTGCCTAAAGCGAGATGACACGAATTACGAAGCAGCGGAGACGAAACCAGGCGGAAAGAAGGCGGTAGTTTCGGTCGGGGCGGTGCTTACGAGCAGCGGAGGATTCTAGGCAGCATCGAGGGCTGGACGTGAAAGGAAGGGAGAGTGTGAGGTGATAGGGGAGGGAGCGGTGCACAGACATGGCTTGATCAACACATGTAGAGAACGCGGGGATGGGAGGAAAAGAGTTATTACTGCTCAATTTTGTCAGCGCAGAAGCGCCAGTGAGTCTCGGTCTTAGAGGTGGTGGTGAAGGAGGGTGGAGTACCTATGTCCCCCCCCCCCCTTTTTGGATTCACAGTGCCCACGAGCACTAATTGCTGATCCCCTTTGCCAGCGATAGAACTCGTTGTGAAAGGAAAATAACCAGCGGTGAAATTAAAGCGAAGAGTCGCCCGAGATTCGTTTTTTAACATTGTTGTTATTATTTGCTCTTACTGCGAGGGATTTGGACTTCCATAAAAATTTCAGTATATGTACTTTCGCAAAAACAAACGAACAAAAAAGAAAAAAGCAGGACGCTCCATCAACAGAACGTAATTTTAACGTCATACAAATCGTAAATAAAGATCAAGAGGAAGCTCATATTCCATGTTTGTCAGTGTTTTTATGTATTTTATTATTTTGTTCATCAATGAAGGACCACTGTCGAACCATTGTTCCCTTACTCAATTTTGATTTCCTTAGAGCATTTTTTGAACAGCTTATGTGTTCACTCAAGCCGGAACCTTTGAAAGGTTCACAGTATACAATAACTAAATAAAATAAATTAAAATAATATAAAACACCAAATACGTTATCTTGTCGCAAAAACAAAGCAAGCTTTTCGAACTCAGTTGTGAGATGCACAATGAGCCCCATGCGGCTTTGCGATCATATCATTATGGGAATTATTATTATTATTTGTTTTTAAAACAAATATAGATTTGACAGCAAAAGAAAAGGGAGGAGCAGGCTGGCGGCTGCTCCCGGAAGGGGCACAGCGCCTGCAGAAAGGAGAAACAAACACTACAGAAAGGAGAAACAAACATAAAAATGGAAGATAGGAAGCAGGGAATAAAAGAGGAAAGAAAGAGCAAGATGTCAAAAGTCACATAATAAAGTAGAACACAGAGTACAGGTCGCACGCAGTAGGGCCGGCCACTGCAGGTCACGCTACTAAAGAATGCTAACTAGAAGAAATAATGTCTGAGTTACAAAAGTTACAAATGGGTAATTCTAGAACACACGAAATAGAATAAAATGTAGTTGATAGTGCACTTCCTATGTTTGCCTTTATGTTTACCTTACTAACAGTCCGTGTCCTTACTTAGCGTGCCCCTGCACAGCATTAATTAACACCTTGTCTTAGAAGCGGCACAAATTGAACCGTGTTAACTTCAGAACGACTGAGTGAGTGCCCGTGCCCGACACATCATATATATATATATATATATATATATATATATATATATATATATATATATATATATATATATATACTCATCCGATCTGGGGAGTAAACGTTGGTTATTAACTTTGCTGCGCAATTATTTTTGCTGATAGAAGAGTCGCAGTTCCGCCCGAAAGGCGAAGCATCTATTGCGATAGCGAATTTGTTGACAGTTATATAATTTAAGGATAGTAGTTTTATCGGCCGTATAAACTTTGGGACATTTGCCTACTAACTGAATTAACAAGCATGGTGTCAACGCGCACCGGCAAACATAAACACATCAAACTCATTGACCGAGGGCACTCGCTGTCAAAACGCCGCCATGAGCAAGCACGGCAGCAGCAGCGAGCGGTGACCTTCATGCTGTCTATCACTTCAACAGAAACAGCGGCGAGAGAACCGCACGCACAAAAGTATGAGCTCTCTGCAGATCGCTTTCAATATACGGCACGCGTGACCGCGCATCGCCGCTCAAAGTACGTAGTAGCTGGCTGAGTAGAAGCCGCCCCCCCCCCCCCCCCCATCCACCTCCCGCTAACTCCCCACTTTCCTCCTTTCGCGCACGATATTGAGCCGCGATCGTCAATTCTCCTTGCGCCTCGTCGCGAAATACGCAGTTGCTGCCGGAACCCAATGCTGCCCCCTTCCCTCCCTGCCTCCCATCCCCCCACGGCCATTCGCGCGACTCTCCGCCTTCCTCCCTCGCGCGCGCCAGATTGAGCCGCGATCGCAGATCCCCTCGCATGCTTCAACTCGCGCATAAGCATACTGCGCACGGCAACGTTTATCGCCCTTGGACTTTACAGGAACCTCCCGACGACGGCGATGCTGACGACGACGGCAAAAAAAAAGCGCCTGGAGTATCCGTATAATTACTATCCCAATAAAACTGCGCGAGAAGTTCGCAGAACCTTGAAGCAATTATGATGTTGAAAAGCCACATTATAGCATACATTTCTCAAATGTAGCACGCTTAGATTTTATTAGTCTTTTTTATAACCCTAGTGGCGCTCGAATCGCAACGTAGAGGCTGTCAGTGTGCCGCTAGCAGTGCGAATTCATTTCCAATTTTTATTGATCGCGACTGCACAAGAGAGTACCAGAGCCACGCCCGATAAGCTGAGATAACCACTCTTCGCGAAGAAACACCAACAATGTGCGTTCGCAGCGTGTCTTGGTAGAAAACGTCAAATACATTCGAGGCTGGTTGGACGTCCACCACTACATGAACGTGGAAGAGGGACGAGAAAAGCGGGTTTTAGTTATCTTTAGCACGATTAGGAAGGACTAAAGACATTCAGCATCCGAAACCCATGACCTTTCCCACTGACAACAACATCAATAAACTTTGCGTCGGCTATGTACAGAGACACGAAAGCGCTGCTGTGTTTCTTGAGGGAGATGAGCCTACATGTATGACCACTTCTGTATGCTTGAGCTTGCGCTTGCATGTCTTGCATATTCTCCCCTCTACTTCTAGCGAGCTCAAAGCTCGCTAGAAGTAGAGACTAAGCTTTCGTACAAACCACGGCCTTATTAAAAGGGTGCCTCAAGACTTGCACATGGCCGGTTGCAACAAAATTTGAAGGGGCCGTCTGAGTAGCACACGTGCAAATATTTAGTACAATTTAACCAAGTGTTCAAATATTCGCTTTTTTCGTGTGTTTCCTGTCCTTTTTTTTTGAGCTACACCACGATAAATCCCGTCGTTCCCTTCCTGCAGGATCGTGGAGTGCGGTTCAGTGCCCTGCAGCCTGGGACTCGTTCACCTGCTGGCCACCAACGGCGGCTGGAAAGGCAGTGCGCAAACCATGCACAGACATCATCGCATCTCTCGACGTGTCCTTAGACATCGGAGACGTTTCGCTCGAAACAGGTAGGTGGGGCCGTGGCTCTATTCACAAAACACGCCTCTATGCTCAAGATCTCTTTGACGCCGCCTATGACTCGCGATACAAATTAAAGGGCACTCCGCATACGCCGCTATGGCTGTGAGTGCCGCTGGCTACCAGGCCTAAGTTTAGTGTGCATGCACAAATGCGGCACAAAGTAAAAAGAAAAAGAGTAAACATTAAATTATGGGTTTTTGCGGGCCACGACAGCCACCACTGCAGCTTATTTGTCAGAACATCGCGCTCGTTATGCGTAGATTGTGGAAACGGAACCGACAGGCGTTGCCTTTTCTGCAATTCTCGTTTTCTTTAATGGTTTGTTATTGTCCCCAATTCTTCACTTGGCTTCATTGTCGGTTGGCTTTAAATTTTATTTTATTTATTTTATTTAGTACATACTGCAGACCACATTGTGGTCCTTGCAGGACGGACAGACATTGAGTACTAGACATATACAAGATACGCTCGTATACATTCATAAATATATAGACTTTACAATGATATATTGTTCACAGAAACATTTAGTGAAAAAGATCAAAACACAATACCTAAATCAATTAATGGTGCAAACAGAACGATGTAAAAAAAAAAGGCCAGGGAACTGCACATCAAAGGCAAGGGAGTTTGAAAGCAGAGCAACTGCCCCACTTATTCAACAGGAAGAACACATTCTATACAGAAAAAAAGACAATAAAAACTTACAGAAAACACAGTCACATATTGCAAGGGGCGGGCAGCGAATTCCATTCAGGAATAGTTCGGGGAAAGAAGGAGAACTCATAGCTGTCTGTCCTAGCATAGATAGGTGTCAGTGTATCCGGACGATGGTGTCGTGTATACCTAGTGGAGAGATGACTTACATATAGTGGCGGGTCCAAAGCCAATTTGTGATTAATCAGATTATGTAAAAAGTCTAGCCTGTGTTTTTGTCTTCTTTGTTCAAGCGAAGGAATATCGTTAGCCAACATCAGCTCTGACGGGGAATCCGAACTTTTGAACTTGGAATAAATAAAACGAACAGATTTTCTCTGTATTCTCTCAAGTTTGTTAACATTGACTTTAGTATAGGGATCCCATGCAACGCAAGCATATTCAAGTTTTGGCCGGATATAGGTTAGGTAAGTGAGTAGCTTAACGTTTGAAGGGGCATTTCTTAGTTTGTGTCGCAGATAGGTTAGCTTCCGAAAGGCTGAAGAACATGTGTTGTCAATGTGAAGGTTCCATAAAAATTTATTAGTGAACGTTACGCCAAGGTACTTGTAACTCTCAACTTGCTTTAATGAAACAGATCCCATTTGATACGTGTATTCCAGGGGATTCTTTTTATGCGTTATGCGAAGAGAGACAGTTTTATATCTATGTTTGCAACTATGCCCCATTCTTCGCACCAAAAAAATATATTATTCAAGCTAGAGTTAAGTTCCTTCTGATCATCCACGGACTTAATGGTACGGAATACAACGCAGTCATCTGCAAACAGCCTTACTTGTGTTCCTGGTTTGACGACGGTAACAATGTCATTAATATATAAAAGAAAGAGCAATGGACCCAGGGCACTGCCCTGGGGAACACCTGAAGTGACTGGTAGATATCCCGAATTGTGATCGTCAACTGAAACATACTGTTGGCGATTATCCAGATAGTCTGTAATCGAGGTAATTATGATGTCCGGAAGATTAATGTTCGTTAATTTTAAAATTAGCTTTCTGTGAATTACCCTATCGAATGCCTTACTGAAGTCCAAAAACACTGCATCAATTTGACCGTTGGCATCCAAAGCTTTGGCAATTGAATCCATTATTGCTACTAATTGTGTGGTAGTGGAAAAACCTTTTCTGAAGCCATGTTGAGCACTTGTTAGTACGGAGTGTTCATATAAAAATTCATTAATGCGAGTGGCGATTATGTGCTCGAAAAGTTTGCAGCAAGATGGCGTCACTGATATGGGGCGGTAATTCTCGAGCAATAATCGATCGCCTTTTTTAAAGACCGGAACAACTCGAGCCATCTTCCAATCTTCAGGCACTTTCGCGCTTAACAAAGATGCTATGAATAATACAACTAAGAATTTGGCAACAGTTTCGGTGCATCGCCTAAGAAACACATTCGGGAGGTTGTCAGGGCCAGGGGTTGTTTTGGTGTTTAAATTGAGTAACATAGACACTATACCATGGTAAGGTATAAAGTTCGCCTCATGCTCTTCAAACACTGCAGAACTCAAAGGTGGGCCTGATCGTGCACGGGAGAATACGCTATGAAAATAAGTGTTAAAATGTTGTGCGATGGCATTAAAGTCGTTAAGAATAGTTCCATTAACTGCAATTTCCGTAATAGTCTTCTTGCTATTGCCAAGGTATACCCAAAACTTATCCGGTGCATTTTTTATGAAGTTGGGCAATGTTGTGGAAAAATAAAAGATTTTTTTGAATCGCGCACGACAGCTGTTTTTGGAGTTCCGCGATAACGACTGTGTGTGGATGCTTCTTATTTATTCGTTTGATTTTGCGCTTTAGTTGTATTATTCCACACGTCATCCAAGGCGTACTTTTATTGACTTTCTTAGTTTTAGTGGGTATGAATGTATCTATGCAATGCCTGCACATTGTAGTAAACGTGGTCAAAAGTGCAGACACATCACTACCACCATTTGCAAAGCGCGTAAGACAAGCTTCCATGTAGTCGACTATGCTGGCGTCATCCGCTCTGGTGTAATCTTTAAAAGATTTGGTATTGGAAGTTTTAGGAACAGTAGTTTTGACGATGGGCAAGGAAAGTGCAATAAGGTAATGGTCAGATAAGCCATCTTCAATTGACACGGTATGCTCGGAAAAGGTTCGGTTTAAAAAAATAACATCTAATATAGAACATGATGACCCTTGCACACGCGTGGGTTCATTAACCACTTGAATAAGATCATGTGTTTCGCAGTTTCGCAGTCTATCCTTACGAAATACTTTGTAATATGGTGGAAAAACGAGTTCATTTGTTATATCGCTGAGCAACCAGGTTTCCGTTATGACTGCGATGTGCGGATCGTGTTGTAGTAAGTGAATTTCTAGGGAATCTATCTTGTTCACCACGCTACGAGCATTAAAATTCACGATACGCAGACGTTTATCCTTCGCTGAAACTGAATTTCTGTGGATGGCAGGCTCGAAGATATCGAAACACGAAAGTTCTGATACATTGTCTGGATCATCGGCGACTCTCGTGCCTATTTCTGCACTTGCGCGTGATGATGGGTCGTGGGGCGGTATGGTTTTTCTGCGTCGTTTTTTTATAACAGGAATTCTTTCATTTGTTTCCTCGCTCCAAATATAAGCTGTCCTATCAATGTATAATTTGTCAAAAGCTAAGGAACCTTTATCACCCTTCTCGCGGTTTTCTTTCGCACTTGCCCACAGCTTCCTTCTAACATCTCGAACTTTTCGCGAATAGTCTTCACTTATTGATATAGTAGTGTTCTTCAGCTTGTGGCATTGTTTAAAAATTAACGCTTTGTCTCTTATATCGAACAATCTCAGGATGACAGGTCATTTTTCATTTGTGGACGGACGACCTAATCTATGTATTCGTTCAATAGCTATCGGGTTCAGTTTGAGAAGTTCTTGGAAGATACCTTTATTTACGGCTGTTTCCAATGATTCGCCGTTTTCACACTCTGGTTCTGTTAGGCCAAAAATAATCAAATTAGGTCCTTTACTGTGGTTCTCCAATTTGTCTATTTTCTTTCCAAGGGTCAGAACAACTTCGTTAATATGTGAAAGCCGATTTTGGCATAAAGTGACCTTGTCTTCAAGTTTCGATAAAGCGTCTACCTTTCTTTCAATTTCTACCTGGCGGTTTTCTTTGATATCCTTAATATCAGCTGCGATTTCCTTAAGTTGTTTCAAGATTTGAGAAACTTCGGGCCCGGGGTTAGTTTCAATGTCCCCTCCTAAAAGCAGTAACTTCCGGAGGCAAAAAACATCAAGCAAGCAACACAGCCATGGGTACGGCAGCACTAGTAGAAACGGATCGCTTGAACGGTAACACTTGCCGTAATTCTTTCTCACCTGCACAAAGAACAGCAGAGGGTTTAACCGCATTCTTTCGGTGCCACCGTGCCCAGTGGTCGCGTATTCCAATGGGTGGCCCTTTATACTGGTTCCGCACGGTGTCGCCACATGCAGAAGCTGCGTGGCGCCCTCTGTGCTTGCTGTCGTTGTATGATGAGGTGGTCTGATGGGTGGCAACAGAAGCTGATCAGCAGGTCGATGGTAGATGAGATCGCCGTGCTCGTACGTAGCCGCCGTGACCACGTTGTGCTCCAGGCAGTATGCAGTGCGCAGGAGGCAGAACTGCACAAAGCAGAGGGTTTAACCGCATTCTTTCGGTGCCACCGTGCCCAGTTACATCTATAAAAAAAAATTAACCCCTCCACGCTTTCCTTGATTAATCTTCATCAGTATCAGTGCGTAATGCTGAATTTGAATATCATGAGTCTTCATCGTTAAAATGTGAGCTGGCATGGACTGTCGTATCTCTATCTTTTTTTTAATTTTATTCTCGCGTCGTACTCAGCAATATGGCTGTTCACGAGAGTACTGGATAGCGTACACGAAGGCCCAGTCTGTGCCTACTCGCGTGGAGATGCCATTCTTGAGAACTCGACAAAGCTTCACGCTCATTCTTGCTATATCACGGGAACACGATAAATATGTTATGCTACCTAGTCATTTCCTCACAGCAGATAACGCAACGAAGACATGGCGCGACATTCAATCACTTTCGGGATTGGCTCATGTCGTATAACGGAACACGTTGTTCTTCACCGGAATCAAAACAAAGCTATCATTCCATCATACTGCCGCCATTGAAGTCGTGCTTCTGTCGTCACACGGAGGCCCACTACGTAACGTACACAATTGCTTGCTCTACACAAACACGTTCGTCCATCTGGTAACTCCTTGAATCCTCTTTGAATCATCCTTGACCCATCCGTAGCTCCTACACCGTTTGGAGTGTAACTCCAAGCGATTGAGATAGTTCTCCACAGATACAGAGAACTATAACGATGAACAAATACAGCTGCTCACGAGATCACCATTTATTCACTGATAAATGCCGTTAGTGCCTCTTGAACCTTGTGCCTCGAAGTAAGTGCAAAAGTATACGGAAATTCTTGTCCCAAATAAGGGGCGCTCAAAAGAAATCCCGCACCCAAGGAGGGCGTGTTTGCATGTTGCCATGCAAGGATGAAAAGAAATGGCAGCTCACGAACACCACAGTGGAAGCACCCCACCCAAACACAAACGAACGTGTCGCAGGCAGAAATTTGTCGGTACACCCTGCCGGATCCTCCCAGCCAGACATCATTAGGCTCTTATCGTCAAAGCGAGTCACGACAGCTGGAGCGTTCGTAACGTATAGCGAGTGTCGGTAACGTAAGATGGAACTGACTGGTTCTTTGCGGCAATGCATGTGGGTGCGCGCGAATGCGCTGACGTCTATAGGTCCGCGCTGCTTAGCGTTGGGCTCCGGCAATCACAATAAACAACGCCAGGAACGAACCAAACAGCTGTTGCTCTTGCTGATGAACGCGTAAATGGAGGATGTGATCTGCTTTCTAGGATGACACGGTGGCAAGAGACGCAGTTACAGACTCGCAGCGACTACCACCGCAACTCTGGAGATGGTAATGGCGCGTTACACAGGCACGCACTACCGTATACTCCGACCCGGTAGAGGCGTGTGCAGTGTTATGGAAGCAGGCTGGATGCAGCTAATCAAGTGACCGAATCGAAGGAGCTCTTCGCACGTATGACGGACGAATATCTTCGCCTATTATCAGGAATGAGTATACTCATCGTAAGAACACGTGTCCCAGACCTTCTCGCAGTATTCAAGAAATATAGAAATAACGACGAAAAACTGAGAACAGCAAAAAAGCACAGATTACGAGCACCTGTTCACGTACATCCAAAATGAACCTTGAAAGATATGTGATGTTAGCAACAAGATAACAAGTACAAAACAGCCTCGTGGAGTGCCAAAAGCAATAATATTGTATGAGAAATCATTGCATGGCGCATGTACAGCAAGTGCTATGAACACTCATTTTATGGACGCAGCCAAGTGCACAGGAATGTTGCAGGAAGAAAGGAGCGTTCAATTTGCAAATGTAGATAAATTGTCGTGTTCGATTTTTCTACGACCAACAAATCCACAAGAGGTGATGACGCCTATCGTGAGATTAAAAAACCAAGCAGCAGCTGGGGCCGTTGACATTAGCCCTGTTCCTGTGTGATATGTTGCTCTACTCATCTCTGATAGATTGTTACATCATTAATTTTACCTTGCACACTGGAATTTTCCCAGATGAGCTAACAATCGCTCGGAAAGATATTGTGTGTAGGAATAATATTGACTCTTTTATTAACCGCATTCAGTGTAATGACTTTTCACCATGAACTTCTTTATCATTACATTTCTGTACCTCTCCTGCACGGGCCGTGAAGGGCGTGCAATATATTCGAATTAAAAAAAATAATGCTTATCTGTGTAAAGGGGGCGCGCCAAGAAATGAAGAGGATAAAACATTTATTGCATGAAGTGAAAGGACACCAGTGGCGAGAGCTGCTCCTTGCTTCCGCGTGCGCGCCAAATGCCTTTTCAAACAAGCGGCCGATTTCCGTGCTGCCTATTTTATCAGACATATTTCAAGATGGAATATTAGAAAAAATGGTTATATTTCTTGCAACGCACAGAGTTATTACAAGCAGCCCACATGGCTTCCAGAAAGAAAAATTGTCTGAGCAGCCATTTGTTTACATTACAGATAAGATCATTTAAAATATAGAACAATGGAACTTTACCATTGGTAAACATTAGAAACAACGAGTAGGCATAATTACGCTCGAATTGTGGTGTTATAACAAATTTTACGCCTGTTCATAAACTAAATTTCGCTTTATAGATATAGCAAATGCACCCCTTTTCGCGGCATTCGACATGTTGCGTTCGAATCAGATATATTATCTAAATGTATTGGAGTGTACCATGTGCCCAGCTAATGTTAGACAAGTTCTTCACCGAGAACAAAGATTTAAAAAAAACAAGGTGCAAGGTACAATTATACGACCCACACTGTTCGGTCATCAGAAGTCTGAAAACTGAACACCATAAATCTTGAAGTTGTGTCTTGCATCATGTTCTTTTTTAATCGTTTTGTTTTTTCGTTGAACAGCTTGGCTAACGTTAGCTTCGACACCATACAAGGTATTCTTTTTTATTTAGCTGCACCACATCCACACGCTTCTTTTCAAATATCCCTTGTAGTCTCAACCGCTATACTTTGTGAGAGAGAGAGAGAGCAAATGATAAATGAAAGGCAAGTAGGCTAACCAGGACTGAGCCCAGTTGGCTACCCTACACTGGGGAAAGGAAAAAGGGGCGGGAAAGTTTAAAAGAAGAAGAGAAAGTCCACTGGGGATATCGATCGGTCAATCAGTCCAGATCCCAGACGGGGACTCAATCCGGTAGCATTCAAATAACGCAGAAGCGCTTTTGTGGCCTTTTGTAGCTGCAATATGCGAGGCCATGGTCCCAACATATTGTTCAAGGTGAACGGTTTTCTCTGTGACATTTATAGTTTGTAAATTGCAATATGTGTCATAACAGAGAACAGTGAAACACTTCACTATCGAATTTTTGTTATCAGTCGATTATACATTTCAATGTATTTGTGCATGTCCGCCTCTTCGAGTAGACCACCTGTTGGGCTAGAATTGTCTATGTGCCAGAGGCACTTTAAAAAAATTTTTGAAAATGTTCGCTGAAACACACTGTACATAAAAAGAAGCTCCACGCTTGTAGGGATCAGTCGCCGATTCCGAGCTATTGTTTCCGACATTTATTTCTACAGATACCTAAACCACGGACAAATGACTGAAAACAAATATTTTTATACCAAAGTATTTAGTTATAAACAAAACTTAAGGGCAGGTTAATTATGCTTGCACACCATGCAGACTCAAAAACAAGTATAAAGCTTTACTGGTAAGGGAACAACTCCATTACTCTTTCTTTCAATAGGTTGGAAAGTTGTTATACACTGAACGACGGAAATGTATATTTCTGCTGTGTACCCTTCTATGATTACTGTTGGCATGTTCCTCTATATTCTGTTAATATTTATACTAGGCGTACGAACTTGAATTTTGCATCTTTGTAATGAGAATGAACTCCGGAATTTTACGTGCCAAAGCCACGATTTTATTATGAGGCACGCCGTGGTGGGGGACTCCGGAATAGTTTTTACCAGCCAGCTGATTTTTAACGTGCCCGCTATGCACGGGACACGGGTGACTCAATTTCTAGCTATTGGGCCCACTTTCCGCTCATCAAGAAGGCACACAAAGGCGAAACGTGCGCATTCTAGAGTTCGTGCTGCAGCGATGTCAACATTTTTCATTCTGCTCGCCAAGAAATTCGACTGCATCTGGGGACGAAAAAAAAACAACACAGGGACTCGGTGAGACTAGTGGACGAGAAGCTTGGAGTGTTCCGCAGCCGATCAGTCGAGCTCGATACTACTCGAGCTGAATTGCTTTTTGCTGCGTTCATGGTTGGACACAACGTGCCGTTCACGGCTGCTGATGACGCTGGAGAAAATTTTCAGAAAATGTTCCCGAGCTCAAATATAGCCAGGAGCTACGCTGGCGCCCGCAAAAAGACTGCTACAATCGGGAAAGAAATTATCGACAAAGCGATCAATGATGTGATTAGCCATCTAAGGCGCGCTCCGTTTTCGGTCGCGACACACCGGAACCACTACGTCGGAAATGATGCCGAATTTTACCCGATCGTGATGACGTTTCGTTACCAGAATGTTAGCAGTGCTTTGCTCGACAGACTTCCTCAGAAAGGCGAAAGCTACAATGGCTGTAGAGCTAGTGAAGCCCTCAGCATCCAAGGTGCAATGAATTTCGTGTGCCGCTATTGTGACGTGCTTGTTGTGCTTTTCCCCTAACCGTTTGTTCCTGAAGAATAAAATGATATTTATATTTTTATGCAATTGTATTTTCTGGCATATCGTGTATTATTTCAAGCGTGGGAAGGGCTTGGGGGGGGGGGGGGGGGGGGGGGGTAGGTATGTTTACGTAAATAAACAAGTCTTCTCATAGTAGTGCAGCAAGCAGTCTCTGATATAACATCACAATGAACAACGAGCTCTATTGCTGAATGAAGTGAATGTATTTCATGTTCAAGTCGATCAAGGAAGCAAGCTTTGTCATACAGAACGATTTCTGCGCAAAAAGGATTTTAAATCCTACCTACATTAGAATGCTGACAACCACGCTATCTTAACAAAATAAGGAATGTGAGCATTTTGCCTATTACGAAAATGATGGGCCGTAAACACGGACAAAAGCAACAGCCTAACATGCCATCAATCATTTTGACTGACGGCGACCTATAACGTATTGTGTCAACGAAGAAAAAGCACTAAGCTCAAAGGTCTTTGTTTATTGCGGGGGCGTGCGTAAAACAGAATTTCAGATTGAACTTAGGACCTGGTTTGCTTTCAGCGAGCTGTATGCGTTATCTCTGTACAGGGTGTTAGCTTCGAGACTTATTTTCTATTCAATATTCAAATATATTCTGCCAACTTGTCATCGCGATTTGCACCCATTGTCAAAAACTTAGCCAACTTCAAACAAAGACGTCAGAAAGAAAGGAAAGCCTGAAATCAATATCGTACGTTGCAAGACCTTTATGATCGCATACAAAGCCCGTTTAGTGCGAGGCTTATGCCTGCTTCCATCTGGCGGCCAAAAGCAGTTTCAGAAGCACGGACAGCACACTCGCGAAGAAATATTACCACTACCACCAAGAGTAGCGTGCAAGCACTGACTGGGCTACTTTTTCAATAGGTCTTCTACTCACCCGTCGGAAAACATTTTTATGTCCTCCCGAGACCATTCGCACTTCTACTGAACACAAGTTTTAAATTTCTTTAAAGAATTAAACCAGTAGTGATTACCAAACAGATTAAAAGCAGATTTTAGCCACATAATTGCCGCACTTTATGTCTATTATGTATTTATTCTGTTGCCGCCAGCTCACAAAAAAAGAAATTTGCACTAACTTCCGCAAGACCGCTTGGTCCTCACGGATGATGAAACGCGCTGGTGAAGCGTACCTTTCGAATGCTGCGAGATGACACACTGAAAATAAAATTTCGTGGTTTTGTGCGCCAATTTCAAAGTTCCACGGTCACGTTACTTACTTGACCTGTTTTTGCACTCATCAAGAACTAACCACAGTAAAGTAGTTCGCCAACGTCCAAGCCGCGCTAATATACATAAATATTCACTGTATCCCTCCGCTATCTCTTACTGGAACGACTTACCTAACAGTGCTGTGTGTTGCAATACTGTGGACTCTTTTGTTACCAAGGTTAGAACCATCCATTTCTGTTCATAATTGCTGTTGTTTTACCTTTGTAACCGCTCCTGCAAGGGCCGTCAAAACCTGCAGTATGTTCAAATAAAATAATTAAGAAAACACCACTGACTACGTGGCACGATGTAGTGGGGATTCCGGATTAATTTTGACCACCTGAGGTTCTTTAACGTCCACCCAATGCACGGCACACGGGTGTTCTTGCAGCTAACTCCCAATCGAAATGCGGCAGCAAAGGCCGGGATTCAATCCCGCGTGACGACACAGTCCTGGGCGCATAATGAACGTAAAAATTGGCTAGCCGATGCTATGTCTTAATCTACAGTGAGAGATAAAAAGTTTATAGAAAAGAAAAGCAGGGAGGTTGGGCCTGAGGTGCATTCCTGCAGATAGTTATTGTATGCTGGGGGACAAGCAAGAATACTGCTTGTCTTCGTCAGGATGACAAATGCACGTCTTGAATGAATACACGTTTCCTTGTCGAAATGTTTACGTTACTCGTAGGTTAAGTGTGGTTAGAGAGAAACGTTCTTTAGTGGTGGCCGGAAATGTCTGTCTGGCTAGTATATAGGATGCCATTCCGGATCACAATGGTAGCTATTATGAAACGTAATTTCACGTTGTAGTGTAGGCGAAAAACCAGACAGCGCCACAACTGTGCGTTACGAATATTAATTCGGGGCACAAGGTGTGCTCGTGCTCAGAAAAAACGAGTAACACTCTCAGCACACCGACAGCGGCCAACGGAGTCCTCGACATCTTATCTATGGGTCAAGTGCGTCGGACCTAACTCACCGTACATTCCTTTCTATTCACTTGTGCAGGCGTGAGTTCCAGAATGTGCTTAAACCACTGTTCGCGTCGTGGGGGGAGGGGATTGATTGTTTGAAGGCGGAATGATTGGACAAGATTCTCTCGCTGTCGGATTGGCGACAACAATCGGGAAACTTCCAATTCATGTAGGTGTGCATTGCACGGAGAGATATCATTGCAACAGTGGTTAGGCGGTGCAAAATGGTCACTGGAAATAAAAATACTAAACTACGTACGCGTCTCAATAGTTATAGGTGGAAGAAAGACGGAGCACAATTAAGTTATCACAACATACACAAAACGTGTTAGCTGTCAACAGATCTTAACTTGCTTTTCGTCTTCCTTAGCCTTAATGTTGTAACTATGTTTCAAGATGACAATAACCAACTCGTCCATCTTTCAGCAGTAGTGCCAATGGTATGAACAAATGAACTGATGCATTGATGTGTTAAAGTAAACCCGTACACAACATATACAAGCATACACAATTAAGTGTGGTTGGTTATTAGACGGCGCTTTGAATATCGTCCCGTTATCACGCTTCCCGCTATGCAAATTGACCATTGTCCTCGCCACATTGCAGAACACAGTTACGTTATGAGACGGTTCATATGAGTCGTCAGCCGTGAAAGCGAGTCAAGCTGTCTCGATCAGATATATTTATTCAGCAGTTAAGCTTACTAGCACTGCAATGCATTTTCTTTATCCCTTTCATTTTATAATGCTGTCAGGTACCTGTCGGTGAAACTAGAACAAACAATAACTATTAACCAGTGTCAACCACTAGCAGAACAAACCCTACCTCTCCCGCTAACTTTCCTGATAACAGAACGTGTCCACATTGCTTATTCTAGCGCATACGACCCATCATTAACGAGGACTAACTTTCCTAATGATAGTACAAGTGCTATCACCATAGTTTCTATTCTATACAACCGAACATTATCTCGCGGTAACTTTCCTGATAACAAAACATGTGCTTATCCCTGCAGTTCCATTATATACGACTGACCGTTATCGCGCGGTAACTCTCCTAATAGGAGAACATGTCTTTACGCAATAGCTGCAGCACATACGACCAAGCATTATTCCGGCGGTAACTTTTCTAATATGAGAACAACAAGCCCTTATCGCTATAGCTAAAGCACATACGACAGACCCTTATTCACGGTAACCATCCTATAATAAAATAACATGTCTTTATCGCTACAGCTACAGCGTAATACGCTGGACTACTAAACCAACTATTTGCGCCTTGTTCGTTAAGCACTTCTAAAACACCAAACTAGTCGCTGGGCCTTAGCCAGGCCTTAGTTGAATCGTAAGACGCAGGATTCACATTTCTTGTTCTACGGCAGCCATTCCTCGCGCAGACACAGGTCGCAGTGCTAATGTTCGAGCGCGTACGCTAAAAATGCCGAAATTTTATTAAAATCAACGATAAATAACTGCTTGTTCGAAGTGCAAAAGAGTGCATACTTTACGAAAAAAGAAAAGAAAAAAACACAGCTGCGCAAAACAAAGAGAATACAAAGGAAAGGCAGGAAGGTTAACCAGGGCCGCTATCTTGTACACGTTTGAAAAGCCGACGTTCGATTTCGCCTCGCGCGATTGTCCAGGCTGCGCCGATATCGTGGCCTAGGCCAATCTAGTCCAATCACGTGAGTCGAAATCGAACGTCGGCTTTTCGAACGTGTAGAAGATAGCAGCCCAGGTCTGTGTCCGGTTTGCTACCACACACAGTGATTTACGGAGTTGAGGGATGACAATAACAAAGGAGAGGCAGGCAAGCGTTAGCCACGTGAACACTTGGGCCTGCCCTTCACGCCTACAATTCGTTACTGAGGCCAGTCGATTTTATAAACTAACAACGCCTGCATTGCTTTGCAAGCCAGCGACGCATGGGGACTGCGTTAAACCAGATTAAACTGCGCTATTTTACGCGACAAAATCACGATGTGATTATGAGGCACGTCGTAGTGGGGTATTACAAATTAAATGTTACCACCTGGGGATCTTTGACATGCAGCTAATTAAGCCTAATCATTACAATAGCAGCTTGGGCTTGTTGGTTTTCCATCCTGGCGCCTCGTGTGCCGTCTACGTTTTGCGCTGTTAACACTAGGGTAAGCCTAATCAGAGGAGCGTTTTTTGCAGTCCGCTCCCACATAGAAATGCGGCCGCCAAGGCCGAGATCAAACCCCTGATCTGGAGCTCAGCAGCGTATAGTGCTATATAGCAATAAGCTACCATGGCGGGTCCGTTAAACCGGATGGATTCTAAAATCATTTTTCGGAGGCAAAGATTATCCGACTATGGTTCCACAAGACATCTATATATAGAACCGGGATGGACTTGCAATTTTCAGAACTCACCATCGGTCAGCCTTTTTGTTACCATGCACACAGGACTCGGGTCAATATACTGTATATATATGCAAGGCGTTCTCTCAGTTCTCGTGTTCTACGTGACATAGAGCTCGCTCGCGTCATTAGTGGAAAACAAAGCCAAAAGGGGGCGCTCATTTGCGCTGGTCAAGCCAGAAGCACTGTGCATTTCTATTAATTGTGTAAATTGCATATGATTCAGATCCCACGATCACAAACATGCAAAGCATACAAGCACTAATATAAGACGAGTGCCCCCAAAATGCAGCCTAGAGCTCCAGCGAACTTTATTGGCAGCTGGAGCTATAAGTTTAGTTACGGTTCGCCTAAAACTGAGTAGCGAGGAAGTAGGGGATGGCGTGAAGACGGCATCACAATGAAGCGCATTTCTTAAGGTTGCGTAATTTCTTGCGCCTTTCAGGATGCCGTAATTGCATGGTGGCCGCGCGCTGGCTGATTTGGTTTACACTTCGAGCGCGATCTTATCGCCTCTTGAGACTGACCAAATGGTGGCAAGGAGCTAGCCAACAATTTGCTGTGTCTTGTCAATAGTCTAGGAAATAGCAAGAAGATTGTCCTTGGTGGTATAGATAGGTAATGACACCCCATTCCTTGGTGCACACATAAGCTTCTCTGAGCATAACTAAACGGACCACAGATTCTGCGATAAAGCCGATTCTCTTCTCCGCTTATATGGGTGTAAATTGAAACTCAGGACTGCGATCCAAACTTGACATTGCGAACCTTTCAGGTGCACTCGTCAATTTCAGTTTGTGCTTCTGAATTACGAATAATTTCTTCTTTTCTTGTTTCGGCGAGCATGTGCTCCGTATATTCTTGCCCAGGGCTGTACGTATAAGAGGCAGGTATCCATCCTATCATGACAGAAGTTCTTATGAACACCGAGAGTAATACTTCGTCGCCAGGGCAGAAAATCACACTGCGGTGAGTGGAGTCGAAGCGGTGCTTGCGAGCATCTTGGGATATGTCGGTGTTAATGCGGGCGAGGTAGCGGCAGTGGGTGAGGCGGGAATCAAATTCTTCGGAAAAAGGCATTGTCGATGAGACAGGAGCCGTGAAGAAAGGGAATTTAGAGGTCGAGAGTTGGTGCACGGCCGTGGACGAGGAAGAATGGGGAAAAGCTGTTGGTACGTTGAGGTGTAGTGTTACAGGCAAAAGTCACAAACGGTAGGATTGCATACCAGTTTGTGTAGTCCGGGCTGATGTACATTGAGATCATGTCGGAGAGTGTACGATGGAAACGCTTGGTAAAGCCATTTTTGTCTTATGGTAAAACCAAGTTGTCTTATGAACAGAGCTGGTAGCGCGTATGACTTCGGAAATAAAAGAGAGGAAGACCTTGCCACGGTCTCTGAGGAGAACTCCTGGTGCGCCATGGCGTAAAAAAATGCTTCGCAGGAAAAAGTCCGCAACTTCAGAAGCTGTACCAGAATGTAGAAAAGCTGTCTTAGCATAGCGAGTGAGATGATCAGCAGCTGTCACGATCCAGTAATTACCGTTGGCGGTCAGGGGAAGAGGCCCATACAAGCCTATTCCGACGACCTCAAAGGGAGAGGCTGCAGGGGCCCAGCGGGTGCAGATGTAGGGCGTATGCAGTCTCAACAAAGCACACAAGAGCGGATAAACTTGGCCCCGGCGGAGGAGAGACCAGGCCAAGAGAACCGGCTTCGGTTCCTGTCGTACGTCTTGTGATATCCAAGGTGCCCTGCCGTTGGATCGTCGTGAAAAGCTTGTAGAACATCGTCCGCAGAGAACGGGGAATGACGGGGATCCAGTTGTTGCCATTGAGGTAATAAATGTAGCGGCATAGGGTGCCGTTGTGCAACTGGAATTGGTTAAATTGTCGACGCAGACGGGAGTTTGTCGGCGAGCAGGAACCGCTGAGGCGGTCAAGAATAGTCAGAAAGTATGGGTCTGCATGCTGGTGCGCTATAAGCGAGCAACGAGAGAGATCGTCGGCGTTTTGGTGCTTCTTTCCAGACCAGTACATTATGTCGAAGTCATACTCCTGTAAGCGAATCACCTAGCGTCATAAGTCCTTCATCACCATGCGTCATAAGTCCTTCAGCGAGGAGAACCACCACAACGCGTGATTGTCTGTAACGACCGTGAAGTGGCGGCCGTGTAAATACAGGCGGAAATATTGCGCAGCCCAAACAGCGAGGCATTCCTGCTCAGTAACTGTATAATTTTTCTCTGCTGTAGACAGGGAACGACTAGCATAGGCAATGACTCGCTCACGAGAGGTATGGTCACGTTGTAATAGAACGGGGCCTATACCATGAGCGCTAGCGTCGGTGCGGAAGATGGTAGGAGCAGTCGTGTCAAAATGGCATAATACAAGCTCGCATGTGAGAGCTCGCTTTAGAACCTGAAAACCTGCTTCGCAGGCCTCTGTGCGCACGAAGGATACGGCAGGTCCAAGAACTTGGTGGAGCGGAGATGAAAGCTTTGCGAAGTTGCGTATAAAACGGTGGAAGTAGGAGGGGAGGCCGAGAAAACTGGGCAAGCCTTTTTGTTTCGGCCGGGGAGAGTTAACGAATGCGGCAATCTTCTCCGGGTCCGGTCGAATTCCTTCATTACTAAGTGTTCCAGAACTTTGATGATCTTGCTCGCGAAGGGGCATATTTTTCTGTTCAGCTGCAGTTCAGCCTTGTCAAAACAGGTCAAAACTTCATCAAGGCGTTCGAGCTGTTGCGAGAATGTTGAAGTAAAGACAACTATATTGTCAAGATAGCATAGGCAGGTCTTCCATTTGAGACCACGTAAGACACTGTCTAGCATGCGCTCGAATATGGCAGGCGCGTTACAGAGCCCGAAAGGCATCACGTTGAATTCGTAGAGCCCGTCTGGGGTGGCACATTCTGTTTTATCCTTGTCAGGCTCATACATTGGTATTTCCCAGTAGCCAGATCGAAGATCAAGACTGGAGAAGTACTCCGCTCCCTGCAGCGAGTCCAATGCGTCATCATTTCGAGCAGGGGATAAATGTCTTAGCATGTGATTTTGTTGAGGGCCCGGTGGTCGACGCAAAGGCGTACTGAGCCGTCCTTTTTCTTTACAAGAACCGCTGGAGAGGACCAGGGACTTGAAGAAGGGCGTACTATATTCCGGTGAAACATGTCACCCCTCTTTTTCGATAACTTTGCGCTCGGTAAGAAATACTCTATATGGACGGTGGTCCCTTACAAAACATTTGATTGAGAAGGCATTGAAATAACACTGGTCAATGTTGGGTCTCGTATTGAAAAAGCTTTGCAACTTCGTTGAGATATGATTTGGCTAAGCTATGTGGGCTCGAATATTGGCCGCTGAAATTTTATTGAAGCACCATTGGGAGCCTCAATATTGAATAATCGTTAAGTTACGATTGAAAATTCATTGCCCGTTGTGCTGGTTTTGATGAATTGTTGTGAGGTTACCATTGATGAGGCATTGCAATGATAGTGTGGTAGTTCTGTTGACCTGTTGTTGGGTCATTGCACTGAAAGTACATTATGTTCCAGTTGAGATGGCACTGAGATTTCCAAATACTCCACTGAAATATGAATCACATTTCGTTGGGCTAGTATATTTATTCAATTAAATTTGAAATTGCTTTGATAATCACACTTGCATGAACCGGTGCCTGCTCATAACTTTCTTTAACACGAGCAAAACAAAGGAGAGACTGACCTATTTCAGGTACCTTTATTTGCAGTAAAGATGCGTGCCCATGAAACATTATTAGAGTACGTAAAGCACAACTCCATGGAAACTGAAAATATAGGCTAGTGCTTCCAGCACTCTTAACAGTGTAAATATCTAAAAAAGAACTATACATTTGAACTCAATCGGAACAATCATTGTGGTCTTCTCTTGTGACTTATGTTAATGACAAGAAGCCTAGTTGACCGAAAAAACAGGGCTTGAGCATACCCTTGTAACAACTAACTTTGAACACATGAACTCTTGAGGCTGGCTTGCATGTGTGAACACACAAAAGACCTCGGAATGCCTTACATTAAAATGTTTCACACGTCAACACATCACATTATGATTTACGGCTGCCTGTGAGAAGATAAAACAAATAGACTGGAAACAAATGACTTCACACAGATACATATACAAGATTTAGCATACGCCTTTCGCCACAATTAAAATCTAATGAAGTACCAGAGTAGACTCATATGCTGCTTTGAGCTTTTTACCTCCGAGATATATTCATATTGCCCAATTATTCTATAAAATGACATCACTCACATTGTCACTGATTGATTGATGAGACGTAATTTAGAAAGTTATTGGGCATGATCAGAAACACCTGAATCATGCGTTTCTAACGAGTCAGGTTTGCTTTCTTCAGAAGAAGTTCAGAAGTGGGGGACACCCGAAGAATTTTGATTTCCTGAAACTTTTGTACGTGCACCCAATGCACAATTTTTTGGCATTCCGCCCCTTAGAAATGCGACGCCCACGGCTGGGTTCGAACCCGCGATCTCGTGCTCAGCGGCGCATTGCGATAGCTACCGGAATTGAACATTCCTACATTTTAATCTGGTATGCATTCCCGAGGATTTACTTGCATTTTATTGCCGCTATAAAGAAGCAGTATACTTCAAGACTAGCCATGCATGAAAGTTCTAAGAGTGGAAGCATAACTAACGTCGCGGTTCTCTTAAGCTCTTCTCAATGCCTGCCTAAATGCCCTGAAGGGGAGCGCGCCTGTCGCGTATCGGAACAACGTAACAAGCGCTGGGAAGGCCCACGTCAGCCCCTATGAAAGACGGCGTGGCCATTGTGCAAAATTTTCGCTGTGCAGTGAAGCTGCTCCTTATTTTGCAAGTATGTTCCCTCTTCCAAAGTAATCTTACCTAAGGTAAAGTGATATATCATAAGAAGCCAACAAGCTAAAGTAATTAGACAAGAACAAATGAAGCAATGAAACTTTACCACGTGGGGCGCCGCTGCCTCTTCTTCACCTTCCATTGTTTCAGTCGAAATTGCGGCTGCAGCAAGCGCTAGTTTCACGCGCTTTTGCTCCAGGGCATGCGGCTTGCCTGATAAAGTGAACGATGTGCTTAACCTCTCACGCTCGTCGAAGCCAAATAAAAAAAAAGTGCTATGTGCTCAAGAAAACGCAATTGTTACCTATGTGCAGAAGTTCGGCTGCGGTTGGTTATTCACCTTCCTTCTAATAGACATCATGAATTCTACCGCTCAACTCATCAAAACTGCCAGGCTCGAACATCATTCGAAGACCAGTAGCTGGGTCAGCCAATGACTTCAACGGATAACCATCTCACTTATTGTCATTGAGCCATTTCACTAAAACGTGGGTCATGATGTCCAAAAAGAAAAGGGGAATACTTGCACCAAAACGTGCGAGGCGAGAACCACCGTACAAGCGTAACCGAGTAACTGAGTCGAAAACCGCTCACAGCATCATTATTGTATTCAGTTATTAAACTCTTTCCACCACAAAATAACCGCACTAGAAAATTCCTAATTATTGGTAATTTTTCTCCTACGAAACCTCATCAATATTTAAGTGACAACTTAATTGTAGTGTAATCAATAAATAGTATGACCAACAAAAATGGAACTACGAAGCTAACAATTCACTATGCCTACTAGTTCGAAGGTCTGCTCAAAACAAAGTTAAGCACGCGCGCGTACACACCCAAACGTTTATGACATTTATGGCGCCATATAAGCTACAAAATTATTACTAATTTCTTTATTTTTGGAAATAGAACCTTATTAAAATAGTTTGCAAGGCCTTTGCAGGTAACGCGGCGACAAGTAAGATATAAAGTGAACCCGTTACCTTTCTATTTCTTTCATTTCCCTTTAGCCTTCTTTGATTTCACCGAACATGCGAGAGCTGCAGGCTTGGGAGACGACAGCCCGGCGAGACATAGATAACATAAATAACAGGATGTTACCGAATGCTTCTTCTGAGGCGACAGTCGGGAGCAGCCGCTCAGAGCGATTAGCTGTCATACTGTTGCGGCTGTTGCTGAAGGTGAAGCTCTTTCAAGTCAATTGTTATAGCGGCTGCAGGCTTCGAGCTCAAAGCGCGTTTGTTGTTTGATCTCCAGTACCACGGCGGTTGGATAAAAAAATGTTTGTTTTGCAGACATAGGGTGCGGCGCAGGAAATTCGAAGACCTCTCAGGCGTATGTTTACAGCCCGTGCGCGCTTGCATCCCACAGTTCCCACAGCGCGTCGGATGCTCAAAAGTAGCGTCGTCAGTGCCAGCGCCTGCCTTATCTCCACCAGCTGCGCTGCCACCGCGTCTACATTTAGAGAACTCCACACGCGCGCAGTCACCGTGTTTGTAAGTAGATTTCGCGTTCATCTGCTCCTTGAAAGGTGCGTATTTTGTATCCTACCAATACCTATGCCAACTGGTATATGCTAAAACGACGATAGCATCTGTACGCCGGCAAGCAAATGTTCAAACATCATGAACTTGGGCGGTCATGAAGCAGGTTCAACCCCGTAGTTTGTACGTAGCGAAAATCGCTACGAACAAGGGCCGGTCTGGCTTTTATATCTGGCTCTGCAACGAGCGAAGCATGCGTGCGCTCGTGGCCTAAAGGTTAGAGCACCGGGCTTCTGTGCTCGACAGTTGATGTTCGATGCCACCGTCGGTCACAAAATTTTCTTTTTATTAAAGTGAGCCGAAAAAAGAACCTACCTACCGCAGAGTGACAACACTGAGGGAAAGAATGTTTGGCAGTCAAAATGTCAAATGTCGCCCTCATATGCGAGTCCTAAATATTATACGCTCGACTCAACTGCTACACAATAAAAAGACAACAAAACTCAACACAAATTGCCTACTAAATTATTTATTCAGAAACTCTCAATGGTAATATCATTGTGCAACTGTTGAGAAAACTCCACAACTTATGAAATTTTGTTGAACGTCCGTTGATTCAACAATTACCCAAGAATTCATCAACGGTAAATCAATAGTCATTTTATACGGGGTGAACGATGCGGGAGCTATCGGTCTGAATGCGATGAGTGGCGACAGGCGTTTTACCGAGGACGGGTGAATGGACCTCGGACAAGGCACCATGTTTTTTCAACAAATCGACCAGATCTCCAGTCTGAGTAGGTGAAAGGTGTGGGCTGATGAAACTTGTCAGACGAGAGCGAGAAGAGACGCGAGGATGCAAAGTTCACTACTTCGGTGCAACAGTCAAAGGAACGAGGACAACGAGTTGATTATCAACAGTACATGTGATAGTTGATCCACAGGGCAACAATTGAAGATCTGGTGTAGTATTCAATGCAGTAACCATTGCACTCCCATCAGTGAAACGAAGAAGGCTGGGAGCAATTATAGTTCCTCTAGATGAAATGCGGCCATAAGGGTGAATTATCACGTTGTCGTGTGCAATCTCTGTGGAACAAACTGTGATTATTGGTTCTCTAGATGGCCAAAGCACATAATCTGCGGCTATTACGAAACGGGTATGCGTATCATCTTTAGAATGGCATTGCTGGCTGGTATCGGTCAAGGAAAGGAGGCGCTGGTGACAGCTGATCAACGTGGAGGCGGACGACAACAAACCTCAACCCAAAATACGTTTGTGAGTGCACTCACGTAGTACCGCAAATACTGTGTGATGACGGATGTCATCGAAAGAGACACGTACTGTACATTGCGCGATCGGGTAAATTCTGGCATTGTTTGCTCCACGCAAAGGAGTGCCGCAGTATGGCGTGGTCACTTTTCGTATACGGGAGCATAAGTCAGCACGAATTATAGAAATGGCGGCACCAGTGTCAATAAGAGCTTCCACACGAACGCCTTCTACAAACACTAATAATAGATTTGACGGGTGCTCTGCAGGAATTATAGACAGTCCTATGGATGCAGTTTCCCCTCCTAAAACTGCAGCGAGGAGTTTTCCGCGCGGAGGTCAGGGGCCTGTGAGGTAGGCCGAAGTGGGGACACTGTGACGGAGGGGGGGCGGGGCTGGTGAGCGGCACCGTGATGAACGGCAGGTGGAAGGCATATCGGCTGCGTATGTGGGAAACGGCGCAAAGAAGGTGGGTATGTGATCCGCTGATAAGTCATAGGAAGACGGGTGTCAAAGCGTTCTTGAGGAGCGTAACCGCGCCTCTCATACTGTTGTCGCTGTCGGCAGAACCGGCGAATTTGTCGTCAGTATCCGCAGTAATAACAAAGAGGTCGGGTAGGACCCTAAGCAAGGCAGGAAGGTTGAGCCCGAACCTGCGCCGATACTTAAGCCAGGGTGTGTGTGCAGATGGTGTGGTCGCAGGCGTGGCCGTAAGTGGAGGAATCGCAGCGATGTCGGCATATGTAATTCATAGAGTTTCTCACTACATTACCTAGAGGGAAATCTGGCGCTACTGCGCTGTGGTATGCATGGGAATGCCGGTATATTATGACTTCGGATTGGCATCGTTCTCGGAGAGACAGGACACCTTGGAGACGCGCTTGGCAAGTACCGTTCCGTCTGTCACAATGATTAATTTTCTACTAAAACAGCGCTTGAAAAGCTGTTTTAGCTTTATTATTACGCGAAAACATGTTTTGTTTAATTATGAGAACTTGTTATTGCGCGTACGACTATATGTTACGTAAAAAGTATCAGCGGACCGCTAAAGTTGGAGGACAGACAAGGTTCGCGCTCGCTTTGAAACAGTTCGTCGTCTGTTCTTGCTTTTCTTCGCTTGGTCATGCATTGTGGGTGAGCAAAGATGTAATAGGCATGAATGGAAACATTTTATGACGATTTTACTTTGAGAACGCGGTATTTGTGTAGCCTTATCCACGTTTTAGACGAATCCTCTTACAACACCAGCCAACACGAGCCTCGCAGACACAAATACCGTCATACCCATGACGGCACGGTGCCCCCTTAAGAAACTCTCATAGACAGTGGCGCCAGATTGCCCTCTAGGTGTTATAGTGAGAAACTCTATGATGTAATTATAGTAGGAGCACCGGTAGCGTCAGAACACATGCCATGGGGAGTAAACGCGAGAGAAGTGATGGTTCCAGAAGCACAGGAAGAGCACTGCGCGTGGAGTTCCTCACGTATGATGGTACGGATCAAAGTGCGCAAGTCCGTAGCCTCAGGGAGGCGACCGTCATACGTATTTGTGTGAACGCGAAGGGATTGCAGTTCCTCAAGGCGCTCGCACATCGTGATGACATCTGGCACGGTGATACGGGTTCTGTGTAGCCAGAGCGTTGAAGCCAATAGTGTTGATTCCCCTGAATATGTGACGGATGCGGTCGCTTTCGGTCATAGCGGAGTTTACAGGCCGGCACAGGGCGAGGGCTTCTTCAATGTACGACGTGTACGACTCCCCGGAAAATTGAACACGCTAGTCGAGCTTCTTTCTTGCGATTTCTGTGCGAATAGCAGGAACATCAAAAATAGTACGAAACTTCTACTTGAAAATGGTACAGTCAGGGAAGTCGGGCTCATGGCTCAAAAACGAAGTTTTAGCTATGCCAGAGAGGTATAAAGGAACGTTACGTAGTTTATGAGAATTGATTCACCTATTGTAGTCGCTGACTCGATCGTAGTTATCGAGCCAGTCTTCGACGTCTTCACCGCGTAAGCCAGAGAATACTTGGGGGTCACGCTGACGGCTGTTGATTGTCCAGACGGAAGAAAACTGGGCAGAGACGCCGGCGTCAGTTGTACACGGTGGGTCTTGACTGGATATTGCAGCACATGGTGGGGTGATGCGACGACCCGAGCGGAGCTCCAGGGAGAAACGGTGAGAGGACTTGTGGAACAAGGAGCACCTCCACCACTTCTGAGGAACTGCTTTATTCTCGAAGATTCCGCTCTACGACGACAAAGAAGTCGCGGCTCTGATGATGATAGGTACAGACACGATGATGACATGAGTCGGTGATGACATGTACAGATGAGGAAGATAAGATGTGAATATTTTGCTCACACTGCTCAGGTTGTAGAGACACCTGCTCCACTGTGGGCTCGCGCTTTTAGAGTGGCGTACCGGAACACGCGCCGGGCCTACCGCTCATCATTCGTGAGGCGAAGACGTTCCTCGTAGGCTGCCTTGCTCCTTGCCGCGCGCGCCCCGAAGCTGCACAATCCGAGGTCGCCCTGGACAGCCTCAACTGCCACACGCCCATGACATACCATGGCCAGTCATCGGCGGAGAGGCAGATGACGGCGTTGGCGAATGTTAGTACCGGCACGTGTGTTGCATTCCATAGTTCACGCAATAGAACGAACTCGTTGTGGCAAGTAGTTGCAAATATATACGCACTTCGCCGTCCGAACTTCGCTATATTGCGTCTAAGTGACTCTTTGCCTGATGCTGTAAATAGCCTGATATGGTAAATAACAATAGCCTGTGAAACAATGCGCTAGTGAAAACGAACAAATATTAACACGTACATTTTCCACTATGTATAAGTTGGCTTATAACCACATGAAGAGATGACTTCCAGATGTGAATCTAAAATCTGCCCTGATCAAGCACCAGTAATAAATTTGTTGTCGAAGTTTCACTACTGAAGTTGCAGTGCGATGTCGCTAGTTTGATTCTCAGCCCCTGCGGCTGTCGCATTGCAATGCAGGCCTACCTTTATCGGATAACGCCTGCGTGATGCGTAGTACATCAGTACATGCCTGTTAACCTGCGAACAATAAATTCCTTAAATATCCCGCGGTCACAAGATATCGCGTTGAGGAAAGAAGGGAGGAGGGGATATCATGTATTTAGCTTCGGTGTCGCACCATCACACTTTAGTTTACGTTTAGACGCTTCGCACAAGCAGCAGTAAACTTGGAACAGCAAATAGCCACAATAGTATTTATAGATCACAGTGGGCTTTTTCAGCGCTTTGATGCTGTCGATTTCGCCTGCTTCAGAAACTTATCTCAATAAGCTTGACAGAAACAAGTACCCTCGTGGTATATGGTATATTGCGCATCACAATTTGTTTTGCAACATTGTGCCACCCCCTTTTTCAACAACAATACCTCTACAACAAATTCAAGGACCTCAATGGGGTACGCCGAGAAGAACGCTAACGCCTTTCTCTCGCATTCACCACTAAATTGCCAATTATTTTTACATCGAAGCTGCATACGCCTAGGTGAAACACCCGTGGTCCGACTACAGAAACCCTACTGCGGGGGTACGAGCCATTGTTGAGAGGGGTATGACCCATTGCATTGGACTTACCTAACGGACGGACACATCTCTTGTTGAGTAGGCATAGAAATATGCGTATTATTGCAGGGAAGGGACACAGAAGGGGACAATGTAAGACAATATTATGATGACATAATTAAAGAAATACTTTTACAGCGACGCTGTATATACCTAGGTGAAACTCTAGCGGTCCGAACACATAAACCCTCCGGCGGAAGGTGCGACGCACCATTGGCTACGCCGGTAGTGACGTCGTTTCTCTCTCACAATAGAGCATGCACGCAGCAGTCTCTCTCTGACTTCGTAGTAGGTTGAAAAATGTGTCCCTGTGTTTAATTAAATGAAATGTCGGCCCTGATGTGTCACTTAGTAACTACAGTGCATAACCGAATCATAAATACTATGATTAGCGTATTACGAAACACAAATGCGTAACATTATTCAGAAAGACTTTGATGAACCCGCTGGATTGACGCAATGAACCGTTCATTGCACCCCTCCACGACGGTGATTATGCGAAACTCAATGTGCGGCATTTCAAATAAACACTGTGATAAACCCAAGCCAAATGTGTGCGCAACCTCATTGAGAAACACAAAGGCGTAACCAATAATTAAGAAAGAGTTTAATAAACCACTGGAATTAAGCCAGCGATAGACATTGGGGCCGCACATGTCAGCTTCGCTGGATTACCATCTGTACGGGGGGCATGAGTGGTGTTTTCTGTCTTGCTTTTATATTATGTTTAAGTCTTCAAATCCAAATTGTGCGACTAACAGTTCACTAAAAACAGACATCTCTATTCTCTTCATACAACCATTGGCGGTTAATTATAGGATATTTTCTTTTTCTACGTTTTTGACAAACCCCCCGAGAGCACTAAACATACCATGTAGTCTAACATACGTGGTCTAAACACTCTGCTTTTCAATAAAGAGCTTTCTCTATCAGTCTCTCTCTCACTGTCACTATACGTTTACTCACTCAACTCTTACGTCGGCGTGAAAAGAGGAAAGGCGAAAAGCGTTTCGGGTAAGTGTTAAACAATGGTCCAACTAAGAATGTTGTTGAATAGATCGAACGCTTCTACAAGAAAACTTGTCGAGAGAAAACCTCTTGTCCCAATAAACTTCTCGACCAACGTTTTCTCAAGTGCCCTTGTCTAAATGTTGGCTGTAGAGACATTCCCTGTTCGACCACCGTTAATCACTTGAAATCTCACCCTTCCTGTGAACCTCTGTCTTGTTTATACTTCGGGCAAGACTACAAAGGCGGCCGAGAGTCGGGGCCGATGTATTGCGAATGATTGGTGGCTCTGTTAAAGCGTCGCAGCATATGTATCTGACGTTAAATGCAACCAGTACGTGCAAATCATCACAATATCACCGACAGACAGTTGCTGCGATATTTTGTTTCGCCATTCTTCAACATAGAATTCACCAAGAGCGGCCCATACTTCAATTCTCTGGCTTCAGTTTCATGCATGGTACCATTAGAAATCTATGTCGCTACCATGAGTATTATGCAAGAGCAGTTGGTCCACGTCTCTTGACACGTAATTTGTTAGTGCTACGTGGGCAAGCAAGGCAGTTTTTTTTTTTTACCATAATTATTCTTGTTCCAGCCTCGAGCCTATCCGGCCGTCGAATAACTTCTTCGCAAAGAGACAGTCAGTCTCTACGCGAAATTTTCCACTCAAGGATAAAATACGTTTCATCGATGAAGGGAACTGATGTGATACGGAATTTCATACAATTCATTATTGTATAGGCGCGGAATACAGTGGAAACGTGAAATACCAATTGTAGCTACCTTCGAAGCCGCCCCCATGTTGGCTGCCAGACGGCTCTGAAGCTTAGTCCGCGCTCGCTCTTGAGTAAGATTCGGCGAGCGATCGACTTGGGCCAAAAGATTTATTGCAAACTGTGCCTATCACGCTTCACATTCTAATCTACTAAACACAAAAAGAAAGAAGTACGGCACGTAGCACTGGTAGCTCCACTTTCTACCCCTTCTATTACAGAGAAACACAGAGAGGCGTTCTTCAGAGCTATACAACTAGGCTTGCGGAGGATAGGTCTTCGGATTGATCTAAGCTTGGAGATCGACGGGTCTCTGTATAGTCTCCCAAACTAAACTCGCGAACGTGCTCCCAGCAGCTCGTAGGAGCTCGCGTTTCTCCGCCCTGGGATGGCGCAGCGAAGAAGACGTGCTCCTTGAGAGCGCATCATTTCTTTTCGTTCTTTTCTGATTCCTTTTGTATTCTTTTCGCTGCCGCCCATCAACCCAACATCGACGTTTTACCCTGATTTCTGGAGAGAGAGAGACAGAGTGCACGCGTGCGTGTGCGTGCGTGCGTGTGTGCATGCCTGTGGCGTGTGTGCGCCTTTCACACGCGTACACACAGCATATTTCGGTCGGTGTGTCTTCATCCATTCGGAAGAAATAATAGGCGCGGGAGCGTGTGTGATTTGAATGTGTGGCAGGCAATTTATTACATTTCATGATGGAATGAGAGCGGAATGATTGAGAAGGCGTTTGACTCGGCCGAGCCGCTTCTACTACTTCCAGCGCGCCCAGTGTACCGCGTGGTGGGTTCAACCCTTCCCTCCCCTAGCCTCCAGGCAGGTACGCCCGTGCGCCTCTTAACGGGTTGGAAGGCAGGAAACGCATTTTCTTTTACTTCTGTTGCGCACTTCTTTCAAATAAGCGTACCCCGTCCGGCAGCGAAAGAAGTGAAGAAGATTGCTTACCTTTTGATAAACTACCTGCAACTTCCTTTCTTCTGGTCATTATTTTTAGTTACTTTCCTTCAAGATAATTCTTTTTCAGCGTTTGCTGGTGCTTTTGCGTCTTCTGCTTCGTATTATACGTTCAAAAACAAATATCAACAAAGTAAACGGACACGCACCACGCTTGATTAAGTACGCGCCAGAGGGGCAAGTAATTAGTTGTCAATATCAGCGCTTTCGACTTAGCCAGTTATTACGGCCGGATGAGGGATAGGTTTTTAATCAGTCGCGCTCCAGTTTTCACATACTTACGACTAACTTTAACGCCGGAAATGTGTACGGCAAAGATCAAAGTTAACTTTGTTTCTTTTTGGAGCCTGTATGCAGAGATTGCTTTTCCTTTATTCTATTTTTTCCCCCTTAATTTCTAACCGAGATAATTAAATAATTGACCGGCATTACGAACGTCATTTATATTGTTTAATGGAAGGAAACGTAAAGACGAGACTATTTGCAGAATATACTCAAGAAAAAATACGCTGTGTTCAGCGAGATGAAGCCCCGCTTGCGCCGAAGTTCGTCGTATTCAGTAGGAAGAGAAGTTTCTGCCCGTGCAGGCCAATACAGGGATTAATCACAGTCGCGCTCACTCATAACGTGGCACATTGGCTTAATATAGAAACCCGTCAAGGCACTTCGCCATTGGACCACACAATAGCAATTTAATTCCTTAGATTAGCTGACCGGTCTGCAAGAGACTTTGTCTCAACGTGGAGGAACTTTCATTAAGCTGGAAAATCGCTTTCTACACGAGACAGAGTCTTTCCTCCTCATGGAACTTCCTCCAACTTGAAGATTACCGCAAAAGTGGGTCGGTATTCGCAAAGAGCTCTTAAGCTGAAATTGTTCGTAAGAGAAAATTCGAGCCAGGGCTGGTGCTGGACATATTAGCAAATGTGTCCGGCTAATGACAAGGTGAGCTTACGAACGAAAGGCTTTATGAACTCGGCCCTCGTACCGGGGTTTTCTCATTTCAATTTGCCTGCGTCATCGTTTTGTTTACCCGAACGGTAGGGCCACAACACTAGAAAAGCGTTGATCTCGGGTTCAATGCCCGTATAAGCGCGAGATTTTTCATTCAACTGTGAAGCTTCCTTTCTGAGAGCCCCATATATAGTTTCCTCTGTAGGAATGTTGGCGAAGCGCGAACTTGACAGACGAAAAAGGCACACATACGCACAATAGGCGCTACCTATGGATGACCAACTTGTTCATACTGCCACTCAGGTTCCTCTGTAGCTTCATGACGCTTTTGAGCGAATGACAATTTTTCGCTTTCAAGAAATGTTGTCGGCAGAACGCATCCTTACACTGTGTTCATGGCAAATCAAGAATGAACGACGACTCGGACGGGTTGCTATGTAACAGTCTTTCGGGCCTGAGAAGAACATCGATCGACGGTGTGTGTCGTGAACCAGTGCTACGTTTTCATTGTACATTTACATAGCGAAATTGCTGTGCAACCAGGCTCACGTTTTCGCCTATATGCAGTTTCCTTACAACGCATTTCTGAAGCAGCGGCAAGAATGCGTTTCATACTAGGAAGCCATCATTGCGAGTAGATGCGGTGGAGCATAACCGCTGCCAAACGTTTGCTCCAAATGCCTATGTAAATGCCTTCAGGGAGCCTTTAAAGCTTACGCAATTAACTTTAGGGTTGGTGCTAGGTGTTTCAAAGGTGTTGTGTGAGCAAAGCTTTACGGAGGGTCGTTTCTTGGTGGAGTTGGTAAATTATACTGCGCAGTGGGTGCAGTAAAGAGAATGTGGGAGCCCTTTGGTGTGCGCCTTTGTGTGCCTCACTCAGTCTTTAGCTTCTAGTGCAACCTCCGCAATGCTTCTAGGGGGATGAGAGACTGCAATGTTTTAGAGTTCTATGGAGCACTAAACAAGAGCGTCGTTTCAGAACTTTAAGGAATATGCAGGTAAAACTTCAAGAAAACAGTGTATCGTATACCAAATAGACTGGCTAAAATTCCAAATTTCACGTGTTCTGGCCGCACGGTAGTGACTTGCTTTGCGAGAAATTCACTAATTAACTTACAGCATTGTAGAAGACCCGTGAACATTTTCTAGTATGTATGTATGTAGGTATGTATGTATGTATGTATGTATGTAGGTATGTATGTATGTATGTATGTATGTATGTATGTATGTATGTATGTATGTGTATGTATGTGTGTGTGTATGTATGTATGTATGTATGTATGTATGTATGTATGTATTTTTAATAGTAACAGAAATTGCAGAAATGGGAGTGGTTATACATGAACAACAAAATAATAAGATTATACAATTAGAAACAAGTCACGCGAGATAGAAAAACTACAGCAAAATGAATCACGTAAGAACATGGCCACTTGTCACTAAGCGTAGACACAAACTTATCGAGCTGCACAAAACGAGCACTGCCGCTTAAAGAGTTCCTTTTTTCTTTAGCCTTTTTTCTTTACCAAGGCCCGTCTGGGTGTCGCATTTATTCGGGTAGACTGACTTCCGGTGGGCTTCGTTTTTCGCAGGTCTCTATGCCTACAGAGTGTGCGGTCCCAACGGCGACTGGCTCTGGGGCAACTGGACAAACTACACCGAATGCCTGGGTCTCATCAATCATGAGGTACGCTTGCCGTCGCCAGAACTAGGCCGAAGGATACACCACACATACCGGCGCTCAACTAAGCAATCCCCGGGGTAGCAGCCGCCATATTAACCCTCTTTATCACACAAACTTACAAATATGGCGCATTATTTTGTGTGCGCCGACCAGCACCAACTACGAGACCAGCTGATTTAGCGGCATTAGACCGCAGGCCCTTCAGCCTCAGGAAGATCTTAGGTCCTTAGCCGAGATATTCATTGCAAAGACGAGCGTTACTGCACGAGTCGAGCAATTGTCGGAAATTATGGAGTGGAGAGTTTATCTTTGATAAGCTCATTCTATGGGATCTTTTTTTGTCCGTCTTTGGCCAATTCAATGCCTGGACTCATGTACCTTCACTTGAATCTAATCCATGCTTTCTTGCGTGTCTTAGTCTTAGTGTAGTTATGTAACTGGAGTTTGTGCTTACTTTAGTGTAGGGACCAAAGAACGTCGTTCTTTTGGTCCCTGTCTATGTACGCGCTGTAAGTGATGCTTGCACTATGTTAGTCACTTTTTTACGACAACGTAGACTAACTATTGTGGTTAATATGAAATTATTACCTGTTAGAGGGTCAATTAAAGAGGAGAGCATATTCTACTCAACGCATTCTTGACCTAAGGGGAAGCTTTACCTTGCGGTTTTTCTGTTAAAATATATGTGAAACGCTGAGAGGCTTACAAGCAGCAAAATTTAAGCCAGTATTAATAACATACGTCCGGGATAACGTAATAATTTTATTTTAATGACGCTCCTTATTGCGATTCGTCGGTGATACACGGATGAGCTGGTTGTGAGGGGTGGGTGATAAGAAGGAAATAGAACCAAATGAAATGAACCCTTACGTTCTGCTGTTACACAAAAGGCGGCGGTAAAACTGCAGTAGAATTTTGGAGGAAACTTCTACATGTGCAGTCTAAATTTTCCAAGAAATATTATTCCCCAGACATTTGAATTTAATATAATTGTTAGCGTGCGTTAAGAGCCCTGTAACTCGGCACCAAGAACAGATGTTTCAATATGTAAACTGTTTATGTTAGATTTTCTTAAACGCAAATTTACATAGTTTATCACTAAATTTCATCCGAACTTGTGATTATGAATTTTAAAGGGCTTCCGAAGGCAAAGTAACAATTTCCCGAACGATGCAAACTAAAATTAATATTTTCCGTTTTCCTCTATCCCTCTTGCTTTCTTAAAGCTACCCTTTAGTAAACAATTCCCATATCCATCTGTTCTTGTTTTCCACTTCTTCTCTTTAGTACTTTCGACTATTTTTTGTTTTAATTCACGTATATTCGGCAATTTTTCAATAAACATGAAAAACTATGTCGCAATTACTCTATATGTTGCCGGAATGACAGGCTCAGATAGTTAAATGTACGGGATTGAGGACAAAATTATTTTCGTGATTGCAGACATGATGTGAGTAATTGTGCTTAATTTGGTAAATTTCTTTATGTTATGGTGCACTGAAGGTCCCAACTCAATATCCTGTGACATTCATCCACTGAAATTGCGGTCTTTCTTTCGAGAGCGTAAACATTCACTGGAAAAAAAGGAAACGTATGGCAAATCCAACGCACAATCGGAATGAACATGAAGTGAAGATTTCGCTAAACGTTTCGAATAAGTGCACCTGCTTTTATTTTAAAGAAAGCGCAAGGAACTAACTTTTCACATACCTTCAGTCATCGCAGAAGGATTTTGTCATTTGGCTGCCTGGTAACGAGCGTGTGACTGTTGGTGTTCTGCACAGCGTTTTGCAGCATAGAAAATGCATGCGTGTCTGCTCGGCAAGACGGCCACCACACGAGTCACGTGACCCATGTAACCAATGCGACCGCAGCCTACAATGTTCCCTGTGATACAGCTCCAGCTAAAAGAAGAACGAACGTTCTGTTCTGTGTTTTTGTGTCTGGCAAGCGCCTCGGATCTATTGTCGCTCGCTACTGCGCTTGCGCACTGAACAGCCCGCATGGCTGCAGTCACGACTTGTTCTTACGTGCGAGCTTCATGAATGGAACCACAAGTTAGCTTACGTCAACTTCGGTCACCACAATGTCTTTTATGACCGTCTTCCCCTTCATAGCGATTCCGAGGGGTTACGCGGCTTCCTTTCAGGAAAGCCAAAGAAGCCGAGAAGCGGCTGCAGTGTCGCCGGAGAGAACGTGAATTAACTGTACTTAGGACATGCTTACCAGGCAGAGTCGTTCTTCAAACAGATTCGGAGGAGCCTGATATATCCTTTGATTACCACTTTTCTTCGGTGAAAGCCGCGGATGGTTTCCCATCTGTCGTTTTATCGGATTTGCTAGAAGAGAAACAGCCGTAACTCAAGTCCGCACACGATGTACGGGATGACGCTGCAAGCGGCGAGAACAGTTATAATTAAAAGAAGCCGCGCGTGCTCTGAACAAGCGCTTTCTTCAGCAAGAGTGAGTCGAGTACCGCGCGGAAAGCCGCCGCGGAAGAAAACGCGCAGAGATCATAATTAAAGCATGTCCCGACTTTGAGGCAAAAAAGGGATCATTTGGACGCGGAAGGTACATTTGAGCTTCTTGCTTGAAAATTACGTCATGTGCTCCTATAAGATGAGGACGTACGTAGACCATATTCACACTATCAACCAGGTGATAGAGAAATGTGCGGAATATAACCAACCCTTATATATAGCTTTCAGTGATTACGAGAAAGCGTTTGATTCTATCGAAACCTCAGCAGTCATGGAGGCATTACGGAATCAGGGTGTAGACGAGCCGTATGTAAAAATACTGAAAGATATCTATAGCGGCTCCACAGCCACCGTAGTCCTCCATAAAGAAAGCAACAAAATCCCAATAAAGAAAGGCGTCAGGCAGGGAGATACGATCTCTCCAATGCTATTCACAGCGTGTTTACAGGAGGTATTCAGAGACCTGGATTGGGAAGAATTGGGGATAAGAGTTAATGGAGAATACCTTAGGAACTTGCGATTTGCTGATGATATTGCCTTGCTTGTTGATGACATTGCCTTGCCTTGCGCGACCACGTCGACTTTGCCGTCGACTCTAAGCTTGCATGCGCTGTTGCTTCAGGTTCATGGACCTGCACGTGAAGAATGCTTAGAGGATGCCGAAAGGCGCAGCCGTGTCCTGTACTTACTAAATTGGCTTATACGCACCTGTAACACAAAATAACATGTTCTTTCATTCTTTGTAATGCCGAAAATATTACTGATTTTCACGCCTCGGATTTCTCGGATTGCATGGCGTGCGTGGGACAAGCGCTGACGCTCGAGAAGTTAACCCAAAGTTATCGCACGGCTCGTCTGTCTGGCATAAATAATAACAACGCGTTAGGACGATCGCAGATACGTTTTCCCACCAGAAGTGCCAGCACTGTCACAACGCATTGGCGCACTCCCTGTATCACAGTAAACATTACGGTGTGCGATAGCGACTTTAAATTGAAAAGGCGCGCCTTGAACGAGAGATGAAAGAGCAGAGTTCAATCGATTGTAGATTAGGTGCATCTCAAGAAAAGGCTTAATGTGTTTCTACGCCTGAAGTTGTGATTGTTCCCGACAGCCTTGGAAGAAAGAGAGGTTCAAGAAGAAGAAAACGAGATTCGCGGTCGAAACTGTTGCCCGTGCTCCCCAGTCACGTTCACTGGTGTCGTATTGATTTCATTTCCCACTTTTCAGAGCACCTCCAGCTGTGATTCGCTTGCTCATAGTGCCGGCAGGAAAAAGTGCTCTGAATGGGACATCAGTCAGAGAGGCGGGGTTGGCAATAACGCGAACCGCGATCGCGGCCGGTGATTTGATTCAGGCCATCTAGACTACCCAACTAATGTGTCTCGACAAGCTAACTTCCTCGAGATATAATTTCTATTACTGCACATCCGTGACTTGTTTGCTTACAGTGAGCTGGGTAATTAAATGAAGGAACATTTTCAATATATAGCGTGCAAGCAAACACGGAGAAAAGTCGCCGCTGTCGCTTCGCTATGAGTTCGCTCCATTCATGACTACAATTGTGCTACCTTGTCTACACCGGGGCAGCAATTCTGCTACCCCTGTCTTGTGTTATGTGATGTGAGCGGTGTGCTCACGCAGTAGTGACTTGTGGGACTAGTTGTTAGTACTGCTCGATTAAACTGCGTGAAAAGACAAGTGCTTCGTGTCCTCTTGCGTCTTGTCTATATACTCGTGCAGTTCAAGCACGCCTCTCAGACGCTAGCTCAGACCGACCTCTATCTATTACATCGTAAGCTGTTATGCGCTCGTTCTAATCGCTGTTTTGGTTGGCGAGGGTGCCCACCGCCCCCGCCGTCCGCCGCAGCTGTCGCCGAGAATGAGAAGAAACAAATTCCCAGTTCCCGCCGGGATCGAACCCGATCCCACCGCGCGGGAGTCAGCTACTCTACCACAGAGCCCGCCAGCACTTTCTTTTTTAACATGGTATTTATTACAATGAAAGAAGTGATGTATGCACCGGAACTATTTACAATAATATGAGCACCAGGTGCTCATAAGCAGTCACAGGTATACAGGAAGTACATACAAAGAAAACATAATAAAAAGCAACATCTTCCATTACAACAAAAACTTGAAAGGACAAGTGAAACACCTAATCAAAGGTTGATAGCAATCTGCGTGACATTCTTCTTGATCGTAAATGCCCTATAAGTTGCGTAATCATCCGAGCAAAATGCGATATTGAGGAAATTGTTCTTTCTGCATTTCGAGCTTGCGTACGAGTTTTCCATAGGCTATGCAGATATCAGTAAAAACGTATCGTATAGCACATTATACCACAGAACAACAAGGTATCGGATACTGTGAGAATTTAGATAAAAATATTTTTGCAAATTTCTATGGAGGCCATTCCAGAATAATAGGGCATCGTTACAACCAATAAAACAGTGTTTAATAGGTTTAAGCGATAGTTACTAAGGCGACAGTTATTTGGCGAAACGGAAATATTCTTTTTCTGAAGTCATGTTCTAACTGACAAAGCTTGAGTGTGAGCAAAACGTGAACAAGGTGAATGCAGGAGCCAACGTTTCGACAAGTTGACTTGTCTTCTTCAAGGCCACTTGTCGAAACGTTGGCTCCTGCATTCACCTTGTTCACGTTTTGCTCATCGTCTTGAATTTCCATCTCCCGCATTCCCCGTCTTTTCTCTGGAAATACTTGAGTGTGTAACTTTAAAAAAAATTAAATCTTTACAAAGATTTATTTTCGATGTTGTTCCCGCTACCGTCTTATCGATCAGCATACTTGAGATTACCAGGACATGATGTGCATGCAAGAGCGCGCAAAATGCGATGCCAGCGCTTGCTAGTTTGTAGCGGAAAAAACGCCCTACAGACACTACCTGGCGCGCCAGGAGACACGCGATGTGAGATGGGCGCCGCGTAGCGTCGATACGTTCCCACCTTGCGTTGCAGTTGCATAGTGTTATATCAGGTGGCACGTCATGTAGCAGTTTCACAGGTAGCGGTACAAGGCAGATAAAGTCTTGAGGAAGAAAACGAATATTAAACAGATGTTTACAAAAATGCTGGAGTGAGAAACGTGTATAGCACACCTGAATAAAACAAGCAGGCTAGGTGGCTGTTTGTCACCGCCCCATTTCAAAGGAGATCGTCATCAGCAGCAACATTGTATCGTACCACGGGTCAAGGGATGTGACGTGTGTGCCGCGTAGTCTCGATATCTGCGTCTATTCTTTGGCACCCGTTATGGCGCTTCCTCACAAGGCACGAACACCATCCAGTGCGTGCTGCCGAAAATGGGTGGAGGCGCTCCTCCAGTGTGGCATTGCTGCGTGTGCGGCGCAGGCCTGTGACTTTTGTTTTATCTCATTCGCGCAGTCCTTGCGCTTTAAGAACACAGCAGGGCTTGTAAAGTCACTCAGAGGTTGAGACCTGGGTCCAAGACTTTCAGGCCGATGTAATGTAATAATTTACACTGCTTGATTGCAATAATCCACCGCCCCCCCCCCTCTTCATTTTTCAATCATTCACCGTTCCCGACTCGTCTATGCCGCTATAATGTGGGTGGAGCGCCGCTCGGACTACTGATGAAACTTGAAAAAAAAAAAACATATATATAATTCGAATGAAATCCCTACATTATTGCGGCCCCGTTTTCCGTGGGGAGAGAGAAGTTGTCGATTGTTTGTCGAACGCTGCGGAGAGCGCTGTTTTCGGCGAACTTTAGCGAGAACACTCGCACTGGAGGTGCGCAGTCGTCTTTACGCAGACCATTAACAACGTACAGTGAGCTTAAGTGCTCAATATCAGCTCATACTGCATTTTCCTTTATTTATTTCTTTTCTACACTTGCAGCCGCAAGAGATGTCGGCGGTGGTCTCCTTGGCGGTCAGCTACATCCTCCTGCTGTTCTCTCTCTTGTCCCTGATATTCCTATCTGCTACCATGTTCATATTCTGTTACTTCAGGTGAGTGACGCATTCCTAAGATAAGAAACAACGCATAACTCTGCCAGTAATTGCTTCTGACATGACATAAGTTCCTAGTTTGCGCTTCCTTTAGAAAATCATTATAGAGATAATGTGTTGATATTGAGTTTCTGTTGCCTTTAATGTAATTTATGTGTAAATGAAACTGAATTTCATGCATCTTTTAAGGATTCAGCTGTTAAGTACTACAATAAGTCGTAGGCTGGGAATTTAATATACAAAATGAGCGCAAATCGATATACTGGTAGAATATATGTCGCAAAGTTTAAAGAAGATGGCTACGCCGAATAGTGATGCCTACAAAAATATTGAGAATTCTGGAAAGAAACTTAAGTTTTGTGTTTTGCAGCTGAAATCCTTGTCGCAGTACGCTTTTTCATGCGGTAACCGTGGCCGCCCTATCTGCGAATTGCCTAAGGTTATTACTCCACATCATATTCTAACAACCACGACTCAGTTTACCGTACCATGCTATCCAGTGTCTTTTATTCTTCATCATCCAAGGATGCTTACAGGAAACGTGATACACCATGAAGACTATTCATCACAGAAAAACGCGAAAGCAGAAATTAGGCTGTCAGTGACAACGTCACATATATCAAGTAATGTTGGTGGAGCAGTTGATTAATTCTTATAGGGTAAAGCTTTTATAAAGAAAGAAAAATTTACAGCAACAACAACGGCAATAACAACACCAATAACAAAAACAACTAACACGAGGAAGCTATTTGTGAAATTCTTCATGCAATAGAAAGATCAACTAGCCAGGTAATTTTGCAACCACTTGTTGCAGAACGTGTACCAGGCCGCGTGCTTTTATTCTATATCCTACTGTTTCTGCACTGACGCAATCATGATAAGTGTCTCGTGCAACCTTTGCGATTGCAACGAGACCCCAGAACATATCCTCACGTACCGATTTCCTTTTGATGATGAAGTGCAGGCTTCGAAGATCATTTTAAGGTGACCGGACGACAGAGCGTCCAAACAGAAAAGTTATCGGGACCATGGAATGACAGGCTGCCATCCGACCAGAGGACCATGACAGCACTGCTGCACACTCTGAAGATGACTGCGCTCCGCAAACGCCTTTGATGGCACAGCGCACTCTGTCGCGTGTGCGCGCGCATCAGCTGTTAATCCTTTCCTTCTCCCTTAATCCTTCATCTATCCGCTTTCCCTCCTCCAGTGTAGGAGGGGCAAACCAGATGTAACCTGGTTAACACCTCCCTGCATCCCCTTTCCTAAAGTTTCTCTCTATTATTTTTCTATCAGATATGCCTTCTCCTCCGGAAAATCTCCCGTAATAAAAAAATAAATTAAAGAACAACTATGCAGGAACACCTGCAGCTCATGAATATCACAATACAGCATCATTAGACTCACAGCGTCGAGCAATAACTTCTTTACTCTATTTCGATCCTTGCCGCTTACTAGGAGCGATTTTCGAAACTTCTCGCCGTGTGCAGTAGCTCCGTACCCTTCAGCCATTTCGGTGCCCTCTGTACCTATCGAAGGTTAATGGAAGGAGCGCCGCCAACTCCGAGATCGCCGCGAGGATCCTGCGGTGAACTGCCGTGCGGGAAAGAGCCGTTGCACGAACTATACCATCGACGGGAGGCGCACCCAGAGCTAATCGACCATGTCCTCAGCGCACGCACACGATGCCGCAACCCACCACCCCGTTCCTTAGGGGACGCTCATAGCATCCATCCATCCATCGACCATTAATCGAGGCACTGAGATGAGACAGCCAGTTCTCAGAGAAATGGTTAACTCGTAGCCTTCCCTTGTCTCGCTCTTAGCTTGCCCGTTCCGTTCGTGAGTAGGTCGGAAATATACGTCACAGTATTTAGATCCCCGGAGGTTTTTTCTTTCTTTCTTTCTTTCCCCTGACGCATGTTTATGGTCACGAAACTATTGCGACAGTGAATGTTTCATCCCACTGAAAAAAGGGGGTTTGCTTCGCTCATCTGCTTTCTGCCCTCAGTAATTTACCACCTGTCGCGCTGATTGAACGTGGGAGTGCACAATGACAGTAGGATGAATATTACGCCTCCCACAGCTGCTCACGTTTTCACTAGTAACGCTTCCAAAACTTCGGCCCACGATGCGCACATAGGACTAAAGGCGCTTCAGCCACTTGATGCCTAAGTCAGAGTGACTGTTGTGTGGGACTTCAGTCGATCGGTCGGTATTCATCTCCCTTACAATGCCCTGCGGGAAGAAAATGTCTGCCAGTACTGGAAGTCCCAATAATTTCTGGTGGGTATTTGAAGGCCGAGAAAAGTAAGGATAGTATGGTCTATCTGAAATTCTGATTGAACTTTGTCTTTGGCGCGTTCGATAACCCTGTGTGTACGAAACATATATTGATGTTCCGCAAAAAATGAAAAAGAAAATAAAGAAAGGAGAGTCATTTTGATGCGCATTTATTCAATGCATTTGCTTCCGCCATCCATTACTCCTTAAAAGTCAAACATATCACGTTGTTTTCATAAATAAGTAAAAAAATGCGTATGCAAATGAGATTCTCACAGAGCGCCAAAGAGTTCAACAATATGCGAGTCAATGTTGAAGTACCTGTCCTAAGCTGCCGTTGTGAGTTATCCAGCACGAGATAAAGTGAACGTTCGTTTTCTATGGTTTTCCGGTACGCCGAGGAAATTGCAAACATTTGTCCCTTTATCTTATGTTTTCAAGTTACTGTCTGGTACTCAATGCTAGCGCAGTTCGCGCGTCTTAGTTGCTGTTTACATGGAGGAGAATTTCAAGAATGATTTCACGCTTCCTTGAATCAAGGAGCCACAGAGGCACTCTAGCGTGACAATTTTCCACATAATATCACAAAAACAATTCAACGCAAGAAAAAGCGAAATGCCGTCACAAATGTTTTATCCTATATGTGTGAGGCTGGAATACATCGCAAAAGAATCGCTTTTGGCTCCCTTGTGGCTCCAGCTGTCAACAAAGACTGCCTTTGAAAGTTATGTGTATGTTTCATGCACTCGTATTATTTTTTTATTAGTAGTAAACGTTTCTCTCTCTCTCGTTCGTCATATGCAGATCACTGAATGCCTGTCCACTGTTTTCTCTTGGGAATCAGAACATGACTTTTAGACTTTTGTAAGTAAGCGTGGAAGGCACGTGCTAGAGCCTACCTAGTTCCTGCGAGCGCATGAAACCTAAGCGCGCTCACAACACTCCATCGCCTATGATGGATGTACACAGGATTTAAAGTTCGCTGCATTTCTTGTTTGCTTCAGCAAGCCGTCGCAGATTTCCCCATTTTCAGGCCATACGAGCTGACTTATTGTAAAAAAGTTGAAGGTAAATATTAGGCCTTTCATTTCTGTTTCGCCGCAAGGTAAAGAACTAGCGGCGACCCGATTTAATCAAGAACCCCGAACTAGTGCATCGCCCGGTTCCCCTCTTGCAAAGCAATGCCAGGCCCCAGACAACATACGATCCCCGTTAAGGACCGGACCTCCTTTGGAGCGAAGCGGCCACTGAAATGAGAGCTATTTGTCATGGAACCTGCACGGCTGGTTGCCGGCGCGCCCCCACGCATGGCATCTCCGAAATTTCCACTTGCCTAACGCGAGCGCTAAGGGAAAAATGCAAGACGTGAGCTATAAGATTACGGGCTCTTCCGAGAAGTTTTACTTCCACAGAAACTGGCCAAGCGCGTAGGCTATTTCAACTTCTCAAGACAACCCCTCGGGAATCTGGGGAAACGGCAGCACGATTTCTCCGTCTAACCACACAATTGGCGCTCAAGTTGTGTCAACTTGCAGCTGTACATTGCGGCGGTTAGATTGCGTTTATTCGAGAGAGGAGAGGCCTTACGATTGCATGATGTTGCACTAAATGAAAAGGCCAAATTCAGGCTGTAGCTCATCGTCGCCTTACGCCCTTTCTAATTCTGTAAACTTCCTCCCCTCAACACTGCACTTTGACTAAAGAAGAGAAAAAATGTGGATAGCCACACCACCCGATGACCGAAGTGGTCAGTGAGTTTTAATGACGCTTCACGGCTATTCTTGAGTGATGTTATTGTGACAGATGTTCTTGTTGTCTAGCTAATTAACGGAAATTAAGAGAATGTCTGAAAACCACGTTGTAATATTAGTGTACGTGTTGACACTCGCTGCCCACCACCGCAGAGAGTGCAACCAGATAAGCGGTGCACCTGGTGGGCCCTCTCACTGCAGTGCCCCAACAAACACCGCGGTCGACACCTGCGCCGCGCAACTACGAACCGTGGCCTCAGAGATTGCACCGTCGGGCCCTTCGGTAGAGTGCACCAGTTCGATTTCATAGGCCACGTGGCCAATCTATCGAAACAGTGGGTTCGAGTGTCACTTATGTTTCCAGATGTTTTATCTGTTTTGTACCGCCATAGTGCATCTCAGTGCGTGAAGTTTACCCTCTCGCCATCTACGTTGTGATAGGCGCCATGTAGGTGCATTTTCCCTCTTTCTTTTCCTTTTTCTTTCTTTCTTCATATATATATATATATATAGCCTGTGGACGGTTGTAGCCGCCGGTGCACCTGGTGGCTGCGATGTATTGATTGCTGTCTCGGTAAAGCTGCGAAGGCCAGCAAGACTGAGAAGCCTATATACTCGGCGTGACAATGGGCACAAGTGCTTCGCTCTGAACTCGAATTTGGGCTACCGGACTTGCGCGGATTTTTTTCCTTTTTAGGACGCGGTGTTAGTCTTTTATACGCTGAACAGCCTTGCAATAAAACGTTTGACAGACAAGTATCATTCCCAGTAATGGCAGCGAGGATGTCTGCACAAAAAAAAAAAAAAATGGGACGTGTTTCGGGTCAAGGGCCTTGACTGCCCTGTCTTTACGAATGCAATAGCCCTCGTAGTGCTGACGTCAGGAAGAGTATTACTAAAGGCGCGCCCACACTGCTCTTACCAGCTGCGAATCCCTTTCAGCGCTAAAGAAGTCTTGGGAGTTGTCGATCTGAAGCAACTGTACGTGAACGGAGAAGCGATGGAGGCAACTGACCTCGCTCAATTCCACACTGGGTGTGCGAGGAGGCCATAAAATTTCCCATCCTAAAATTTAATTCGATGATCGGTAGTGACTTGCCCGAAGCCCAAGTACAGTGTGCGAGGCAGTAGCCCATGTGGCTCTGCCCAGCTTTTCTACCGCTTTCCATCACGCGAAGCAATTTCTACATAAAATTTCGTTATTCAATATAAGAGTGTCTCCAACTGGCTCTCTCGCATCGTTCTCCTTGATCAGATAACCGCCTCACTGACGTCGTTAAACATTAATGCGGGACCGTGTGAACTTGAATGACCCAGTGCCTTCCATTCATTCCTCCTCAACTCCACACCGTAAGATGCGAGCTCGTTTTGAGCCACAATCTATTCCTTTAAGTGGGAAAGAAAAGGACGGCAGGCAGGTTGACCAGGTTGCACAGGGTTGACTGCTCTACACTGAGGGGGAGGAAAGCGGGCAGAAAAGGAAAACAGGAAGGGCAAAAGAAAGGAATAACCAGTGAAGCGTTTACTTATAACAGCGTTCACCGCGCAATCATGGATGATCGCAAAAGTCAGACGTCTTCAAAAAGTACAGCAGTGATCTTGTGACCCGCTGCATGAATAACGGTCGAGTTCATGGTGCTAATGTTTCTTTTTCTTTGTTGTATTATTTTCTTTTTTCTTTATCTGCGAAAGCTCTGTCGGTCAACCGGCTTAAATCGCGACGCATGTCTGTATTTCATTGACTGCCAGAGCTTCTGCCGATTCCTCTCTCCGTTCGTCCGACTGATAATTTTTACCAGTGATTTGCAGCAAGTAAATGCAGTGAGTTTGACGCATAAGAGAGGAAAAGAAAAGTATATATGAAGGGAAGGCAGGAAAATCAACCTGATGCATGCGCTGTGTTCTGTACTCTATGCAGGAAGTAGAAGGATCAAAAGAAGTAAGTAAACGAAGAGAATACTGAAGGTGAATTTCTTCGAAAGTGCACACCAAGACTGCAGTCAGCCGCTGTGGTCTCTCACCTTCAGGAACTACAGTGACGATCCAAGGACCTTTTTCACCAAAAATCGGAGTAGTATTTCGAACATGCAGAGATGTTCGATAGACTCCTCACGCCAAACCGTTGCATGACGCTGTCGCCTCCATCCCAATGTAGACCAAAGAGGTCTTTGTAAATGGAAAACCGAGCAAGCGGCACAATATCGTTGCATCTTAGCAAGATAGGCCTTTCAGTAGCTGCAGCGTCAAAAAAGGCTCTAAAATTCGCAGGTGACAGTCCGACAGTCGAAAGCTTTCCACTAATGACGTTCTAAACAGTGAGCTGATTTCCGAATTCTATGGGCTGCATTGTGCGCGGACCGAGCAGCCCCTTCAGTGAGGTCATGAAGCATGACCCGGCCGCCACTGAGAAACTATGGTGTGGCCCTTTTGGAAAGCATCCCGGATATCGGACACCAAGCTGCCGCATGTTGCATGATGTAGGCTTGACAGCAGGCTCTGAAAGGTCGATTGAAAATCACGATAAAACGCCTAATTCATTTGTGCTTGTTCAATGTTGACTCAACTCATCGCGTTACGGAGAGCGGAAAGCTCAATCGCCATCGATTTAATTTAACGACGATCTGAACAAGGACAAGCTGACTTCATAGGTACCGTGGTTAACAGTGACGGATCGTGACATGAGAGCTCATACGTTTTTCGTTGTGCTCTCATCGCAGGTCGCTGCAGTGCTCTCGGACGCGGGTGCACCAGAATCTGGTTCTCGCGCTCATGGTGCACGCCATCATGCTCGTGGTGCTCTCCATGCCGGTGGTGCTCAACTCTGAAGAACCAACACCGTTCGCCCAGATAGTGAGTTTGATTTACTTAAGCCACTTTGTTGCCAGTTGTTCCACGAAATGCGAATTGTTCATCAATTACAGGACGATAACACGAGATGGAGTGGGCGCCCATTCTCGCAGTTAATTGGAACATAGTTCCCTCACTATTCGTACCACACAGGCCCGATTCTTCACCGTTAACAATTGAAAAAACAGGGTATATTAGAGGACGCAACCTTAAGACACGGTTAGGAAATCAACGCTACATTCTCCCCATCAAAAGGCACGCACATACTACGGATGCAGACAACCTAGAGAATGGTAATCAAAACACACAACAAAGCTAAGTAGAGAGGCGTCTCGTATGCGCACGCGTAAGTTAATAGAAGTTCCAAACACTATGCACTCTACGAAAACTATACTCAGTCAATAAAACAAGACTATTTGCTGCGAAATAGGGCAGACTCACTTTTGACAACTTTTTTTTTATCGAACGACTCTGGTATAACCATCGGTGCTGATAAAATGAATATATCGGCGCGTCTCTTCTCTCGTTGGCTACGCTCGAAATTCCTAGAAACCTACTCGCGGTTAAGGAAGAAGCATGCCTTTTTGGTTGTTCGTTGGTGCAACAGACGTTTATGTATGAGCGCTAGGGCGTTTCACAGAACGGGAACGAAATGGGAGTAGAAGGAGCAAGGCACTACGGGGCACCGCTCACATCATGAGGATACTGCTTTTTCATATTTATTTGTCGCTTTCTCTTAGCTGCCCTGGGGCGCAATACGCCAAGCCGCGACGCGTAAATCTCCTCTCGGTTGGCCGCCATTGTCAGACGCCCAGTGGACAACACAATCATGAATGCGCATAAAGTCTGCGAAAATGAGGCAGCAACAAGGCGCCCTGCGAAAGGGGCTAAAAACGGAAAGGTGGGAAAAAGAGAAAAAAAGAGGAATGCTATTACCATGCACCTTAACGGAGAAGACTTGGCTTTTTCTCTCGTTTTTCTTTTTGTATTTCAGTATAATGCTCGTTGTTTCTGTCTCTGTACAGACGATGCGAAATGTAATACAAAGGCGTAGCAGTGCACATTTCGCACGCGTTTTCTTGTTTTGTTTTGACCGCACATCGCTTGTTCTCATTGCTAAGCCTAGAGTTATACTTTTATTTTGCCTGTGTCTTTTTTCTCGAAGGAAGACACAGTGCAAGAAGACTGCATTTATTTTTAGTAAGCAATACTTTGCAACGTATTTCTCCCTCTATGTGACTCAGACACACTCGGGCACTTTGGTTATGTCGAGCGCTAGTTAGCGCCACGAAGAAAGGGCAAAGGTTAGTGTCGTCAGTATCGAAAATGCCTGAAGAGCACCTCCTTCGTCGCAAGCGAAGTTAATAGAAATAAACGAACACACAACAATTCCCCGATACACATACATTGGGTACTTCATTTTCTTAATAATCCCTACTCTGTATATTCCACTGTTTCCTGTTGTCATTTCCTGAACGCTTACGTGCGCAGTATGCAATGCATTGTCGCCCCCTCTGCATCGCTGATCGATTCACGCGCGTTCGCGCAAAGAGCTCGCCATTGTGTAATGTATGCGTGCGTGTGTAGGTGGGTGTGCATGCTCTCCTTTTTTTTTTACATGCTCATTTTCTAGTGTTATGTCCATATAGTTATTCGACAACTGAATGTTATCAAAAAGCTGGTGACGAAAGTGGCCAGCATTCCCGATATAAAATAAAAATTAGGTTATGCAATACTTCTATGAAAACGGCTGTTCACCAGCCGTAATATAGTTTAGAGGCTATGGCGCTGCGCTGATAAGCTCGATGTCGCGGGTTCCACCTCGGCCGTAGCGGTCACGTGTCAATGGAGGCGAAATGCAAAAACGTTGGTCTACTCAGATTTTTGAGCACGTTAAGGAACCCTAGGTGGTTAAAGAAGCGCGGAACCCCCCCTACAGCATGCCTCATAATCATATTGTGATCCTCAAATGGAAGCCCCAAGATTCCTGTTTTTTAGCTTGGCTTTAGTTCATGTCTTAGCTATGATTATTTGAATTTAAATTACAAAGAAAACAACTCATTGACCCTTTCCACGGAGCAGTTTGCTCCAGAGGAACGAGATGGCACTGTCGGCGGTGCGTAGCACGTTGCCTCAGCGAAATCGTACAAATACGAAACCATTACCTCTGCCCTGCTTCTGTGCGATCAGCTGTCGGATGTTCGCTAACGCCCTGTACTCGATTCATGCTGCAAAAGAGCCGCCGTGGTTTCTTAGTGGATGTGCTGTTGGGCTGCTAAGCATGAAGTTCCGGGATTGAATCCCGGCCACGGCAGCCGCATTTCGATGGGGGCGAAATGCGAAAACACCCCTATAACTTAGATTTAGGTGCACGTACGTTAAAGAATCCCTGATGGGTCAAACTTCCGGAGTCCCTCACTACGGCGTGCCTCATAATGCGATCGTGGTTCTGGCACGTAACACCCCATAATGTAATTAATAAATTATTTCTGGTGCTGCAGAATGGAGCTGTAGAGGGAAGAAGTGTGAGCACTGTAGGCAGCTGCAAAAATAATGACTGGCATATTAAGAAATGGAATAAATCTGTGTGACCCAGTTCACGGACCGCTGCTGCTTAAGGACTGCCTGTGTTGCACCTCCGTCGAGATTCATGTCCTTTCCTCGATTATAAAAAGTTGACTCATCCGCTAGCATTGTATCGGTAACTTCCAAAGAAAGGACTTCAACCCCAGAACGTCGGGAAGAGTGGGTATCGCTCGCTAAACTTGTTTCACGTTATCTGCATACATCTGGCCCAACTCACACGCAAACCTACGCCCGCTGTGTCGCCAACGTATCAGGAACAAGTGAATAGGCGCACACTTCAATAAATGCGCCGAAGCATGGGTAACGTCGAGTGCACCGACAGCACACGAATGTTCGAACCTGAATGTTTCGGGGCAGTGCGCAGAGTAGGCGAGCGACCAGCAATAATATTTCTTTGCTACACGTTATTACAAAGTACAGACCATGTATGTTCCAAGCCCTTGTGCTCAGCAAAAACAATTTTTTTTCGAAACTAAGCACACCCGCAAGCGGTGAAGCAGATTATAGACAATCAGATAGTGGCCACACCGAGGAACTTTTCTGAGTCAGCAAAATGACAAGTCGCTGCTTCAAAATGTTTGCCAAATAAAAAACGAAGAGCAAAACATACCAATCCTGATTGAGATCATAAGCAAAAAGTCTGGACAGCTTGGAATACCTTTCTAGCGCCGCTTTCACTACAAGCGCCATATACAATGCTCGCTCCGTTCCGACAAGGCGTAATGAGCTCAGAAAGTGCTTATATGTCCTCCAAAGCTTCGCGTAGCTCAGCGAGTCACCGTCCACGATATCCGCCAATACAGAGGTTTGCCGAGCCGCACCGGGCGTCATGTCCACCCATTGTAAACGAGGAGGCGACCGAGGCAGCTGAGGCAAGCAATGAACGCGTCACCACGTGATCAAACATGAAGGCGCCCATGGGATTACCGCGAAAAGGACCAATAGAATAACTTGGAATGGCTTACAGAATTATTAAAGAGGAAAATTACGGATTTGATTAATCAGTAGAAAAACATATACTTATGAAGCTGCTGGCAATAACATTAAGCTGCATTATGCGTGCTTCCAATATTGCTCGTATTCCCATGCACCCAGTAAGCTCATTAACAGGAGGCAACTATTAATCGAACCGAACGCGACAGAACTGAAGTAATTCTTTTTTTTACTTGTCTGTTCGATGCGTTCAGTTCACGGTGTACGTGTTAAGCACGTCGCCACTGGGGTGCCTTAGCGTATTTTCATAAATAAAACCAGAAACGCCTAATAGCACGACGTGATTTACAATATGTAGGAAGAGCTCACATATACAAAAATTGATTACTTCCACGCCCTACCCACGCAAGCACGCACAAATACGCTTTAATTACTTGCATCGTATTCGCGCTCGTTCACTGTTTTTGTTGATATGCTGAACTAAAAGGCATTAAAAACGTGCTGAATCTTAAGCTGTATACATGTGTACACACACACACACGCTGGCTAGTTTGTGACTTTTGTGCAGCTGAGTGTTTAAAAAGTCATGTTTTGTTTGTTCGGTGGTGAGTGGAGTGTGTGTCCCTACATGCTGCGTCACATATATATATACTTGTTCCTCCCCCAGTGCCGCTAGGAAAGGGGGGGGCCCTTCCCAATTATAGGTGATATAAGGAACAACATATTCCGTTTTAAATTTTACCTTAATGCATGTCAATCTGTCGACCGCATGCATAGAGCTACATACACTAAGCCTAAATGACACTAACTAGATGTACATTACAATACACAGAGGCTTTTTTATTATTATTACTCCATGCTGATTAGGAGAGGGCGCCTTTGATTGGCGCCGGCTACTGCGTTTCCGATAGAGATGCGCTAACGCCGGTGTCTGGCTGGAACTGATACCAGCCCTCGCTGCAGTGTTCTGGCGCTGCAGGTTCACTCTGCACACGTCACCTAGCCCCCGGCCACTCGCATCAGTGCGAACTGTGTAGGCGGCCGGATTAAAATGAGCCAGAGATCTACGAGGCGAGAAATGGGGCGCTCAAAATGTCTCAATATAGAAAACTTCCACGTGCACAAATAGTAAGAGGAAGCAAAATCTAAATTTCTTTATCGTGCAGTTTAAGCCGTTCCACAGAGCACACATTTAATTCGCGTAATTGTGGATGGATCCATGCAAATGTCCACCGGCGCCCAAAGGGAGCGTTCCAGGACAAACAGTTGCACGTAGGGACTTCTTTTCAAGTCAGTTCCTCTTGACGTCAAGCAGTTGAAAATACGGGCCACATCATATTTGTACAGTTTTTATGGCACTGTGGGCACTTGTGAACTCGTTCGTTTATATCTGGGAGCGCTAAGCCACCAATTGCAGTTTTCTCGAAATATATGAAATCGTCATATTGCCTTTCTTCCGTCATACTTTATAATGCCTAAATTATAACAAATTATTTTTGTCACCAACGAAGTTGTGTCTTCACATCACTTATAAGTCTGGCAAAGAACTCGACCTGTCTTGAATATAGTGCATAATATTTGTTTACTGTAATTCAATTGTATCTCAGTAGAAAGTATACTAAGTTCGATGAAAATAAATAAAAGCTCAATTTTACGATGACTTTTGTAAGTGTGCACAAGAAATCCCAACCGAGTGTCCGACCACTCATTCGAAAGAAAGTTTGGATAAATCTACAGGAAATTTAGAAGTAAAGCGATTATTGAAACGCAGCCATGCATTTATTTATTTATTTATTTATTTATTTATTTATTTATTTATTTATTGTTTTAGGAAACAAGCCTAGTGGCGCAGCAGATTTCAAAAAAGATTCTCATGCTCGAACCAGCATTCGTGTGTTCTTTTATATCTTACTTTATTTTATATTTGTAGTGACGACATAGCCAATACCACTTCTCTTTAACAAAGTTTTCCCCAAAAAGCTAATTATAAAAAAATTCACTTTGTGTTATCTTTTAGTTTCTTTGAAATGCAAAGGAATCTCATGAAGCACTTCAGAGGTGTAAAAATTCAGGCACATTAGAAACCTTCACGAAAGCAAATTCAGTTTTAACAGGGTCGGTTGCGTTGATTCAGCAATGACTAAGCAGTTTGTGTTGCGCATATTTCAGTATAGAAGACATTGAAATTGTGGGCAAATCTTTCCTTTTTATTCTATTGCAATTCTCGCCTCACTTCCTTTCTCTTTATTTCTCTCGTTTTTTTCTCTCGAAAGTACCGGCAAAGTAGCTTTTTTCCGGTCCCGGTAGCTGCCAAGAACACGGTCATACTTGCACTGAGTCCATCAGGAGCTTGTTGCCTCGGGGCAGTAAAGTAATTGTGTCCCGCACGATGTTGTGTGAAGCCTCTCCGTACTACGGGAACTGGTGACAGGCCACATGTGTTTGATGTCCTTCCGTGACGGCAAGTTATTTGACGCCGTCTGGCTCATCGCCCTCGGCGCGAAATTCTCGATCTGCGGTTATGTATTTACCTACTTTTCCTGCGCTGACACGAAGAAAAAGCACAAAGTAAAGAAATAGGCCATATCAAATATTCACTTTCCGAGAAGCAGGGAGCAACCCCATCTGCTCCGTCGCCTCGAGGCGATGCAGGCTTGCACCTGAGTCGGTACGGAGGCACAAGAAAAATGGCTGTTATTCCTTGTTGAGATGCACTGGTAGAAAAATATGTTAGTCGTCCGGCTTCAAATATTCGCTGGCGGCCCATTTGTGAAACCCGATAAACCTGCTAAGGTATCTTCCTTGTTGTCTTTCTTTATTTTATTATATATATATATTTTTTTTTTGTAAAAGCGAATAAGGGGGGCTTGAAGGTGTTTGTGCCACACTTACGAATGTCAAAATACCACCAATATGGTAGAAGGCAAAAAAAAAAGATAAACGTTTAGGGCGGCAATTTCACTAGCGTTTAGAAGTTGTGAAATGTCTTCTTTTTGTAGCAGAGTCGCAAAGTCTAGTATTTCATCTAAGCGAGCTGCCCCAGAATTGTATGCGATAATATCTATTCAAAAGGTAGAATGGTGTATACCATATACACTAAGAAACGCTCCAAACACCTGCAATGTGTAGTTTGGTCGGAGCTTATTAATAATGTGGCAGGTATCGATAGCCTGTGGTTTGTGTCGTTAACTTGGCTCTCCCAGCGAAGCCTTTTGAAAGAACTGCACTGTCTTGGATTTACTATACAGTTTCCATAGCTTGCCCTGTATTTAGGCGTAAAGACCAATGAGGCAACTGATAGACTTCTCACGATACATTAGAGCAAGGCCAGCAAAAAAAAAAAAAAATTGCTCCTAGAGACCCTCAGCGTTTTCTGAAACAAGATGCCACCAATCATTTTCAGTCTTTATGACTACCACGTCACAAGTGCTGTTTGACAAAGGGAATGGGCAGACGAGATGCTTGCTGGGCACTTAGCATACAAGTATTCGCAACTCCAGAATTCGCTTCTTGTGCGGACAACACGATCCAAATAAACAACGATGGATACGACACCCAGCCCATGAGTGAAAAAGCCGGTGTCTGTGGCAGCGAAACAGCACCTAAATTCTCACTGGCTGCGACGCCACGCAACCTGCGCGCCTCGACGGTTCAGAGCGAGCGGAAGGAAACGCCTGCAGTGGTCGCGCAGGCTCTCCATGTGTTGCGTGAGGACGCCACCACACCACGTCACCTTCGCTCTCGCAGGCCTGTGTTATACGTGCGTTCCTTGTCCGTGCAAGCTCTCGCCTGCGTTATAACTTCGCCTCGGTAATCGCTATCAAGAAATTAATGTACAAAAAATACAACAAATTCGAAAGGAATAACGTTGGCGGCAGTGGGTTTCGAACCTACGACCCCGCGCTCGGAAGCGAAGTGTCTTACCACTGGGCCAAACCAGCGCATCCTATGGGTCTATTATTGACACGCATGGCGGCTGCAAGGCCAACCATTATCCACCGTGCTGTCTCTCTCACTGGCTGTCGAGAGGTCACGTGTTTTAAAATTTGTGCCGGGAAGTGGAAGTTTTGCAAAATGCAATTTTGCGTTTTCAAAAAGATGGTGAAACGTCACGTAAGCTGCAAAGTTTATCGACTAATATATTTTTCCTGTCCTTGGCAGCTATATTACGCCGTTAGCGCTTCAAAAAGGAAGTGAGCGGTAGCGTGCAGAGGCCATTGCAATGCATCTTCAATTTCGCGAATATGTGGTGGCGGTACAAGATAGCCGCCATGTCAGCTTGCTGATTGGCCGAAGGAGTACGCCGTGGGGAGCACCGTAGGAAGGGCCGCTTTGTAAACGTAAATTTGACGTTGCGTGAAGTTGCACTCGGCCGCCATTGCAGATATTTTCCGCCATAATTTGTGGTGCGACGAGTGGCCTGAATTATGCTAATGAGTAACCATATGCAATGGCGTTCGAGAGGAATGCATATCGCCACATTTTCTTCGTCGTTTGGGGCCATAAAAATATTTTGTTCATAAGGCGTGCTCATAGTATTTGCATCGCTCTCGGGTGGTGTTGGCATTTCTGTGTTGGGCCATCATTTTTTAAACAACGCGTTTATATGAAATACTATTGGTTGAACATAGCAAACTTTCTGCAACGTTGTCCACTTTTAACTGCTGCGTTTGTATTGTAATCAAGATTAATGCCTTATCGTACAATGAAAAATTATGGCAACGGTGGCTTTTTAGTTTACAAAAAGGAATGTACGTAAGGTGGTGCCTTGAAGTTTCCTGACGCGGTGCGGGTAAGTAGCGAAGTGAACAAGCGATGGAAGCGCCGGCGCTTGCGTCGCGCAAGCGCATACCTCTGGTGCACGAAACGCTATCGGTGATATTCGGCCGTTTCTGAAGGCTGTTTCACATGCTGCGACTGCAACGACGAAAATTGGTGCGATTTTTAGAGGGCTCATTTCACATGATTGCGATTTCAACAATGCGACTGGTGCGACGCCCAGGGTTGCTTACTGCCAGGTTTCGTGGAACACGCTGCATAATTATTTTATTGTAATGAATAAAACGTTTACAGTATAATATTATTGACTTTTCTTGATTATAAGCAAGTAATATGTATGAGTACTAATTTAAAAACGTTAGTTAAGATTTGTCTTGGAGTGCGCGACGGCGGTTTCGGTAGTTCAGTGCGACATGGCGCACGTAAACAGCTGTTCGCAGGTGGTTCAGCGCCGTGTGTTGTCTCATCTGCCTTCTATGACCGTTTCGTTCTGCCTGCGCTACAACAATCTACAAGATGACCTATCGACCAGTTCATATTGCTACCCACACCGCATATGCAGTATTCGGAATTCGGCTGCCACGAAGTCGTCGTGTCAGCCCAACAAGATCCTCGCGCTAGCCGTGCTCAGCGTCAGCTTCTGAAGAAATGATGCGTGTATCTTGCCCGTGATTGCGCATATGTGGTGCCTGCTACTAGCCATATTCTTACGCCAAACGCAACAAGAAGCACCAACCCGAACGCCCGCGTGTGCCCCTGAACGAAGCCTCAAACAATGTGTGATTACGACGTGGAATGAAAATTGTGTTGTGAAATTCAACCTTAGCGCTATCCTGGTTCGTCAGTCGCCGTGCTTGCGCTGCGAATATATATATGGGAGCCCTCTCTAAATATTTCTAAAGGCGCAAAAGCCGACGCATCAAGTGTTTCGAGCAGTTACCGTCACTTTTGTAGAAACCTGTACGTTGTAACATAGCGTTCTGAAAGACACGCTTCTCGTCCACTTTGTTTTCCTGTGTCTCGCGCTGGCAGTATACTCGGAACTTCTAACAAGAAGACCATATCAATACGCGCTCTTCATAATGCAGGATCGTAGGCCCACGGCAGGCGCACTTGCTGTAGAATTTTTCAGCTTTCTTCTCAGCCTCGCACTTCTCTCACGGTTAGCCTGTTTTGTGAAAATAAATATTATTCTTATATTATTAATGTTATTAGACATAGTTTCTTCAGTGTAATTTATAGCAATCATCCAGATTTCTTAAGCTAGCCATGCATTTAACCTGTATTAGATAAACATTGTTACGACATGCTTATGGGAGTCATTTCAAACTAGATTGCTCAGCCAGAGAAAGTAGAAATGCAAGTCTCAATGTTTATACGAATTTGGTATTCCTAAACAGATTACATTGGCAGAATTTTATGCCTGCTTGCATTTCCTGCAATTCACTGTTCAGAGCTGGAAAAACTGATTCCTTTTCTTGCTGTCGAAAGGCTGCTTCAATGTCGATAGCAAGCTATAATTATTCATTTCGAAAGCATTAAACAGTGACTATATCTCTAAGCTTATCAATGCGTTTTTGTTCCACGAACACAATTAAGTTTTCTCTCTCCCCCTCATTGACAGCCATGGAATGAAACCGTTCACTTTCATAAGTATCAGGATGCAAACATTCTGGAGTTTGTCCTGAGCATTTGTCTGCATCCTATAGTGTACATGTTTGTATCAAGTTCTGGTGTTACAATCGCAATGATATACACATATTGTTATATTGCAACAAACAAATTTATTTAACTTTGTTTTCAAATCTACAATGTGGCCATGCAGTAACGACTACATTAATAAGCAAAAAGAAAAAACTGCAGATTCAGTGTACGTGTTGGAATTTATGCGAAGTGAAGTTTTTGTCAAGTGGTCAATTAAATGCTGTTAAAGTAACTGCAATATATACAATTTGTCTTATTTTCAACAATCCAACATGTCATCTTTTGCAAGGTTTGCTTATGCACCGCATAGGTCACAACCTTAATGTCATGTAATCTTTATGCATTACACTGTCCACAAACCATACCGAAACGCAAATGGCAGTTAATGTAGATGCATGCTGCGAAACATCAACACAGTGACATTTGTTGAGCAAGGAATGGTGCGAGGTGTATGCAGATGGATGAATGACGTGCTTATGTACTTATTTATTTATATACCTCGCAGGCTGCAAGGTTGGAGTATTATGCAAGGGGAAATAAAAAAGTTGTTACAAAAGGAAGAAGGGCACAACATTAAGAAAAAAACCAGCAAAAAAGCAGTACCAATACATTGCACCAACTAGCCCAACATGTTTTACTGGCACAACATTATTCAATACTTAACAAACAATAACATAAAAATTACTGCTCATACACCCTGTACAGATGGTAAACCAGCGAAGCTGAAATGTGCGGCCCCGGTGTTTATCACCGAGTTAATTCCAATGGTTTATTCAAGTCTTTGTATATTATTGGTTATGTCTGTGTTTCTTAATGAGGTTATGCACATGTTTGGCTTGGGTTTATCACATTGTTTATTTGGAATGCCACACATCGCACTTTGCAAGATCACCATCATGGAAAGTGCAATGAGTGGTTCATTGTGTTAATCCAGTGGGTCCATCAAAGTCTTTCTGAATTATGTTACGCACTTGTGTTTTGTAATGCGTTAATCATAATGTTTATGACTCAGTTATGCACTGTAGTTACCAAGTGACGTACCCGGGCTGCACATTTAATTTAATTAAATACAGGGACACATTTTTGAACCTATTGGGAAGTCGGAGAGAGACTGCTGCACGCGCGCTCTGCTGCTAGAGAGAAACGACGTCACTATCGGTCTAGTGAATGGCCCACCACACCTTTGCTGCGAGATAATAATGACATCATGATCTTGTCTTAACCCCATCCCCCTCTGTGTCCCTCCCCTGCAATAATACGTAAATAAATGCATGTTTGAAATGCATAAGCATTTCTATGTCTACCCAACAATATAGATAGAATAAACTTTAATGTCCAACGGAAAAGGTGATCTACCCACCCCCCGACACACAAGTCAGGGGGCGAGTGTCGCCGCCTCAGATGCAGGCTGGGAGGTCTTGGGTCCCAGCAGCCTCTTCAGCCAGTTGGACGAGCCGGAGCTGGAGCTCAGAGTCCGAGCTGCGCAGCAGGGTCTCCCAGGTGTCTCTACTACCTATTTTGTGCGTTCCCCCGAGAGAGTACGGACATTCCCATATTATTCGGACATTCCCATTTCTGCGGCAACTAATGTATGTTAGCGCATTTCTTATACTGTATTTTTTGTAATGTATTGACATATTATTTTAATTATTGTATACTATATAATCTCTGAGTGTACTATCCTCCCTCTTACGATGCCTCTAGGGACCTGTAACGTATAAATAAATAAATGAATAAATAAATAATTACCGATGAACTTGTCATTTCATTGAGAATACATAGTAATGTTAAATAGAGATAGGGGAATGTACGACGCCTTGAAGAAAGCAATCATTTTACATTTCGCTCTAAGTTCGACCGAACACCCTTCCTCATGGGGGTACCTCACCAGGTCCGGCCATTTCGCACTGACAAGCGCAGTGCGGTACAATGCACGCTGACGATCGTGCCTGAATATTATTACACCGCTACGCGCCCCGAAAAGAGATGAAATTTCAAACCAAACGCCTGCACCTTTCTCTTCGCTGGCGCCAAGCTCCCAGACGAGATTCGACGTCTGTCGCGCAGGTGCGCCTACGTAGTTCGCCGTGTTGTGACGCCACTCACAGTGGCACGTGGTTTTGAGAATTATTCAATGCAATCAGTTATTTGTTTGATCTGTCGATTCATCAGACGAATTAGAGAGAAATAAAAGAAAACCTGCAAACCGTATGTCGGCGTCTCTAGTTTACGTACTTCGTACAGTAGCAAGATAGATGTACTTCCATTTCGTCTGCTTGTTCCTATGTCATGTAGTCGCGTGTACGGAGAACCAAATTGTCATTTTATACCGTGTTCCAGCGCGATCATGCTTTGTGATCCGCTTGCACTTTCCTCAGTGTTCGTGTAGGACTGAGTTACACCGCTAGCCAGATATTCTCGTGCACAGCGCGCGAAATCGTGCGCTGCGCGAAACGACGCAAACGCAACAGCTCGCGCGCGCTACCGTCCAAGGTAAATATACCTGGCATCAAAGCTTCCATAGGAGCCCCTTCGTTCTAAATATGGCGTAGCATCGGCGGTTCACGGGGCTTAACGCCATCTGTATGTGGAGGAAACACTTTCGGTGGCAAAAAGAAAATAATAATGTGATGCCATATCAATTAAAAACATAAGTCACGGCATTTTGTTTTCGAAGGCGCGAAATTTGTTTTGTTGGCCTGCCATTAAAGCTATATGTTCAAATGCCCTGCCATTCGACTTGATGGGCGTTTCGAGATTTAAGCGCGGAAAGCGCTGCAGGAAAAGGCTAGCCATACGGTTGTCGAAATCGCACCCCTGCACACAGAATACTTTCGTTGGAGGCCGACGAAAGCTTTAGGTGTAGACTGCTGATCCTATCGTCGGATGCCAAGCCCGTCGGCCAGCGCAGTCGCACGAAAACAACTACGCACACATTTGTCTGACGGTCGTAACTCACAATTTTTGACTGAATGGGTTAAGAAGCGATGAAGCTACCCGCGTCACCAAATTCAGACAAACTTCGGCAAGCAAAAAAGCACAACGTGTGAGGGGGGCGTATTTCAACAGGTGAACTTTACTAGCGCGCCTTTCTGCACATTTCAAGAGGTGCATTGCATTGCGAGTGATAGCGGCGTCAACGCCCCCTGTAACGATTGGCGCTGAAAAGAAATATATTTGTTAATAATAATCAAATTAAATAAACTAGTATTTCCTTAACTCGTCACTAATATATAAAGCTGACCCAGAATTTTATTTTCGTTGAATGAATCTGTGTCTCACTTGAATTAAAATACGCTTTTTTTTTTCAATGTCTGTTCCCTCCAAACATAGCCGCGCTTCAATCGCTGCTCCCATAACCGCCCTTGCTGATGTCGGTGACAATTTGTACTGAACCGCTTTTCGCCCGAAGCTTCGCGACCTATTTGAATCGACCTTGGACCGTCAGCTGAAGTGCGCAGCGCAGCAAAAATCACGAGCCATTCCACTCTATGAAGGTGGATGACCAGCGAAGCTGTTTAGCATACGAAACAGAGGCGACACAGAATCTTGAACGAAGGTACGAACCTATTTATTGTCTTTATCGGTGGTCATTGTGACGATAGGTGCGCACACACATTCTCGTATCACCTCTGTTATTGTCATATTAATTCGATCATATTCGCGTAAAGTCCGCGTTCCTGAGGAGCCACGCGCCTACGAGGAGCGACGGCCGGAACAGAGACGAGAATCGTCGCCGGCAAGCGGCGCACACCATTAATGGAGACCATGCACAAAGCGTCAAGCGTATGTTGGACGTCGCTCATCGTGGGCGCCTTGTTCCTCGGGAGTCCGGTCTACACGCGGCCTTCCCATTACGACTACAGAAGATAATATGCAATTCAAAATGGAGAACGGCAACTTGTCTTTTTGGTTATTTTTATACATTCGCGTGGACGACGGGGCTGCCGCCCCGAGGAGCCGGAAGGAACTAGACACGCGTGAGGTTTAATTTAGCGAGGTTTCGACAGCACCGCCACCACACGAGAGCGGAAGGGAGGGAAACTAGATACGCAAGCGCTTGGAACGCCGAAAAAGAGAGGGTGGTGCGGACGTACACATAGTCGACGCGGGTCGGCCTTTTGGACTAAGATCCGATCGTAGTATCTGTTCTTACCCTGTGCCTGGGGCCTCATTGGGTCCCAGGTTTGACAAGGGTACTTCAAGGCCGTGCTACAGGTCCCGCAGCCCACCACCCGGAATCCACAGTAGTATGTGCAATCCATTGCTCTTAGAACCTCTCTGCACTATCACCAGGATCGGCCCACATTTTTGTTGACACAGAACAAAAATGCACAGAACCGTAACCATAAACAGCTTCGCTGCAAAAAAAAGCGAGAAAAGAAAAGAAGGCAAGGCACGTGACCTATGGTCACGTGATCCTCGACCTCCGGTATGGGAGAACGCAGGGAAGGAACTTCGCTTGCGGAGGCTAGACGGGGTCAAGTTGGGAGAGTGTCTATGTCGACGGTGACGCTTGTCTCCTGAAATCATGCATTTGCGGCACTGAAATATTTCTATCTCGACTATTAAGGATCCAATTTGAAGAATTCTTGCGATAGAACACTCGCTAGAGGGGATGTAACACCTTTCGGCGCATAAGCAAACTTTTCCATGTTGCCTAATAAGGGGCCCTTTAAAGGTGTTGTTAATCTGAGATGAGATATGAATCGAGTGTAAGCCTGTGTTATAGTGCGATTACGCAACATCCATTTTCTTTTCTGTTGTTGGCACGTCACGAGAGAGAGAGAGATAATTTAATTGAAAGAAGGCAGAGAGGTCGGCCTGAGCTAACGTGCTCTAGCCTGCTACTCTGCACAGGGGCAGGGGGAACGGGGACATAAAGGTGTGATGAGGGATTATGATGATGACATAGAAAGAGGGATGCGCAACGGTGAAAGCGAGTTCAACATTCTGATGATACATTCAGAAATATCATCCATGAGGCCACTATCAGGTTCCGTATCAAGTCTGTAGTCACCGATTCAAGTGAACTTAAAAAGAAAGGCACTAGGACGAAGCTGGTGTGTGGGCCTCCCCTGCGTGATCAGCGTAAGCGCCAAACAAGAGCTTTATAGGATATAAGGAGCTGCGATAAGCGGCTCCAGCACGGCGAGCACTTGCAGGGCACTTTTAGCGATAAGTATGCTAGCCATTGGACAAACCAAAAGTACCCTGCAGAGTAACAACTTTTTTTTATTTTTCGTGCCTTTGCTTTTTCTCTCCGCTATTCTTTCCGTCTTTCGTTTCCTCTTACACTTCCCCCAGTGCAGGGTAGCAAGCCAGAACCTTGCTGCCTTTCCCAACCTGTTTACCTCTGTCTGTTCATTATCTCATTTTCCTTGCAATGGTTATCTCTCATATGGTACCAGTGTCCCGTTTTTGTTCTTTTTTATCCCGTTAGTTTCTACTGGATGCATTGACCTGCTTAGTGCAACCATAAACAAACCTGTCGGCACTAGACCATTCACACCATGAAACTATCGTTGCACGTGAAAGGTCAGTACGCGTCGTTCAAGTTCCCCTGAAACTGATTACTTCCTTTTCTCTCAAGAATTACAAGGAAAATGAGCGAAACGAAACAAGGAAAACTTCAACAGGAATGTCAAAGTGACAAAAAACCCTCTGAAAGCCCCCTCGTCGCACTGGTGGCCCGGGGGATTTACTGTAACGTATGAATGTTTTATCCCCAGTAAACTCTGCCACGTGAACAGAACTAGAAGAGCTCTCGACGAAAGGCTCTCTTACAAAAAGTCCAGCCAGGTTCGAATGTTTTTGAAAACACTGCGCATACTTGAGCCCTTAGACTAACTGAAGTTAGCTTTTAGTATTCTCTTTTTCGGTTTGTTTAAGCGCCAGCTTGCCCGCAACACCACAAGCTAGGCCCGCGCCCCACCCGCACCACTCAGGCAATGTTTCGGAACGACAGCAGCAGTCGTTCTCACGGAGAAGCCTGAACGCAAAACAAAGGCCGAGATGTTTGCTTTGCGCCTTGGGCATTCAAAGAGCGGGCAATCAAAATGAACGGGGAAAGGTTTGAAATGTGTATTCTGGCTATGCTCATACGTTAACCTCTCTTTTGTTTATTCAGAAAACATTCTTGTCATGTCGTTCTTTCTTTTCGTTTTTTTCTTCTATTTTCTGTTTAACTTGTTCGTCTCTCTCGTGTTCGAATTATAGAGTTATTCTACCACTCGCTACAATAGCTGCTTTTCAAAGCTCATTTTGTTCGTGAGCGAGCGAGAGAGACTGTGTTCGAGTAGCGCCCGCCTTCACGGACGGAGTCTGATCGTTCGGTCGCTGCTGTGCGTTGGGAAATGATTGTTGAAGATAGTGGCACAATAAATATTCGATTTTCTCTCGCAGCCGCAGACATCGCACGGAGCATTGTCAGTGATTCCAATTGTTGCAGTGTACGCCTTCGAAAAGCGAACTCTTAACTACAGTTGTACGGAAACGATGACTCACGCCCGTGAAGTCCGGGTGGAGGTCGGTGCTACTGCGAAGGGCTCAGTACGTGTAGTCTAGTGTGCTTTACATTTAGGTTGCTCCAACCTGCTAGCACTTTAACTGAGCACTAATTAACATCTTTATCGAAAGCCAAATAAAAAATTCATTCGGTTTTGGCGTATTGGAAGAATAGTGTGAGGCGCACGGTCCACAGTAGCAGTTTTGCTAGAAGACACGTACCTTGAAAGAGTCGTGTCAGATATGAGCTGCAAGCCCTGCTATTTCATTATAATACATCATAGATTTGCAAACAATTTTTCTGTAGTCAGTCAAGCATTCCAGGAGCAAGAACTGCCCTGGCGAGTGTGGTGGTGGCGTCAGGAAACGCAAAACGTTTTAATTTGTGTTGTTTTTTCATACCTAATCAATCTTTATTCGTTTCCTGAAAAAAAATTCATTTATCTATCCATCCATCCATCCATCCATGTCCATCCATCCATCCATGTCCATCCATCCATCCATGTCCATCCATCCATCCATGTCCATCCATGTCCATCCATGTCCATCCATGTCCATCCATGTCCATCCATGTCCATCCATCCATCCGTCCATCCGTCCGTCCATCCGTCCGTCCATCCGTCCGTCCGTCTGTCTGTCTGTCTGTCTGTCTGTCTGTCTGTGACGGCGATGCTATTCTGAGGTTTCCCTAGGGGACCTTCTTCATTACTACCTACTCGACTCCTGAGCGCCCGTGGGCCCTCTAAACAAGCAACAGCGCGACCAGCAAGTAGCCAGCCCACATCTCGTCCAAGCCTGTAATTGAAGTGGATCCCGTCTCATTCAAAACCACCACACCTTCTCACTTCTCTGTTTACTTCGACAACCTCGAAACCTTTCTCTCGGCTCATTTTCCATATCGCCTCATTAGCCGCCACTACGGCTCTTTGTACGTGACTGTTACTTACAGGCACCTCCGGCACCTTGCACACCATGACCTGCACCTGATCTACCCCCTTCGCCAAGCGCTGAGCTAGTCCTGTCCCTTATCCGTTTAGGACGTCATTGAGCCTGCTGCTACTATGACAAGGTTGCGCACGTACGTATTTTCAGCGAGCTTTGCTTTTGCTCGCTCCATGATAGAACCCGGTGTCTTCCCTGGGAATGTCCCTGCCGCCACTCTTTTATCGCCTTTCCCCCTCTCCATAATTGCTTCTGAGCACCTAGCCAGATTTCAGTCACCGGCGACAATCGCCATTTCACTCTCTCCTTCCTCTCCCTGCTTCCTTTTGTCCTTTTCCGCGTGATTCGGACTCGAGAAGGGGCACTGACCCCTGCGCTTCTGCTTTTTTGGTGTGGCGGCCTCAAGGTAGGTGCCGTCTTTCCAGCTACCCTCTCACCACGTTGCAGGCGTTCCACATACTTTGCTGGCACTCCCTTTCCTGTCAGGTCATGGGACTGCATTTCATTGCCACGACCATTCACGTTCACAATGGCGGCCCTGTACAGTGTTTTCTCGGCTGCTTGAAGCCTTTCTTTCCCTACCTTCCGTGCACCACGCTCCATATTTAGCTCATTTTTGAGCTCTTTGACCTGTTTGACAAGCTCATCCTGGAAAGTCTCCATTTTCTTCAGCTTGGCATCGACATCACAGTGTTGGCCGATTGTCTCGATTCCCTCTTCCTTCTCATCCGTCCCCTCGCCTGGCTTGAAAGACACCCCCCCGCACACTGGGCGCTTTCCCGGCTTTCTTGCAATGTATTGCATGGCTTTTTCTAATGGAAATACTATAATACTATAATAATACATAGCACGTGCCTTCTAGAAAAACCAATATGCAGAGAATCTAAATCCTTAAAATGCCACAAAGTAATTCTCCCCAATGTTTCAATAGCAATCAATGCCGTACCGACTTAAGGTATGCCACGTTTTCACACGCATTCAAAGACGCGGCCACGCTCTCACTTTCCTTCAAAGCACTATTCCCGATACCAAACACACACAGTAAAACCACTAATAGCTATTAGTGTTGCCACTTCCAAGCTACTATTTAAAGGCTACAAAGACGTCCCACCCGGATGCACGTGTTGAAGCACGTGGCGCGAAAGGACGCTCTGACTATTCTGCAAAACCAAATATATACGAAACACAACCGCGCACACGAAAAAAGAAAGAGAGAAGAAAGAAGTTAACTACTTAATTAATATTTAAAGGCTAAAAAATCAGCAAATCAAAAACAGGAACAAGCTCAAAGCATGCACAAAAAGAAACATGATTTCGCCGCCGCCACGGAGCCCTAGAAAAATCACGTCCATCCGCCACAATATCTACCCTCGGCGCTGAGCTCCGGAACTTGCCTCCCTTCCTGACACCGGACGACGGACGGTAGGCATCGACTTAGGACAGCTCCGCCGTTTAAGAAACGGTAAAAAAATTGCCGTTTTTCTAAAGAAAGAACTAGAAAAGCTCCTTACCCTAGCGCTGTTCGCAAATGCAAGGCCCAGCAGCATGATGCTGCTGGGCATATTCATATATTTAATAGGTATATCCAAGGTGGCCGGCGGTATGGAAAGAGTACTTACGAAAGGAAAGTTTTGGAAATGTGGCCTCGAGCTAAATTCACATAGGCTCCAGATTAATTTTAAGGGTACATTACTCGCAGCGCAAAACTCGAACGACCGCTCCGCGGCGTTTAATTGGACATTAATTCTTTCGCATACAGAACTCATAAGCGCTTATGAGTCCTCGGATTTCTTTAGTCTTTCCACCATTAGCTCGGTAGGCACCTCGCTGTTGTTATTGTCACTAAAGGCCCCTCACCCGTATGCGGATGTCAAAGGAATCGTAAATTAAACGGAACACCAGAAAATACGACGCCCGCGGTATTTTTGTTATCCTGGTCTCGACTTACGCTTTTCCGAAACTGTAATGCAATTAATGTAAACACGGCTCTAGCTGCGTTTACATGAATGAGACAGTAGATGTCGCATTCTTTAGCGTATCACGTTAGTTACTTTGCGACAGCGCTTACATCTGGAGCATTCCCCTTCGTCCAAAGAAAGCTGGAATTGTTTCCTCCGATTTGCGTTCCGCCATTGAGAGGAAGAGAGCACACGGCGGCAGCAGTGTCTCGTCCTCAATGCAATACACCAGCGTTTACATGCACTTTGCGCCAAGATTTACCACTCCTCGAACTATACCCTCTCCTGTGGCACCAATGCGATTAGCCGTCTTAGCGCATTACCATCGTTCACAAGAATGTGATGCACTAGAAATGCGATGCGATGCACCACTTGTCGCAATGATGAAAACTGTTTCGGTAGACACGTCTGAGCGTTTCGTCGCTACTTCTTTATTTCCTTTCCGCAGCCTCCGTTGTGCAAGAGCATCCTCTCGCTGAAGATGTACGCCGCCATGGCTTCAATCAATTGGATGTTCGTCGAAGGGCTTCTGCTGCACTCTCGCATCACCATCTGCATCTTCCGCCAGGACGCACCCTTCAAGCTATACCACGCCATCGGTTGGGGTGAGTCACGCTCTTTGATTCGCGCTTTACTCCTCTCTCGTTGGCCACATTTTTAGCTCGAAAAAGATAGTTCGCCAATTTCTCCTAGCAAAAACATTGAAAGAATGCCTAAATGTTATGGGTGGTATAAAAGTCTTTAGTTAAAATTCAAATACTGGCCTCCGGGCCTCTGTGTTGCTCTCGCACCTGCTACATCTCCTATATCAGGGTACCAAAGCCAGAGTCCATTATATAGGGAGTGGAGTGAATTAAAATAGGGACTGTGAACCCATGTCTGAAGGCCATCCGGGATCAGTAGGTGGTACGACTCCTCGAGGGTGGTGCCTTCTTGGATGTCTTGTGCGGCAGGGCACCTCCAAAGGAAATGTGCCGTGTTGACCACTTCTGTGGTGTTGCATGAGATCCTCTAATTCGTTTAGAGTGATTCAGAAAAGTGTGACATTACGTCACAACCTAACTATTCTTAAATTTTGCTTTCCATGTCCATCAGCAGACTTCTCATTTCGAGTAATTTTTCACACACTCGTAGCACCTTAGCGCTATCTCACATAGAAGTTAAATGGTATATTGCATGAAGCTCATGCTTCCAAACTCTCCATTTGATCCTCCAGCTAAAATCTGATCTCAAGGGAGAGGAGGGGGGGGGGTTCTGATTTGTTCGGGAAACGGCAGAAGGGTTAGCCAGAGTTAATATGTATAAGCGAGAAGAAAGGGGGTTAACCGAGGGGCCCGATTTTTATTAGTCTTATCATAAGAAGCCAACAAACACTGACACCAAGGACAACATAGGAGAAACTGCTTGTGCATAATAAATGAAATAAAGAAACGATAAATTAATGGAAATAAAGTGGATGAAAAAACAACTTGCCGCAGGTGGGAACCGAACCCACAACCTTCGCATTTCGCGTGCGATGCTCTGCCAATCGAGCTACGGCGGCGCCGTTTCCCCATCCACTTTCTTGGGTATTTATGTGTCCTAGTAGAACCCTGAGAGTGTTAGCTAGCGCCGCCGCTCATCGACCTTGGCGGCGGACTTGGAACGTCCTTTCTGCCACACGCGTCACGAGCACGTGATCTCTTTGGGTGAAAGCAACTGCTCATTAAACCCACACATACCTGAAGGCATATATATATATATATATATATATATATATATATATATATAGATAGATAGATATAGTGGGGCCACGCCTGGGAAGACGTCTGTTGGCTGGTTGTCTTCTGGTCAAATAGTCACAGTGGCTAGAGAGCTGACGTCTGATATGGAGTATGTTAGAAGAACGAGCAATTATTAGTGCAGAGGATGTAAGCAAAACAACATGTAGTCCAAACAACATCATCTAGGGCGTCAGTGTGCGTCGTTCTCCACACAGTATGTTATTATGTTCATATTTTATAGCACATTTATTCACCATCGGACTGACCAACTGACTGAGAGCGCATGCGCACACGACGTGCGTGGCTAGCATTTTCTTTTCAACCGTTGCGTCCTCGATACGTCGAGCTATGCACGCTACTTCGCAAAAATGACTGATTTACTCATTTTTATTATTCACTGCGAAATCTCAGCGAGCAGCCTTTGTCTTATGCCGTACCACAAGAATAAAGCTTTTCATTTGTGAAATGGAGCATGAAAGTTTACAAAGTAATAAAAAGCAGTTGCAGCTGAAAAACATATGCCGACCACCAAGTACACTTCACGCAACGATCTAGTGGAATCGGAAGACATCCAGCGAATTCCTTGTTATGTAAAAGATACCACATAAGTGAGATTTCCCGCGAATAAATCGTAGAGCACATATGTTTCGCTAAATGTGACGATGATAGATAGGCATGGATATTAATCAAGCTTAAATTTCTTTTAGCATGCTAAACAATTCTATTTATCGCTTGTTTCCCGACACTCGAACGGGAAAAAACAACGATGCTAATCATTGTCGCCTAACGTACTACCTCTCACGGCCAATTAGCCTTTACAAGTTGGATGTATGTGATCAGTCAGCCTCTCGAAGCCGGAACGGCAAATCTCAAACAAATATACGCACATATCCATTCTGGCTTAACTGACATACTGGCAGCGAATGCAGACACTACCATTCATTTTACATCATGTAAAAGTGTGAAGTGTGAAGCTCTTAGTGTGAAGCTCTACCGCACCAGTAGGTGCATTCATGTTAGGCGCACTCATGGCTACCTTAAAGGAGTCCTGAACACCCCTCGGGCTTGGTGAAAAAACGTAGTCCGCGCATAGTACGCGCTGCAGTGAACACGTCAGCCAAGTTTTGCAGTCGTCCCGTGGAGCTCGCAAGCCGATCGCGAAGTCACCTTTCAAATGCTCTATTTTCAACAAAATGCTGCTCCTTACCCTTTTCTGGCCACTTTATTTCGTAATATAGCAGATTCGCAGACAGAGTTGCTATTGGCCGATAGCTGACATCAATCATGAACGATGTCTGGATGAGTGCGCTTCTTCCTGCTGTTACTGTGTACATTTCGGCGCAGTTTAATAAACAGGCTGAAGTAAGCGAGAATCTATTTTGGATTTCCATATTAATTACGTACTTCCGGAAGAAGCCGACTGTCGTCTGTTCACGCTCGGCCGCGGCCGCCCGTGTAGGATTTAAACTTTGGCCGCTCTACTTATCGGTGTCGTAGCAATCGCGTCTCGCTAATTTCGGCTAGTTTTGGACGCTCAGCGGGCCTCTAGCCACACGAAACATTGAGTGCAGAGCACACGCACGCACGCCAGCACGTGCTGACTCCTGGCCGCTCCTGGTTATATAAACGCCTTGGCAGACTTGGCTCCGTAACGATCGTGCTATTGAAGCGCTTGAAAAACGCGCAAGTTGGATGCGGCTACTATCCGTCGGTCGAATCGTTGCAGGACAAAGCCGGTCCGCATCACGTAGCACAAACAGGCGGGAGCATTTGAGCGCGCGCTCTGGTCCTGCCGTGCACAAAGCAAACGCGCTGCTTCTGCAGATAGCTTGCGGTCTGCTACGCACCGTGGATATTGCGGCCGCCTCGGGGTGCCGCGATGAGTCCGCTGGCTGAGCGCATTGCGGCTCGCTGAAGACAACCGCGTGCGGCACGTCTGATGACCTTACGTTCGATGCGTCGTAGGCGCCAAAATCGGAAATAGTGACGTTTACGAGAACACCCAGAATCAAATTGGAACTGCGCGGCGTGGTGACGTTCGGTAGGCGGAACGTTGTGGGCATGCCCCGCTACGCCGTAGCCTTCGCAGTGCAAGGCACTGAAGAAGGAGCGGAAGGAGCGCAAGCACCGCGATTGCCAATAACTTCGCTTCTGCTGAGTGTACTGAAGTACTTTCTGCGGCGAGGTATTCCTGAAATAGCCTAATTTAACTTCGAATGCGTTTCTCTACTTGGATAAAAAGTTGTTCAGGGCCCCTTTAGCTGTTCTTTTTGCGCAGCCCTGAGGATTCGCATCACGTTGTTTACTGAGCTTCGACAATGAGGAGAGAACGGGGTGACGGCAAGGAGAGCAGGGATCGGAAAGGAGTAGAGGACTGAAGGGCGCACATGAGTCTAGCGGCTCATTAGCAACATAGGAATGACGCAGAATCAGGGATGCTATAGCTCGACAGTTACTCGAAGCAATTTGCGCTTCATCGTGTGCATTTTTCTACGCCACGCACCCTCCGTCACGGGGCTGTGTATGCTTTATTTACAGGCTCTTCTGTCTTCGCTGTGAGTGCCGGGCAACAAGGCCTTTTTAATTAGCGAGTGGAAAGCTTTCATCTCCATAGTGCTCACGTCGTGCGCATATTGAGACCGTCACGCATCTTATAGCACTCTTGTTACCTGATGTCATCTACAGCCGCTGCTTACTAGTTGAAATAAACTGTAGACGTTTTAGCACTTTCTGAACTTTTCAGCAGAATACTCCAGCCTTCTGTAACAGATGCGTGCCTGAACAGCATTTGGAATCCACTGATATACAGTGCACATCATAGACTCCAGAACGTCTGTCAGTTGTGGTTTAATTGGCGCATATATTTCCATTGTCAAACAACCCTTTGTATGTTGTTTGCTGTGACTTAAAGAGCTTGAAAGCACCTTGACGCGTTGACTGGATAGTCAGCGGTTCTTTTGTAGTGTTTCGTAGACATTGAATAACTTCAATGGTTTTTGATAAATTCCTGTGTTCACGTGCTTGAGCTGTAAGTCACAGTGGTGGCACTTTTTGTTCTAATAGCGTGGCGCACGCTCGAAATTAAAAACAGAGCACAATTCCTGCCATGCAGTGCCCTTTATAACTTCGCTATTATCTGAATATTTTCTGCCTAACTTGTGTAACTGCCGGCTCGAGAAACAACAGTATGTTTAACAAGTGTGCATAAATACTTAGGAATTCTTTTCTTTCTTTCCAGTTTTCACAAGCGTTAATTTCCGCGTGCGTGACTTACATGTTTAGAGGTCGTCTCCTGTTTTACTGGAAGCCGACATCAATATTTCATTTTCAATGTGGAACCTACAACAGCGAATCGTTTCCTATGCCTTACGAACGTTCAGCGCGGTGCACACAGCAACAAAGAAATGACGCGCCCATTGCGAGTCAGTCAAGCGAAAAGGTACGCGAGAGTGTTGGGCAACGCCTAATCCTTTACTGTCGTGAACGTGCGAGGTTGACGACCACCGGCGTCCATCCGCTCGCGGCGCGCCGGTGTGAGCCGCGCAGTTTATATATTGCGACGCGCATCTCAGTTTGTCCGCGCACTCTCTCGCGATCGCCGCGAGGCGAGTTCCCCTAGCAATTATGCAAAGCGCCCGAAGCAGTGCGCCACCGCCCAATTGAGAGGAACCGACCCTGCGGCGCCGGGCCGGAGCTGCCACTCCACCAACTGCCATCGATCGCTAGACGCTCGTGTTCTGGTCCTCAGCAGAAGAGAACTGTACTTGGTTAAGTATGTGTGTGTACGTGTTGGTATGAAGCAACGCTTACTCGCCCGCTATAGTACCGAGCGATTTGCCCGACAAACACGCGTACCTATAGAAAACCAGCGGAATGAATCAGAAAATTAAAAAAAAAAGACGAACAAAAGGGTATCACTGCGTGCAAGCATTGTTTCTCGAAGCTCTTGATGGTTCGTTTTCAATGTACGATATACAAGCCATCTCCTCTCTGCGTTCCGTACGTGGGTGAGAGCGCAGCAGTGCGTCAGCTCCACTAGCGAACGCAGCCGCCGCTTCCTCGTCACCGGCTGGTTATCGCGAGCGGGTCGTTACGCGCAGCAGAAGACGACGGAGCTATAGTTAAATCCCGATCACGGTGTAAGCTAATAATGGTATCTTACACCAGCATCTTTATCACTATCACCACCCCTTCATCTTGGGCTTAATTAGAGTTTTCGTGTCAAGGCGCAAAGGTAGGCTAAACACTGCAAAAGCAGATGTGCGATGCTTGCAAGGAACATCCCAGGAGCAGTTCCCTTCCCAATTTTTTTCGAGGGAGAGAGAGAAAGCGAGGCGAAGAAAGGCAGAGAGGTCAACCAGACAAGCGTCCGGTTTGCTGCCCTACACAGGGAATAGGAAAAAGGGAGAAAAAATAAGAAATGAGGAAGAGAGTGAGCACTGAGTGCACGTGGGAGGATGCGCAGGGACACTGTAAGCGCCCTCTCAATCCGGTGCACTTCAGGTAGTGTGCTAATGCACGAATCGTTTTTTGTGCCAGTGACGAGTGTGGCCACGGTCCGAGGGAGGCTCCTAAATATATTCAGGTCCCACGAGGGCCAATTTCCAAGTGTCGTCATTTAAGCGTTCATTTTCACGCACGTCGGTGTGTCACGACACGTCGAGCTTCACTGTGCCATGCTCGTTACTGAAATCGAAACACGCGAAACGACATTTAGAACTTCAGCGAGTTTATCACAGTTGCTCAAGCACAATGTCTGTCTCGCGTGTTCTTAATGCGACACGTGAGGCAAAGCTGTAAATGCGATATCATACTTTCTTCCCCGCTGCAGTTTACACAGAATTGCTTTGAAATGCAAACTTTGGCGGTTTCTGCGTGTGCGCCCTGATGGGCTGAGGTGAAAGCGCTCAATCACGCCATTTTTTTTTTTTTGTGAGATGGTATTACTGGACCGTCTAATCGCGATAGCGGTCAGAACGAACGCACACTGAGCAGGCCAATCTCAAACATATGTGCTTGTGGAAAGTCTCAGAAAAGTTACGCTGTTCACAAGTAGCTATGACTGGCTCTTATTAAGAAACATGATTCCTGTCGTGCTCGTTCTTAAATTTCTGAGTCTTTTTATTTCTTTATTTGTTGTATTAACATGAGCCGACAACAACCACTGCAGCGTGTGATCAACTGTGAGGAGCTTGAGCAACAGGACTCCGCCATCTGTGACTGTAATACATTTTTAAGCGTTCTATAAATACCCGGCGCATGCGCGAGTCCGCTCTTCTTTCTGTATTTTTTTTTCTTTCTTTCTTTCATCCGTCTGTTGCTTGTTATTTTTTCGTAACGTAATCAGCTGACAGTCAACACTGGCATGTTCTTTGCCGTCTTTGGTACTTTCCTTGCTTTTGTTTTGCACTCTTATTAATCGATTAAAATGACTGTTCTATCGGCAAACTGAAAGTATTCGCTAATGGCTGAAATGCTTTTTCTCCCCCCCCCCCCCCCCTAGGTCTTCCTTTAGTGTTCATACTGACATGGGCATATCTCATGGAACAAGAACTTCGCACAGCATGCTGGGAAGGCTACGGCGCCAACCGCTACGTCTGGCTCCTCATAGGACCGCGTCTTGTGGCCATTCTCGTAAGTCTCAGCTGGCTCTTACATCCATGCTTGCTATTAACAGGTCGGTCGTTGCCTGAAGTACATCGCAAAATACGCGCGCTTTATTTCCCTCTCGCTTGTTGCAGGTCAACTTTGTTTTCCTCGTGAACATCATCCGTATTCTGGTGACGAGGGTCAAGTCGGCAGTGTCAGTGGAAACAACTCAGTTTCGGTAAGCGAGCTGTTTCTTTGGCCACGCATGCTGTCAAACGGCGTGTTATAGTTATAAAAATGCCTACAAGACTTATTTGTCAAGAAGCTGCATAGGGTGCCAAAACCGCGACCTGATTATGAAGCACGCCGTAGTGGAGAGCTCCAGTTTAGCTTTGGTCACGTGGGCTTCTTTATTGTGCGCCTAATGTGCGCCGGACGGAATCGAACACACGACCTCAAGCTCAGCAGCGCAGCGCCATGACCTTCAAGCTATCGCGGCTGGTAAAGCTGCATAAACGGCCTGTGGGACTTATCGTCCATAATTAAATATTCGTAATCTATAGGCTAGTCGGTCCATATCCCGGAACCTCTAACCGCTTTCTGTCTTGTGGTGTTTGTACACCCACACTCACACTACTCACACTCACACTACTCACACTACCCACACTACTCGAACTCGCAGCATTGCCCCCCCCCCCCTCCCGCACACACACACACAACACACACACGCACACGAGAAAGTTTAATTTCCTCTCAATTTTGCGGCCGTTCACTCCGCAATTTATGTAGGAACATGGTGAAGTATCCACTGAACTTTTCTTCTTGATCATGGACGGAAATTTCCTTCCGAGGTGAGCATCCCCTGTGAGTAATTGACCTAAACAAACGTACTCTTGCACAGAATCTAGAGGTGGACATCCAATCACGTATTCTCGTTTTCTTTCCAGGTTGTTGAACATTACCTTTGTCTTTCCAATAATAGTCTCCAATTGTACTCTTACATTTGTCGGCTGAGGTCTTCCATCATTTGAATAAGCAATTGCACAAAGCCGCAACAGCCGAAGTCCAGCTTGAACACTCTGAGCTAATAGACCAGTGATCAGGCGATCGCATCGTGGGAGTATCATGAAACGTATTCGCATATCTTCGCTTTTGTAAGAGATTTACTGGCTAACCTTGGAGTGCTTGCCAGTAGCTCTAGCAATTTCTTTGCAGATAACGACACGTTAATCGCGACAGCGGCCAGTCGCGTGTACCTTCACTTCAGAAGGTGCTTATGTGAGTACGGGCACAGGTGCTTCCGTGCGATAAGTGCGTCCCATGCATCGCAATGCGTGTTGCGGTGCCCGCGCCGCGTGGTAGACGCTGATTTCGTCTGCAGCGTCCAGTGGCGGGTTATTCATGCGAGAAACAGCAGGATGTACTTTGTACAGAGGAGCAACTGGGGAGAGTTGGTAAAATCAAGTAAGCTCAAGTAATTTCCCCTATGTTGTCCTTGGTGTCAGTGTTTGTTGGCTTTTCATGATATGCATACATACATGCGTAAATGGCACGCGCGCGCGCGCCATGTATGGACACACACACACACGCACACGCACACGCACACGCACACGCACACGCACACGCACACACACACACGGGCAGGCGGTGTGCACTGCATGCCTCTCCGCAACCCCACCTCCATGCCTTGTGCGATTAACGTACGACCTATCGTACCCACAGCTGTATACAATAAGTTTTCAGTATGTTCCGCCAGGTTTCAGCAAATAGGAGCAGCCATGTTTAAGACTCGTCGCATGTGATATCGGACGTCACTTAGTACCACGCATCTCCTGCTGCATGTACGACCGGGCGCTTTCCATTCATATATTTAGACGAAAACTTAATGCGTGTCTCTGAAAAAGCGGCGAAGCTCAGCGAAGCGCGAGTTCAACGACAAGAAGCAAGCGCGTTGTGAAAAAAGAAAGAAAAAAAGAAGCAGTCTCGCCCGCAAGGCGAAGCATCGATTGCGATAGCAAATTAGTAGACAGTGATACGAAGTAAGGATAGTAGCTTTATCGGCCATATAAGTTTGGAAACATTCGCTTTCTAACTGAATTAACAAGCATAGTATCAGCGCGCGCAAGCAAATATGAACACATCACACTCGATGGGCGCGGACATTCGCTGCGAAAGGCTGGACACTGGTGCGAGCAAGCGCGGCAGCAGCAGCGAGCGAAGTGACTTTCGTGCGCTCTATCACTTCAACCCAAGAGCGGCGTGAGCACTGCGCGCACAAAGGTATGAGCCGTCTACAGACCCCTTTCAAGATGCGGCGCGCGCGAGAGCGCTCGCCCGTGCCAAGTGCATACTTGGCGGAGTCGAAGCCGCCCGCGCTGCCTCTCCGCTTTCCTCCATACATGGCGCGCGAGATTAAGCCGCGATCGTCAATTCCCCTTGCGCCCGGTCGCGAAATGCGCAGTTGCTGCTAGTGTCCCTGCATATGCTCCCACAGGGATAAGCAGGAACACTAGTTGCTGCCGCAGTACAACGCCGACCCCCCTCCCATCCGATCCCCCCACGGCTTTTCGCGCGACTGAAGACGGCACGTTTTCTCTCCGCTTTCTTCTTCGCGCGTGCAAGACTGGGTCGCGATCATTGGCTTTCCTCGCGTGCTTTCACTCGCAGATACCGCATACGACGCGCGGCGATGGTGTTAACGCACTTGGACTTTATACGGAACGTCACGGCGACGGCGACGGCAGAAATGCGCGTGGAGTGTCCATATAATTGCTATCGCAATGAAAAAATATTCCAACACATCCATCTTACAGCTGGCCCTGCGTGGCCAGCTGACGAAATCTAAGCAGAAAGCTGCGTAGGCGGCTACTTGCGCCACTGGTCTGAGTTATGGTCCCCCGTTGCAGCTTCTCGTGCGATATTACGACAGGCGAGGCTAATTTCTTTCTGCCGTGACCCGGGATGACCGCATCAGTGCGCATTTAGAGTGGTACGCTGGCTCGCAGGACATCGTATTACTGTAGCAGAACGTGTCATTGAAGAAACGAGCCAAATATATTATGTTTAACATGGGCATTCTTTCGTACGATTTCTACAAAAAAGTATAAAGTGCAAAGTTGCAGACTTGAACTAATTATGTAGTTAGTGAAAATATTTATTGTCCTTGTGTGTACCGCACGACAGAAAATGCAATGCAGAAAGCTGAGCGATGAGGATAGAAAGGACTTGTAGGCCTTTAGTTAGAAGTTAACCATTTTTGCTTTTGTTTTGTTTTTTCAATTCCAATCTGGCTAGTGCTAAGCTCTAATGGCGTAGCGGCAATGGGCCGCTACGCCATTAGATGGGCCGCTACGGCGCTAGATGGGCCGCTAATGGGACGCTATGCCATGCTGAGTGAACATGGTCATCATGTGCCGCGAATTATCACACGCCGAGGCTCTGAGACATGTCTGAGAAGAAAGATGCCTGCAGAAAACGTCACATTATTTGGTGTTACAGGCAGCCTTGCTCGGAGGCTCCAATCTAAATAGACAGAAACGGAAGGACCTATTTTTTTTTTTTTTGGTGGGGGGAGTGTAGTCACGGCACAGCATTTCATGAGGTTTGTTGCATTACAAAAAAAGTTAAAATAGAATGACTGTGAGAAGCACGCACGCACGCGTGCACACACACACACGCACGCGTGCACACACACGCACGCGTGCACACACACGCACACGTGCACACACACGCACACGTGCACACACACGCACACACGCACACGCACGCACGCACACACGCACACACGCACACACGCACACACGCACGCACGCACGCACGCACACACGCACACGCACACGCACACGCACACGCACACACACACACACGCACACACACACACACACACACACACGCACACACACACACACACACTGCTCAAGCATGACATGCGGAAATAAAAGTGGCACAAAGCGAGAGTGCAATGAAGAGAAAGCACTCTGACGAGTCGGGGAGTTTGAAACTTCCGCACAGCGTCTGTCACTCTTATGCCCTTGGGCAGCATATAAACTTCTCGAACCCTTCTTTCTCTTTTCCTTTTATAAAAACTGCAAAATCACTCCCCAGCATTCTCAGCCTCTTCAACGGAGCCTCTGATACTTCGCAACGCCGAGACCCATCTTTGGCGTATGGACGGTAGCGTCGCATCTGCCTCGCCCACAGCCGGCAACTCCACGACAGCAGGGGTAGTGCCATCAGCGCCGCCTCGGGCATAACCAGCCACTGTTATCTGCGAGCTCCTTTACCAAGTCAGTCGCAGGCTGAGCTCTGCAGCAGAGTACCGCTTGGAAGAGACAAACGGCAAGTCGGCTGCAAAATGCGGACTAGCAGGTTTCGCTCGACAGCTCATTCGTTCATCGCTTACGACATTACCCGAGGGCTCTAGCAGAGAAGAAAGAGAGACGGTTACTGCGAAAAAGTAGTGCGACCTGGCTGAAGGTGGACGTGATAGAATGTCAAGGGAGAAGGGAAGAGGGAACATGAGTACAGAAAAGGAGCAGGTACAGAAACACGGAAGGCGGTGCAGCGTTACGCACGCGTGGGGGGAGGGCGACAGTCGAGCTTCGCGACTGTAACGTTGTTGCACTCCACCCTTTAGCATCCAGGTGAAACAAGCGTGAAAATACTTTGTTTAATTACCCTCACTTAATACAAAGTGGCGGCAATTTCTCTGTGGTGCTTGCGCAATTTGGGCGCTCTGGTTCATCAGCTCCTATCGCCGCCCGCGGTGGAGTCTTCTCTTCTCTATACTCCGATGGTCTTAAGAGGACGCTACACGTATGGAACTCATTCCAACGCGTATAGACGGAAAAGCACTTCCACTCGATATGCGCTGGACTGATTTCGATTAGTCGTGCTGCATTTAAAAGAAAATGCCGATGTATAATGAATTTTGCGCATATTGAAATGTGTGTGAAGCTAAGCTTTAGTTATCTGCTTTTTATATGCTATAAAACAATTAGTCTTCAGCAACGCGTTTTGCAGCAGAGTGATTCTGCGCCTGGCCGACAAATCAGCAAGACGTGGAAACGCCAACCAAGCGACTCACGTGATACACGCGGCCACTAATTGCATTATCTACGATATTAACCATCATTTTAACGAAGCCCTTTCTTACCATTGCACTATCACCTAGACGAGTCAAATTTACTCGGCCAGAAACCATTTGAGCAGACGCCCTGAACCTCGTGATCAAAGGCATAAAACGATCCCCTTTAATAAAGAAATTATGGGCTCAGAGGTGTGTATTTGTTGCTGTGATGACATTTAGATAGCGTTTGTTGTCTCACTGCGTGATTTCGCAAATAACAGAGGCGGAAACTGGTAGATCTGCAGGGGTAGTATAGATGGAGATACATATAAGCCGAATTGTTATGAGTACTGTCCTGTGTAGGAGCTATTTGAGAAAGACAGCAGCAGCAGCCACAGTGAGCAAAGTAGGAGGGTTCGCCTAGAAAGCTGCGCAAAAAAAAAAAAAAACAGACAGAAAGCTAGAAAAGATCAGAAGAAAGAATGGAGCATCAGTTTCGCGCCTCTTCTACGCAGCAATAAGAAATCATGTCAAGATTTTGCAATCTGCACCTATTCGGACACCAGAAATAAACTAAATTGATGTATTATGCACCACTCCGACGTATACTAACGATTTGAGAACAGAACGCGCGCGAAGCTCATGTAAGCGATATAAGAGTTTCACATGAATTGCAAACTAATGCATCCTGTTGCATTGTTTTAGGCTATCTGGAATGGTTTAGGCTATTTGACATGTACAGCTTACAGAATTGTGAGGTCTGGTTTTCATGCAACCTTACGCTGTTGTAAACTTCGTGCTATAATTTTATTTAAGTTGTGGGATCTACCGCCGTGATCTGCGCCAGCTTATTCTCAACGTTTGCTTTAATTCTGTCGCATTTCTTCTTTATTATTCTATATTCAATTAACCGGTTCTGGGCCGATCCCCAAGAATCTTCTTGTTCTTGTTCCCTAGTGAAATGGCAAAAACCACTCTGGGGGATAGGCCATGAATCGGGCGGTGAAGGAACTGTTAGCATTTTTTATATAAATTTGGTTGGAATGAATGGTCTGTGCCCCAAAATTCAAGGCCCTGCATCTACATCTCAGGGACAGACAAAGCGACATCGCGGCTAGTACGTAGAAAACGATCAACCCTCCACCCTAAATCATTCAGGCGACCTTATTTCTTTTAAATCTGGTCATCTGTTCATGTTGTTCCAGTTCTCGAATAATAATTTCCTCCCAAATGTTTGTTCTCACTTGTCTAGTTATATATTTGTTCTTACAAGTGCGTTCAAAGCCCCACAATTCTTAGCCCATTTCCTGTTGTGGGCAAGTGCTATATCGTGAAAGCTCATCATCATCATCGTCTCTCCAGCTGCCGGTGGAGGCCTGCTGGCCGAGACTGCGGGGTTTCCTCTTCGTCACAATGTTAATTATGAATTGTTGACAACTTTCATAATGTTTCGATGCCACAAATCAATATTTCACTTAAACAATAAGTATACAGTTTATCTTTCTCTCTTAAAAGCAGCAAATTTCCCTGGGATTCATAGAGCGGTCGCCTGCAATTAGAGTATTTCTATATTTTCACCAGTGGCGTAGTAACTATTTATCGAGTGGGGGGAGGGGAAGGGAGGCAAACCGCAAACGATATGACCTCTGTCTCTCTCTCTCAGTGCATATATATATATATATATATATATATATATATATATATACATGTACATACATACATACACTGTTGCATTATCTTCTTCGTGTCGAAATCCTCCACTGACGCTCCCAACTAACCAGAACTTGATGTTCACTTCAAGGGTGTCCCTTTCACGGGGTTTATAGATACCGGAACCCAGGGCCGCTATATTGTAGCGATGCCTTATGCCTTATTCTATGCTATTCTTATCATCCACCACACACGGCCAAATGATCACGTTGATAATGTGGGCTGTCCGTCGCTCTGACCAGTGGCCAAGCGCGAGAAGCCTGAAAAGGCATAGAATCGAAAAAGGCATCGCTACAAGATACCGGCCCAGGAGTCCATAATGAGTTGTAACCTCCGCCGTCAACTGAAGAAGGTTCTCACGCCTCCTACTACTCGAGCCGTACACGTGGCGGATGGTAGCACTGTTGAAGTCACCGGAGCGTGTACTTCCCGTATCAGTATCGCCGACCGCCACGTTCCTGTTCTTTTTACAGTGCTGACCAATTGTCCCCATGACCTAATCCTTGGACTCGAACTTCCTCTCCTCGCGCATATTCGTGCCGAACTGCCGAACAACTTTAGTACGACCGCCTTCGTCCGCCTGCCACCTAAAGCCTTGACTTTCGTCGATTTGCTATCATCTTTTTCTGTGCCCGATGGTGATTACGTCACCATACCTGTTTCTGATGTCCTTTTGATGCGCAATATCACTGTGACCCACTCCGTCGTCACCGTCGCCGATAACCGGACATGCCTCCCCGTCGGCGATTTTGGCCTGACAAAGGAAGTTCTACCCCAAGGCATATCGGTTGAAACGCTGCGTGCTATAGGAGATGAGCACGTCACGACGTTTTCAGTGGACGTCTGCTCAGATTCTTCACAATGTCCACAGGATACTATTTGCCCTGACGCAACATTTCGTCCCATGATTGCTGCGGACCTCTTGTCTGAGCAAGCAGCAGCTCAGTGTCGCCTTTTGGTTTCCTACCACGACATCTTCGACCTCAACTATCGACAATTGGGCCAGACTTCAATTGTTAAGCATCACATGAATACTGGTGATGCCCGTCCTATTCATCGCCGGCCATATCGAGTTTGTGCTTCAGAGCGCAAGGTTATTCAAGATGAAGCGAACAAGATGCTTGCCAAAGGTATTGAACCTTCGTCGAGCCCTTGGGCGTCGCCACTGGTAACTTGTTAGAAAGAAAGATGGCACTTAGCGTTTCTGCGGAGATTATCGTCATATAAACCGCATTACCAAGGAAGACGTCTAACCCTTGCCTCGCATTGACGACGCCCTCGACTGTCTTCACGGTGCCAAATACTTTTCATCAATAGAGCTTCGGTCTGGTTATTGGCAAATCTCTGTGGATGAAAAGGACCAAGAGAAGACCGCGTTCGTCACCCTTGATGGTCTATTTCAATTCAAAGTTATGCGATTCGGTCTTTGCAACGACCCAGCAACGTTCAAATGCATGATGGACTCTTTGCTTCAAGGGTTCAAATGGTCAACATGCCTCTGCTACCTAGACGACGTTCTCGTATTTTCACCTACATTTGAGACACACCTTGACCGCTTATCAGCTGTTTTTCAAGCCTTGCGCGTGGTTGGGCTGCAAATAAGTTCATCGAAAAGTCATTTCGGTCGTCGGCAGATTACAGTGCTGGGCCACCTCGTCGATGCTTCCGGTATTCAACCAGACCTGGGGAAAAATCGTGCCGTCACGTCTTTTCCTGTACCTCAGTCTGTCAAAGACGTCCGAAGTTTTGTAGGACTCTGCTCCTACTTCCGACGCTTCGTTAAAGACTTCGCAGCAATTGCCCGACCGCTTACTGATTGAAGAAGGACGTGCCGCTTACGTGGGGCCCCGCTCTAGCTGCCGCGTTTGCTCAGCTCATCAGCATTATCACCACGCCACCTATACTGGCCAACTTTGACCCATCCTCTCTTACAGAGGTTCGTACCGATGCCAGTGGTCACGGTATCGGAGCTGTCTTAGCCCAGCGCCAACACGGTCAAGATGGTGTTATAGCCTACGCTAGCCGCCTCCTCAAAGCAGCGGAGCACAACTATTCGATTACAGATCGTGAAGGCCTGGCTCTCGTCTGGGCGGATTCCAAATTCCGCTAGAACTTGTATGGCACACACTTCTCTGTTATAACGGACCACCACGCGCTCTGCTGGCTTTCCTCACTCAAGGATCCTACCGGCCGGCTTGGTCGCTGGGCTCTGCGGCTGCAAGAATATTTCTATGCAAGAGCCGGGCCGATTACATCAAGGCACAGACTGTTTATCACGCTATTCAGTGGACGAACCACCCGCCGACCTTACCCCGATGCCGACGCTTGCGTTTTCTCCGTTTCTCAGCTGCTACGCGTTGCCGACGAGCAACGCCGTGATGCCACCTTGCGCGCCAGCATTGATGGCTTCAAATCTCCGTCTTCTTATTCGTCCCTTCACCTATTTGTTCTCAGGGATGGTGTATTATACCGGCACAATGTACGCCCCGATGGTCCTGCCCTACTCATCGTCATTCCTAAGCACCTCCGGTCAGCTGTTCTCCAAGAACTTCACGATTTACCAAGGGCAGATCACCTTGGCGTCTCCCGCACCTACAACCGGATTCGCCGACGCTTCCTTTGGCCGGTACCTTGCCGCTCCGTCCGGAAATACGTTGCGGCATGTGAGAAATGCCAGCGCCGAAAAACACCACCGACGCTGCCTGCCGTGTGCTTTCAACCGCTCGACATTCCTTCGGAGCCGTTCTTTCGCGTTGGCCTGGACTTACTTCGCCCTTTCCCTCTGTCCACATCTGGCAACAAGTGGGTCGCTGTGACTACGGATTACGCCATCACCAGAGCCCTTCCAACGAGCTTCGCCACAGACGTCGTCAATTTTCTTTTACGTGACGTGATTCTGCAGCATGGCGCTCCACACCAACTGCTCAATGACCGTGGTCAGACAGTCCTGCTCAACCAAGCACAAGCTGACTAAGTCTTACCATCCACAGACTAATGGTCTAACAGAGCGTCTGAATCGTACCCTAACAGACATGCTTGAAAAGTATGACTCGTCCGATCATACTGATTGGGAACTTGCCCTACCCTATGTCACTTTTGCATATAATTATTCGCGTCACGACAGTGCCGGTTATTCCCCGTTCTTCCTGTTGTTCGGCCGAGAACCTACATTGCCACTGGACGCATCCCTTCCATCCGCCGCAGCAGAGGCCAGCGAGTACGCACCTGACGCCATCACCAGGGCAGCCCAAGCGCGCGAAATTGCCCGCGCTCGCCTCCTGAACTCGCAAAAGAAGCAATGGCGTTTGCACGATCGCCAACACAGAGACGTCCACTTTTAGCCTGGATCTCTGGTACTCCTGTGGTCCCCTACTTGTCGTGTTGGCCTGTCAGAAAAACTCTTGTCTCGGTATACTGGCCCATATCGGGTACTGCGTGCTCTTACTCTAGTTACCTACGAAATCGCGCCAGTCAGTACCAGTGCCTCATCTGTCCCGAATTCCACTGACGTTGTGCATGTCGCACGCCTCAAACCATTTACTCTCCGGTTATCACCGATATTTAGAAGCACCGAGACGATGCTTCTGCCGCCGGGGGTAATGAAGCATGCATATTGCGTGTTTCTTGTGCACGCGATGATGCACGCGGGCGCCCCGACGAAGACGACGATTGCTCTCTGGCTCTCGAGCTGTCAGCTGAACTGGCCAGCGCTGCATTATCCTTTGTAAATATACTTTGTAAATAGCCTCCAGTTGTTAATCCTGAGTTTGCGTAACAATATATATATATATATATATATATATATATATATATATATATAATTGTGAAGAAAACGAGTGTCTTTTCTATTCGTTTCACGTCTCTACACTTCAAAGGCTCTGTTGACCGGTATGACTCAGTCAACTAATAATGTTGTACAGGTTGCTGCAAGGAACCAACCTTCCAGTAATTTACGAAAAACAACTGAGTGGCGTAAGATTGATTACGTTCATACATGCAGTCTCGTTGCTCTTTCGCAGCCTTTATCACAAAATTGACGCAATAAAAACGTTCATAGATTCTTGCACCACAGATATAGTAATAGGTACGGAAACGGGGCTTTCCAGTGACATCACAAACAACGAACTTGCACCTGACCCATCTTTTCAATCTTGCCAAAGGACCGGGAAGGCTTTCGAGGAGGCGGAGTTATTATAGTCATTAACGATGACTATCAACCGTCGCTAGCGATAGTCCACTCTCCCCTCAGTCAGTGTTTGTTGGCTTCTTATGATACATATTATATATATATATATATATATATATAGGTCATTCCATCTCAAGTGTATCCGTATTTTTTCGACCATCTGCCGTTCTGCTGAAAAAAATAATCACTGTTTTACCTCAATGTGGAAAGTAATTATTCAACCGATCTCTTTTGAAAAAAAAATTCTAATGACGTGAGGACGCTTCGAAGGTTGCGCACACACGTGAAACTATGCCAGGGAGAAAAATTTCTACAAAGTTATTGTTTTGACCTGTTTCTACGACTATATTTATACGGTCGCCAGACGGTACTCTTTCATGACTATCGTCGTTTATTACTTTTTGTTTTAATTTCCATAATTTTTAGCCGTAAGGAAAAGCCGACAATAGCCTTTTTGATTATTTTTATAAAAAAGGTAACATTTCCATGAGGAAGATATTCACAATATGGGCTTGGTATCTGTGTATACTAGATGATAGAAATACTCTGATAAGAAATAAAGCCTAAACTTTCGCTTTATGTCATGGCAAAAATGAAAAACAAAATACGTTCTGACTCAATTTGTGGCTTCATTTTCACAATGTAGCGTTCCAAGTAGAAACATGGCTTAGTCAGCATTGCATAGTACGCTTTGCTGCCTATCTTTGTAGAAAGATTTAACGGATTAAATTTTGTTTTAGGCGAGAAAAAAATTTTTGAACTGCACAATCACAAGTTTGCGCGGAGCTTCTCTTTGTTTCGCCTTCACTGCGCAGCACGTCAGTCGGCATTTCAGCCTGGCTCATCTTACATATTTATTCTTTTTCTTTTTGAAGAGAAGGTCTTCTTTGGCGACATCAGGTTGATTTGGGGTTCGTGGGGACTGAGTTTCTGGCCACTGTCATCTTGTAAAATTAGATGATTTGAGGCCTTCTATAGTGCACGTAGGACAAGAAAATAGGCGTCTGAGTTAAGCTTGGAACGAAAAAGACGCACAAAGTTTGCGTACAACTATGTATCACACGTACAACTTATCAATCACACGTAGTGAACCATGGGGCCTAAAAATTATTTGATTTTGCATTTATTTCTTGCAACTATATAAACCTCAAGATGATATAGGGACAAAAGGCAATGAGTGCATCACAAAGGTCCCGGTTCCGACCCAGTAGCACCGGTACAGCCACATAAAAAATGCACATTTGCTACAAACAATTTTAATAATTTAACAAAGAATTCTTCTTGCTGTTTAAGTCTACACCATAAATGTATCACTAGTGTAGGTAATAGTATTGTCGCGGTCATACCTAACTAAGTACAATAAACATAAATTACTTGCAATATTCACAAGAAAAAAAAACAGCAGATGTGAGCGACCTTGGAGATTTACAACCCGATTTCCAGCGACACTGTTTCTTTTGAACAATTGCAATAAAAGTTTGAGTTTGTTGTAACTATATTCCACACTTTAAAAAGTTGCCGGTATGTATATGACTGTTCCGTTTGAAACCTTGCCCGCGTTTAATGCTTACTTTGGAGCTCTTTTTGTCGGGAATTCTTAAAAAGCCAGTACTCAGTTAACACACATGTTACTTGGCCATAGCACTTACCACGGCGCACTCCCTCCGGGCGGGATTAAATGACAATTTGCCCCCCCCCCCCCTCTTTTGAAAGTTGGGGGCAATACTCCCCATGCCGCCCCGTACATAGGCCTGTGATTTTCACATGTTTTCTCGGTGAGAAAGCAGGATTCAGTGTCGTGATAGCGCTTGCTCCTCAATCGTTTGTTGATTCGAGCTCACGCAAGTTGTAAATTCTCACTGACCTGCTTGGTTTCCGTCTGAACGATATGATGGTATATTCAGAAGCATATCCACTGTAGAGGATGGACCAGCATATTGGGGCGTGTAGAACGAAGCTTAGAAGGATCCAAAATTTTAGTTACGATATCTTAGTTTACGTGCCGCTTTAGAGTTTACGCTTCTTTTAGACATGCCTCTTCATTTGTGACGTGCCTTTCTTGTTTTCTTATTGACGGGTCAGTCCCGCGAACATGAGCCAGCGGGGATTGGTTGGTTTAAGAAGAGCTCGCGGGACTTGCTCGGTCAGCTGTCGGGTCTTTCATCGCCGTTAAAATAAAGTGGCGCATTTTATAACCATGTCTGAATGACGTGAATGATTGACAGTTTCATTTGTTACAAATGGAGCATAGAAGAAGCTTTAAAACACCTCCTGTGTGACAGCATATCATACAAAGACCAGAGCCTTGCCGTTTTGACAGCTTTAAGGAAATTAGATGATCACCCCTTTTTCAGAAGAGAAGATCTTGGAACAATGGCCTCATGCGTCTGCGATTCTAGAAGCCACGGAACCGCTTCCGTGTTGAGATGCAGCTGGCTACCGCTTGAGAAGAACCGAACAAGAAACGCTTCACTCCATGTCTGTCCGCGCACGCATAGAACTTCTGGTTCTTATCTGTCACTCCACTTTATCATTCCCTAGTGCAAGGTAGCCAACCGGGCTCACCCAGGTTAAGCTCCCTGTGTTTCCAATATCACTTCCCTCTCTCCTTACTATGTGCTCACTGATCACGTGCATGCGCAACAAACGTGTATATCTGCGTTACGCTCGCTAAAAAACTAGGCAATTGGGTCATCATACGTGTGCAGAACGTGTTGGTTCGCCCGAGTGCTCGGGATCAAATACTCACCGCAAAGCTCGTATTTTGATGGTGTCGAAATGCGAAAACGCCCGTTTGCTGTGGATGTCGCGCACTATAAAGAATCTCAAACGGTCAAAATTACTCCGGAGTCCTCACTATGGCGTGCCTCATGATCATGCCTTGGTTTTGGCACGTAAGACCCCAGAATTGAACTTTATTGGTTCTATTTGATTTTCCACAGATACATGGCATGTAATTTAACTTTGATCTTCATCATGGCTGTGTCTCCGGTCATTGCCTGACCGACTTTATCCTACTCCAATCAACAGCGCGTGCTACTATATAGGACTCTTATCCGGGATAAATTTGTCTAGCAAAGTATATTCCATAACTACACACCCCGATCACATACCTGCACTTTTTGTCAACTCCGAGCGCTCGTCTTCCCGCCCGCTTGCTTCGTGCGTAGCGACATTCCCGTACAAACTACGAGCTAAACGTACCTAATGACCTTATCCCGGCATCCACGGCGCGGCCTCACATGAGAAATCAGCCGTAGTAATTAGGAGTCGAACTCATGAATATTTCACAACTCGGAACTCGAGACGTAAATCCAGTCCGCCTGTCGACAGCCTGCTATGCACTCCTCCAATACCTAAGCTTTTGTGCGTGTGCGCATCTGTGCGTATGTCAGTCTCTCTGTGCGCGCGTGTTATTCGCGCTCCTACTGCTGAAGGCGCAAAAAAAGTCGTGTCGCTATCTGCGTGTATTCGTCAGCATTGCTCTTCCGTTCAGTCAGCAGTGCACCAGATCACATTTCTTTCGCAAATGAGCAGTACGTCTAGTCCTTAGCACTGGCTTTCGAAATGACGTTGAGCGCAGTATCGATCACAGCGCTCCCGGCATCACTCCTCTAAAATGTCGACGTCCATCGCGGGACTTGCAATTAACAGCGTGTTCTCAAATAGTCCAGCTGTCCGAGGTTGCTCACGTGTCAAGGTTGTCATGGCCATAGCGCACGCGTCAAAGCATGTCATGTCCCGCGCTTCGTTAGATTACGCTTAATTCCTACAGTGCCTGGGCTACCTGCCGCATACGTCAGCTCATCGGCTATCGAAAACGCGTAACTTTATGAAAACAAGGAAAGTATTGAGCACATTTCGTGTCTACACCTCGCGCTTTAGAAAGTCCGTGCTGGGCTTTCGTGACTGGCATGCGAGAGATTCTGCCACGATGGACACATTGTTCTTTAACCTATAAGCTAAGCTACACATGGTTACATCAGTTTGCTTAAGTCTGGTAATCAGTCTATTTTCAGCACATATTATTGCTCGTAACAAGTCGCAGCATATTGAGCTTATTAACTTGCTTTTACGTGTTGGGGCATCTTGCCAACTGGACAAAGTGCGACAGCAGCTAAACGACTCCGACCACCAGTATGTCACCACCACAAGTTACGAAATGCTGTGCGTGCGCACATAACGCAACTCCAAGGGTGCATCACGTCGTGTAGGAATGCGCAGGAATAAGGACATTCTCAGAGAAGCACCGCGCCAAGGTGGCGACCTCCTTCGATGCAGTGAGGCACGTGATGCCGCAAATATGGCCAAGTGTTCCTTCACGGGGTGGACAAGGGCAACTCAAGCTTGTAGCCGACTACTGTAGTCTACAGCACAAATTCGCAAACAGGACTTTAAGAAGGCAACGGGATTCATGGCTTACTACCAACTGAAATCTTTCTCTGAGGCACAGGAAGTATGTGAAATGGAAGACATGAAAAAATTCACACGTTAAGATTCTCACGTAAATGTAACTGCCGGTTGGCCTAAGAAGCGATAGCAAACTTACTTTCTAACAGTATAATGGAAGAATACAGATAACTTTCTTCGTCTTTTCTTTTTTTGAAAGCTGTTACGTTTACCCAGGCGTACTGTTAAGACAAGCGTTTTATCGCTTCTTATGCCGGCCCTCAGTTCTATCTGAAAATGCTTACATGTGCATATCCCTTCCCTATGCCATTTCCATCCCTTCCCTATGCCTTAAGGATTTCACTTGTTAGCCATGTGTCGTGTTGCCATTTCGTGTCGTGTCAGTAAATTTTTATTCGGTACGCTGCTGAATTGATGAACCAAATAGTTAAGATTTGAGCCGTTTTTAAAGTCGACGTTTTGAGAAGAGGACCTGTTTCATTGCTGAAACGTTGGCTCCAGGCTCAGGCTTCCTGTCTTTAAATTAAATTTATATGTCCATTAAATATAAACTTAATTAAAATTATTTCTGAGTTTGGGGCCTCAAACCATGATATGATATGGTTTTTTATATGGCATATTGTAGTAGAGAACTCCAAATTAATTTTGACCAGTTGGGTCTCTAACGTGCACCTAAATCTAAGTACACGTCCTTCTTTTTTTGCATTTGCGTTTCTGCGTGAGACAGCGCAAGACTTACTGCGCATAATATTGCGCCGGCCCCGATGCTACATGAGAAATAACATGCACCTGAATAACTACGATTGGCTGACGCGCTGATTCGCTGACGAATGGCAGCTGATCTGCAAAACAGCCACCCTGCTGAAACAACCCAAACAAAGCCAGTGGCAAAACGCGAATGGCCAGAGCAGGAAATAAAGAAAAAGCTGCCTTTACACTTCACCACCGGGGACGCCATATACATGAAGTAGAAAGTTGACATCCACAGACTACTATGACTTGCTGATGACTTGGCGAAACCACTGGGAAATATACACTAATGTATCTTGCTTGAAATGTTGGAGCACCAAGTACTCTTGAATTTTGCAAGGTGTATGTTTCGCACAAAACATCATTTCAGCACTCTGAAATTAATAAAAGTGTTTATTAAGCGTGTTCTGCTAACGAATGCACCTATTTTCAAAATCTTCAGAGAAAGTAAGGGTGCAAAAAGGGTGCTTCTACATCCAATCTACCCTCGAGAGAGTAATTTTCCTGAATGTGCAAGTGGTCAAAATTATACTGGAGCCCTCCGCTACGGCGTCTTCCCTCATAAAGCATGAACCACTGCGTCCTTTAGGGATGTTGAACCCCTTCCCCTCCTTAAAAAAAATCAAGTCGCTTACTTTTGTTTATTCGTCTCTCGGCTTTTCCTGCGTCCCGTTCCAGTGCCTTCGCTTGTCTCTTGCACCTACATGCGTGCGCGCAGCGCTAAGAGTCGGCCACCCTGTGTTCCCCCTCTGCGTGCGCAGGAAGGCAATCAAGGCGACGGTGCTGCTCTTCCCTCTGCTGGGAATCACGCACCTCCTGTTCTGCATCAACCCGCAAGACGAGAACATGGGTCTCAAGGAGGCCTACATGGTCATCAACGCCATACTCCAGTCCTCACAGGTAAGCGATGCGGCCACGTCGAGCCAGCGTTGCTGCCAGCTCGCTTCCTCTCTCGTTTTTTTTTATTATTTTTTGCTTCTCACTGCATTAGAAGGCTATTAGCGTAACTGGATTGCTAGCTGACGCCGGAGGCTGCGCTCTTGTGCGTCCTTACGTTTATCCGCCCCACTTTTTCACTGCCGCCAATTCTCTAGCCATACAGGACGGCAAAAGAAAAAAGAAAAAAAAACAGATAGGGAAGTGTTTGAAGTCGTGCGTTCAGCCCGAACGTCCATGGCGCGGGTCGAGCGCGGCCGGCACACCTCCTATGCTTTTAACGAGATTTTTCCCAGAGCTGGCAGTGGCCGGAGACTGCACGAACCGTGTCCGCGCTTCGCGTCCTCCTAATCACCCAAGATAATCAGTCTCGATTGCATTAAATGGAGCATATACTCCAGTTTTGCTTATATATATATATGGGTGATTATGCATCACTGTGCTCAGCACTACCCACGTATCATGAGTGGCGATGGCAGTTCGAGCTGAGCGCGTTATCGAATCTCTTATCCTTCTTTCTTATTATTATATTTGCATATATGGCTTGCCGTGCACCTTAATATGCGCCGTCGCTTCTGTTTGAGCCTAAACGTTTATCCCGATCACTAGAAAAATAAGCGGGATGGTGATCGCTCGATATAAATATACCTTCAAGATCCTGATGTTTGTGTAAGCCATTATTCAAAGTGGTGGGAATGGAAGCATCGTAAGCACTTGCACATTTATATTTTCCATCGCACGTCACATAGGCGTACCGTAATCTGTTTGCTCGGCACAAGAATGACGCAGAACTTAAGATGATTTAGTTTTACGTAATAGGCAGCAAAGCGTGGGATGGGAGTGCATGAGATGCCGTAATCCATATCCAGGTGCTTTACGCCAAACTGTGTCTTGCGTAGTTCAGTGTTGCCTCGCATTTGTCGAAGCATAGAAGATCGACTGTGAATATCCTTTACTCAAACCATCGAACGCGGTCAGTGCGTATCAACTTGTCTATTTGCAACTTCATAGTTGTGGCATAGTTGGGCTGCTAATCATGAGGTCGCGAGATTGAATCCCGGCCACGGCGGCTGCATTTCGATGGGGGCTAAATGCAAAAACACCCGTGTATTTAGATTAGCGTGCCTCATAATCAGATCGCTGTTTTGGCATGCAAAACCCCATAATATGATTTTTTTAGTGGTGCGCTGCTTTGCCACGGCATAGGTGAACGTTTTTTTTTCTTTTCTCTCTCTCTTTCTCCTCCTTTTTTTATTTGGAGCAGGAAGCAGTCGGAAAGCAATCATATTCAAATTTGTTTTTCGTTTTCTTGTGTTTTTGCTAGTAAAGCCCAACTTTCAATTCGAACCTTGAGTTTAGAGACTCATGAAAGTGGCGATGCCACTGAGGCGATGCCGCCGACGACAAACATCTTCAAATGACACCTCCTTTTGCTGGTCTCTTCTAATGCCGTGAACTCCACCCCCCCCCACCCCCCTCGCAAACGCTGGTGTTTCGCTGTCTTTATTCTATTCATTTATTTTTGTTTTACTCAGTAGCACATCACAGACCTACGAGACGTTAAAGCAGAATCGCAACATTGTATGCTTACATCTTATTTTGGGCTAAGTGTCCTTTACTGAAATCTTTATTTAAATGTCGTTTGACGAACACACAAGGCTGCAATACACATTCTTCCCCCTCTGATACCTGTCTCTCTTGACATTGCCATACGCACACGTGTATTTTGTTACTATTATTTTGTGCAGTACTTGAGATCTCGGCAATGACGCAACATAAAGGGCGCGTACCTCCTGTCACTATAGCACAATGCGATCGGTACTATACCGAATGCGCTGCTACCTATGCATGTGATTTTGTTACAATATGACCTTCAACGTTGAGCTACCGAATACAGATGTCGCCGACGTGTCTGAGGACAGTTCATGTTTTTTTTAATTTTATTTTCGACAAGGTGCATTTAAAGCAGGGTGAAATCTTTATTAGCCAGAAGGTACACCCTTTGCATTGGTCATTTTCTTGTAATTCTTTACGGATTAAGTGCATCCGAAGAACTAAAAAAGTATAATCTGGGAAAGTAAATATGCAACAGTGGCAACTTTACACCGACCCAATTCAACAAGATTTCGTTAGAAACCAGAAGAGTTGGTTATTCACCGACATTGTGTGACTACGTGTTCCAACGGCATATATTTGCTCATCATGAGTTTGCTGAAAGGCGTAACCTCTCTTTGCTTTTTTTAATGTTGTTTGCTTCTTCAAATGTGCTGTGCTGTTTGTGGAGAGATCAATAAACGGGGCTAGTTGCTTCACTTTCGTTTCTTTTAAGAACGTGCTGATTTAAAAGCCCTACACGAAGAAACAGGACGGGCAAAGGAGTTGACAACTTGTGTTTCGGTCTTGTTCTTTCGCGTTGTGCTTTTAAATAAGCGCGTTCTTATAAGTAATTGGTTTGTGAACATTGCCGGTTTTATGCTTCCCTGTCTGCTTTGTTTCAACAATCGTATTGTGATGCTAACTTGTTTCTTATAAACTCCTGTAATGTAAGAGCTCAGGAAGGTCTCGAAAGTCTAGAAATAAATAACTAAATAATGAATAAACAATAAACAAATATTATTTGAATGAAACAATGCATCTAATCAAACATTGTTGACCGCACCCGAACAACGTGCTTCTAAACTTCTTAATGAATGACCAACGCTCTGTTTGCCTTGCAGGGTATCTTCGTGTCTGTCCTCTACTGCTTCATGAACTCAGAGGTAAGGAAGCATCGGCTTTACTCGGTATCTCGCTTCACACATTGTTAATGCCACTTAGTAATGTGATTGAGCTATGTTACTGTACCTGGCTCTTTCTTTTTTTTTTTCAGACGTTTCCAGTCGCTCAATACATTTTAGAAGTCAAGTGAGGGCATTTTACTTTAAGCGTACAATAGCATCGCTTTGTATAGTATTTTATGTTAATGGCTGTATTAGAAATTTATTTTGCATAGACTGCAAGGAGCGCTTTCCTCAGTGGTTAGGAAAAAACTGCTATTAGAATTTTTTCAAGTCAGCTTCAAAGTATTGTCAGTTGGACATGCTGTAATCGTTTACACATGCATGCAGACATAAAGACTTCATATCTAAAGACCCGCGGTCTCGTGCACCCCTCAGGGCGCACAGGAGATGGTTTTCGGCGCATACTTGACGTAGAGGGAGGAGCTGAAGCGGGGAGAAAGAAAGTAAAAACAAACTTAAATAACCACGGGATGTGAACAATCTTACGTCGAAATATCGCGAAAGCTCGGTCGACGCGTATCAGAGGCTTTGTCAGCAGTTGGCATCATTCAACTTCGTCTTGAGAATAAACGAGCCGCAGTGTTGGCTGTGCGCGTACCTGGATCGTTCGTCGCTAAGGTAGACCGTTTTCGTGTGTGCGTGTGCATAAGCAGTCATACAAATGTTCGTAGTGTACAGAGAGGGGGCGTTTCCTTTTGTGCATTGGTGCTGCTGAACGAAAGCGGAACAGATGGGGAACATATAGCGGAATAGCGAAATAGCGGAACAGATGGGGGCACAATCGGATGACGCTGCCTCGGAACATCGAGACGACCGAAGAGTAAAAGCCGAAGCCCGAAGAGCCGGACCAAGAGGCCGCCGCAAGGCTCCGATGCCTCGATGTGTTTAAGGACCCGTCTTGCGCATGCGCACGCGGAGTACACTAAAGCAAGGGCCCAAATGCCGCGCCAAACTTTTGCCTAATGGTGGCAGCCCGTTGACTCCCCACTCCCGTGGGCGGGATAACATCTGAGTCACAGTGTTGCGGCGAAAAAAAAATTTGGTCGTCGGAAGAATTCGCATGACAGAATCACGACCTACTGCGAGCCCGTAGGTCATGCATACTCGGAAACGCCACGCACCGGCATCGAACTTCTGCGAGCGCTCGAATCCCCACAACTGAGACCCTCATTAGAGAGTTTTAGAACAGGGGCCGGGGCCCCAAAGAGCTTTGCGGGTGTTAGCGTTGGGGCACGCAGGAGTGAAGATCTTTAGAATAGGGCTTTGCGTGTCTTGAGCTGACAGCGGCACAACGGCGTCAAAGAAAAGCTATCAGAAATAATTAAATAAAATATACCATTTTATGATAAGAAAGTAATTTTTACTTTCGTGTATTCTCGTTTAATTACACTTTAGAGGTTATTCTGTAAGCAGCCAACAATTAGTTGCGCTTAGTTTACGTGCCTTCACCAGCCAAGCCAACACGAAACCCAAACTCAGTTTGCGTCTCGCGCATGCGCAGTGGCTTCGACGCTATTTCTTTGGGGCACCTGTTCTAAAACTCTCTATTTATAACTATACAGTGCGAGAGTGACGCACTTCGACCGCTTTTACACTCGTCCCGTTTGGTGTGCCGAACCTCACTGAAGCGTTCAGTGCCCGCTGCAAACGTTTCCGTGGCCGCGTGCAGTGTTTCTTCCCTGAGGATAGTTTACAACGGGCGCCTCCTGCACGATGTGCTTACCTGTGCACCTTCGGAGCAGCCCGCGGCGCGTAACATTGCTCTGGTGTTGTTACACGTGAACGCATTACGAATACCGTCCAAATGGCGCCGGGGTTAATTAAGCGAGGACAAAAATAGCACCCGTGCTCGAAACCGCCGACGAAGTGCGCCGTTACTTACACGCTGCATTGCGCTAATAGCCACGCTCCAGCATGTTCTCCATCCCAAATTAGTTTCCCCCGAGTTGTTTCTTATTATTTTGTTGCTATAGTTTGGCACAATGCACCTTTCAAACGAGGGGTCGGCGTATGCCCATTTATGCGCGTGTGCATGCGCGTGCTTTAGGTGAGCGTGTATATATATGAGCGTGCCCGCATGTTGTAAACATATTTCTCGATCAATGTAACTTCACATAAAGTAACCTGTGGCGAATCAACATCCAGGGAGAGTAAGAGGGATATGGGGGGATTTAATAAAAAGCTGAAGATGTTTGCCTGCCTGGTGGCCTGGCATTTTATACTCCCGGTGTTGGTTGTAAAAAAAAACTTGATTTACAGAAGGATCGCAACCAAGATAATCATTGAAAAAAAAGAAGGGAAACGACTCATGCAGCCCACAGTCACGCTCACACAGCCTAACTCTTCATAAAATCTCATAAAGTCATGCATATTTCAGAAACATCAGAAGTATTTTCGTGGCGTGCAGGCTCGGTTTCGATTTTCGAACCCCGCCAGCAGACACCCACCGGTAAAACGGGTGCAAGTGATCCCCTTCCAGGCATCCCGCTACTAAAGGAGAATCAATGCTTTGGAGAAGCTCCCGCCATCGGTTAATGTAATCGTTCGAGGATTTGTACTCAAGCGGTTTAGCAACACCCCGAAGCTGTGCACTAGGCTGTGTAGGACACTGTAGTAAGAGGCTTCCGATTTTGACTATCTGCGATTCTTTAACGTGCACCCAAAGCACTGAACACAAGCGTTTTCTGTGCGATCAACATTCTTTGCCCACTTAAGGTACTTTCCATCCATCCATGCATCCATCTCACTAACTAACTAGCCTTACGTCAACCCAGTGACCCAAGTTGTTTATTAAGCTTGGGGCCTTAGTTATGTGCTCGTGGTCGTCATGATGCCATCGTGCTCGTTTCATTGTCGTTCCAGCTTCGTCGTCCGGCTCTCGTCGTGCCATCGTCGTCAGGCCATCGTCGTCATACCCCTTCCCTCGTTTCATTGACGTCATTCCTTCTTCATTCTATCACAATCATACTGTCGTCGTTCAATTGTGATGAACGCATTCTGGTATGCACCCGCTCCACAGCGAGAGATGTCCTGGGCCTACTGAAGTGCAATGCGTTCATCCGTTGCGTTCGCAGGTGCAGACAGCCGTGCGCAACGCCTACCTGCGGGCGGCCATCCGTCGCAACCCGAACAAGGAACGCTCCTTCCTGCGCGGCGGCTACTCGCAGACATCGACCGTGTTCATGTCGCACTTCAACGGCTCCGTGGCCGAGCAGAGCGCTTCGCCCAAGGCAGGCTCCAAAGTGGTGCGCAAGTACCCGCTGCGTGCCACGGCGGGACCACAGCGGATATCCAGGAATCCGTGCGCGGTGGCCGCCGTCTGAGCAGCTCGCCGTCTCTCGACTGCGCTCCTCTTCTCCAACTCTCACTTATTGGCGCGTGGGGCCCCACTCGAGAGGCTGCTACGTTCTGCGTGAGTAATGGTTCGACTCTTCGTGTTTCACGAAAGGACAGTGAATTGTAGAAGCGTCTCAATTCGCGGGCCATCCTTGTCACTTTAAAAATTTTTGCTCGGACGTAAACTCGATTTATAGTTGGGACGTATACAGAGTGTTACAGTGAACCCTTTTAAAATTTTTTAAAGCTCGCCTGTGGCAGATAGCTCAATTCTAGTTTATGAGCAGGTCTACTCGAAGCGGCGAATTTGACATGCGAAATCTACTAAATAACAAGAATTCACTAATTAGCTTTTTAGCTAATTATCTTATGACCCATGTTGCAATTTACAAATTCTAGCAGTGGACTTCGCAAGGTGGATCCACTTGGAGCGAATTCTCGACACCAGTTTCGAGATATAAATTCCCGAACTTTGCGGAGAAATTCGTTGGCGTTCCAGGTACTTGTGTGCTTCAGTGCATGAAACGACGTTTTGTTAACAAATTAATTGGAACGCCAGTGCATTTATCCGCAAAGTTCGGGAATTTATATATCGAAACTGGCGTCATCTTGAAATTTCGTTCCAAATGGATCCGCCTCGCGAGCTCCTAAGCTAGAATTTGTAACTTGCGATGTGAACCATAATGTAATTAGTTAAACACTTAATTCGTGAATATTTAATAATTAGTCGATTTTGGATCTCAATTTTTTTGTGAAAGTATTGTCCACCTCTTTGAGTAGACCGTTTTCCTGCGTGCTGCACTGCCATTGACTGGTTGAGCGTCAGTGTGTAGAATGAGGCTTACCCAACTTACAACAAAGAAGGCGAATAATGTAGCCACATAGCTTGCATGCAAAGGCTACGCATGCAAGTTGCGTGCTACCTCTAATGTTTTCTGGCCGCGGTGAATGATGAGTAGTGAGCATAAGTGCTTAAGCTTCGCGTTTTGTAAAAACTTATGCTTGGTGGCTGCCTGTGTAGCCGAGTAGGGACAAAGGGCCTCGAAGTGAAAAGCCACCGCTTGCCGGCTGATCTAAGAGAAAGAGCTGTTACTCGTGCGAGACTTTACCGACTAGCTCTGCCTATGTTGCTTGGCTGATAGTGTTGGTGGCACACGATTATTGATAGCGGCAGCTATATCCTTCATTGAAATTGCGACGAGGCACGATAACTGCGATTCATTTACATCGTTACGGCACTATCTAAAGAAATTCGTACTTTCATTCCTTCCTCTTTAAGTGCCGAAAGCATCAGGTCCTTATAAGAATGAAAACAGTGTCACAATTCTGAAAATTAATATGTGCCTGTCTGTCAAAGCTTTCTTTTACATTTTATTCTGCAGAGATTCTTTGGTTCTCAAGCAAAGTCCTGCTGCATGTTCTGAAGGCGACTGGGCTTCCGGACAGCTTTTAATTGTGCGTGGAACGCTGTTGCGTGTGCACGCACATCACTCGCTTGCTGTCTTTTTTTCCACGTTTTTGTCCCACTTTCGCTCCCCCAGTGTAATTTGGTAAATCAGGCGCAACCTGATTTAACATGCCTGCTTTCGTTCTTTTTTCTCTCTCTTCTTTTCTCTTTGATGCTTCTCACATTAGCCGACTTTCCATTTCGAAGAGGAGGTTGCCCAAATATCGACATTGCTAGTTGGCACATTGCTCTTTTCATTCTTTCTGTACCTTTCTTTACCCGGACCCAATAACGGAACCAAGCTCTCCTACAAAGTTTGCCTGCTCAGACCCACCGCGTGCGTGCGCATGCGCGTGCTCACCGCGTATTCCGCCTCCCCCCCTCCCTCTCTCTCTCTACATCTCACATTTCTATTCCCTCTTTCCCGTCCCCCAGAGTAGGGTAGCCAACCAGACGCACTTTCGGTTAACATCCCTGCCTTATCTTTCTTTCCTCCTCCTCCTGGTTAGAACGTTAGTTGAAGGCCTTAGTTGGGGAGGGTGGTGCCACTGCCGGCACCGGAACTCCCCTAACGCTTAGCTAAGCCTGAGCTGCATTCACGTTCTTTCTGCTCGGCCTAACCAAATGCGCTCGCGTAGGTGTGCTCGCTCTAGCTGTGCCTCATGGAACCTAATATGGCCTGCGGCGCAGCTGCTGTGTGCTCGAGAGAAATAACGCCGCCCTCCTATGCCTGGCTACAAAGCCTGCTCTCGAAGATATGTATATATACGAAGAGAAAGGCGGAATACTTAGTAATAAATAACGTTAAAATATACGCATGTCTGGAAAAGCTGTTGCTACACAGCGGGCGAGACGCTTAGATGGTTCGTAAAAACGCTTTACCGTCATGCTTTCTTTCATTTTTTTTTTCTTGTGCACCTCACGAGCCAGAGAAAATACTCTTAGTGTATAATTATTGGAAAGAGGGGGAGGCGATGCGGCCGGCAGTATTATTCAGTGAAAAGCATTTACTTTTTCTTCTCTTTGCTCTTTCTGGTTTATCCGTGATTCCATCTTGTTTTTTTTTTTTTTTTTTTTTTTTTTTTATGCGAAAGCACGTATGCCCCATTACGCGAAAATCCGCTGGCGTCGGCGTGACCGAAAGATGATACACAAGATGGCCGTCGGCGCAAAGCGTAAAAACACGTCACAAAATGTTGGATTTTACGTCACATTTCTCAGGGAGGTTCCCGTAAACAAAGTAAATTAATGGCTCCGAAAAGAAAACGTGGCAAATTTAGGTCTGGGGGGAATCGCACCCAGGCCTACGTCATGCGTCAAGCTACGTATGTAGCTTTTAAACCACAATGGCCATCCCGTATGTAAACTGCAAAATAAAATTGATTTGATTTGATTTGCCTCCGGGCTGCGAGATGCGCACGCTTCCTCGATGCCACGGCGGCTCCAGGGTTCTGGCTGACTAAAGGTGCAACCCGTGCGTGTGTCTTTGAACACGTAACGTGGCAGCCATTCCGCTGATTAAAGGTGCGGCCAAGTGCTTGCGTCAATGGCGCAGCCTACGGGAACGACGTGGCGCCACGTCATGACTGTATATCGTGAGCGCTTTCATGAGGTTCGGAAGTCTACAACGCCATCACGCTTTCTCATTCCCAAAAGTAAACAGTCTGTAGTGTTTCTGCAGAATTGCTTTTTTTTTCTTTTGCAGCCACGCCATCCGGCTCCAAATCGGAAGAAGAAAAAAAAACATAAACCTAGCTGACTCTGGTTCTTCTACGGTGCAGCAAAACGTCTGAGTGCGTTGAACTCGTGCTTCAAAACGGACAAACGAGGACGGCCACCTCTTGGCGACAAACTGAAAAGTGCGAAAAAACGAAAGAAAGAGGCGTCCATTACCTCAGTTCCCTGGCATATATATTGTGTGTTTCTTTAATATTGTTCTTACGCGAAATCTTGTTGTGCCGATCCCCAGCTGTCAACGTTTGCGGTCCAACTGTCATTTGGATTGTCATCGCGCGTCCGGTTTTTACGCGGCTTTCCTCGCGAAGTAACGAGAAATAAAGTCATGAAATATTAATCAAACCAAACGAAATGTGTCCGAATTTGTGAGTAATGTTGTCCTGGGTGAAACACTAGAAAAGTTTCCCTGTTCATGTCTTGATGATCTCTATTCCATTTTTTTTCTACTTTTGAATTAGCAAGTTCGAAGAGCTGACCAGCGTGAGTCTTACGCCCGTACTCTAGAAGGTTACTCCTCTCAACACTTCACCTTGACTTAAGAAAATAGACAGCAACGCCACGCCTCGACGCAAGTGGTCACTGCGCTTCATGATCGTCCACGGCAATTCTTGATAAGTGTAGAGCCTTCATCAGTTCAGAAGTGGTGCTATGCTCAACTCGGTGTAATTCCATGTAGGAGAACCCACCTCCATGTAAGAGCATTCTGAGCTCCAACTAAAAATTAGCAAATGGCTATAAAGGATGAAGACGGTAACATCTACGAAGGAGATGATGCACTGCGGTACGTCACAGACGTTATCAGGGATAACATCGGCACGAAAGAAAGCGTAGCTAGTTCAGACTAAAACAGAACCATAAGCAACAGAGAAACCTGAGAGATCAAAATTTAGCATATAAAACTTTTTACGGTAAAAAACAGAAGACAATGTCCTTATAACATGGTTGCAGGACCTAATGAAATCCCAACACAGTTAATCAAAAACCTCACTCCAAAGAAGCAAGGCACTGCTGACTAATGCCATAGAGCATGTAATTAAAGCGAATGAAATTCCGGTTGGATGGGGTGAAAGCAAGATAAACCTCATCTACAACGGCAAAGGTGATAAGGATCAGACGAGCTCGTACAGGGCCAGTATATGCAGAATGGCAATTCAAGCCATTAAATCAGAACTGTCGAAGCTGGAGAAAAAAAAAAACGATGTACTGCCGGAACTACATGATGCGTTCAGACCTGGCAGACGCTTCAAGGATGATATGTTTGTACTAACTACGTGCACAGGGATTTCAGTAGCTGAGGATAGACCTTTATGAATAGCATTTCTAGACATTAAAAGAGCCTAAGAAAGGGTAGAGACGGAATTGTTATCGGATATTATAAGTACGAACGCATAGGTGACGATTTCGTGTAGCTGCTGTGAGAGATATGTATGAACAACCGAGTATAAATTGTATGGGAAGGCCGGAAATGCAATGGAGTGGTGGATGTCCACGACGGGCTGAGGTAAGGGTTTCCTCTGTCTCCATTCTTGTTCACGCTTTCAGTTAAGGGCATAAAAAGATGACAGGACAACAGTGAACTAGAGATTGATTGATCCTACATGAGTAATTGTCAAATGGTGCAACAGAAGGTCCTCGATTGATGTATGCATACGACATAGTGCTACTAGAGGACAATGCAAGATATTCACAGGCGCTTGCGAATGTCTGTGGCAACGCAGTGACCAATCTAGGCCTTAAGTTGAGCACACAGAAATTGGGAATTATGATCTTTAATGAAGAGGCGAGTAATTACGTGATGTTAATTCAAGAGCAAATCATACCCATCGTCAAGCAAATAAATACCTCGGCGTATACATAAACGAAGGAGAGGCTTAAGCACCCACCAAGATAATCTGAAAATAAAGGCGAAGCGGGATGCCACAATAAGGAAACAGAGCACTTTGTGGCCACAATAACTATGAGGTGGTGAGTGAAATTTGGAAATCAATAATGGTGCCAACGCTAACAACCGCTTCAAATCGGATATCTTGTCGGGGTTCGAAGTTTACCAAAGATCGGCAGGCCGGTTGGCTTTGGGAGCCCACAGTAAAACCGCAAATGAGGCAGAGCAAGCTGACATGGGTTGGACCTCTTTTGAAGTCAGAGATACACAGATCAAAATTAGTTCCGGAGAAATACTAAGGAACATGAATCAAAATAAATGGGCGACTAAAGTGCACAAGTACCTGTACCTGAAAAGCGTGGACACAGAATGGAGGAATAAGCCAAGAGAGTTGGCAACCAAGCACAGTGTAACTGAGAGCGTAAGTAGACAACCACAAGTCATGGAGATTTACAAGATAACAGGTGGCGCTAGAGGAACTGATCGGACGGCCACCTCACGCACCCTGGAAGCCCACTAAAGTTAACCAAATCTTTGCTGTTGACGAAATAAAGTTGTTACCACCACCAGGGGGAAGAAAGAAATTAGAAGGAAGAATCTCCACGACAACACGAAGGGAAGTGCCTTGCTATTTGAGGCTCCAGCTGGTTGCGTAAGGACAAAAACATACCGGGGAAAACATTCGCAACAAGATGAGGCATGTGTATGCTGCAGCAAAAATCCCGAGACCATTCAGCACATCCTAATGGAATGCAAAGGGATCCACGCCGTGGGACCAGGAGGTAACGAACACCTTCCAGAAGTGCTTCGATTTAAAGTACACGGAATCAACCGGTCAGCAGTCGAGATAAGCAAGAGAAGTTTATAGTATTGGTGGGGAAATAAGCAGGGAAGAAATCGACACGACCGGATCCGTTACAAGCATACGCAGCAATACAATGCAGATACAGAAGTCTTGAAAAAAGAAAAAGAAATAGTCTAATCCACGCTGTGAAAGTGCTTGGACAGCGAAGCTGTGAACTCTAAACGGCAGCTTGAACGATTACCCATTAAGACGTAGCTTGAAATTATTCACACGGCAATATTCACATGCACTTCACCTAATTATTAGCTTGAGGCGTTTTAATAGCCTGCGACTTGGCTTGCGCCGCTAATTCGTACACCTACAAAGAGTGGACCAGAGCGAAGAGAAATCCACTTAGCTGCACTTAGCCACACTTTCGCCGCGCCTCGTATGCACGCTGCTGTTCAGGAGTACTTGTTATACGCGATCTTCCCATAGCACTACCACAATACAAATCAATTGCTAGGCGGGTTGTTCTTTTACACACGAAAGTGTAGTTACGTCACTCCCTGCTTCGTATGCTACCTTTGCCGCTTCACAGTGACTACAGCTTATGCAACCGTAATCTTTACCGGGAAACGCTTGCGGCGAATACTGTGCGCGAAGGCGAACTTTCTGGTTGTTGTTTGTTTCTGTCCCCCGCACGACCGGCGCTGCCGAGGATGCGCAGCAGCGAGCGCCGTCTGCTGGTGCTGCAAGGAAGCCAGCGGCGCAGGTGGCGAACGCCTCCCGATTTTTCGCCTACGGACACGACAGACATATTGCGAGGTAGAGCTATACAGCTTCGCCATAAAAAAGGTCGTGGAGATGTATACAAAAATGCTAGAATTAAAAAAAAATGTTTAGAGTATATTTGATTAAATCGAGCAGGCTAGGTAACTATTTCTCACCACACCATTTCAAAGGGTATGCCAATAAATCACCATCGTCATCATCATGTAGTCGAAGAGGAGCTTCGAGTCGAGAATCATTTGAGAATAGGGGGGCTAGTGACCCCTGAGTCGAATCAGCAAGTGAAATGTGCGGCAACAACATCTATAAAGCCCAGAGGACCCAGTTCATACGTGGAAGCTTCTCACCATCAGCTGTGAACCAGACGGTTTCAGGGTTAAAGTCCCCCTCACCGGCACGAAAGCTCGTAACAGTGCCCTGCCCGTGAAGGGCCCCAGTTACAATGAGAAAGCTCTTACGATATAATTGTTGGTAATAACATATTCCAAACATTCCAGATGCTGGAGATATTATTAGAGAAGGTGGCCAGCCAAATCTAGAAAGCACTTAAGCAACAGAAACTTTGTGAATTCAGCTTATTTCTGAGTATCGTCATGTTTACCTATTCAGAACTCGGCAAAGACACTCTCTCTCTTTTTTCGTCGCATCTGTGGTGTCGTTCTTTCCGGAGCCTGAGAGCTGGAAGTCCCTAAGGGTTGCTGCGGGAGTCTCCTAAATGCACTTAGGACGCTTTGTGGACACAAGGTTCAACTTCGTCTGAGAAACAGTGAGGCCTTCGAGTGCGGCCGCGAGTATAGCGTGTGGTGAACACACCCTGGATTCTTAACGCGCGCGACATTCCCGCAGCCTAAATGGCTCGACGCCTCACTCTACCTTTTGCATAAGGTGGTGAAGATGGGGAGTGGGGAATAAATTTACTCCTGCCTGCACAGCTGGTCAGCCATAGCGAACGCGCCCAGCACGTAGTTCGAGCTGGCGTCCATTAGCGCCCCCACGGAAGTCATGGCCATGCAGCGGCCATAGTGCGAACGGCTACCGTGGCACTTTCACCGTCACCTGGATGAGACTAGATTATTGCACTGCGTCCAACAGCAGCTCGGAAGAGACAGGAGTGAGAAAAATAAAACTTACTTTTGTGGTGGCCCGCATGCTGAAAATGGAGGAGTGCACTCCAGCCTGCGCCCACCAGAAGGTGTGTGTGTGTTTGTGCGTGTGTGTGCGTGCGCGTGTGTGCGCATGTGTGTGCGCGTGTGCGCGCGCGTGTGTGCGCGTGTGTGCGCGCGTGTGTGCGCGCGTGTGTGTGTGTGTGTTTGCGTGTGTGTGTGGCTATCTCGCAGCTATAGGCTTGCGTCCTGGGACGGCTTGCACGAACATTTAATAACGAAAATAATAACGAATTTAAGAGCGCGTTCTTGTGCGGACTAGGCGTTGACTATGGGACATTTAGGAACGCGTTATTTAATTCGTTATTATTTTCGTTATTAAATGTTCGTGCAAGCCGTCCCAGGACGCAAGCCTATAGCTGCGAGAAATTCAGTTCTCTCTTAGCTTCTGTCCCCTGAAAACTATATCACAGCTTCGCAGGTGTTCAAGCACTGACAGAAGTTGAAAATTTGCTAGCGTAGGACTTAATCGCACCTCAATGGCAAAGGTGACGGGCATACTTATTTTGCTTGGCCGCGTCACGGTGACGCCTCCCTTACAAGGGAAGGCTAATCGTTCTGCAGGCATTCCTGATAAAGTTGCTTCGCTCGCCCGCTGGCTGATGCAGCACCTCGTCTTAACTTGACTAGCTGAAACACCAGGGATGTTGTGCGAAGCACCAATGCACAGATTTTCCTTGCCAATTTACTGCTATGCGCATGTGTAAACATTTCTTTAATGTGGCAGAACAATCACAAGCTGCTTGACAACCACTTAGTCGAACCAAGCAAACAGTTACCAGATTTCCTAGTAGCAGTGTAAAACGAGATGTATATTGCTACTGCCTCACTTCCAATCCTTATAGACGCGACAACATTTTCTACATCGTCATATTGAAGCTTTACAAAAGGGTATTCTGGAAAACCCCGATCAACTACTTACATTAGCCTATTTCGGCGTAGCTAGCTCCCTTTCGCGCGTGATTTAGTGAGTACCTACCTCTCATCCGTGTCCCCCTCTTCCTCTACCAGCGACTTTCGTTGCTCCCTTTTCCGAATAAATTCATTCAATCTCAGTAACAGCAACAGTGCCACTGAATTTGCGTAAGCTATTTGAGGGCGTTTCATTTAGTTCATACAGAATTAAATTATCTCACAAGAACTTATTTTTGCACTGTGAGCTTCTTTTGTTTTCTAAAACAGAACAGGCAATTGCATGGAACCATCACATCTTGTTGCTCACGTCTACACACTAGAAACTTCGAGAATCGAAGGCGATAACACGGCCACTAATTTAATTATCCTCTAATGCGACGGATAAAGGGCTTTCAGTGAAAGAACCAAAACTGATCAAGAATCTGCTCATTGCGGAGACAAGTGCAAAGAACTAAAACGCAATATCAGTATTCGCGTCATTTCAATCGTTCTTTTCATTTCTAAGTTTTCCTCCTTTTAGGTATGTATCTGCATGTCTCTAATGCAAACGATCTTTTTTTTTATGTAACGTCTGCCCAATCAATAAAAAGAAAGGAAAATATAGTTACATCCCATTATTACTAGACTTCCACATATGCTACTTCGACTTGATCCCGAACCATAAATTGTCGTACGCCCTTAGGCCACTGTGGAATGGAAATCGACCAGTGATTGGTAAGACGGAGCCTGGTGACCTCGCTCGGTGAAACGATGGATGGAGACGTCTTCCCCTGCAAGCATCGAGGCAACTCACGGGCTGTAATAATTGGGCATTGCTATTGTGTGCGCCACTGCGGCATGCTACAACAAGGTACCCTGCAGGCACCCTCACTGGAATAAGTCCATCATTCATCTGTTCTAAGCAACAAGAAAGTGGTTACTGAAGTGTGTAGTGCAGCTTTCATCATCATCATCATCATCATCATCATCATCATCATCATCATCATCCTAAGTTATGTCCACTACAAGGTCTCTTTCATAGAACTCCAATTACCCCTGTCCTGCGCCACCTGATCAAATCTGTTGCTTGCAAATTACCTAATTTTAACACACCACCTAGTTCTCTACTGTATTTGACTGCTTTTTCTTTCCCTTGGTACTCTGTAACTTCCCACCAACTCTGTAATTCTAATACACCATCGGATATCAGCCTTATAAGCATTACATGATCTTCTCAAGTCGCTTTCCTTCTCTTAATTGCAATGAGAATATCGACTATCCCTTTTGTTTTTAAATCAACACCGCTCTCTTACTATCTATTAAGGTTAGCCCTATCTTTTCTCGTTCCACCGCTCCTTGCGCGATCTTTGGCTTCTTCTCAAGCTTCTTTGCTAACCTCCGAGTTTGTGCACCAAGTTTCTGAAGCTGTAGTGCTTGCTAAAATGTTGAAGGGAAAGCAACTGAAGGTTCGAATTCCCTGCCCCAGGCACCTTACACCGTCGTATTCAGGATGACGTGTCGTACATCCTATTCTGAGTGGGCCGGTTCTCGTTACAGTGCTAATGTTTAGCCGCGTTGGGCTTGTGCCCTAGCTGGGAAAAAAGAACCCCTGGGAAACAGAAAAGATTACAGCAGAGCTGCTTTCCGCATACGGCGCTGTATGCGGAAAGCAGCTCTGCTGTATTCATATGAACGGAAAATATATTGTGCCTACGGTTAGATTGACTACCCTCCCTCCACTCTTATCAACTATTATAAAGCGAAGCGTTTTTTTTCCTGCTCTCTGGGCTTTGGCATGTCATCGTTGTCGTTGTCTATCTTGCCGAATGAAGATTCTGGAGAAAAAAGTTATTGTGTCCGATGGCGGGCTTCGCACCCGGTTACCCAGGCAGCAGCCCGATGCTCTGCCCATTACACCATTGAACTAATCTTTTTTTTTCTTACTTTGTTTTACTTAATTGCATGCAAACATTGCCGCAAACCGAGTGTGAGTGCTATTTAAATAAATGACACTATTACCAGAAAAGGCACGCTAGACACACACCCTCCTTAAAAGCTACCAACAACTAAAATTCAGGTCTTACACACGCAGCCATCTAGCAAGCAGCCGCTCAGGAACGTGTTCGAAGTGGCAAGAGCGCTACGCACTTGAGCAGCTCCTTCTAGAAAGACAGAACTCGACAGCGGCTCGAGTCGTTCGAGAAGCTCCTCTATAACGAATGCCGTCCCAGAAGCAGGCATAGTACGATAGACTATAGCGCTTTGAGATGCTTGGCATGCGAGTCGCGCCGCATAGGAACAATTTACTAATAAAAGTGAGACCATGCGCTCTCTGCTAACTGGGAATGAAGGCAAAAGATTTACGCCTGAAGTAGAAGCCCATACATCCGCTCATTCGCAACCACATTAGCTGAACTCCAATTATAAAAAATAGATATTTGCCCACATTATATATATATATATATATATATATATATAATGTGCAGGTAGCGAAAATGACTGCCAGATATGCACTAGAATTTCCCACCGGAAACCCACCGCCGGTACATAAACGTGATGTCACGGATTTCAGATTACTTCCTCTTATTCGAGCCGCTGTACTCATCAGAACTTGCTAAGTCCGATCTTCGAATTCTTCATATACATTTTTACTGGTAAAACGTTAACTAGGCCTGAGCAGACGCCATCACAATGTATGACGTCACGCTGCACTGGAGCGCGAACCTTAAGGTGGCATCGCCACCGTTATTGTTTTTTTTTTTTTATGTCTGATTTTTTATTAGGCTCCCGATAACAGTGACTTTTCTAGTATTGTAGAAGGATAATTTACTAATACAATCCCACTTCCTTTTTCAAGCGAAGCTTGTATCGGTTCACAAGTGGCGTTGTCGTGGTCACGCAAAAAAAAAAAAAGCCAGTTGCTCCCACAGCAGAGCAGCTGGTGGAAAGGGCGGTTTGGTGATATGACAGCTGTGCCGGCACCGGAGCGTGAGTCAGCAAGGATTCAGGCTGCATATTCGCGTGCTCACGCCACGAGTGCAACCAACCAGAGCCGTTTCGCTTCTGCCGGGGAGGGAAAGGGCAGGAAAGGGTGCGCCGGTTTTATTTCCGTGCAGTGCAGTCTCGGAAAGCGGATGGGGCAGCCGCGGGTTGTGCGTTCCCCCGAGGAACGGGCAGCATTTGACAAGCGGCGGCGAGAACTCACCCGTGAAAGGGCTCGCCATCGGTGCACCGATCCTGCCACTAGAACCGGCCGAGCCCAGGCAGGGAGCCCAGGGAGGCCGAAGCAATCCGGCACTATTATCTGTGGGTTACATAACCGTGACGAAGGCCAGGTGCACGCAGGGCAAGCTTCGCTTACCCCCTTTTTCCGGTATGGGAAGGGTTGGTGATTTTCTTTTCCTCTAGTGTCTCTCCGACTTCATTTTCTCCTTGAATTGGCAATATGCCAGAACTGCAGTTTATATACGTATTTTCTCTTAAAGCGGCGTTCTGGCTATTCCCGCGTATATGTGGAGCTGCCAACACACATGCTCGTCTACGCCAGCCCAATTCCTGTGCGTGTGTGCGTGCGTGTGCGCGTGTTACGAGGGACTTCACTTGCAGGAGGCACTCTTCCGGTTTCATATTATTACAATATGCCGACGTTTCATCGACATTCATCATTTACATTTTGGTTTTGCTGTCTTTCGCTCATCGATCGCGTCGTGTTCGCGTGGCGTCAGACCGGCTAATGTAACGAGCTGGCTGAGTCCAATCGTAAGCCTTATCACAATCATACAGACGAGTCTCCCGGTGTCACGGACTCTTCTTGGCGCAGAATGAGCACTGTCGCCAGTTTCGACGCCGAAATCGATCGCACAGGTGCAGCTCACTCCATGCACTGAGCTTCCCTTAATTAGGACGGAATTGAGGTTGTCTTCAATGAGCATTTTTGCTTTGTCGCGTGCATCCCCCAAAAAAGGTTACTGCTCAGCTCGTATCGACCGGCTCACGTTTGTGAGTTTCTGTCGTTTGTGCACTAACACTCTAGCGTTCAAAGTTGTCTTTATAACCTTTTCATCAAATGCTGTCTGCTTAGACCTACTGGAAATCACTTATTTCAACCCCCTGAAACTGGCGCCGCTTGTCTTCCATGCAGTGGTGAGATGATGTCGTTTAAAGCAAAATAGGATAGCGTAGACTTAATTTTCGGCAGAAAACAGTGGGGGATGATTTTTCAAGTCTTAGCTTATTCACGCTGAAAAAAAAATGATATAGTGTGTTACACACAGGCATGTGTAAACTGAAACAACGCGATGGCGGTGACGATAAAATGACGACATTCGCATGACGGCAACAGCGTGACGACGGCTTCGGTCTGACGACCATGGGATGCCGACGGAGTAGATGATCGTGGCGCTAGGACGGCGGCCTCGCGACAATGGTTTAACGAACATGACATGGCGACAATGCAGTGACCACAGCGTGACGACGACAGCCGTGCGACGACCATAGTATGACGACGAAGTAGACGATGTGACCGCGTGGCGACGACTGACTGACGGTGCCATGATGAAGACGGCATGACGACAGCCGCCTTCACGGGACGCTCGGTGAAGGGAAAATTCAAAGGGGCCAGATACTCCGACCAAGAAAACGGGGGAAAGAGCCGGAGAAAGTAAAACTAGAATAAATTGGTGTGTTTGTACCGTACCAGAACTGAATTGATGACTCGAGCTTTCTACCACAACTGAGTGCGAAGCAATTGAGGTCGTTTAAAGTGCCTCTAACCTGCCCACGTTGGAAATTACAATTACATACTGTAACTAAAATTATTAGGCTATATATAATTTGAAATATTGAAGTTCTAAATCGCCGTCGAAAAATCGTTTCATCGTATAATATTTAGAGAAATGCGTTTTGATCGTGATGAGTGCACTTCTTCGAAGTCACAAACCAATAAAAAGAAAGAACTCTGAGCACTTTAGACCAAAGTGCAAAGCAGGAACAATGATAGGCTTGCATAACTCTGGAAATGGGCTCTATAGGGTTTCTTTATCCTTTCTTTTATATCGTGTCAAACATCGTGCACTAAAACGGCGCTCTTGAAACCATTCTTATTCCTTAGTGAAATGGTGCAACCCACTCTGGTCACTGTGCCAGGGTTACGTCCTTTTCTTCCTCATTCGTTCTTTGTTTTTCCACAGCTGAGGTGTTGTTTTTCTTCCCATGATATAGTGTTGTGTAATAAATGCGTTAGCGATCGCATGAGGCCACATTCGGAGACTGTCTCTCAAAACGATCTCAAGTGTTAAGCGCAGTCAGAAGGGGACGTCGGAGATCGTTGCCAGGGGCTTCACTTTTTACTCTCATTAAAACCTGTGTGATCAAACAGTACAGTGGGAAAGAAGAAGCGGCCAGGGAGATGTCATTGAAGGGTTCTTAAATATCTGCGCTAGAGTGACCATTCAACGTTGAAATCGAGCAAAGGTTTCGCTGTGTGTTCTCGACCTTGACGTTTTGTTGTAATTGATATCATCTTTGATGATTTATGCGGGCACTCGATCTAGGTTATATTTTCGGTCTTTCCAGATCAATAGGAACCATCATTGCACTGGACGACGAGAATTTTAATTCAAGTTCCGAATACGTTCGGCGGCATCATCCAACACCTTATAACACGCAGTCACAATATGCAAGAGTTGAAATCAACAACTGTTCCTTAGATGAAGTCAGTCTGACTGCTCTCACTGTTTGTGCCTCTCTCGCTCTCTATCTCTGCGGAGATGTCGCAGTTTCTTTTTTTTTAAATGCGCTTTAACTTTACTTGCCTCACGCACCCAGTTCTTTGCGGATACTCCACAGTGGCTATGTGCCACAGATGATGACGGCGTCGACGATGTCTTATTTACTGGCAGAAATAATAGGGGGGGGGGGGGGGGGGATAGGCCACGAACCGGGTGATACTGCGATAAAAAGTATAATGGTAAAATAAATAAATAAGCGGAGATATGAGAAAACCCGATCATAAATGAAACAAAGTAGTGTGTAATAACTAATAAGGTAGTCAGCCTTGCATAAACAGATAGAGCAACATGAACTTCATATTAAAAATACATAACGTAAGTGGTCGACGTAATGAACGAGTTAAATCTTGAATTATAATATCATTTACTAATAATAATATTTATATTACTACTGTGAATTTGTCTTCTTGCTATCTAAACTTTCTCATTTGATAATTTATGGAAGGAGAAAAAAATCAATCATGGAAAATAGAAAATATTAATCAGGTAGTATTTCTGTGTCGCAGAGGTAATTATAAATGGCTCGGCAAGCTTTTCTGTAGCTGTATCCTAATGCTGGTTCGCCAAGTGAGAGCAGAACAGTACTGCATTAAAGCAGCCCTAGATTACGAAGCGCAATTTCGAAACATCGCTTTCGTTGAGTAGAAAACTGCCGGCATGATCATAAAAAGTGATTGACGGTTTCCGGCTAACTGCAAATGTTGCATAAAGGGGATACCGCCAGACCACATCTGTGCAAGTAAATAAGTGCTGAGATACAGCAACGGGGGCGGGGGGGGGGGAGGGGGCAGCGTTGTAAATGATACTTCGAATTGTCGGTTAGGACACCTGTAAGGTCGCTCTGATTGTTCGTGTTCTTAAGTGTCGCGAATCGGCCACGTGCTTTGTGTATAGAGAGGGGGTTCACTTCCCCCCCTCCCCCATGTCATCGGGGCAACCGTTTCTGTGTTATGCGGAGTCACAGGGACCGCGCGGTGTTGAGTGACGCGTCGCGGCAGGCGCCAGGAGGGCGAGTGCCGATTCCGGGAAGTCAGTATTGTGCGCACGGTGTTGGCAGTCCGCCGACGGTCACACGAGTCCACACAGACCAGCCTTGAAGGGGACCGCTGTACGCGGTATTGTGGTTCTGGCTCCCGAATACCTGACTAATTGGAGGCGCCGCCGAGGTTAAGAAGGGCTTAGCAACCTTGACCACGTGCCGCATATACGGAGCGGGGATCTATTCTTCTACGCGTCCGGAAGGCAATCGGCAGCCTTGGATGTTGGGTGCGATTGCCTGTGTGGTGTCGAAGGCCAGCTCACCAGTCTCCCACGCGGACAAACCTTGAGTGCAGCTGCAGTACGACGTGTCGATGCCCCTACTTCCGAGACGTTTGCGGCCTAGAGACGCCATCGGGCTTTGAGGCGGCCTAGCAATAACTTGTACGAACCTGGCATGTTTTTCTGAGGCCGTCACTGACTACGTAGAAATGAGATGGCAACGCAGTTTTAGGGAATAAGGAAAAGAGCTTTGTTTTCCAATATGTTTATTTTTGAGAGTAAGCCCTTGGGTTGTGGCTTAAAGGGCCCCTGAAATGGTTCGGACAAATTTTGTAAACGCGTAGGCTACAGCTTAAGTAGAACATTCGCACCACAATTTAAGTGAAGCGTTACGTATTAATGGAGCTACAAGCGATTACAAGTTACCCTCCTCCCTAGCCATGCGTTTCCTCCTCAACTCGTTCACCGAGCGATAGGGGCTAAGCTCCGCCTTCACTGGTTCTGCGTCACGATGCGACGTCACATCGTCCATTTCCGGTTATTTTGGAGCCCGCCCCCGCCCGCGAGAAACCTCTCCGCTAGCCGCTTGGCCGTCGACCCCAAGCGAGAGCTATCGAAGCAGCGTGCGTTGCGAGCATTCTGTCGTAGCGCCGAACGTGTTTGGTATTCCGGTAATCACACACTATCTGAATATTTCGACGGAACGATGGAGGCATAAACTCAAGTTGATGAAGGAACATTAGCGTAGACGTACGTGAGCTGCCTGATCGGTCTCCACGGTCCAGCCACCTGTAGGCGCAGAGCTTAACCAGCCAAAGAAAGAGCTAATATTGCTCTAACCAAGTGTAAAACATTCTAAACATTTGCAAAAACAACGTGTTAACGATTACACTCTTGCGAAAAATTTACACCAGCAGCAAAGAAGATTACATTTTGTTACTGCTACTGTGTCTGGTTGAGCTCTATGCCACCAGGTAGCTGCACCATGCAGACCATTTACATTTGCGCTTCTGTTCATCTCCTGAAACCACACGCAAGGGGACACGGCCAGGCCATGTCCCCTTGTACTTGCGTTTACCCTAACACCGGGCTCGCGAAACACTAGAGACTTTTAGCGTGTCCGGTATTCGGGCAAGCGCGGGCTGTTTTCCGGTTTAGCGGGAGCGTAAACGTGAGCGGCCAGATTGGTGGCGCCAGCTGGTGGCGCAAAGCTCAACCACACAAACACAGAGCTAATTACTATATTCTGCTTAGCTGCTGGCGTAAATTTTCGACAGTGGCGTAATCGCGTTCACAATTACGCTGCTGCCAAAAATTTGCACGAGTGGCGAAGCAGGATATGGTGAGTTACTGCAGTTTTAGCTATGCGTTTGTCTGGTTGAGCTCTACAACACCAGGCGGCTTCACCGCTCACGTTTACGCCCCGACCATCCGGTAATGCGCCCAAACCGCTCCCGTTTACCGGAATAGCGTACAAGCTAAAGGTCTCTACTATTGCGTTAGTAATCTTCCGGTGTAAAGCGACGGCCGCAATCGCACAAATCCTGGCGCCGATCGGATAGCGGCAGCCCGATGCGCTGCAGCCAGTCTGCTCGTCTACTGGCTTGCAGAGGGACACAATGTCGCAGCTTGACATATTGCCAGTCGCTACGTTCGCAGTCCACAACGCAACAAAGTCGAATCATAGCGCTCGCGAAAAGACAAACCGACACTGCCGGCGGAGCTCTCGTCAAAGACGGAGCACGTTGTAACACAAGCAGACGACACTTGCTGTGTGCCGGAAGTGCTTAAGTGTACTGAAAAATCGTTTTTGTGCATTCTCTTTATGTTACTTTCTTTTTATAAAAACAAATTAACATTCCAACTATTACAAACATCATTTGTTTACCATAAAGATGGAAAACTTGTCGATCACGCGTCCTGGTCCGCCAATCGGATAGCTCGCCCCACTGACGTCATATGGGTGATTTCGGTCATATGGGTAGGGGTGGCTTAAAATTCCGCCGAGCAATGTGCTGCGATCGACAGCGATGTGCATTTTTAAAGCCTTATAATAAATTACACGCTTTACGCGGAGCACTTAGATGTGTCAATTAATGATCAGAAGGACCTACTCTAACGGCTCAGTACGTTTGTAGAAAATTGTCAAAATCGTTTCAGGGTCCCTTTAACAAGCGGTTGACTCTGATTGGCAACTGAACTTGTGGGACGGGCCAATGGCCCTACCGCCTTTTTTGCTTTATATATTTGGGCTATAAAAATTCGGGACGACATGCTGTCCCTCTGACTCGGCTGAAATCAGGATTGCTGATAGATCAGTGAGGCTCCGTACAATGTATACGTTAGACTTGGCTGAAATCAGGATTGCTGATAGATCAGTGAGCGTCCATACTATGTACGTTAAAACGAGTCTGGGCTCTAACGGTCATTGAGACAGTCGAAGAGTGAGACTTTGTTTCTCAATTGTTCAAGTTTGTAATGTATTTGTTTTACCTGCCATGTATATAGAAAAGTTTACCTATAAATATTTCTTGTACATCTGATCTCCATCGCTTCCTGTCTGGGTTTGATCAACAACTGCCGATCATCGTCCGAGAAGCTTCAAGTTCCAACGGTGAAGCGAGGACAAGAAACCGAACAAAACTTTACTACACCATTTTCAGCTCCAATGATAATTTCAATGCATAACGTCGAGAGATTTTTCTAATGAGCCGCAGTGATTTGCACAGTTGCCGGCAGCACTGATATCACCGCACCATCTAAAGAAGCTCGCTCTAGAGGATCAGCTGCTTAATTTAGATAAATATCTCGATGGCTTGGTACCCATATTAAATGAACTAAAATAATCAACCGAACAGTTCATGAGGTCACGCTTATAATCTTCTTCATAATGATCATTAGCCTAAAATCCTTGCTGTTGAGTTTGCTCTGCACAAGTGGCACGCTCCTTAAAAAAGAAGAGGAAGAAGAAAGGAAAACTGTAGACAGGTGAGAACCAGACAGGTGAGAACCTCTCTTCCCTTCTCTCCTTACGCGCAGGGCACTTCAGAAAATTTCGAAGAGTTTTCCATGGCAGAATTGTCCCAAGCCGTTTCCTCTTTACCAGCAGCAGCCCCAGGTCCCGATGGGGTCACTACCAAGATGATTAAACTTCTCTTTGAAGTCGCTCCTAACGGCTTGTTAGATACCATAAATTACTCGGTACAATATGCATGGTTCTCTCCTATGTGGAGAATTGCGAAGGTGCTTCCTCTGCTGAAAGACCAAACCAAAGGGTATGTCCTAGACAATATTCGGCCTATTTCTCTAACATCAAATTTCGTAAAATTAATAGAAAGATTATTAAACGCACGTATGGTTCAGTTTGTGACCACAAGAGAATTATTGAGCCCCTGCCAAATTGGCTTTAGACCAGGGATGTCCATTTGGTGCGCACATATCGACCTAGAAAGCCGAATTCAGTTGGCTCGTTACCAAAAACAATATGCTGCCCTAGTCACATTAGACATTTCTAAAGCATACGACAGCGTGGAATACCCTTTATTAATAAAGAGGATGCAGGATATTGGATTGCCAGACTACTTCGTGACGTGGACTGCAGAGTTCTTGCAGGGCAGGGAGTTTTACTGTGCACAAAGCGGAATTTCATCGGGAAAATTCAGACAAACACGCGGGGTTCCTCAAGGGGCAGTTTTGTCCCCGCTGCTGTTTAACATCCTACTCAGCTCCATTCCTCATCATCAGAATGTAAGCACGTACGTTTACGCTGATGATATAGCGTTTTTTGCATCAGCAAGTGATATTCAGTCACTGTACGAATGCTTACAGGAATACTTATGCGAGCTAGAAGCATGGCTGGACAATATTCGCTTGTCCCTTAATGTGAATAAGAGTGCCGTTCTTGTCTTTCCCCTACAAGACCCAGTTACTATATCCCTTTCATACCGGCACTCCACTATCCCACAAGTGGAAAAGGTCAAGTACCTTGGAATTATTTATGATGGTAATCTTGATTGGCGTCAGCATATTGAACATATAACTTCAAAAGCTTCTCGTGCAATGGGGATATTACGAAGGATAAGTAATTATCGATGGGGCATGCGCAGAGACACACTCATAATGATTTACCGCATGTATATTCGACCTATACTAGAGTTCGGTTGTGTGTTATTCTCCGGCGCCGCGGCTTATAAGCTACGCCCACTAGTTTTGCTGGAACGGGAAGCGCTTCGCTTATGTCTGGGGCTACCAAAGTTTGTAGCCAACGCTGTGCTCTACAAGGAAGCACGATTGCCTTCCCTTGAAATGAGATTTAAGATACTTAGCGTTCAAACATTTATAAGGCTCTATGAATCTCCACTAAGAAGATCCCAGTCCATCTTCATCAAACAACGAGCCCAATTTTTTGGAGTCAGATGGCCACGGTTTCACACGCCACAAGTCATTGTATCGCAATCGTTATTGAATCCGTTAGACGTAAATATAAATGATATAATCACGGAAAACAGCATCTCAAATTCACTAGTTATTACTTATGATGACCTATACCCAAATAATGCCAAGCAGCTTCCCTCGCGTATTCTTAACGGCTTACTCCAGGATCACTTGAATCAACTCCAAACTAACGTAATTATAGCAACGGATGCTTCGCAGAGTGAAGAAAAGGCAGGAGTTGGAATCTTCTCATCATCATTGGACTGGTCTTTTTCTATTCGGCTTCCCGACTTCACTCCAATATACTTAGCGGAATTCCTAGCTGTTGTCCTAGCTTTACGAAAGCTACAATCTTTCAGGTCAACGGCGGTAATAATCACAGATTCTTTGTCGCTGTGCACCTCACTTACTGCTTCCGGCGAGACACACATATTAAAAACTTTGTACTCCCTGGCTCCAAGTCATTTGAGAAGTTTACGATTGATATGGGTACCTGGACACAAAGGCATATTTATGAATGAGGTGGCAGACAGCTTGGCCAAGGCTTCTATCAGCGGCCCAGTGCTTCCCCTTCTTCCAACGATGGGCTTCATCACGTCCGCCAGGTTCAGAAGATACATCCTTTTAAAATCTCAATCGAACCTCAAATCATCCTTGGAACTACGCCACTTACAATTCCCTTGGAGCAGGAAGTTTTGCAAAACAAGACAAACTGAAGTTACATTAACGAGACTACGTTGTCGAGTCCCATCTCTAAATTTTTACATGCACCGATCTGGTCTGGCAATATCCCCATTGTGCCATTATTGCAATGCATTAGAGACGATTGAGCACTACCTACTGGAATGCCGGCGTTTCTCCTCCATGAGAAAAGTGACATTAGAAATTACAGTGCGACAGCTTGGCCTGCCATTGAACACTCCGGTACTACTGTCTTTCGGAGCGTCTGTGCTTGGGCACTCACATAGGAATGTGTGCTTCGCCTTAGAAAAATTTATTATTGAATCAAACCGATTTCATTGATGACCGTATTATTCTATTCATTCCTCCTCTATTGCCTCATTGATATATTAAAGATAATTATTTTTTTTTCTCTACGTAGCATGACAATCTACTGAACCGTTTCGACTTTCCCTCGCCTAAATTCATGTAACAAAATTTTAGATCCTTACCCCCATTTTCTGAAAACATAAGCAAAGTCTGCCCGACTCTTGGCCAATCCCCGCGAGTGGGTAAGCGCCAATCTCACCAAGGACATCATCATCATCATCATCAGTTATCAGCAAGACAAGGAAGCTAGAGCAAGGTAAGGTGCACTACCCTTCCTAATTCACCTATATACCACAGGCACAGTTAAGTGACCACTGTGTACGTAGGCGATTATTTTCAAAGACTAGCTTTTAGCGCGGAACTGGCTTGGTGCCTAGACAAGAATGGTCATTAGACTGCGAGATGGATAATAGTATTCGGTGCTAGAGCAAGCTGGTTTTCCTATGGTTTCGCTGCTTCTCTTTGTACGCTTCCGCACGTGTGGGCTACAATAACGGAGAAAGTAATTAGGGTAGCTTAGCCACGATCGAAATTCTTCCTTGATACCAAACCGACGCTTCTTCTGTCTCGTTTTGCGTCCATTTATCCTTAATGGGACTGTCTGCCACTCAGATCGTGTATTTGGATTGTGGTCGGAATGGGAAGGTTGAGCTTCACATTGACATAAACGCGCATGCTGTTATTTCACGAATTTTCATTTGGCTCCGAAAGGGGTGCAAGAAGGGCATGGGGCGCCCCTTGACGGTGCGAACGAATTCGTGTGTCGTACGTAAGCCAAAACCTGCTCGCGTAGTGGTATCTTGCTCGGATACAATATTGTATTGCCTTAAAACGTACTTTGTGCGCTTCTGTTGATTTTTCTTTGCTTCAGAGTAATTCATTCATAATTTACACTCGAGTGTGGCACTGCCTTCGTACAGACGAACGGAATGGTGCATCATTGGGTGCTTAAGCATGCCCTCTTGGCATTGTGACTCGCAACAGTGCGAGCAGTGTCGTGGCCCTTGTGAGAGTGGTGCGATGGTTGGCGTCATATTCAGGGCGTCAAAGATGTGTAGTGCTTCTAAGGCCTTCCAGCGTCGCCACAGCACCATAGCGTTGGCATTCCTTGCCACAATGCATCTTCTTGAAGGTCAAACAAAAGAGTTGAATTGACGACTCAGATTTATGAAGCCGATTACATGTCGAGGTCATCTATTAGGGCCATAATTTCGGTGTTTACTACAAAGTATTCATTCCTGCGGAAGCCCACTGCGCTTCTAATTAGTCTCGTTTACCGGCATTGTATTGTAATCGCGTCCAGTAATAAGTGTTTGCGGGCGTCCGTACACAATCTTATGAAAAGACTAAGGAGACGGAAAAATTTTGTTATAAAAATGTTTTTGCAATATACGAGGTCCTTGAACAACGGTGGACATTCGCTTTCAGTCACTGAAGCTGTTGCACGCACTCTCTCGAAGAAAGTAGTCCTCCTGCATTTAGAGGAACTTCTTTAATTTGCCTTTTTTCTTCTTCTGGTGGTTCATTCATTTTTCTTCATTTGGCCACTAAGAAATAATTTGCAGAGGTCCAAAAGTCAACATAAACCTTCAATATTCTGCCGAATACAAACGTTGAAGAGGGCACATTAGAGCGCGTTACACAACCACTTAACTGATGAAAGCACCGCAATGGAAGGAACGCTATTTGCATCTTAGGAGAGGAAAGCATCTTTCAGGAATGCTAACTCGAGCATTTTTCAGGAAGGTTTAATTTTTTATTTTAATTTTAGTGCAACCATAGCGCACAGCTATAAAAGCGGTTGTGTGGATTCAAGATCGAGGTTTAGCCTCTCTGCAATTCCGATGTTTTATTCAAGTGCACCATGTGAAGCGCTGAGGCGCTGTCATTACGAAAGCAATAAAACAAATATGTAGCGCTTCGGAAAGAAGATCCACTTACTGGCGAGTGATTGTTGCAAAATTTTTATTTAGGCCATGGGGATTTTGTTAATGTAACGAATATCGCTTTAACTATATCTTAAACTAGTATCGAACCCGAAACTTCATGTTAAATGTGCAACAAAAACAAATCACGCACTTTTGTAACTGCACTAAACATAGCTTCAGTTAGTCAAAATCAACAATTACGTGTATTCAATTCTTCTTTTACTTGATTTTCGCAAACGTCCCGTTCACAAGGAAGGGAATTGTTCAAGACTACACGTAGTACGGCCTCAACCTCTCTGCCCTTCATATAATTCAACTTTCTCTCACTCTCTCGCTCTATCTGAGAGATGCTGCAGTGGATGGTTCCGAACTTATGTCCACTTTGTTATGTTCTTTAAAGTACTCGGAATAAGAACACTAAATGAGTTTATATTGTCGAAGCACGCTTTCAAAATTCTTATTTTCGTTTTTTCGCGGTAATAAGTTATTCATTAGAAAGTAAATACAGGACAAAGTCTTTCTTTTTAATTTAGCCCCGAAACCTTGTAGCGTCGGTACGATAGTGGGACGTCACGGATTTCAAATTATTTCCCCGTACATGCGCCGTTGTGGCTCAGTAAAAAGTTATTGAAACTTGCTAAGCCCAGTCTCTGTTCTCTACGCCAGCGCTGACACCATCGAAATTCACCACGTCATGGTGGGCTGGTGCAGAAAACGCGAGGTGGCGTCGCCGCATTGATGACCTTGCAGACTCCGTTCTCACGGCACGAGCACATTGCTCTCCATGGTAGCAGGACGATTCACTAGCACCGCTCTAGTTGTTTTTTTTTCCTCTTTTATTCAGTGTCTCTAACTTGCGCCGAATGGCTCGGCTCAGGAGCATTCTTGCGTTGCACCAGCCATATGGATGAGGCCTAGAATTGAACCCACAACCTCGTGCTTGGCAACAAAACGTCACTTCAACATAGGTCAATTTTACCCATATTGATTACTGTGACTAACGTAGACGATAGAATTCCTTCTCTGTTCGCTTTATTATTATTTTTATGTACTCTCCCTTATAAACTCGAGATGTCGGCTATATATATCCCCGCGATTTAATGATTTGTTTTAAGTCCAGCATATTTCACTCAAGTACTCTCGTTGGAGCGTTTGTAATGTGCACGTATGTTTGCGGTTAGGGCATTTAATCATTACTAGCCCCGTTTCAAAGACACTTCTGACCTACTTTTACGATATTATTGATCTTCCAACTTCCCATATTTGCTTGTTGTAGCGCTTTATTTTTCTTTTTGTCATCGACTCCCACCTCATCTTCTCATTTTCACGTTGCTTACTGCGTATTTTGTTTTTAAGGTCCTCTGCGTTGCCCTCTTGACTGCTCTCAACGAACTTTTCCTTCCTCTTCTTTGTAACTATGACCTTATGGGCCGCGTTAGTTGTTACCTTCTAACCTCCTTAAGCAACGACACCGGCTCTCGCGAATTTCAAAACAATTTAACAGCTCTTTGAGCTCAACCATTTCTTACGTCTTTTCAAGACAGTGTCCCGAACAATTCACAGCGATTCCACTGGAGGAAGATTGACCGATAAGGGAGTTGGTACGATGTCACATTTTGAAGCGCAAAACAAAAACGGACAAGAACGTAGACTAACTTGTAGTGTTGGCTAGCAACTTTTTTGCAGTAAATTGATGCTAAAGGAAAATATTACGTCAAGCTAGATCGATAGACTGCTTCTCTAGAAATCTATCACGTTTTTTCGTGTGCCAGTATATCACTTTGTTGCGTTGAAAATTGCCGCCCAAGCTCCCACTACTGCTCCTCAATTTGGACCACCCGTGCCAAAACAGACGAATTGAAGTAATCTCGATGTGACCTTTCTGTATGCCGCTCTCTGAGCATCAGCAGGTGCTGACGTCACATGCGCGGTATCATTGTTCACAAAAGGTGACGCTACTACAATTTTTCATTGTCATTTTCTCACTTACAAAAGCTCCGTTCTCGCTATGAATGACGAATTAGTTATTGCAGAAGTATAATCTTTCAATCCAGCTCGGCTTATATATCTTCCTTTAGTGTCCCCTTGTTCACTCCTTTAACACCACAACAAACAAACAAAAGAACTCCTTAATGTTAACTGTTAGAAGAGCCACCTAAACATACAGAACTCCTAAATGTCGGGTGGCTGCATGCGCTTAGAAAATGCTGCAAAGGTTAGCAAATGCTTAGTGCATTCTGCCCCATCGGTACAGTTCAGGGTAACTGGCCGAGCCGGGCCGAAGACAACGCTTATTTGAACGTCCAGCGTTTCGGATCAATTCTGCGCGAGCAGCCGATGAATGAAATCCCAAGTGCGCTTTCGAAATTCGTTACGTACCAGCGTCCAGTTCACAGTCGCGCGCCCCCATGCGCACACCAGTGGACAGTGCCTGGCGAAGCGGCAAAACCCGTTTTGGCGTAGCTGCTGGTGCCCCTATGGAAGGTGGGCCGACCATCGGAAGCACCTAATTACGGCGCCGCCATAGAATTTGACTAATGGTTGTTTGCAGTGCGCATATTTTCCTATATTGACACAGCAGCTGAGGCAGGGATGGGCGTGGGCTAACGAATCACGTCGTTATGCGGCGTGCAACTGGTAGTTCCCGTATAAAAGATAATTCGAAAGGAACATGCAAGGCACCTTGTGGGGGTGGGGTTAGGGAGCAGGGAAGAAGGGGGTGTGCTAGCAGCTTGACCCCGCAGAATGCCAAGTGGCCGGCCACTGTTTGTCCTCCTAATTCGCGGAGCCTTTTTCGGCCCTTAGGTAAAAGGCTAGCGTGCTTCGGTGACGGAGCCGAAGGAAGTTCGTTGCAGCGTTTCCTCGGGCGTTCCACTTGTTGCCATGCGAGTGGCCGGATCTCTCGAAGTGAGGCACATGACTCAGGACTACGCTAACAGCGCTCAGGACTTGGCGCAAGCTTGAGGCTCGTGCTGCGTATCTAGTTAGTGGAGGAAGGAAAGCCTGAAAATGACACTAACGCCGCTTACGCTTTGGTTTAGACGCCACACGCTTGTCTGGAGACAAATTCTTGCGCCCGCTCTCAGAAGTGCTTGCCTATTAGTACAGCGAACATTTCAAGGAAGGGCGTATAGTAATTTTATGCGAAGCATTTTACTAGAGCTCAACCCAGCTCCTCAGGCGCGGCGGTGCCGCCTTCAATACCACGTGACACCGTGACGTCACGACAGAGGAGAAACGGGGCTCCAACTCGCGCCGTCGCTCGCGGCGTTGCCTTCAAGGCTGACCACGTGACACCGTGACGTCACGACAGAGGAGAAACGGGGCTCCAACTCGCGCCGTCGCTGGCGGCGTCGCGGCGGTATATAAGCAGCTGCGCTTGTTTCTAGGTGGCTTTGGCTCAACTCTTGCAAGATGGGCTGGGTGGGAATCGAACCAGGGTCTCCGGAGTGTGAGACGGAGGCGCTACCACTGAGCCACGAGTACGATGCTTCAAAGCAGTACAAAAGCGCCTCTAGTGAATGCGGTGTTGCCTTAGAAACGAGCTGTTTCTAAAGCTCAGGCGTGCGGCGCTTGCTCAGGCGCACATTTCGTTGCCGCGCCGAACGCTGCGTTGCTCGACGCTCACCGCGTCCAATGCGGGGCGCGTAGTCGCTGCGCCGTAGCCCATTGTCTTACACCCCTTGGCGGGTCGACGGGAACGCTGTCGCGTTCCACTCTTGAAGGCGAAGCTGAGTAACGCATGAGTTGTTTCTTCGTCTAGCCGAACCAAATATAGCCAAGCAACAGCAGTTCACCAGGCTAAACAGTGGTTCAACAACTAAAATAAAGGCTAGTATGCTTCGCATCCTGGGCTTAACCTTAGCTAAGCCACAGCCATTTTTTAAAGGCAGATCAGCACAAGAGGTTACTTTCTTGTGAACACGTTATTTACGTCAGTGCACATCTTGCAGTTTCAGAATTTAAGTCTATCAGTGTTCTTGTTCACTTAGTAAAACTACAGGGAAAATCAAAAGATTTGAGTTACCAGCCCGCCAATTTAGGCTAAAATTTTCTGAAAAAGCATACTACAAGCCAATGTATGTGACGCAAGAAGACTTATCCACTGCGTTTCTTCTCTGTTACCACTACAGTCGAACTATTTGAACACTCCCACTCTTTCTTTTGCGCAATAACTGCTTCGACAGGCTTTCAGGCTAGCTGACGCTGACGTCTCGCTTCACAGAAAATCTTTTAAAGCACTTGTGTGAGACTTTCCCAGAAACTTCTCCCCGAATTTACTGACAGTGGCTGGTGCTGCTGCTGTCTCGTCTAACAGTACACACAGGACAGCCCTGACACAACCAAACGTCTTATATCTAGTTACCTTCACTGATATCATCACTGGCTGTGCACGACCTCCGATCCCCGACGTCGTGCACAGCCACGCCAAAAAATTACTTAATTGTCAGGTTTCTGTTATTGCTTCGCACTTTTAACATTTAAGTCTGAGGAGATTGAACATAAAAGGCATGCGCTGTCGGTGCTTGGTTTCATGACATTTGTTTGTGGCCGGTCATACTCAAAATTCCGAAGAAAAACTTGGTCAAGAATGTAAGATAATGTATGAGCAACTTTGGTGCTAGAATGGAGCGGAAATATAACCTGCATATACCACATGCCATATACCAAGGCGTGGCATAAACATATACCTAAATAGATACGGAAATTTTCAATCCCGGTGGACTTTTATATCATTGTAATTCAATTATATCATTTTTAATTATATCATTAATAAATCAATTAGATTTATTATAGCACTTATGCATTTTACGGCGCATATTTATTGAAGTGAGGATATTTAAATAGATTTGTTGTTTCGTTGCGTAATTCAGTAGAGAACAAAGACGGCAGCTGGCAACCGGCACATCTGCACGGATTTAGTACCGATGGTAATACTCAAAGCCGTCTCACTGTATCTGCGTTTCCCCGTGTTGAGCCGAGTCGGGTGATGGCGTAGTTTCCGTGATACGAAACTATGCGGGAAAAAGAGAAAGATCAATTCTGTGATAAAATAAAAGTTGCAATTTCACCCGAAAGGCGAACCATCGATTGTCATAGCAAGTGTGTAGACTGCTATACGAAGTAAGGATAGTAGATTTATCGGCTGTGTGAACTTGCAAACATTCGCTTACTACCTAAACTAACAAGCATGGTGTCAGAGCGCACAGACAAACGTGGACGCATTACACTCAATGACCGCGGGCACTCGCTGTCAAAACGCTGGCATGAAAAGGCGCGGCAACAGCAGCGAGCGAAGTGACATTCATGCTGTGTATCGCTTCAACGCAAACTGAGCGGCCGCGAACCCACCCAACAAGCACAAAGGTATAAGCCGCCGTCGCACCCAGACAGCCTCCGAGCCAGACCGCTTTGAATATAGGGCGCGCGCCGCCGTGCAATGAGTATAGAGAGTGCAGTGGCTGCCGGAGTACGACGACGCCCCCCCCCCCCCTCCTCCATCCCTCCCCTCTCCCCGGCGCCGCGCGTGTGATGGTAGAGGACGCGTTCCTTTCCCGCTTTCCACCCTTGCACACGCTAGATTGAGCTGGAGTTGGCGGCGCCCCTCGGACGCGGTCGCGCACTACGCAGTTGCTGCCGGAGTACAACGCCGCCCCACAACCTCTCTTCCCCCGGGGCCTTTTGCGCGACAGAAGACGGAACGTTTCCTCCCCGCTTTCCTCCCTTGTGCGCGAGATTGAACCTCGATCGTCAGCTCCCCTCGCGCGCTTTCACTCTCACATACAGCATGCGAAGCGCGGCGACGGTGTTGCCGCCCTTGGACTTTATAAGGAACATCACGGCGATGGCGACGACGACGCCAACAATGTACTTAAAATATCTACCACAGAAAGATAGACGTGTGCGCGTGTGCGTGTGCACGCGTGTGTTGAATGAAATGAATAATTCCCGACGATGCGTCCCCACGTCCGACATTTCCCAGGAATGCTGGCCGTGCGCTGGACGTTCTTCACAGTGAGATCGTTGTTATCTGTACTGCTATCTGTACTTTCTTTTCCTTTATGCACAATAAAGATTGTAATGTATTGTATTGTTCAAGCAGAACGCCCTGACCTGTTCAGCGGCTGAGGAACGGAGCCCTCGCAAGTGCACGGAAGCGCGTGATGAAAACCACCACGGAGACAGACATTGACAGCAAGGTTCTGCCGGAACCCTCCAAAGGTTTTTCCGCACAGAAGGAACCGCGGCCGAAGCCTACGCGCTCTTCATCGAAGTCGGAGAGCGATGATGAAGAGGAGGCGAATCCTGAAGAGCGGCGACCACGCGTGTCCTACTACAGGAAACTGATGCTGCCCAGCGGAGAGGCCGTCGACATCACCAAGAGGAACCAGTTTATCAGGTAGGTAAATGGTATTGTAAATACCTCGGTCATTTGCTTAATCTTTCGGTTTTATTGGAATATGCAGCAGTATATACACACTGGCCCACGCCCAGTTGCCTCAGGGACGCATACCCAAGTTGGCATCAAAATGTTCGTTGGAGAACAGCCCAAATATTGTGCTGCACAACCTTCGGGTTGGGCCCACATTTTACAGCGAAGCTGTTCATTGCTACCGCCCCGTGAAATTTTGATGTATGCGAGCAATAACTATCAGGACCAGCTATGTCTCGTGCCAATGCTCGCGCGTTCGTCTTCATCTTCTTCCACAGCTGGCTCGTTAGCGCCCCGCGGCGTAACCGCTTGAAAGTGCTCGTGCCAGTCGTCGTACGTTTTTCTTTTCTTTCTTCTCCTCCTCCTCCTCCTTTGGACATCGGTGGTCATCGTGACGTACCTTTCGTCACGATGACCGCCGATCAAGACAATAAATGTATTCGTGCGTTTGTTCAAAATTCTGTCACCTGTTTGTCGTTTGCTACACAGCTTTGCTGGTAATCCATCTTCACAAAGTGGAATGGCTCGTGATTTTTTCAGACTGCACTATCTTCGGCATCGGCCCACGTTTTTGGTGGGATAGGTAAAGGCTAGATAGCCGGGAAAAAAAGCTGCTCTGATAATGCCAATACTATTCGCATTAAATGCACGTAACAACGCGTCCGTGCGCCGGTGATCGCAGTACTTCGTTATCTAGTACGCTGCGTACAAAGCCAACGCCTCCAGTTCACCAAAGACCAAAGCTGCGGGCAGAAAGTTGCTGAGGCGTCGGGGAAAGAGAGCGACCACACGTTCCAAGTATGGTAAGCTAAGCCCGTATTTGACGAGGTTTATGTTAGAGAACACTGCCGTCGCTCACGCGGGTTCTCTTCGTTTGTTTTTCTATTGTGATCTTTGTTTTAGTTGGAAAAAAGCACAACACAAAGGTTACATTAAGCGCAGTTACGTCTGATCTCTCTACATCAGCGATAACAATTGGATAGGTTATATGTTAAGTCAAATAATTAACGGCCTGCTAACTGAATTTAGAGAATCATTAGTTCGGCAAAACGAAATCTCTCTGTTAGACGTTTTATTGTTGTATGCAACTTTGGAATTTCTAAGAAATTTTCCTCGTCCATTATTTCAAACATTTCAATGTTAAGTCAATAAAACCTCTGCAGAAGGCATTTTCATGAAATTCTGGGTTCAAAACTAACTTAGCGTATAACCATCTCTCTCTTGTTCTCTGCACTGCGAATTCCTAGAACTAATCCTGTAATTTTTACTCTTGGAATGCATTCTCGCCCCTCCTCTCGGAAATATACAACTTTGCACCTTGAGGGCATCACAAATAAAAAA